>NC_063345.1:37536246-37690035 GCF_021869965.1 Rhincodon typus
TTCATCCAGCTCTACACCTTGTTATCTCAGATTCTCCAGCATCTGCAGTTCCTACTATCTCTACTCCCAGAAACTTCTGTTTAGTCCATCTGTAGGAAAAATCTCCAATTACTCTAGTATAGGAGCCATCATTGCTACTGAATTCTGACTAAGTTTATAACCCTCAATACTTTTAAAGATAATTTTCAAAGAAGTAACAGATCTGCAACAATAACTGCTGCATCAAATTTCCATGTTAGGTATTTGATCAGGTAGGAAAATGTTATTGCTTTCCTAGGAGTAACAATCAAATGAGTTTATTTAGGCCTTGGTATTAATTGTTCTCAAATATGATAGCTATTCATAACTTGGTAACTTCCAGCAATAGTTGTGTAATAGACTAATCATTAATTTGGTTTAAAACTAAAAGCTGTGACTTTTTCCCCCCAAAAGATTAGAAGACAAAACTAAATAGGACTTAAAGAAGCTGTATGAATGTACAGTTCTGAGACACCCTTGGGACGTGCACCTTGTACAGTCATGATAATTGGAAATAATTACTCCCTCATCCTTTTAAGGAATGTGAAGAGTCAGAGACACGTCTGAGGATTAACTTCATGTATTACTGTTTCAAGCCATTCATGTCAAAATTTCATACAGAATAGTAGAGTTTGCTATACACCTGAAAGATTAACTTCCTTTGAACCTGGTTGTGGGGTACAAGTTACCTCAAGTATTTCAGCACAAATACTGTCACAGGTCTTTTCGATGAGTGTTAAATCAAGGCCTGTCTGCCCTCTTGGGTGGATGGAACACATCTCATAGCACTATTTTGAGGCCAGTTATCGCCACCTTGGCTAATATTTAATCCTCAACCAATATTATTGGAACAGATCATCTGGTCATGTTTGTGGGAGCTTACTTAAGCACCAAATGACGTATTTCCCCACATTTACAATGGTGGCAACACAGGTAGCAAGAGATAGCGCACACATACCTGGTTGAACATGGACTGCTATTCAGTATGATCATGGACTGCTATTCAGTATGATAATGGCTGATGTTGGGTTTCAAATCCACTTTTGTGCCTGTTCACCATTACCCTTGAGCACCTGAGACATCAAAAAAATCTGACTGACTATCTGAAATTTAATGATATTCAGTAATGGATCATCCACAAACCTCTGGGGTCGAGAAATTCAAAGATTTACAGCACTTTGACAGAAGTAATTTCTCACTTCTGTCCTAAGTGGTCCTCAAGCTGTGCCCTTGTTCTCAATTGCCCAGCTGGGACAAATCTAATGTCTTGGTGTCTTTCCTTTGTGTAATGACTCCCTTCAGAATTTTGATTGTTCCATTAGGATATCTCTAATTTTCCTAAAGTCCAGCGTATTAGCCCAATTTACTGAGACTGTCATCATAGGACAACCCTTATTCCTTTTGTCAACCTTTGCTGCCTCTAACGCAATCTAGTCTTCCTCACAGGTGATGAATAAAATTGCAGGTATTCCAGATGTGGTGTTGTTGAAGGCCAATACATTTGTAATCAACCTGTTCAGACATATGATGATATTTCCAGATCAAGGAGACTTGAACCCAGACCTTCTGGCTCAGAGGTAGGGATACTACCACTGTGCCACAATACCACAAAACTCCAATCCCCTTGTAATAAAAGCCAACACGCAGGAAGCAATAACTTCCTAACTGCTCGCACACAGAACAATAACACAAGTCCTTCTGAACATTAATGATGCTCACGTCTGGTTAAAAACTATTTGACATTTCTATTTTTAAAGCTAAAGTGAATGAGCTCACTTTTCTACATTACACTAACTGTAACTGTGCAGCCCATGCACTTAACCTGTCCTTATCCCTTGATAGCCTGTGTCCTCCTCACAGCCTACATTCCATTTATCTTAAGTAATTCTAAATACAGTGAGCGCAGCATTGATCTTTGAGGTACTTGTCAAGTCACAGCCTGCCAACTATTTACTTGTTTTCAAAACTTTCCAAAGATATACTGGGACTGTCAGTGTTAAGGGTTCAGATGGAGAGGAATTTGTTAAGTGTGTACAAGAAAACTTTGATTCAGTGTGGATGTATCTAATGGGGAAGGAGCAAAACTTGACCTAGTCCTGGGAAATAAGGCAAGGCAGGTGACTGAGGCGTCAGTGGGGGAGCACTTTGCAGCCAGTGACCATAATTCTATTAGTTTCAAAATAGTGTTGAGAAAAGATAGACTGGATCTAAAAGTTCTAAGGTGGAGGAAGGCCAATTTTGACAGCATTAGGCAAAAATTTTCAAAAGTTGACTGGGAGCGGATGGCTGGAAAGTTGAAAGCCTTCAAAATTGAGATAACGGGAGTCCAGAGACCATATGTTCCTGTTAGAGTGAAGGGCAAGGCTGGTGGGTGTAGGGAATGCCGGATTACTGAAGAAATTGAGGTTTTAATCAAGAATAAGGAAGAAGCATATATCTGGCAGAGACAGCAGAGATCAAGTGAATCCCTAGGAAAGTATAAAGGCAATAGGAGTATACACAAGAAGGAAATCAGGAGGGCAAAATGGGAACATGAGATAGTTTTGGCAAATAGGGTTAAGGAGAATCCAAAGGGATTCTATAAATCCATTAAGGACAAAAGGGCAACTAGGGAGAGAATAGGGCTCATTAAAGATTAGCAAAGCCACCTATGTGCGGAACCGCAGGAGATGGGAAAGATACTAAAACGAGTATTTTGCATCAGTGTTTCCTATGGGGAAGGATATGGAAGCTAGAGAACTTAGGGAAATAAACTGCAACATCTTGAAAAAATGTCCATATTACAGAGGTGGTGGTGCTAAATGTCTTAAAATCCCTAAAGGTGGATAAATCCCTGGGACCTGATCAGGTGTACCATAGAACTTTGTGGGAAGCTAGGGAAGTAATTGCTGGGCCCCTTGCTGAGATATTTGTATCATCGATAGCCACAGGTGAAGTGCCGGATGATTGGAGGTTGGCTAACATGGTGCCACTATTTAAGAAAGTTGGTAAGGAAAAGCCAGGGAACTATAAACTAGTGAGCCTGACAACAATGGTGGGCAAGTTGTTGGAAAGGACCACAAGGGAAAGGATTTACATGTATTTGGAAAGGCAAGGACTGATTAGGGAGAGTCAACATGGGTTTGTGCATTAACTTAATTGAGTTTTTTGATGCAGTAACAAAGGGGGTTGATGAAGGCAGAGTGGTGGATGTGATCCATATGGACCTCAGTAAGGCATTCGACGAGGTTTTGCATGGTAGATTGGTTAGATCACATGGAATAGAGGGAGAATTAGGCCATTTGGATGGTGGGTGGAGGGAAGTCTGTGAGTCTGTGACCAGCAGTGTGCCATAAGAATCAATGTTGGGTCCACTGCTTTTTGTCATTTATATAAATGAATTCGGTGTGACAAGATCAGAAGTCAGACAACATCATGTCCTAGTCCAACAAGTTTGTTTGAAATCACAAGCTTTTGGAGGTTGGCCCTTTGTCAGGTGAAGTGAGAGAAGCACACAGGCCCAGAATTTATAGGCAGAGAGATCAAAAGATCATATGAACGGTGTGAGTTGAGTGTCGATAGGCCGAATAATAGTCTCTGCAGGTGATCAAGTGTGTCAGACAGGGTGAGTAAAGTGTCAACAGCTGACTAACAAATGAAGGGATGACCTACGATCCGATTAAAATGAGGCAGAGAGATAATTACAAAAAAATTAAAATAAGGTGGTACTGGAGACAAACCAAATGTCTGAAATAACAACAGGTATAAGAGTCATAAGCCAAGGATCTAACCAAAGTAATAAATAATCAAAAACTGTACAAAATAATTAAGGTAGAAGGGTTATAATTTAATTTATCAAGGTGGTGTCAAAACAGGACAGTAGAGAGGATTTTACAGATGCAGAACAGTCTGATGGGCTCACGTAGCACAACACAACCATAAGATCACAGTTGAGGCCATCTTCATGGGTACAGAACATAGCTATCAGTTTTTGCTCAGTGATTCTGCACGATTGTGTATCTCAAAGGCCGATTTGAAGGACGCTTACCCGAAGATAAGGCGCTGAATGTCCTTGACCACTGAAGTGATCTGCTCAGATGAGGAGGAACATGACGGACACCTAAAGGTTTTGAAGGACGCCTTCAAAAGATCAGGATACTCAATTCTTCGATCGCCAGTTCTGACATGCCATAGTGAAAAAAACCGTAATGACCCCCTCAGAAGACAGACAGATGATATGACCAATAGAGTGTCCTTCATTGTCCAGTACTTCCCCAGAGTGCAGAAACTATGCCATTTTCTGGACAGCCTTCAATGGGATCATTGATGACAATGAACATCTTGCCAATATCATCCCTATTCCTTCATTTCTTGCCTTCAACCACCAAAACTTTAACAGATCATTGTTTGTAGCCAACTGAGCCTTCAGGACAAAATTGACTACAATACCATGTAACCCTGACACAGCAACTTCTGCAAGACATATCAAATCCTCAACATGGATACTACCATCACATGGGGGAACACTACCTACTATGTAATCTGACTTGGGCAATGTTGTCTACCTCATACCTGCAGGCAAGGATGCCCCAAGGCATGGTATATTGGCAAGACCATGCAGACGCTACGACAATGGATGAATGGACACCATTCGGCAGTCGCCAAACAGGAATATTCCCTCCCAGTCGAGGACATTCAGCCTCTGATCTTTGGCTTTCAAGATACACAACACAGAATCGCCAAGCAAAATCTGATAGCCAAGTTCTGTACTCATGAAGACAGCCTCAACCATGATCTTGGGTTCATGTTGCGCTATGATCCCCCATCACATTGTTCTGTATCTGTAAAACCTCCCTTACTGTACTGTTTTGACACCATCACCTTGATAAATTATGATCTCTGTCTTATATAGTTTGTACAATTTTAGATTACCTAGCTTAGACCCTTAGCTTGCAACTCCTAAACCTATTACATCATTCCAGTCATTTGGTTTATCTCCAGCACCATCTTTTTTTTGTAATTATCTACTTCATTTAACCGGATTATAAGTCATCCCTTTGCTCTATTCAGCTGTCGACACTTTAATTTAGATAAATGGGAAGTGTGAGTAAACTCCATCTGTCACTCCTCGATCCATTTGCCCATCTGATCAAGGTCCTGTTGTACTCTGAGGTAATCTTCTTGGCTGTCCATCATGCCACCAATCATCAGCAAACTTACTAGCCATACCTCCTATGTTCACAGCCAAATCATGTGGACATACCGGTGTTGGAATGGGGTGAACAAGGTCAGAACTCGGACGACACCTGGTTGTAGCCCAGCAAATTTATTTGAAATCGCAAGCTTTTGAAGCATTGCCCTTTCGTCAGGTGAAGTGAGAGAGAAGCACACAGGTGCAGAATTTATCAGCAGAGAGATCAAAAGTTCATATAAATGGTGTGAGTAGCGTGTCAACATGCTGAATAGCAGGTTTCTGCAGGTGATCAAGAGTGTCAAGGGCAGCATGGTGGCTTAGCAATTAGCACTGCTGATTCACAGCACCAGGGACCCATGTTTTCTTCCACCCTTGGATGACTACGTGGAGTTTGCACATTCTCCTTCTGTCTGCATGGGGTTCTTTGCGCTGATCCAGTTTCCTCCCACGGTCCAAAGATATGCAGGGCAGGTGCACTGGCCACGCTAAATTGCCCATAGTGTTCAGGCATGTGTAGGGTGGGTGGATTAGCCATGGGAAATGGAAGGTTCTAAGGTAGGGGTTGGGTCTGAGTGGAATACTCTTTGGAAGGTCAGTGTGGACTCAATGGGCCAAATGGCCTACTTCTAAAAAGTGTAGGGATTCTTTGATGAACTATACAACTATGTCTCAGTAACAATGATTAGATCCAAACTGTTTATCTCCATTTGTGCCACTAGTTCATTCGTCTTATTGCAGATTTTTCATGCATTCAGATAAAGTGTCTTTAAATTTTATAATGCACACGAACTGTTAAACTGTCCATTCCTACTGTGCCATTCTGTTTGTCTTCTCTCAATACCACACCATTTGGCTGACATTTCTCACTTCACCCAAATCCTCTCTACCCCATCTCAGTTTGAAGTCCTATCCATAGCTCCCTACTTACAGAAGAGAATTGGGTTAGCTCAGTTGGCTGGGCAGCTGGTACGTGATGCGGAACAATGGCAAAACGGTGGATTCAATTCCCACAGTCTTAGGTTACCATGAGGGACTCTGCTTCTCAATCTGTACCCTCAGGCGAGGTGTGGTGACACTCGGACTAAACCACTACCAGCTGTCTCTCTCAATGGAGAGCAGCAGCACTGTGATCCAATAGTGCTATGGAGACTTCACTTCCACAATTCAGCAAGAAACTGATTCTTCTCCCGTTTAAGTGATGCATCCCAAAATAACAGCACCTTCTTTACTGAATACAGGTACCAATGGCCCATGAATCAAAAGCCCTGTTTCCCAGCCATTTTTCAAGCAGCATGTCTCTAATTTGCTTGATCTTATGCCAATTGACAGATAACTCAGGTATAATCTCAATGATTATTGAAGTAACTCGAGAGGCTGGTGTTCTGTCACCAAGTCACCTATTATTTTACACATTGAGTCCTTGGCACTGATCCAGCTCCCTCACAGCTAGCTCTCTAAACAGGTGGTCTGACACTCCTGTTCTTATCTGTCAGCAAGACTTCCTCGATTGGACCAGATTAACAGTGCTAATCAGGGCACTCATTCTACAAGGTCCACCTGGCTGACCTTGTTATAAACACGATAATCATCATTTTACTTTGAACCTGAACAACTCAAACACTCTCAGCAGAACATCACTCCTTGTTCTGTGCTGTTGGTTCCCAATTGGAGCACAAGTAGATTCACCACTTCCCATTCTAGGTTCATCTCCAGCAGCAAGATGTCTTTAACTTGACACTGAGCTGGCAACACAAATCTGGAGCTCCAGGTCATGGCTACAAAGGCAGCATCTATTCCTGCTGACTATCCTGTGCAACTACATTCTTTTTTGGCTCCCACCAAGTGATTAGCATTCGGCACCATCGTCTGTTTGCTCATCCACTCTGCAGTCTTCCTCTCCATCCACACAGGTAGCAAACACCTCATTACTGTCAGTCACATTCAAAGGTAAAACTGAAAGAACTGCAGATGCTGTAAATTAGAAACAAATACAGAATTTGCTTTTTGGAGTTCTGTAGATCACTTGACCCAAAACATTAACTCTGATTTCTCTCCAAAGATGTTGCCAGACCTGCTGAGATTTTCCAGCAATTTCTGTTTTTAGATCACATTCAAGGATCAAGGTCCCTTCATCGCTACCTGGATGCCCAAATTTCAGACTCAACCTATTATCCTCGAGCAAGTCTACAGTTCAATGTAGCCTAAATAGTGTGACTGCCTCCTAGATCAAAATATACAGCTTCACCCAATCAGGTTGAAGCTCTCACTAGAACGCTCCCCACCCAACCCCCACCCCCTTAAGAGTTCCACCTCTCCGAGGAATCCACATACAACAACCAGCTCTGAAAACTCAGCAGGTCTGGCAGCATCTGTGAAGAGAAATCAGAGTTAATGTTTCGGGTCCAATGACCCTTCTTCAGAACAGTCACCGGACCAGAAATGTTAACTCTGATTTCTCTTCACAGATGTTGCCAGACTTGCTGAGCTTTTCCAGCAACTTCTGTTTTTGTTTGATTTACAGCATCCACAGTTCTTCGTTTCTGAAAACTCTGCCCATAATTTGGCAGCTGGAATACAGTATTACAGTTGTCTCAGCAGCTGAGACAAATCTGTAACACTTCAAACACAATATAAACAGCTTTCCAAAATAAACCCTTTCCCCATCTTTCAAAGCAAAGATATCCTTCAATAAGATCCATATCTGCATCATCTTCAAAGAGTAATTAAGATCTGAACAAAGGAGAAACTGTGTCAAATTTTGTTGAAATCCATCCATTATTTTGATACGTATTCACAACAGAGTAACAGGGGTACAAAGAGAGAAACTGTCAGTTGTGGTGGTGACTAATGTTGCTAGATCACCTCTGTAGTTGATATGATTTATTATCACACATGCCTAGGAACAGTACAATGTTTCATTTTGTGTGCAGTACAAGCAAGTCATGACATACAAAGATCATAGCATGATGAACAGAGCGAAGAAAATGAAGTTATGGCTGCAAAGAGGATGCACAAAAAGCAAGATCAGCATTAGATTTGAGATTTTGAGGGGTCCATTCAGAAGTCTGCAGGGAAGAAGCTGTTGTTGAACCTGTTGGTATAGGTGTTTAAGCTTTGTATCTTCTGCTTGACTGAGGAAGTTGAAACAGATTATAACTAGGGTCAGAGAGGTCTTTGATGATGTTGGCTGCCTGTCCGAGGCAGCAAGAAATGTAAGTGGAGTCAATGGAAGGAAGGTTGGTTTGCATGACAAACTGGGCTGTGTTCATTATTCTGCAGTTTCTTACAGTCGTGGGCACAGCAGCTGCCGTACCAAGTTGTGATGCATCCAGACAGAATGCTTTCTATGGTCCACCTATACAAATTGGTGACAGTCCTTATGGACATACTGAATTTCCTTAGCCTCCTAAGGAAGAGGCATTGTTGTGCCTTGACCGTATTGGAATGATATAAAAATATTAATTCTTATTCCCCGGTTAAAACATTTTATACATTGCACATCTGTTAACAGATACGCAAATGTTGCTACAAGTGAAAATAAAAAGTTTAATCTAATGGAGTTTCTACATGCTCATATTTATAAACTGAGAAAACTAAGTGCACTGCCATCATGAGAAACTGTAGAAAATGACAGACATATGAGCAAAATCACAGAACCCTACAGTACAGAAGACGTGGCCCACCAAATCCATCCTTGCCAAAGATGTTTCATTTTTAGTGCTACATTTAATCACACATACGAAGAAAACTTTTGGTAACAAGTGCAACTAATTTTAGCCCCATCCTCAAAATCCACTACTCTTGCACAAGTTATCCAGATTTCATATACATCATTTAAAATTGAAAGGTCTTCCTTTAAACACAAATTAATTCCACTAACATCGTGATAAATTTTAAAGCGATATTATTTCACTCCCTAGGACATTGCTCTGCAGTTGCAGTGCACATTATAAATTTATATAAAAAACTACTTAGATGTTCTTTTCAGATTAACCTAGATGACTCAATTGGCATAAGTAGCTTTATTAACTAAACATTCAAAGTAACTGACCATATTAAATCAAATACTACTATATTGCCATATGATTATTTTTCTTCCATAAAATTAGAAATAGAAAGCAGTTGAAAATGAAGTTAAACATGGTTCCTTTCAGTCAAACTGGAAAGCTTTCAAACCTGAATGTTGAAACAGATACAAGAGAGTGCACTTCTGTCCAAGCAAATTGCTAATACTAAAAGAATCTAAGATTAGTCGTTTGTTTCTAAAAGAAAAACCCAAAAAAGTGCAGATTTCACATCAGGTAATTTTTCACATTTGCCAGGAGCAATTATTTCAATCCTTCCTGTCGTTTTTTCCAAAAGGCATTTTGCCCTGAAATAACAATTTGCCCATCTGTTTAAAAAAAATTCAAGCCACCAGAGTAACAGATCAAATCAAGCCACAATTTATACTGACTACAGGGTTTATGAAATGTGCCAAGCTGCGATGAGGGTCTTCTTTTACAAGGAAGATGCTAAGAAAAGAACAAGTACACCAGCTGACTTGCTGGTGAAATTTGATGTGTACAGAATCTTAAAAACAGGTTACCTGTGAGCCTCAATATACTGGGTAGAATAGTATGGGAGAACAAAGATTAAATAAATTCATGGAAAAGGCCTAATTTGTAATCTGATAGATATCAGATACAATAGAGGCCATTCAAAACAGCTCAACACAAACACAAGAACACAAGTAGAAGCATCCAGCTGCTTTATAATTGTACACAGAAATACAATAGATTCTCAATCACATGTATTTACAGCTTCATACTTAAACAGCCCAAAATCCAGACAATGCAAAAAATTGAAGGTCTCAATATTAATTTGAGACATGTTAAAATAGCTGTCATTACAGAGGAAAAAAAATAAATCTTGAGCAAGAGTCACTAATAAAATAATTAACCTCAGATATTGCAAGTTTACCATCATACCCAACAGAATGAGATTCTTTCAGAGCATGCTCACCTGCCGTTGTTGCCATCTCTCCCAACTTCAGCATAAATCTCAGCACCATCCTTTATTTTATTTATTTTAAATAAAAGAAATCAGTATTTTATTAACCCCAATGAACATCATGAGCCAGACATTATCCCTGCCTCTACTAAAGGCATTAGAATTTTATCAGAAATCAGATCAAATGATCTGAAAATAAGAAAGTTGAACACTAGATTAAATGATCTGGTTTCGTTGAATATAAAACTGAATACATGTGCTTTGTTTACTGAAGTTTTAGGTAAGTGGGCAGGAAAGGGACAGTTCAGTGTAAATATTTACAATCTACCCACTGGGTGCTCCCAGCAAAACAAATGGTAAGTTGAAGCGATGAGGGTTCAAATTTAAGTGATTCTTGATGCAGACCTGAGAATAATAGCAATTCTGTAATGGTTCTGAGCTAGTAGCTTGAATGACAAAAGTAAGTCTTCCAAATATATCCACAAATTGTTTTGTTTTACATATGCCATTACTGGTGCAAGAGGGGTCACCACCATATATTATTGTGGCTAAAAACCACACACATTGCTAATTCTACATAATAATAACAACAACTGATGAGATACTTACCTGTGGGCAAAAGAGAGAATCCTTAGCCCTTCACAAAATGATCCTACAAAAATCAAAATGAGTTCATTTAAGTGAGGAACAGCAACCATTCTTCAGACCGGTTTTAAATTTTCCAGAACTGATCTGCAATAGACCAGTCTCCAAAACGTAATTTCAGACCTCAGTGACAGTTGTAGCACTGCTATTCTCTACTATAATTACGTACAATCATGCATCAAAACACATTACATCCTCACTCAAGCTTGTGTGTGGGCCATGCAAGGAAATACATTCCATTGCACTACTTGAGCTCATATCTGATGCATGTGAAACACACTCTCGAGCCAACGGAGGACAACTGGTATGTGCATTCTGCTGCATCACTTGAAGAACTGGAGCAAATAAAGAGTACAGGCATACACTGGCCATTTGGCACATGTCCTTTTCAATGTAGGAAGCAGTTTTCAACAAAAGTATAATAACTTTGTAACTAAAAAGCCTGACAAGGCAGAGAGCATGAAGACTGACAAGAAAGTGAGCCTCTTACGGTTTACAGAAATAATTTGACAGGGACACATTAAAACTGAAAGACAACTCTTTAAAGAGTTATCAAAGGCCTGAAGTGAACCCATCCAGCAATCTGGCCATCAAACATTCAAAAGGAAGCCAATGCCATGAGTAGTGAACAGATGGTAATATCAGATTTTTATCTTCTAATTATGAGTGTGAAGTTCTAACTAAATGGCATTACAATATTTTCAGATCCACCCTCTTAAAATGAATAAAGGTACTCAATGTAGATTAGAGATTGGGTTACTGCACATGGTGTACTTAATACAACCCATTTTAGCTTGGTTTAACTCCAGTATCAACAATCTTTCAGTAAAGAGATTTCAATTTTTGAACAGTCTCTCTGGGCTAGTATGAAAATGCATTATTGCCAGCACTTAGCTGGTCTCAAAAAATTCCAAACAAAAAAAAAAAAAAACAGTGCGTGATGGGTCATGGAGCCAAGGGTGCAGTTCAGTATACTCATGTCAAAGTCACAATGATCTAGCAATCAAGTAGATTTAAGCAGTTTCATTTGTCTCCATGGCTTTAAGTGGCTTAATCAAATGGTCTGGTTTGTTGCCTGCAGCATAATGCTCCCACATCTGTGTGTAGAGGCGCTCCAGATCCATAGTATACTGTTTGGTGTTGAACAGGGGGCTGCTTACTCTCTGTTTCCACACCTTTCCTCTGATTTTCTTCAGACTGTATAAGAGAACAATAACCACATTGTTAAAATACTATCAAATTCAAATATGCAGGAAGAGCTCTCTACACAAGCAATATCTAAGCACACTATTTTTAAAAACGTACCATGCACTTGGTAACTAAATATTCAAAAAATTCATTGACCTGCCATTCTGGTGCTAAGGCTCCGTGTTAGGACATTGAATGCTTGCTTCCCAACAGTACTTGCAATTAAAAAATTAATAAGAATAAAATGTGGCTCATGTCATTTGAAAGGAAGAAATAGCAGGCCTAGTAAATGTCCATGTCATGTCTTTTTCACAGTTTAAAAACAGGCTGTTAGTTACTAGATTAAAGTTGAGAATACACTTTTGTTCATTTGAATATAAAACAAAGAATATTTGCCAACCGTTGCAGAGTACTGACATATGCAATATCTTAATATTTCCTTCTCTTGTACACAATTCTAACTGAGCTGAAACATACGAATTGTACCCCTTCAATATTTTCTTAAAATGTATCAGATGTTCTTCAGCTCTCTATGTTTAGATATGTATGGTCAACAAACAGGGGAGAAGAAAAAAAAAGTGCCCAGAAAGCTTTAACTTTCAACTTAAAATCTTAAACACATAACTGAAAAAAATTTTTTGAAAATTAATGTAGGAGCAATGATTAATCTCCATTTTATCCCAATTAGCTATACATTGATGCCAAGTATCTGTATGCACCACTGCATTTCAAAACAACTGACCCTGCCCTCAATTAACCAATCAAGTCAATACTGATCCAAGGGGGTCTTCTTGTGGCAGTGGTAGTATCCCTACCTCTGGATCAGGAGACCCAGGTAAGCCCAACTTGCTCCACAAGTGTGTAATAACATCTCTGAACAGATGAATTTGGAATAATAGGTTAATTTAAAAAAAACTGATCCAAGCAATAATACTAAGCTTCTTCTAGTAAAAACGGGAGCACAAACAGAAGCATATTAAAGTTTCTGATAAACTAAGGTATGTAGACTCCTATGATGCTTCAACAGAAGTCCTGCTTCCCTTGAGAAATGGTAGTGTGATCATCCAAGTACAACAAAAAAAGTACTTGCAACATCAGTCCTTAATTACATCACCTTCAGTGCAGGCTACATCATATTCTTGTACTGTACATCTTCCATACAGCACATAAAAGTCTACAGCACAATACCAAGCCCAAGTGTTTCACTCATTTGGCATTTTAATAATGGTGTCCACATTCAAATAACCAATTTCCGTTTCCCTGTTCCAACCAGTTTCTATAGTTTTTGTTGTTGAACTCAGATTTTGTATACCTAATCAATATCAAAGAAATTTGAACAAAAAAAGTCAATATCAAATTGGTGCACTCATGTATGAGCTAGGTACAAGTTAATGCTATGCAGACTGACAACTTAAGTTAATCAGTAAAATAAACAGTAAAAGTAGAATTTTAGAACGTACTATTCCATATCTGTTCCCAACAGAACAGCAATATCCTCATACTCTTGTCTGGTCTTTGCAATCAGTTCTGGACATCCCAAACACATCAGCTGTGAAGCAGCAACACGAGATGCAAGTGTTTCACCTACAACAAGGAACACAAAGCCTGTAATATATGAAAGTGAAAATGTAAACTAAACATGGATTCATACATTAAACAAAATAAAAGAAGGGCTCCCAAAGTGTGTTTTGTAACACTTAGTGGGGCAGTAAGCTCTGTAGTAGTAGTGGCCTTGAAGCTTCAACTGACAATTGTGAGGACCCCTTAAATGGTGGCTTTTATTTTTCTGTTGATAGAGATAGATAGAATGAGAGCGAGAGAAAGAAAGGGTGAGGGGGAAAAAAAAGCAGGGGTGGGAGAACAGAGGGTGGGGAGATTTGTCATTGCACACAATGGAGGTCTTTATTTCCCCTTATATAATTGACAAACCCAAATATCAGAAAAATCAGAAGTGTTGCTTGACACCCTTTGCACATAAACCCCCGTACGCTCAAAACCAAGTGTGTCCAGCAATTAAAGCTATAAATCTAAACCCTTATCTCTATTTGAAGTTACTTGATTTAATCAGTAATTAACAGCTCAATCCAAGAAATCACACCCATTCAAAGCCTTGGGGTAAAGCTTTTTTAATCCAGAATATCCAAATAATTTCATATTTCAGTTCCTCATCCTCAAACATAAATTCATACTCCCAACACATTCCAACCTTTGTGAATGATACTCCGTGCTCTGGTGGATTAATCCACAGCATACAACATACAAGGAGGTGCCCATCATATGCAGTGATAGCCATCAAATATTCAGGTCACAAAAAATCATGAGAATGCTTTCTTCTAACAGGAAATGTAGTGGAGTTCCAAATTGAATACAGTGTAAAAGAAATATGGGAAGTTTTTGAGACATAAGCAGGTAAGAAATTTCAAAAAGTGGAATAACTTTTCAGGGCCAGAAACCTTGGTTGATTATCTCTTCAGCCACACTGCATACAACTGCCCAGCTCAAATAATATTAATGGAGTCACTCCCTGGGATTGTCCTGCTCTGTTGTTACAGATCAGTTTCACTGATAAAGCACCTCAGAATTTTTTATAAAAAAAGTAGGTAACAGCCCACACCCTTCAGAGACTTTCATCACCTAACTATTAAGATGAGGATCATCAGAAATTCATTATACATTGTCTTATAAATAAAAGTAAATATCACAGGTTCATTCAAATGTTCTACAGTGCATAGTGTGATAGCTCTGCTGAATTCTTGGCTACACCTGAATGTGAAAACATCCGCTCGAGAAAGGAAGAAATATTTTAGAATTGTTAACAAGTACATTACCTTTGTTGAACAGTTTTATTAAAAAGTTCCAAATCAGAATTGTTTAACTAAACCACTGGTAGGGTTATTTGAAGCTGAGAAAATTTAAGGTCCCAAGAAGAGGATATCAAATTCTCAAGACTGGGAGTCAGAGCCACAATTAAAGTAAGTCCTTTAAAGGGTAACAGAGAAAGGAATTCTCTGTGGTGAGAATAAAAGGGTGCTTTTAATGATTAATAAGATGAAATTTTTATTCTATGTTTAGACATCTTTAAGCATGTAGCTTATTTGGTTTATTCTATTTTAGTTTGCTTTCGTTTACATGATAAACCTTCATTTTCATTTCATCATCATCAAAACCAAGTCTGTAACAGTGTGCTCAGTGGGGCAGTAACATGCCCAAATAGGTCTGTCAGGGAAATCCTTTGTGGGTTTTCGAAATAAAGCAGGAATAGCCTGTATGGGATTCAGGAACAATACAGTATTAAAGACCTCCAGTGGAGATTGAGGTCAGTGACAGTCCTGGCTTGATGTTCAGTAGTGGGGTCATGATTGAGGGAGAGAGAGGAGGAAGTTTCTAAGAGTTGAAAGTTGGTTTCCAAGGTAGAGATCAGTATGCACAATGACAACAGCACCACACTCTCAGCAGAAAGAGTTAAATCTTAGAGAACAAACTGTAGCAAATTCAAAGGAAGACATGCAAGAGAGGGTTAGGGGAGAAACTGAGGCAATGTCATGCTGACATTTGTTAGAATCCTGGCTGATCCTTCAACATTATCATTTTTGGTTTTGAGACGTGAACTGAAATCTAAGAGCTGAAGGTGACCATTACACTGTAAGCAACAGCTTATTTTTTCAAAAAAAAAAGTACAAACAAACCAGTATTTGCTAATGATGTCAGGCCAATTTTTGTCCAAGGAACCCTCGAGACTTCTCGGTTCATGAGATGTATTATGCTCAAACAGATGACAGATGTTGAATATTAACCGAGGCCTCACAATAAAGAGTAATCAATGTTTGAATGGATTTATGGCATAATGATTGTACCTGTGAAAGCTACAGAATGGAGTTTTAATTGCTCCCTCGTTGTCCTCCCATTATCAAAAGTTCAGAGAGAACAGAATTTATAAGTATTAAGTGAATATTCCTCAGAGCCTGAAACAAAACAGAAACCGCTGGAGAAACTAACAGCATCTGCGGAGAACAAGCAGAGTTAATGTTCAGTCCAGTGTCCTCCTTGAGAACGGATAGCGCCCAACCTGCCAAGTTTCTCTACCAATTTATGTATTTGTGCCAGATTTCCTGCATTCGCAGTTTTTTTTTTATTCCTTCTTACTGGAAACTAATTGCATGCACTGTGTCTTCAGAAACTAAAACAATCCCATGTGTCTGTGATGTTATGGATCATGGAGTTCGCTAACGTGAACTGGCCAGTCACAATTAATTTATTTTTTTCTTTTGATAGATCCCTTAACTGTGTCCATTTGTTGGTCTGCCTTTGAGAGAGTGGGTGCAAGAACCAAAAAGTAACTGGGCTTACATCATTGACATTAATGAGATTACCTTTTGGTTCAACTTTGCTCTGCTAATGTATTATTCATGAACTGTTAATTCTTTTAAGTTATAAACTTGGTATCTGGTAATCAATGATTCACAAAGTCTGCACTGGTTATTCAGAAAGTCTGGTTAGGAACCATTTGAGTGCCATTGAGTATTTTCATTTCACAGTGTTGCAAAACAGGGATAGGGAGGTTGTTTTGATTGAACTGTTACCACATAGATTAAGTGCAGGTAAGAGGAGAGAGGGAGGGATCTCGATGGAGGGACAGTATAGAAACAGCTGAAAGGATTCATGGAGCAGGGAAAAGAACTCCTTACCAAAGTACCTAGCAGAAAGACAACAGAAGAATTCAATGTCATGCTGCACCCAAACTTCATTGGGGCACGGTCTGGGATGCTGAATAACCTGAGCTCAGTTTAGCAGAAGGTTGGAGAGTATAGTGAATAGATGACAAGAGGTGGGATTAGGAGGGGAGATGGGTTCAGAGGGAACAGAATGGGAGAAAGGTTCAGGAGAGCCATCTGTCCCTAAGTTGTTGAAGCTACTGTTCCTTAACTAAGGGGAAGTGGCAGCATAGCAGTAACGTAGTGATATTACGGAACCCCATGATAATGTTCTGGGAATAAGGGTTTGGAACCCACCACGGCAGCTGGTGAAATTTGAATCAAAATTCAATCAAAAAAAAACACTAGCTTAAAGGCAACCATGTAACCGTCGTTAATTATGGGGTAAAACAGGCTTCACAAATGTCCTTTAGGGAAGGAAATCTGCCACCCTCACCTGTGGCCTTTACGTGCCTCCAGTTCTGCAGCAATGAGACTGACTGCCAAAATCAGACGGCAATAAAAGCTGGCATGGCCAGTAACAGACAATCACCACAAATGATTAATAACCATACCTGAAGACAGAAGAACGCTTCTTGCTAATGTGTCAGGCAAGAATTATATGGAACTAGGGTCTGGGACAGATAGGATGAATCAGTGCTGATGGACAAAGAGGTTGTGTGCATGTGGACAGGGCATGTCACTGAGCACGGATCTCAGGATACAATAAAGCAGGAACGAGAGTTCTTCAGTCAACATCACAGTAAAGCAGTCTGGGAAGTGTGTCCTACAGTCAGTTTGCAACAAGCAGCATGTGAGGAAGGATATAAATTAGGGCACAAGTCAGCAGGACCAGTAAAGGAGCAGCTAGTGCTGAGTTCAACACAGAGTGAAACAATCAGCGTGAAACCACAGGGGTTTTAAAAAAAAAAAAAAAAAAAAAAAAAAAAAATCGCATATTGCATTTTTCTTTTTTAAAAATTAGCTGCTGTAGTTTGATTCAACTGACAAAGTTAAGGCCACTTCAGTTTTGAAGATACATTGAAGAAATTGGGATTGTTCTCCTTGGGAAGAAAAAGGCGAAGAGGAGGTTTCAAAATCACGAGCTGAATAGAGTGCATAGATTTAGAAATGATGTGCAAAAGCAGCAAAGTTGACGGGTGGAAAAAAATGTTTCACCAGCAAGTAGTTAGGGTATGGACTGCACGGTCTGGAAATGTTGGGGAGGTATATTCAATTGAGGTGTTCAAGAAGGCATTGGATATTTATTTCCATCCAAATAATCAATGTGCAAGGATATGGGGAAAAAGGAGATTAGCACAAGATAGTCTCTCATTTAAACAGCGTGTGCAGGAACAACAGACCAAATGATCTCCTTCTACACTGTAAAAATTCTTGAGATTCAATATAAAGGTAATGAAAGTAACACAAGTGAAGTAAAGTTATGACTTAACACAAGGTTTTCCATAGGAAGGTTTGGAATGAAATAAGGTCTCTAGCATAATTAGTATTCTTCAAAAGGAGTAACAAATAAGCTTAAATCTAAAAAAGGAAGTCATGGAGCAGCAAAGTTCATGGTGATTTGCTCCTCCTGTCCCATGTGTGAAGTCAAGGACATTTGCCTAGGAGTCCCATGTGCAGGTGTGTCCAGTTGCACCAACAGGCGAAATACATTTCAGAGCTGGAGCAGCAGGCAGCCTCACTGAATGGGACATCTGTGACAGAGATTAATGTGGACTGCACCTTCAGCAAGGTGGTCACACTGCAGGTAAAGACTAAGCAGATGGGTAACCAGAGTGGCAGAAGACAAGGTAGTGCAGGAATACCCTGTAGCTCCCCTGTCTTTCACAGGTATGCCATTCTAGATACATGGTTTTTCTTTTGGGGGGTGGGGGGTGACAGTTTATAGACTCATTAGTACAGAAGAAAATGTTCTTTGGCGCATCAAAATTGCCCGGGCAAAGGCTACTTGAAAATTTACACTACCCACTTCCCAGCACTTGGCCCAAAGCTTTGAGATCTTCAAACACTTCAAGTGTTCATTCAAGTACTTTTTTCTAAAATAAAGAGAGGCTGAGGGGTTTCACACCTTAACTACCTCCCCAGATATTTTAGATTCACACTACTCCCTGGATGAAAACAAGTTTTCCTCAAATCCCCTCAACTTGTTGCTTTTTACGTCAAAATTATGCCCTGTTGTTACTGGCCCTTCAATTAGAGAACCACTTTTCTAGTCCCCTTCTCAGGGGATATCAGCAAATGCCAAGTCCATGGCACCATGGATGACTTTGACAGACAAGAGGCTGAAGAAATAGCAGGGTTATAGTCATAGGGGAGTAAATAGTAAAAAGGGAACAGAATAGTATTTCAGCAGCCACAACAGAAACTCCTGGATGGAGTATGTTACCTATGCCAGGATCAAAGATGTATCAGAGTGGCTGAAAGGCATTCTGAAGAATGAGGGTGAACGGCCACTGGACTTGGTACATATTTGTAGCAACTAAGTTAAATAGAGGGGTCCTACAAACAAAATATAGGGAGTTAGGACATCAAAAAAGAGTAATCTCAGGATTGCTATCAGTGGACATTTTGCAAGATAAAATAATAGGATATGTTAGACAAATACACGGCTAGAAAAATGGGCTGAGGAATGGCAGATGGCGTTTGTAAATCAGATAAATATAAGGTGTTGCATTTTTGGAGGTCAAACCAGGGCAGGACCTAAACAGTCAATAGAAAGGCCCTGGAGCGTGTTATAGAACGAACAGATTTAGAGGTATAGGTTCATAGATCCTTGAAAGTGGAGTCACAGGCAGACAGAGTGGTGAAGGCGGCTTTCAGCATGCTTGCTCTCATTGGTCAGAGCACAGAGATGTCATGTTGCAGTTGTATAAGACGTTGATAAGGCCACATTTGGAGTGCTGCCTGCAGTTCTGGTTGCTCTACTATGGAAAAGATATTATTAAACTAGGAAGACTGCATAAAGCATACTACCTGGACTGGAAGGTATGAGTCATAAAGAAGAGGCTGGAAAGGCTGGGACCCCTTTTTCCCCACCCTGGACCATAGGAATCAGAAGGTTAACCTTATAGAGGTCTATAAAATCATGAGAGGCACAGATAAAGTAGACAGCCAACAGTTTTTCCCCCGATGGTCGGGGAGTCCAAGACTAGGGGGCATTGGTTTAAGATGAAAGGGGAGAGATATGAAAGGGTCCAGAGGGGAATTTTTTACCCCACGCAGAGGGTGATGAGTGCCTGGAACAGGCTGCCAAAGTTAGTGGTGGAGGTGAGTCCAATTTTGTCATTTAAGAAACATTTGGATAAGTACATGGATGGAACAGGTATGGACCAAACAGGCAAATGGGACATGATTAATTGTGAAAACTGGGCGGCGTGGACAAGTTGGGCCGAAGGACCTGTTTCCATGCTGTAAACCTCTATGACTATGATATTAATACAATAGCTACAAGAGCAAGTCAGAGTCAAGAAATATAGCAGCGATTAACTGACCTCCTGACTCCCCAAAGCCTATCCATATTTACAAGGACAAATCAGAAGTGTAACAGAATACTCCCCACTTGCCTGGATAGGTGCAGCTCCAACAACCTCAAGAAACTTTACACCGTCCAGGACAAAGGAGCCTACCTGACTGGCACTACATCCGCTTCTGCTACTGACGCTCAATCGAAGTGCGTACTACCTGCAAAATGCACTGCAGAAATTCAATGCCACTTAGACAGCAGTTTCCAAACCCACAACCATCTCCATCTAGGAGGACAAGAGGTGGTGATACATGGTAACACCACAACCTACAAGTTCCCCTACAAGCCACTCACCACCATGACTCAAAAATACATTGCCATTCCTCAGTGTCAGAATGCTCATGGCATCGTGGGTCAACTAAAATACATGGACTGAAACAGTTCAAGAAAGCACTCACCACCTCCTTCAAAGGCAACTAGGAATAGGCACTAAATGGTGATCAAGCCAGCGACACCCACATCCCATTAATAAATAAAGCACAAATGGTTATGACATGGCTATGGGCTTACTAAAGGTCGAGGAATTGAACATCCAGGGGTATTCATGGTTTAGGACAGTAGTGGAGACGCAAAAGAAGATATTAAACAAGAAACCAGATGCATGCTATAAGGGTACAAACAGTAATAAGGGGTGACTTCAATTCACATTGACATTGGACAAATCAAACTTGCAAGGCCAATACAATGAGGAAACAACCAAAAAAACAAACAAACAATCTAGACTGGGTATTGTGTAATGAGAGAGGATTATTTAATAATCTTGTTGTACAGGGTCCCTTGTGGGTCAGTGACCATATGGTGATGGAATTCTTCATGAAGATGGCAAGTATAGTAGTTGAATCTAAAACTAGGGTCCTGAATCAAAATACAAGAGAAGTCTGAGGCACAAACTGGCAACAAGAGATTGGGGATCCTAAAGAATTTGCCAGTGGATAGGCAATGAATCACATTTAAAGAGTATAAATTACAATCATTCATTCCGGTCTGGCACTGGCACAAAAGTGGACTTAACCATGACTTACAAGAGAAATTAGATCCAAACTGGAAAAATGTAAAATTGTCAGTAAAAGTAGCAGACCAGATGATTGGGAGCATTTTAGAAGTGAGGAACAAAGAAGAAAAAGTTTGACCAACTGGCTGAAAATAGAGAATGACCATAAGACATAGGAGCAGAAATTAGGCCATCCGGCCCATCGAGTCTGCTCTGCTATTCAATCAAGGCTGATAAGTTCCTCAACCTCATTCTCCTGCTTTGTCCCTGTAACCCATGATAATCAAGAACCTATCTATCGCAGTCTTAAATGTACTCAATGAGCTGGCCTCCACAGCCTTCTGTGGCAGTGAATTCCATAGATTCACCACTCTCTGGCTGAAGAAGTTTCTCCTTATCTCTGTACTAAAAGCTCTTCCCTTTACTCCAAGGCTGTGCCCTTGGGTCCTAGACTCTCCTACCAATGGAAGCATCTTCCCAACATGCATTTTGTCCAGGCCATTCAGTATTCTGAAAGTTTCAATTAGGTCACCCCTCATCCTTCTAAACTCCCATGAGTATATTCCCAGAGTCCTCAAACAGTCCTCATATGTTAAGCTTTCCATTCCTAGGACCATTCTCGTGAACGTCCTCTGAACCCGCTCCAGGGCCAGCACATCCTTCCTGAGATATGGGGCCCAAAACTGCACACAAATGAGCGTAAATCACAAGGAAAAGCAATAACAGGCTGCTGAGTTCACATGATCAGCCATTACCACAATGAATAGCCGAGCAGGCAAGACTTGATGAATAAGTTTTCCGTGGTTGGGGATTCTAGAACCAGGGGATAAGAGCTCGAACCATTGAAGACTATGATGAGAAGAACGTTCTTCACTCAAAAGGGTAGTGAATTCATGAATTGTCTATTATAGAAGGCTATGGAGGCCAAGTTACTGAATATATTCAAGACCGAGATGAATACATTCCTAGATTTTAAAAGCACCGAGGGTATTTTTTTTGGACAGGGTTGGTGGGGTGGGATGGGGGAATGGGGTGGAGGAAGAGAGAAAGTGGGTATATGGCATTTGAGAGACAGGATCTGCCGTAATCCTATTGAACAGTGGAGCTGGCTTCAAAGGCCGTATGAATTATTAACAGGAATAAGCTTCTCAAGCCTGTTCCACCAATTGGATCACAGCTAATCCGACATTCCTCATGTCCAATTCCCTGTCCTTTCCCCATAACCTTCGATTCCTCTAATGATCACAAATCTCTCAGCCTTAAAACACACACAAAGACACTATTACACAGAAACTCTACAGTATGGAAGCAGGCCATTTGGCCCATTGGATCAACACCCCACCCGCCAAACAGCATCCCATTCAGACCCTCCCTCCTACTGTAACGCTGCATTTCCCATGAGTAACCCACCTACCCTGCACATCCCTGAGCACTATGGACAATTCAGCATGATCAATCCACCCAACCTGCACATCTTTGGACTGTGGGAGGAAACCCAAGATGACAGTGAAAATGTAAAGGCAGCAGTACTAGCCACCAAGTCACCGTGCCACCCAGCTCTGTGGCAAGGAGTTCCAAAGACTTCCAACCCCGAGAAAAGAAACTGCTCTTCATCTCGGTCTTAAACTGGCACCCTTTTATTCTGAAACTATGCCCTCTGGTCCTACACTCCTCGCACGAGTCAAAATATCCTCTAAGCATTTATTCTGTCCAGCCCTTAAGAATCCCATGTGTTTCATAAACTCCAATGGAGCAGAATCCCAACCTGGTTAGCCTATGCTCAGAAGACACACTCTCCATACTGGGGATCATCCTAGTGAACCTTCCCTCGACTGCCTCCAATGAAATGATCTCTTTCTTTAAATAAAAGGGAACCAAAACTACTCACAGTACTCCAGATGTGGTCTCACGAACAGACTGTACAGTTGCAATAAGACTTCCCAACTCCTATAATCCAACTCCCTTGAAATAAGGGCCAAGATTCCATTAAACTTCCCGATTACCTGCTGCACGTGTCTTAGCTTTCAGTGTTTTGTGCACTAGTACATCCAAGTACCTTTTGTGTTGCAGCTTTCCGTAGTTTTCCTCCATTAAAATATTACTCTGTCCCTTTTGGTCTCCCTTCCAAACTGAACAACTTCACATTTTCATTCATTGTACTCTGTTGTGGCTTACTCCAGTTCCTAATTTATTTGTTTCAATGATGCAATGAAAATGGTTCAAGGTACACTAAGTCCAGGAGATACCCCAAATCCTTGGTGCATTTATAACACAAAGAAAGCTTAGTTGAAATCCACATGATGCAAGGTGGATCTCGAACAAGTCACCAAAGGGGACATGGAAAGCAGTAAAAGTGAACAATGAAAGAGACAAAATGGAAATCCCAGAAAGAACAGCAGAGCTTCAAGATAAGAATACCAGGACGAACTTAGAGAAGTGGCAGTCAATTAAATGTTGTAAAAGAGCACATTACTGTACATGTTGTAAATTTGAAAACAGAAGCACTGTAAAAACTCAGGTCTGGCAGGATTAAAACAAAGAAAGAATATTAGCAATTTTTTTTTCTCCCAACGTAGACCTGTTTCAAGTGATTAGTGACAAGATGGGTATTTCTATCCCGGTAAACAGCTCAGCTCATTAACTTCTTTTACCTTTTTTTTTTTAAGAAAAGGGCATTAACTCAGTATGGTCCAAGATAATTGCTGGTCTTCATTGTTTGAACACTCTTTAGGGAAAATACCTGTGCTTCATAGTCTAGGATATAGTTTTAGAATTGCAATTGAGGAAGCTTGCTGAAAGTTGTTCAACTCAAATCTCACTTCTGAAAAGCCTTTTTGTTGCATTTATTATGGAACCCAGCTGTTCTCAAAGAACGATTGGAAGGATTCTCAATACTTCATTTCCTACAAAAGCTGTATCTGCTAAGACTCCATTTTTAGTAACAACTGTCTACATCTGTCAGACCAACATGTGTCTGAACATCTAAGCCCTTATTCTTTTTGCATTCAAAGACTAAGATTTATTGGCCAGAGTTTTCCTTCGCCTCAATCACTCCTCCCAAAGTCAATCTCCAGAAAGAAATCCAGTTTTTCTTCATCCCGGTGTATTTCTTTGTTTTTGCATCATCATTCAATACATTTTGTTTCATAATAAATCAATAACATGGCATTATTTATGAAAGAAACCTGATTGATAGAATTTTTTATTTTATGTTTAACATGGAAAAAGCACATGTATTGGCCATATCACACTGATTTTCAAAGCTATGTAAAACAATTAAATTTTTGTTGTGACCATCAAAACACACTCCTCCCATTCCAGTTACAAAGCGTTCGTGATACCATATATACACAGACACACAATATACATATATAAAAAAAAGTACCATGTGCATCAGTGTTTGCGACACATGGTCCACATAACTGATACCACACCACAATGAAATTCATGTCCCTCAGAGACACACCACATAGCATATCCCTTTAGCTGCTCACAGCAGGCAAAAAACTCACTGCAGTGCCCAACATTATATGGGACTCTGCAATTAGAGAACATTTGCCTAACAATCATGCCTGTGAGATGAATTACACAGCCAACCGTTTTAGAATTGTCAGTTGAGTTCAGCGTATACTACATGTGTACTTCCAAATACTGAAAGCTACATATTAATACATGAAACCCATTCTTTGCAGACAAGAACATATACACACACATTATATTTGTTTCAACTCAACAAAATAGGTGACAGCATTCATCGATTAATTCCTCAGGGCAATGTCTTGACCAATCAGAATGAACTTGCCTGGCTGAAAAGCTGAAACTGTCACTCATCATCTAACTTGGATTTTCCATGGCAACGCTTTCCAACACTTACCAATCAGAATTCACTTGACCAATTAACAGTCCCCTCTGAAATTATAAATGTGAGTTTTCCCTTCACATCAGTATTTCTTGCAAGATAAAAAGCTTCATTAAAAGTCTTTTCACAGCAATAAAAAAACAATAACGTTCAACTCAATAAAATAATCACCTGATAAACTAAACCGATGCATTTTACCAATAGTAATAAAGCAAGCACAGGTATCTTATTTAAGCTTGAAGCTCCTTTAGCAACATTTAATTGCAAGTGCCAACTTAAAGTCCTTCTACAAAGAAGACAGAAGTTCTGACCCACTGTTGCACATACCTGGCATAGTCACCATTGGCGTCCCTGCCCAGAGTACATCCATTCCTGTAGTGTGTCCATTACAGAGTGGAGTGTCTAAACAGACATCAGCCATCTGTCCCCGCCTTACATGTTCCTCCTTTGGGGCGACAGGTGAAAATATAATGCGGTTGGCAGACAGTCCCATGCTCTGGGCATACTGTTGAATATTGGGCTCTCCCACAGCAGGGAATCGAAGTAGCCACAGCACACTATTAGGAACTCGTTTTAGGATCTGTAAGAAGAATACATTAAGCATACTTAGTGAACCAGCTAATGTCACTACTGGCATTGTGCTTCATGATTTCCTTTGCCTCAATCACTAGTAACATTTTCTAAGACTTGGACTTTAAAAAAAAATTACATTACATAGAAAAGGCCATCAAATACTTTATCTAGTATTATACATTTTCATCCATCTCCCACGGAATTGCTCATAGTTTGGATGATGCGCAACTGTGCTGTAATGGTTGAACAATGTTTAAACTTGTTTGCAAAATTATGAATTCTGCTGGATTAAGCATAAAGTTACAGCTGAATTCATGTTCAGTGAAGGAAGTTGAGGAAATGTTTACCAATTTCTGGTTCAAAATCATAGAAAGTAGTAACATAATTTAAAAGTAAATATTGAAAATAAACAGAATCTGGCACAAGCTCCGAGCAGAGCACTCAATGAATACTTTGCGTCTGTCTTTGCATTGGAAAAAAAAAGGAAGACAAGAGCGAAGGCTGAGCAAAACATTTTGGTGCGAGTCTGAAATTTACTGCCTGCAAGGGTGTTTGTGTTAGAAACTCAATACCTTTATGCAGAACTTTAAGTGTTTATTAATTTTCCAGGAACAAATCAAGAAACTATGAACTTAACATTTGTAGATATTAGAAACTTAACAGAACCAACAATGATAAAAGGACTTACTGGTGGTGCTGGATGTGAATTCACAACGAAATAAAAATGTCATTTTCATTTCAAAAACACGGACAGAATAAGGAGATACCCTCTAAAATAATTCACTGAGGGATTATCAACAAGGCAGAAAGAACAATGATCTTCTAAACAGAAGAGTGCCACTTCATTTTGCTTACATAAAAGTGTGAAACAACAATATCTTACCTAAAACTGATCAATACACTTGTGAATATACAGTCCCTCACTGTTCTCCATTTCTTTCCAGAAAGACCCCAACGTTATTTACCTATCTGGGGTAACAATTTCATTCTCATCTCCTGTGGTGCTTAATCTAGAATTTTCAATCCTTTCCCAACCTTTTATCCCTTAAAATCATTTCTACTCACAAAATAATCAATTTGAATAAGAGCTACATAAAAATACCCGATTCATATTTTTACTGAACTTTAGGGATGATACTTACACTGGCCCACATTTGCAGAGTATTTGGATCAATCTTATACAGCTGGTTAAAGTTGCAATAAACAATAGAATCTTCTGGCAACCCATATTGTGACCGTGTGGTAACAATGATTGTGCGTGGTACCTCCTCGCCAGTTGCTGCTTTGTTGTTGATCTGATGGCAGATTGAATGTGTATTGATTAATTTTCAGCTAAGCACGAAGATAGTTTGACCCAGAATACAGCCTGTAGACGTAGGTGGCAATCCCGAAGTAAACATCTCATTGCTCTACACTTTCAAGATCTGTAATTGTTCACAGCTGCCATCTCCTTACATCACCAAGGACAACAATCCATTTCGGGCCATCAAAACCACCTGAGCTTTGTTGAACCTTCTTTCTGACATACAAACATAGTTTACATGATCATAGTCTCAAATTCTTTAGAACCACCACAATAGAATTTCCTCCAATCACAGACAGACATTCTAATTTCCCACCCACATCAAGCTCAACCATGCTCTTCACTTACTTGTGTTGTTGCCAGCCCATTGCTGACTGTGAAGTTGTTGATTGTGACCTGGATTTGTCCTTGGTTGATCATGTTGATAATTGCTTCAGCTGCAGCATTCATTGGGACAACAGGCATTGAAAGTGCAGAGTTGGTATCCGAGTTGTCTCCACCATCAGGACATTTCAGCTGCAAATTGCACATAAAAAGCATGAAAATCTCCGGAAGAACGTCTAAAAAAGGTACAATTTACTGCTTCTAACTGATCAAAATGTCTCAAAAGCATTACAACCATCCCTATGAAAGTGTTCTGCACAGTTGTGGATGCCACACGTATCAATAGCCAAACTCCACATCAACAATTGTGTTTCAACAGAAATAATTTCTTTAGGTTGCAATTTGAACAATGTTTCAGCGAATTATGTAAGTAGCTGTTCCTTCTATCAACGTGACTGACAAGAACCAATAGTGTGACTTAAGTTTTCTGTCAAAGACAGACTATAAAGCTGTCCATTGATTTGCTGTGCCATTGTTACCCTATGTGTGTGCTGACACCGCGCATTTTCTACTTACTACAGATGCAAAAGCTATGTCAATTCTCAAACCTGACATAACAAAGTGGTCGACAAGTCCTGTTTGACACCTCAGGAGTTATCCTTTTTAACAAGGAAGCAAAAGTCTTAACCTCAAGAACACAAGTCAATTTTTATTAAAGCAAAAATATAGTGGCAATGACTTAAATTTATAATAAACCAATGCATTCTGCAAATAAGTTAACATTTTATTTTCATTTTGACAATACAGTACAGTTTACACAGGGAGATTTAAAGCCTGGCAAGGTTATGGAACACGAAGCTATGATTTTATGCACCTTAATCCAGGGCCCGCAACACACCACATACAACACAAGCCCAAAGGCAAGGACTCCTTCCTTGTGAGCAACAGTAGTCCAACTGTAAACAGATCAGCAGGTTACGGCTGTGGGGTTTGCTTACAAGCAGCAAATTAGCCTCCAGCAGATTTTCATTTCAGGGGTGAACCGTGAAACCTCCAAGCAATAGTAATAATTGTAATGTGGATATATGCTGGAGAAAATGTTTTCTAAAACTAAGGATGTGAAAGGCGGCCAGATAAGTAACTCAGAATCCAAGGAAACTGGAGGAAATAGTTACATGGACAAATTGGTAAAAAGTGGATGCTGGAATCGAGTGACAGGAAAAAGGGAGATTAATGGTTTTCCATAAATGAAGGTCTGTGTGATGTGAATGACAGAGAATACAATGGTTACGAGCGTAAATAGCTATTTAAAAACTGCTTGCCATATATATGATCTAAATTTAACAATGCTCAATGATTTTGTAAATGAATACACAGTGGGAATATATGCACAATTGTGAATACTTTTTAGGTGCATATAAAAAGGCAAAAAAAGACAAAAGCAGATTCACCATCAGGCTGTCTAGTATGAAGCAACTTAAATATGAAGATAGCTTTAAAATTTGCGACAGTTTTCTTTAGATCAGTGGGCCTTATGGGATGATTAATGGAGGTCTTTAAAGATGGCACAGACAAACAGATGGAAGCATACAGTATTCACTGGCTTATGGCCTACAATGAGGGGCATGGACAAGAGATATTTAGGACACAGTGTCCTTTTAAAAGTGTACTGTGGATTTGTAAAGTCATGGAATTGTTGTAATCAAATTACAGAATTTGGCAACATTTATATGAGTTGGAAAAGCGTAGGAGTATTCTAGAATATTAGAACAAGGTTAGAAAGTGGAATTCAGATTACGTGTTGAGAATATACACTACACAAGCTGGTAAGATTGAATGCCCCATTGCCATGTTACAAATGTTATTAGCAGTGTGATGTAGTATCAGACATGAATACTCTGATCTTCAAATGCAACTGCATTTTTGTACCCAATGCCAGATCACTCATGCACTAAGTGTTCTGCTCATCCAATTTAAAAGCACAGTTGCACTGTATTCTGTCTGACTACGCATTCAAATGTTTTATTCCTTTCTGCTGTTCTACATGCTCATGGTTCTGCAATCTAATTAAGAGCCTCTTGCTCTCAGCTCTTAAAACCAATTATAAAAATATTTGCAACACCAAGATACATCCACCAACTGGACAACCAGACAAGGCACGATAACTGCTTATCATCTGCCTTTGGCGGGATTACCCATCTTGCACTACAAAATAGTGATTTGCCAGCAGATTTCTCTGAAAATGGCCAGAGATAACATCATACAAACCAAAGGTTGTTTTGAATTGAAACAAAGGAGCCATTTAACTAAATGCGCTGCAAGCCTTTCCTCAAGGAAAAATCATTTTAACACAATAGTGTCCACACACTGAAAATAATGG
Source organism: Rhincodon typus (assembly GCF_021869965.1). Taxonomy (NCBI): domain Eukaryota; kingdom Metazoa; phylum Chordata; class Chondrichthyes; order Orectolobiformes; family Rhincodontidae; genus Rhincodon; species Rhincodon typus. The sequence continues at coordinate 37,565,928 of NC_063345.1, forward strand.
CCAAACAACCCTTAACAGTGAATTGTAAGTTACCTGACCCATTACTTAAGTTATGAGCAAGCATCATTGCCACTAAAATGACACAGGATTGTTAGAAAGTGACTGACAGATCAAATTTAAATTGAATCATCAGGAAAAGAATTCTGAACCACCACTTCATTTACGTTAATGATAATGATAAAGTAAATACAAATAAAAATTAATAAATTTTAATATTTTACCAAAATCCTAATGGCAATAGTAGACTCAAAATTCATTCTGATAGAGGAAACTGTTTCATTTACAGTCTAGAAAGAGGCATAAGTTTTAAGCAGTATCTCTATATCATGAAAGGATACTGCCCAACCAGTTATGGTACCAAAACTACCACAAATGGTGAACTTAGGACAATTACATGTACAAAGCTAAGTAACAGTAGCATCTATACATGCTAGCTTTCCCTCATTACCTTCACTACTTTGACATCAGGCAGGCTGTCTAGGAATGCTTTCAGATCAATACCATTCAGAACAATTCTATTATCGTAAATGTGTCCATTTGACTTGAAGTCAATCACAGCCTTTTTCTAAAAAAAAAAGAAAGAAAAGCAATCTTAATTTACAAAGCATCAGACCTGCAAAGATCTCCACCTAATCCTTTACAGAAGTTCAAATACTTCTCAAGGGGTAAGGTTATTTCTTAAACATGCATCACTAACAACTACCCAAACAGAAACTACAAACATACCCTTTCGCCTAATGCCAGATAATATCTTAAGGTATTAATTGGTAGAATTTTAGAACTATCGGAAGAGTGTATGCAAAGGCGAGAAGAGACAGTGGAATAAACAGGATACACTCTGAATGGCCGTGCTGCATGATCTTGTAGGTGTTTGTTTCACATGTTCCTGCCACTTACTTAAAAGCAAAGCAGCTACAGTGATAGATCCAAATGAGCTATTGCAATACAGCATCAAATGTTTTAGGTAATAGTAAATTTTAATATACCAGTGTGTTTTCTGAGCTTACCAACTTTCAAACTTGTGCCAACAGTGGGCTATTAAAACTCGATTATGAAAGTATTTTCTGGTATTTCAATTGCTTAACTGAAATGTTCAGGACTTAAAAATTTCTAAAACACAACACATTTATACATTTATTTGGAGTCACGAAGACAATTAAGTCAAGCAATAACAATATAGCAGAAGGGCTGTGAAATAACTCCAGTGGCCAGTATTTCGTCACCAAGTAATCCTTTACACATGGGAATTCCTTGCCTATAGTCCTGCCTCATACAGAGTCAGGCACCAGAGTATCAGTATCTCTGACATTCACACTTTTTAATGTGTCAGCCAGGGCCCTCGGACTGGACCAGATTAACAGCCCTAATCAGGGGAACTCATTCTATGAGGTCCACCTGGTTGACCTTGTTACAATCGCAACAGTCTGAAGTGGCAAAGTCACCATGACAAGTGAAACACGAAGCAGAATTCCTACATTTCTTTCTTGTTTATTTCCATTCTAGTAAATATCCAGGATCTGCACAAGGAGGGGATTCCAGGAATAATTATGAAACCAGATTCATGGAACCTGCATTAAAGTATCTCAGACTGAAAGCTTCCCATTGATTAATCTATTATCCATTTGTGCGCCAATTTTGTATAGTGTCTTTCTTTATTTCCCTGTATTTTTAAATGCAGAGTAAAATGAGAAAAGAATGGCTTTAAAAATCAAAGATTGCTCCATATCTTTAAAAGTAACCTGATAGCACTTAAAAGGTACTGTTTTCACAACTAGTTGTTTGAGCAGTGATTAAAGCATGGTTGCAGACAATGGAAGCCAAACAGGTGTGTACAGTTGAAGCTCTGATTGGCAACAGACAGCTAATTGATAACTGTTCACCAGCACAGCAATTGTATGACCAGTTGTGTCCAAGGGATATAGTCCCCACTCAGTTCATGAAGCACTTTTACAGCTACAATGAGGAAAACACAGCAAGAGATCACATGTTCAATACTCAGCCATGATGTTCCAAGGACACCTTTTAACGGTCAGGCACAGAAAAGCAAATTTAACACATTACCTTTAAATGTGGGAACATGTTGGCATGATCTCCAATAAAGAAAGTATTGGGCATGTAGGCCAGCTTTTCAGAGTATTGCTCTGCCAGGTCAAGCGGTGAAGTTTCCTTGTCAGTTATAATATAATCCATGAATGGGGCTCCACTTGTTCCAGGATAACCTAACCACATTGCCTAGGGAAATAAAGCTGTACATGAGCTCAACAATAAGGATTCCACACAAAGACACAGATCAATACAATATGTTCAAAACTTCAGAGTACCAAGTAGTAAATGAAACACCGAGCAGCTACAATAAACTGCTGAGCCACAAAAACCATTATTCAACAGGTGCTAGACATAGCAATGCCTTCACCAAGATGATCAACATATTCATCAGAAGAGATGACAAAACAACTCCAATGCATTCCATCACCATGAACTTGTATTTATAGTGTTTTTAAACACATTAAAATGTTTCAGGGTTTAACAGGAAAGTAATTTGATAAGAGCCTTGCATAAAATATTAGGATTCATGCCAAACGATTTGGTCAAAGGGGTCACTTTCAATAAGCATCTTAAGAAAAAGAGCAAGAAGAGGGAGAGTTTAGGGTCGAAAGATTCAGAGTTCTAGGCCCAGCCAATGATGGAGCAATGAAAATATGAAGATGTGAGAGGAACAAAAACTAGAAGGAGTGAAGAGAACTTGCACAATTGTGGGTATAGATGCCATTACAGGTAGGTACCAGGAGATTTGGTGGGGGGGGGGGGGGGGCGGAATGGAAGACAAATGTAAGAACATTAAAACTATGCATCAAGAGACTAGAAGCCAATGAAGGTGAACAAGCAAAGAAGAAGTGACGAAAGGAACTTGGTGCAAGCTGGAATTGGGCAGCAGAATTTACGATATAAGATTTGGGAGAAATGAACATAGTGGAGGTGAGGTATTGGACAGGAGGGCATTTAAATAGTCATGTCCACAAAGTAACAAAGTTGTCAACCAAGGGGAAATAGAATCAAGCAACGTTATGAAGGAATCATCACGTGATAGCATGGATATGTGGCCAGAAATCCAATTCAGAGTCAAATACAGCACCATGACTGCGAGTAGTTTGATACTGCCTTAAACTGTTGCCAAGAGGAAGAACTGAACTACTGGTTTGGGAGCAATTTGTGATGGGATCAAAGATACATGAACATAATGAGTAGGAAAAGCTGTGGCTTTTGGCCCATTGAGGCCAGTCTATCGACAAATAAGATTGTGGAGGATAGGATTGTGGCCTCAACTCTGCTCTCAGCCTTTAATATATTCTATGAAGCTGCCTCTGCTGTTCTTCCCCAAAACAACACTCAATGAAGTAATCTTCAGTCGTAACAAGAGGTATCCAATTCTAAAACGGCCTCTTCCAGTTGTAGACTGCCTCATAAGAGCAGACAACCTTTTTAACATTTAACCAGTTAAGACCCCTCAAAATCTTATGTTTCACTAAAATCATCTCTCATTTTTCCAAACTCTCATGTGTACATGCCCAACCGGTTCAAATTTTCCTCATAGATCAACCCTTATCCCAGTAAACAATTTATCAAAGTGTTCCCTGAACTGCCATTATAAGTACATCACATTTTAAATAACAAGAGTACAAATACATGCAGTACCCACGGTATAATCTTACTAACACCTTGTACAGTTGAGGCAAGATGTGCCTACTTTAAAGCTTCATTTTGCTTGCAATAAAAGCCAACACTGCATTTAAGACCATAAGACATAAGAGCAGAAATTGGGCCATTCGGCCCATCAAGTCTGCTCTGCCATTCAATCATGGCTGATAAGTTCCTCAACCCCATTCTCCTGCTTTCTTCCCGTAACCCTTGATCCCCTTGATAATCAAGAACCGATCTATCTCAGTCTTAAGTGTACTCAATGACCTGGCCTCCACAGCCTTCTGTGGCAGTGAATTCCTTAGATTCACCACTCTCTGGCTGAAGAAGTTTCTCCTTATCTCCGTTCCCTTTACTCCAAGGCTGTGCCCTCGGGTCCTAGACTCTCCTACCAATGAAAGCATCTTCCCAACATCCACTCTGTCCAGGCCATTCAGTATTCTGTAAGGTTCAATCAGATCCCCCCTCATCCTTCTCAACTCCAATGAGTATAGTTACAGAGTCTTCATTCCTGGGACCATTCTCGTCAACCTCCTCTGAACCTGCTCCAGGGCCAGTACATCCTTCCTGAGATATGGGCCCCGAGACTGCACACAATACTCCAAACATGGCCTGACCAGAGCCTTATAAAGCCTCAGTAGTAAGCCTCCCTATTTACTAGCTTGTATCTCTAGGTTAAGTTTTCGGCATGAAAACCAGTCATGTCAGATTCCAACTCATTTTACTTCTGAAGAACAGTCATGTTGGACTCAAAACATTAATTGCTTTTCCCTTTACAAATGCTGGCAGACTTTATCGAGTCATACAGCACGGAAACAGACCCTTCGGTCCAACCAGTGCATGTCAACATAATCCCAAGATAAACCAGTCCCATCTGCCCGCGCTTGGCGATATCCCAAGTATTTCTTATTCATACTTATCCAAACGTCTTTTAAATGTTGTAACTGAAACTATTTCCACCACCTCCTCTGGAAGTTTAAAAAAAATTGTCCCTCATGTCTTTAAATTTTTCTCCTCTTACCTTAAAAATATGCCCCCATTTTTGAAATCCCCAGGCAAGGGAAAAGACACCTGTTATTTACCTTATCTACACCTCTCATGATCTTATAAGCTTCTATAAAGTCACCTCTCAACCTCGTATGCCCCACTGACAAAAGACCCAGCCTATCCAGTCTCTCCTTATAACTCAAACCCTCCATTCCCAGCAACATCCTGGTAAATCTCTTCTGAACTTTCTCCAACCTCATAATATCCTTCCTATAACAGGGAGGCCAGAACTGAACACAGTACTCTAGAAGAGGTCTCACCAATGTCGTGTACAATCTGAACACCAGTTTCTCCAGCATTTTCAAAGTTGTCCCAGATCACTATGTCCCATCTTTCTGCAGTCTCTCCATTTAGAAGACAATTCTGTTTTTCTATCCTCGCTGCCAAAGTGGACAAGCAAACTGCCAAATCTTTGCTAAGTCTCAATCTATATCCAATCATCCACAAACTGTTAGCATCATGCTTAAAATTTACTGTCACCTTGGTTGGCAATCAAATTTGGGCGCAATTCATGCTTGCCCCTTCATCCAAGTCATTTTAGTAGACTGCAAACAGCTGAAGCCCCAGCAGTAATCCCTGTGGAAATTCACGAGACAGTTGCCAACTTCAAAATGAACCATTTATCCAGAAGACAAGATCAGAAGTAGACAATCTGACCCAACATTTTACTCCACCAATGATACCATGGCTGATTTGATAATCCTCAACTCCACTTTCTTACCTTTACTTCCCATAACCTTCAATTCCCTAACTGATTAAAAAAATCTCAGCTTTGAAGAAATCTAATGATTAACTCTCTACAGTCTTCTGCAAAAACATTTCAGAGATTCACTATCCTACAAGAGCAGAAATTCCACTTCATCTGAGTAAACAGGCAATGCCTTACACTCAGATATACACTCCAGGTCTAGATTCTTCCAAAAGGGGAAACCACTTCTCCACATGTATTTGTCAAGCCCTATTAAAATTTCTGTTTCAATGAAGTCCTCAAGACTGGCCCTTCATACCGAGGATCAACTGAGTGGAACTTCTCTGGGCTGACTCCAATGCCAGTGCAGGAATTTTTTTTTTTTTTTTTTAAGAAACAGCTAGCACCTATGGGACCACAGATGGGCTAGGTGATTAAATATTCCCATTAATCAATTAATAGAAACATAATTTGGGTGTGCACATCATTGTTATACTTTACTTACAACATAAATCAGAATATAGTCACTTTGCCTTAAATAAAATTTACCGCAGACAGCTTTCAGTCCAAAACTAGAGGGCATAGGTTTAAGGTGAGAGGGAAAGATTTAAAAAGGGATCTAAGGGGCAACTTTTTCACAGAGAGGGCAGTGCATGTATGGAACAAGCTGCCCGAGGTCGTGGAGGAGGCTGGTACAACTACAAATTTAAAAAAGCATCTGAATGGGTATACGAATGAGAAGGGTTTAAGAGGGATATAAGCCAAATGCTGGCAAATGGGACTAGATTATTGGAGATCTGGTCAGCATGGACGAGATGGACCGATGGGTCTGTTTCCATGCTGTACATCTGACTCTGCTTGCTGCATCCGCAGTCATGCCCTTCTGTCCCAGATCATGGACAGAATTTGAATCACCAAGTCTGAAGGGTGTGACTCCTGCCTGGTGTAAATTAACATCACCCCCTGACGGATGCAATGCCTACAGCTCAGATTCCTGCTTTACGCCTTGATCCGAAACTTCTCAAGCTTCAAATATTTATATTCAGCAGCACCCACATTACAGTAGCAGCACATCCACCTGCCCTACCATCTCTTCCACATTTACATTAATAATTACCCTAGAATCTGGGGTCTTTAGACTTTGTAATTTTTTTTAAAACCATAAGAATCAATTTAACAAGCTATTGAGAGAAAAACTAATGATCTAAACAAACTGAACAGGAGAAAAACTGCGCACTTGTACAAACCAATCAGCTGCTTTCTGTATATTTGTATCATGCTGTGATTGAGACATCACTCTACTGCTGGTCTCACTGATCTTTTGAGACATGCCTTTTATCCCCTATAGCTCACATCAATTTGAAGACTAGTTCTTACAGTAAACTCGATTTAAAGCACCTTTTCGCCCCACCATGCACTGACTTCCCACTTTAAAAATAAACTTCCAGATGCTGTCACTTACCTTTTGTATCATTCAGGGAACGTCTTCATTCACACTGACTATACAGTTCAAAAATCCCTCATTTATGTCAAACTGATACGAGTCCTTTTTTAGCTTCACTTCCTGCTACAATAATCAACATCTCCTCTAGGCAAGGTATTTTAAGTGTTTGATTGATAGTTGCCACCATCAGGCAGCTACCTTACTAACTTGGCTATTTTAATTTACTTTAAGGCTATTAGTTCTAAGTCTGAATCAAATTGCTACTCTTAAGTTTGAACTTGGAAAGTACTGACGAGTTGAATTCCCTCCTTGAACCAAATTCCCATATACACGCTCTTTATCTTGTCCCACCGAGGTGAAGTTTCCACTCGCACAGACCATGCCCCTTACTATCCAACTGTGCTTCACATACATAAATCAACTCCGTCAGTGATTATAACATTCACAACATCATGAGTTTTTAATCTTGTGTTTACCATTTGCGTGGCACATTTCTGAAAGCCTTTTGGGATTCCAAACACAATATCCCTTTCATAAAATAATTTCATAAAATCTACCTGGTTCTATTCAGATTTTCTAAATGTCATGTTACTACTACTTTCATTAATCAATTCCAAACGACTCCATTGGAAGACAATGGCTGCAGAAGATGTGCAGGTTAGGTGGACTGGCTGTGCGAAATTGCCCATAGTGTCTCGGGTAGGAAGCTCTTCAGAGGGTGGGTGTGGACTCTTGGGCCAAGTGGCCCACTTCCACACTGTAGGGATTCTATGATTCTATGAAATAAATCAGTCAAATTAGAGACAGCAGAGGAGTTCAAATGTGGTGGTGAAGCTGCGATGAGCATTGTCAATGACCCTAATTTCTTTTTAAATGTTATGGCATATTAAATAGAGCAGAAATAGGGATGAAAAGAAGGAATATCAGAGATGAAGAAAGCAGTGTTAAAGTCCAGCAGAGATGAACAAACACAGCAGCTTTGGGAGAGGGGTCTAGGGCATAGGATTAGGTTAAAACAGAAGTTTAGAAGAATAGTAAGACAGTACTCTGGACCCAAAGAGTACAATTTGGAAACAAGGAAGCGAAGCAGCAGGAAAAGCTAAAGGAATGTGGAGATACAGCATATTTTGAAATCAAGCAGTGGGAAAGAAGCTGTTTGGATTAAAATCTGGGTGAAGAGTTTCAGATGAATAAATTTGTGCATCTTAAGATTTCAGGACACAACATTCAGGAGACAAGATTTGGCAGATTGCAGCTGAGGTAAGGAGGGAAAAAGAAATAATCAGCTTAAGTAGGGACAGAGAAAGTCAGTGATGATTCAGAGACTCAGCTCAAGAGATCAGTCAGGGCTAAAGTAAAGTACATCAGAGTAAATGATAGGGCAAGAAGAAAACATTCAAGGACAAAGTATTGCACTGACCAATATTCTGCAAAGTACAATGTAAACAAAGGAAAACAAACTTGTTACATCATGAACAGAAATGATTTTAATGGTTACTGACCTGTATAGGAGCTGGACGAAGAGCAAACAGTTCATTCCGTGCTCCTTTTGTGTATCCGTTCATATTAACAAGAATGTGAATTCCATCCTGATGAATACGATCAGCGGCTTTGCCGTTGCATGGGATCTGCACAAAAGATGCAACAAGGAAATGTATTATCTGCATCTTAGGGGATAATAGAACACAATCTTGGTGCAACAGAAAGTCAAACATTTAAGTTATACAAGTGGTAGTGACTCAATCCTATATTATTCAGGTAGAAGCTGCCTAACAATTTCTAAAAAATGTCTAACAAACAATTTCAAAAATCATCCAGTCAAGTTGAAGTTAAGAGGACAGGGAATGGCAACTCATCCAATTAACAAATCTGAACAGTTCAAACAATAAATTACGACCACCATATACTAAACATATCTTACGGGACATCCAGGTACAATTCAGAGGAATAGGAATCTGGCTAAATTTTAGTGAGGGAATTTGTATCAAAGGTATACTGCACTTTATTCTAATACAAGGAATTTCATCAACTCAATCCCTACAGCCCTTTGTAGTGTCTGATGCAGCCTGACTATAATAGGGCTTGCGACTAAACATACATGATATATCTACGGACAGCCCTCATGCTCTGAACAATATTTATCCTTCACAACCATGACAGGAGGCAGTGGATGAATGGTAACATCACTGGACTTGCAATCCAGAACCCCAGGCTCATGTTCTGGGGATATGGATTCAAATCCCACCATGTAGTGAAATTTGAATTCAAAAAAATCTGGAATAAAAGAGCTGACCTCATAGCGATCACTGTTGATTGGCCCATTAAAATAAAATCCAGTTTACTAATGTCATTTAGGGCAGGAAATCTGCCATTACCTGGTCTGGCCTACATGTGACTCCAGACCCACAGCAACATAGTTGACTCTCAACTTGCCTCTGAAATGGCTGAGCAAGTCAGTCATTCACTTCAAAGGCAAGTAGGGATGGGCAATAAATGCTGGCATTGCCAGCAATGCCTACATCATGTGAATGAATAAAAAAAACAAAATATGGAGCCTAAAAAGTTCTAAGGACATATCGAGCATCCACGAACGTCATGATGTTATAGAAAAACTATAGCTGCACATGATCTTCTATTCCTGTGGATAACACTAGGAGTAGAGGAGAACAAATACTATTTAAACTCAAATTTTTATCTCCTAAATGTTAGAGAAATAAAGATTAAGATTCCTTTGAGAACATGCACATAAATGTGTCTCACTACTGTTGCTCCGAGCAATAACTGCAACTCCAATAATTTGAGTTTCTCTCAGAATGCAATCTAGCTTTTTGTTTACTGTCTCGAAATTTTCCTTGATAAAATTATTTTATTCAGCATCGACTTTCTCAGCAGTTATCTCCAAGCCAAACCTTTCTATAACTATTTTGTCTCCATTGTCTCTAACTGGAAATTTTCCTTGCTGATACCATTTTGAATAGCAAGGAGGAATCTACCTGATAGAAGCCTTCAATTTTATCTCAAGCAGTTTAAAAAGGTCAGTAGACAAAATTCTGAACATCTACTGCTTCAAACCGCAGAGTGAGCTTACAATACTTTAAATTACTGGAACAACCTTGACCACAGCTGAATAAAAGCTAAATCTAATCTGAACTAAAGGTATGTAGCTGATTATTTTTACATTTAGGTAGTACATTCTCTCGACTTCTAGAATGTTAATAATTATTCTTTAGGATGATAGGTTTTCTTTCCCATAATACCCAAATTACTCAAATAGTCTCTGAATGGCCACAAAGTAAGAAATGACTGATCAGAATTTAATCTGGATAATTAACTGAACCTTAACACTTCAGCATGAACAGTGGACTATCATTAGCTAAGATTTTGTTGAGATCAACAAAGCAAGGGAACTTGCCACCAGCCCAAGCAGGCCACAAATAGTGTGCGATCTGTGGAGGCATGGTACCAAATTAAAAAGAATATTTTGGTATACCACAGCACTGAGATTAGCAACCAGATCAGAAAGCATTTACACATGGAAGTTTAGACATTTTTTTAAAACGTAAGTAGATAAATAAACATGATCGATTGAATTAGGAGACAAACAGAACGCAAAGATAAAACTTTAAATAAAGAAAAAGTCCACTTAATTAAAATGAGTAATTTGACAATCCATCAGAATTTAAAATTTGCTTTTATTTATTCTTATCCTTTAAAAAAAAAAGCACTGGTGTGTTTCTTTAGATTAAGTTCAATTTAAAATCACATTTATAATTATTTGGGGTTGGAGAAAGGTATACATATGCATCCAAGAAAGGAAGGGAAAAGGAAAAGAGACATTAAAAATCAAATAAACAACAATCAGTTCATGTTATGTACGTAAAGGAATGTTGTCACTGTTCTTTCAACTGGTTGAACACAGAAGTTCCTTGCAAAGGAGCACAGATGCTCCAGATGAAGGTGAGGGAGCTGTAAGCTGGGAACTAGCTCACATTGCAAGTGAAACATTTCTTTTCAGAAATCAGACTTTAGAGATATTATGAACAGAGATAGACATTTTGTTGAACTTATATATGCTTACTGTTTGGATGTTACAAACACACTGGCAAACAAAAGTCAAAAGTTTAATTAAGTGTGATTGAAACAAAAGTAGCAGATTCAATCATGGAGCTGGACCTTTAGATGGTGACATTTACTATCAAAGCAGTTTGGATGTTTCTTCATCAGATACCATTGGGTCTTAGTTGATAACTACGAAATCGTTTGTACCAGGTCAAACCATAACGGATTCTGGTGCTCTCATGTGTTCAGCCTGGCTGAAGTAGAATACTAGTTCTTTCAATGTTGGCTTGGCTGGAAGGTCATTCAATACTATGAGTTCGCTACTGACCCAGTAATTGCTAGACATTGAGAGATGGTCAACTTGGTCATTGCATTCATTAGCAACCATTTTAAAATGCAGGAGGCATTTCTACGGATTGGAAGGTTGCCAATGTAACCCCAATATTCTACAAAGGATACAGCAAAAACAAGGAACATGGGAACAGGGGTAGGCCTTTCAGCCCCATAAGCCTGTTCCTCCACTTAACGAGATCATAGCTGATCTGTGGCCTACTCCACTTACCTGCCTTCAGCATATCCCTTAATACCTTTGCTTAACAAAAATTTTATCAGTCTCAGGCTTAAACTAATAATTAATCTAACAACAACTGCCATTTGTGGAAGAGTGTTCCTAAACCTCTACCACCCTTTGCATGTAGAGTGCTTCCTAGCATCTAGCCTGATAAATCAGGGAAAAGATTGAGAGACCACGTAGAAAACAGTGACAGAACCAGAGGCAATATGGATTTACCATAAAGGAAATCATACCTGACAAATCGACTGGATTTTTTCAAGGACACAACTTTGAGAGTTGATAATGGGAAGCCAGTGAATGTGATTTACTAGGACTCAAAAGGTTTTCAATAAAAAAAAAGTCCCATACAAAATGTTAGCATGTAAAATTAAAGCATGTGATTGGGAATTGTGTACTGACATCGATCAAAAATGGTTGGCCGACAAGAAACTCCAAGAAAATAACACGCTTTTTCAAGTGGCAGGCAGTGACTAGTGGGTTACTGCTGGTATAGTGAATACCTGGGGTCCAAGTACTGATATTAATTCAGAAGTCACGTAACTTCACCTGACAAAGCAGCAGCGTTCCAAAAGCTTGTGATTTCAAATAAACCTGTTGGACTATAACCTATTGTCATGTGACTTCTGACTCTGTCCACCCCAGGCCAACACTGGAACCACCACATCATGACTACATATTAATGATTTAGATGAGGGAACTAAAATGTAAAATCTCTAAGTTTGCAGACGAAACTAAGCTGGGTGGGAAGATGAATTGAGGGTGATTGATGTTTCAACGTAAATTTGCACAAGTTGAATGAGCTGACAAATGCATTCCAGGTGAAGTAAAATGTGCACATGTGAAGTCATCCACGAGACCTGGGTTTCCTAGTACACCCATCTTTGACAATAACCATGCAGGTGCAGCAGCTGCTAAAAAAGACAAATCGTATGTTGGCCTACACAGTGACAGGATTCAAGCATGGAGCAAGAGATGTCTTGCTGAACAGTACAGTGCCTTGTTGAGACCAGACCTGAAGTATTATCACAATTTTTGTCTTTCTCTGATGGAGGATATTTTAGCAATGGAAGGGGGTGAAAACAAAGATTTACCAGATTGATTCCCTGGATGGTAGGAATGACATTTGAACAGAGACTGGATCGATTGATCAGGACTTTATTCACTGGAAGTTAGAACAATGAGGGAGGATTTCATTAAAAATTTATATAAGCACAACAGGTCTAGACAGCATAAATTCAGGAAGGATGCTCCTGATAACCAGGAAGTCCAGAACCAGGAGTCACAGTTTAAGGACAGGGGTATGCCATTTAGGACTGAGATGGGGAGAAATCTCTTTACCCAGAGTGGTGAGCCTGTGGAATTCTTTGCCACAGAAAGCAGTTGAGGCCAAAACATTGAAACCTTTCAAGGAGATAAATATAGTTGGAGTTAAAGTGATCAAAGGGTATGGGAGAAAGTGGGAGGATTTGGAGTTGGATCACCAGTCATGATAATATTGAATGGCGGATTAAGCGCAAAAGGACCAAACAGCCTACTCTTGTTCCTATTTCCTATGGGCGAGAGTTCTTTCAAACTATTTACATCTGTCAGAACAGAAGTGAGAGAAAGTAGGAAAACAAGTTGCTGATCGCCAAGTATTTCTTCTGGTGCCTGTTCAGCCCAGATCAATGACATTCATCAGGGAAGAGTAACAAGGACACTGTTTCAGGAAACAATCACACCCACTAAATTAATCACTTCAAATTTAGTCTGAACTCATCCGTCCTTGCGCTCAAAGATAAACACTGGATTACAATCACAAATCAAAATCTATACAAGAAGCAAAACTAAGATAAGATTAATTGGTGTTTAAAATTCCTGATCAATGTTTTCTTAAGTACTTGAACTCTACATTCCACTAGTTCTTACCTGGGATAGGTCCACAAAATGATTCGCTTCAGCGACCACTTTCACTCGAAAATTAGTGCCATCATCAGAGCTCAATGCATAACAAAAAACCTATCAAGAGAAACAGAAAAATGAATTTACAGATACTGAAATTCCACAGAGTTGAAAATGTATGTCGTATTTAGTACCAATTCCACTCAAGTGTCAAAAGATCCAACTAATTTTGGTGCAGATCTGATGAGATCCTAAAACTGCATACTCAGGAAGTTATTTAGACACATCAGGGTAGAAATTGGAACAAACAAAAACAGAATGCTGGATTCTTTCAGCAGGTCTGGCAGAGTTCTGAAAAACAGTTGCTGGACTCCAAATATTAACTTCTCACCACAGGTGCTGCCAGATCTGCTGAGTTTCTCCAGCAATTTGATTTTTTCTTTGTTTGTTTCAGGTCTCCAGGATCTGCAATTTTTGTTTCTATTTTAGGGCAGAAATGGGTATGCTTCCACTTGTCAGCTAAAATTGGCACAATATGGGAGGCTCAAGAAATCATAGGGAGTTTTTAAAGTTTCTTCTGTGAAGCCTAGGAGGAGTGCTCCTACTAGTTCTGCAGAATGACTGAAACAATCCCAGCCAGCATCCTGTTCTCATTCAGGTTCTTCCACTGTATCTTGGGATTTACCCAAAAATTTAATCCCCAACAGGCCATCAGCTGCTGACCACTTAATAAACTTAATGGACCCTGGGTCTCAGTCTGGCGGACCCATTATCATTGTTTTCATAGTGTCTTTAAAAGGTCACATTTCATTCCTTCTGTCTACTAAATGCTTGTAAACAGAACATGTGGGCTTTCCAATCATATCCACCAGAGGAAAAACAAAATTGCTGTGCTAATTTACTAATTTACCTACATTCTGTATAGGCACAGTTTAAGACTGGAATGATGGGATAGAAAGCCACATATCCAAATTTGCTGATTACACAAAGTACTGTAATCAGCACAGATGGAACAGTAAAGTTACAAATAACTTTAGCCCATTCCCTTAATTTAACCAAAAAAAAGTGTCAAATAAAATTTTTATACCAATTCATTGAGGTGAATGAGAAGTAATGTACTCTGGACTCAAAAAAAGGATTAAAACAGGATACTCCATAAATGATGAAAAGCTAGAAAGGCAGGGTTTAGAGGAGTACGTTGGTCATTAAAATCAGCTAACAGTTACTGAAAATGGTCAAAAAGATAAATTGCATGTTCACTCCTTATCTTGGAGGCATGGTTGTCATGTTACATTTGTGCAAAACCACGGTTAGGCCAAATCTGGAAGACTAAACAGTTCTAGGCACCATACCTTAAGAATGCTATATGATCTTAGCCGGCACTCTCAGCTTAACAGAATCATATCTACAATGAATATTAACTTATATAGAGTCCAAGGAGAAATCATACAAACTAAGGAGTGTATTCTCCAGAATTTGAATCTCCCCTAACAATGGCTACCAGTCTAATTAAAGACCACGTTATCTCAACATTATAGCTGGACGCTCACTGAAAGTAGAGAATTTCTACATAGGAAGATGTCTAAATTCGTAACCCTCTTCTGCAAACTGTGGTTGACAACTGTTCATTTTCATGTCAGGCAAAAGTGTGTTTATGGGAAAAAGTCAGGTAAATCCAGTCACTTTCATGTTTTTAAAAAAAAAGACAGAATGACAGAGCAAGCCCAAGGAACTAAAATGGTATATTCCTGTTCTTACATTCCAGAAGACTAATTTACATAGCACAGGCAGTGCCTTCTGACATTTATCATTTCAAGAAAAGTCCATCTTCTGCTGTTTATTTTTCACAAAATTAATGGGGAACAGAAACGTTCAGAAGATTTAAAAAAAAAAAACAGGCTGTCCTTCTCTCATACTTTTATTCAACAAGAATGCTTCAGGCAACTGGTGTCTCATGCAGCATAGGTGGCACACGAAAACATCACACACCCCAAAATCATAAAAGGACAGTACAGCACATAAAATTTTCCCTTCATTCACTAAATTTTAAAACCTCCCCTCATAATCGTGAATTGTATTACTATACTTTTACATTGTATTTTGCAAACATGTCCAAACAAGTCTTGATATTAAGCTATCTTGACAAACACAGCCATAGTAGACGGTAAAGAAGGTTTTCCAAATTTATAAAGGAATCTTGATCAAATGGGTCAACAGGCTGAAAGATGGCAGACGAAGTTTAATCTGGATAAGTGTGAGGTACTGCATTTTGGTAAAACAAACAAGGGTTGGGCTTATACAATTAATGGTGGGGCCTTGGGTAGGTGTTGTAGAACAGAGGGATCTACGGATGCAGATACATAATTCTTTGAAGTTTGCATTACATATAGACAGGGTGGTTAAAAAGGCATTTGGCATGCCTGCCTTCAATGCTCAGTCCTTTGGAGTATAGGAGTTCCGAAGTCATGCTGAGGTTGTACAGGACATTAGTGAGGCCTCTTCTGGAATACTGTGTCCAATTCTGGTCACCCAGTTATAGGAAGGATATTAAACTGGAGAGGATTCAGATAAGATTTACCAGGATGCTGTCAAGTATGGAAAGTTTGAGTTATAAGGAAAGGCTGGATAGGCGAGAGGCTTTTTTCCACTGGAGCATAGGAGGTTGAGAGGAGACCTGATAGAAGTTTATAAAATAAGAAGTATTGATAAGAGTTAATGGTAGTTGTCTTTTCCCTAGGATGGGGGATTTCAAGACTAGGGGGCACATTTTTAAGGAGAGAGGAAAGATTTTAAAAAAAAAAGGCAAATTTTTTTTTTGAAAACAGAGGGTGGCTCATGTGTGGAGTGAACTTTGAGAAAGTGGATACAGGTACAATTACAACATTTAAAAGACATTTGGATAGATACATGAATAGGAAAGATTTGGAGGGATACGGGCCAGAAGCAGGTAGGTGGACTAGTTTAGTTTGGAATTACGGCTGGCTTGGACTGAAGGGTCTGTTTCCGTGCTCTATGACTCTATTTGCTCCTCTGATGTAGGATTAATTAAATAATACTGTGCACATGACCCTGTTGCACTTGAAAATTCAATCCCATACAAATTTGATCAACTATTCATGGCTGAACAGTTTCACAATTCATAAGACAAAAAAGTCTGGTCACTCAGAGACTGCACAGTACCTATGTGAAAAGGTTCTAACTCCAGAACTTGAGAAAATCTTTACTACCTGGACATACCTCAAATTTTTCTGAGTTGTGCATCCCAGGGATTGATTGCATCAGATGAGAGGTGGGATGGTTCCCAAAATCTGAACTCACAAAACCAATTTTCAGACGTCCATTACTAGCTTTCAAGTCTTTTGGATGTTCATATGGTGGCTTGTGAAGCACATTAATCTGCAAATTAAAACCATGGCAGTTAGCAGAAAGTTAACTTGTTGCAGTGGGTGCAGGGGTGGATGGTGAACATAATTAGCATCTCTCAAATGTTACCAGAGGCATAATTGTAAACGCAACTCTTCCCAAAGGTCTGTCAATTACTGTTAATTTATCTACATAGGCCCATGCAAATTAGCAGCAGCCAGAGGCCATTTGACCCCTCAAGGTTGCTCCACTATTCAACAGAATTACAGGTAATCTATTTCCAATAAATTTTCACGCTCATGCTGAGACGATCTATATATCTCTGTGTTAAAAAATATTCAAAGACTTTGCTTTTACTGCCATTTGAAGGGGAGTTCCAAAGACTCCCCAACCGAGAGAAAAACCTCATGTCTTCAAACCATTTCTGGTTTTCAACAGCAACTCCTAGTGCTAGGTTCTCTCAAAAACATTCTTTCCGTATGCGACATTTCAAGACCCCACAGGAACTTCAATGTTTCAATCAATCATCTCATTCATCTAAACTCCAGTGGATACAAAACAAAAGTTGCCATACTGCTACCAGACCATAAGGCTGATTGTTGACTACAGACAGGTGACTGATGGTGGTTTAACCAGAGGGTAACCACACCTCAAGCAAGGGGAGAGGTTGAGAAGGATGGTGCTTCAGTTGGGAATTGAACCCATGCTGTTGGCATCACACTGCATCGCAAACCAGACATCCAGTCAGTAGACTCTAGCCTAGCTAGCCATCAGTCCCTGTAGACAGCTTTTCATTCTAACCAACTAATCAAAAAAAACCCAAATCTGATTTCACAAAATGATCAATGTGATGATAAATAAACCATTTACAAGTTTTAATTTAAAAAAGGATCTGTAATGAATACATGACTTCAACCTTCACAAACTGTTTATTTGATTTTGTCTAATCAGGTATTTACAACATAAATAGAAAGGCAAATGGAATGTTGGCACCTGTTATTAGCAGGCTGCAGTCCAAGAGTAAGGAACTCTTGTGCAATAGAACAGGGTATTTTCAAGATCATATCTACAGTAAGATACATGCCATTTTAGTCACTATACTCAAATGGTGTACTTGTCCTGGGAGGGGGTACAATGAAGGATGTCATACTAAACTTAAAATCTGAAGTATTGTGTCCAGTTCTGGCCGCCTCATTACAGGAAAGATGTGCAAGTGTTGGAAAGGGTGCAGAGGAGATTCACCAGGATGTTGCCTGGAACGGAGGGAAGGTCTTACGAGGAAAGGTTGAGAGAGATAAGGCTTTTCTCTTTAGAACAACGAAGGATGAGAGGTGACTTGATACAGGTGTACAAAATGGTCAGAGGTATAGATAGAGTGGACAGCCAGAGACTTTTTCCTAGTGTGGAGGTAGCTATTATGAGGGGGCATAGTTTTAAAGTGAGTAGAGGTAGATATAGGGGAGACGTCAGAGGTAGATTCTTTACTCAGAGTGTGGTCGGGGCGTGGAATGCATTGCAGGAGAGGGTAGTGGAGTCAGCCTCATTAGGGGCATTTAAGCAGCTATTAGATAGGCATATGGATGATAGTATAAGGTAGCGGTGGAGGTTAGATAGACCTTAGGTTTAGGGTAAAAGTTCAGCACAATATCGTGGGCTGAAGGGCCTGTACTGTGTTGTGCTGTTCTATGTTCTAAAATGCAAACCTTTTCTCCACAAATGCTGTCAGGCCTGCTGAGTTTTTCCACCAATGTGTGTTTTGATTTCAGAACTCTGGCATGCACAGTATTTTGCTTTTGTTCCCTAAACTGATTTTGTGATGTCGACCAATGAGGAGACCAGGTAGAAAGGGATCATAATGTGATGTGTAAAAGAACGAGAGATAATGTTATGGAGGCAAGAAGTTTCTCAGCAGACTCAAATTGGATTCTGAGAAACTGCTTCTCTTGGCTGGATAGTAAAGACAGCTATGGGATAAGGTGGAAGGCATTCCAGACTGAGAATTTATTTCAGCCAAAAGCTAGGAATCTTCGATTTGTACACTCAAAATATTGGAGCAGAGGCTCACTTGTTTGGTGCTTTCAAGGCTGAGATCAATAGATTTTTGAATTTTCAGGGAATTGAGGGATAAATGGAGTGGAGATTAAGGATCAGCCATGACCTTATTAAAATGACTGAACAGACTCAAGGGGTTGGGTGGCCTACTTCTGTTCCCATTTTTAAAGTTGTGTTTACTCTTTTGTAGAAAAACAGAGTTAAAAAGTTTATGAAAATAATAAACCAATCCAGTCTCACATGAAAAGCACCACTGTTGACACTGAAAATATATACCTACACCATTCAGAACTTAATTCAAAATCTTCACATTGTTGTCAAAACTACATCTTTCTGCCTAGTTCTAAGAGTTTAGCTTTCTTAGAAAGCTTCCACTTCAACAATAAATGAACTGGAGTGAACTCAGCACAGCAAAGTTATGTTGGTTCAAGCTCTCTGGCCAATTTTAACTCAAGATGTAGGAGCAGCAGCAAGCCAAACAGCTCATTGAATCTGCTCCATCATTCAATGAAATTGTGGCTGATCTGATAACCCTCAACTCCACTTTCCAACCCTTTCTCCGTAATCAATTCCCTTATCAGTTAAAAATCTGTCTATATCAGCCTTGATTATTCTCAACAGCCCTCTGTGGCAAAGAATTCCACAGATTACTACACTGAGGAAATTCCTCAATGGGGTCTTAAGTATGTGACTTCTTATTCAGAGATTATGCTGCCTTGTGTGTTAGACTCTCCCACAGGAGAGAGCAACCTTTCCTCATCTACTTTGTGGAGTCCACTAAGAAGCCTGTACATTTCAGCAAGGTCACCTTTCTTCTGAATTCCACGTAAAGGCACAATCTACTCAACTTCTCCTCATAAGGCAGTCCGTCCATACCACAGATCAATGCAGTCAACCTACGTTGGACCAACAATAATGCCAATTTATATTTCCTTAGAC
Source organism: Rhincodon typus (assembly GCF_021869965.1). Lineage (NCBI taxonomy): Eukaryota > Metazoa > Chordata > Chondrichthyes > Orectolobiformes > Rhincodontidae > Rhincodon > Rhincodon typus. The sequence goes on from NC_063345.1 coordinate 37,585,671, forward strand.
TCAGGCCCAAAACTGTTGCAGCTATGGTCTGACTAACGCCTTGTCTAGTTTTGCCATGACTTCCCTATTTTTACATTTCATTCCTTTTGAACTAAGGGCCAACATTCCATTTCCCATTCTTATTACCTGCTGAACTTGGATGTTCGCATTTTGTGATTCATGTAAGAGGACTCTCAAATCCATTGGTGCTGTAGATTTCTGCAATCTTTCTGTATTTAAAATAATATTCAGTTCTTCTCTCCTTCCTGGCAAAGTGCGTAACATCACATTTTTTCCACATTATATTCCATCTACTAAGTTTTTAACCCACACACAAACTCTTTTGGTGTCATCCTCATCACTTGCCGTCCCACCTATTTTTGTCATTCGCAAACTTGGCTATTGTACATTCATTCTTTTCAGCCAAGTCATTAACATATGTTGTTAATAACTGTGGCCTCAGCAATGATCCCTGTAGCACTCCGCTAGTTACAATATGTTATCCTGAAATTGCTTCCCTTCGCCCAATTCTTCCATTAGTTGGCTAGTCCTCTCTCTAAACTAATATACTATTTCCAACACCATGGGCTCTTATCTTAAATAGTCTAAGATGTTCTAAAGCCTTCTGAAAATCCAGATATAATACATATGTTGCTTCCCCTATCCCGTTTGTTAATTTAAAAGCATTCTAATAAATTGATCAGGTCCGAATTCCTCTTCGAGAAATCATGCCAACTTTGCTTGATCATATTGCATATTTCTAAATGCTTGGTATTATATCCTTTATAATGCATTCCAACACATTCCAATAACAGATGTTAAGATAACTGGCCTTTACTTAAAAAGGGAAGGAGGAAAAAATTGTAAGTAAGGGAATTACATTGGCAGTTTTCCCATCCTCCATGACCTTCCCAGAATACAAGGATTCTTACAAGATTACTGAGTGTATTTAAGATCGAGAGCAAATATTTTATCCTATCAGTTGAATTTTGAGCTACAAAAATCACCATCTAATTTAGTGATCAGAACGGCTTTAAGCATAGCTGTTTATTTAAAAAAGTACACAAAATTATATAGTAGAGAGTGTATTAAGTAGGAGTTAACTCATCTGTCCCAGTTCTTAGCATGGCCTCCCACTGGAAGGACAGGCAAAGATCAAATAAATTGCGTTTCTGGACAAATAAGAAACATCTACAACGTATGGAGACAGAAAATGAGTTGTAACATACAATAGTATATAATTTTACTCTACCTTGTCAAGACACAGATTTCCATGACGTTCCGCAATGGCTTTGCGAAAGGTATGGGACAGTGGATACAGCATACTGTGATGTGGATGCACAGATGGCAGCCGATTTTTCTCCAGTTGGTCAGCTACTATACTGACCAATTTTTTCATTCGCTCATCATAATCTGTCCAGTCACATACAATCTAGAGGCAAAATATGCTGAATTTAAACCAAATTTGTTCACATACAACTCTACTTTTAAGTTTCACTACATTCTATAATTTCACTTAGTAATTCTGAGAACGAATCCATACAAAGAAGTTTATTCTCACCACTTTTGCAATAAAGCCATCTCGAGTAATTTAGCAGTTACTGATATGTTCCTTTGCCTTATTATCAGGAATAAAGTTTTATCCTGCACAAAATTATAACTGCAAGGCCATTTTACGTATGTGCCAAAGTAATAATGAAATTTACGTAACTTGTCAAAGTTCTTAACTGTGTCAATTCAAAAGGGGATGGGCGAGACGTGGGAAGAAAACCAGGTTTATTTTCAACTCTGCATCAAAATCAGCTAGGATTGTTGTTATAAGAGCTCCCTTCACTGAATTTACCATTTTGATGTGGTAGGGGCAGGCAAAACCCAACAGCTTGTGCAATAACGTCTTTTCCACAATTGCTAGTCCTTTGCTCAGTGGCACAACATCTCAAATCTATTTGCTGGCTTATTTTTTCAAAATTTAAACTAATTGGGATTATAGTTGACACAATTCTTTTACAAATACTTAATAAAAGCTCTTAATCTAATGAAGAGATACAAAACGTCACGTGGGGGTTTTGGAAACAAACTGCCACTCTTTTGGGGCTGAGCAGAGAAAAATGCTGACTCGGGTTCAACAACGATAACACCTTAAAAACACTGAGATGGAGGGCAAGGGGCAAGACAGGGCAAATGCATAAATCTACAAGAGATGCGGAAATTATTGTAAGCTTAAAGGGACAAATAGGATTAGACAGAGTATGTTTAGTATTAAAGATTATTGTAACTGCTTTCCTAACAGAAGTGGAACTGTTTTGCCTCGGTGCCAGCTGCCTTCATAGTGATTTGGCTGCTTCTGTATAATGGGACACCTGGGCAAATACATTCCTAACATTCTGGTCAGAGTTGTCTAACTTGTTTTAAAGTAGGAACTAGATAACAGGGGTCAAATGGAAAATAATATCATAGAATCCCTACAGTGTGGAAACAGGCCATTCAGCCCAACAAGTCCACACCGACCCTCAGAACATCTCACCCAGACCCATCCCCAATAACCCCCTAATCTACACATCTCTGAACGCTACGGGCAATTTTCCATGACCGATCCACCTAGCCTGCACATCTTTGGACTGTGGGCAGAAACCGGAGCCACTGGAGGAAACCCACGCAGACATGGGGAGAATGTGCAAACTCCACACAGACAGTCGCCCGAGGACGGAATTGAACCCGGGTCCCTGGTACTGTGAGGCAGCAGTGCTAGCCCTGAGCCACCGTGCCGGCCCTATTAGCCCAAATGGTCTGCCTCTGTGCTGTAAATGCTGTTATTTTGCACAGTATGAGATAACTGAGCATACCATTCAGCCTTACAAGTTATAATTAGGAACGTTAAGTTAATTCCAAGGGCAAACATAACTGAAAGACATGCTGTTCACTGTTAGCAATGTTTATACCATTCACTTGTGTGAATTTCTAAATATCCTTAAAATCAGTGGGTGAAAGACCAAAAGGTGTGTTTCACTGGAATAAGTGCACCCAATTCATGAGGTATCTTGTTACCTGCAAACAGTGTGCCAGATTACAGTAAGCATCTGGGAAGTCAGGCTTTAGCTTCAGGGCAGTTCTGTAGGAAGCAATGGCTTCTGGAATATTTCCAGAATCCTACAGAGAGAGAAATAAGACATGTTTTAATGGTAGGAGAACATTACAACTTCCACCTTCAAATAATCAAACCAGTCTTAGGAAACTATGTCTACTTAAATACTTGTCATGACCTGCACACTTAAAAATCCACATGATTTGCTTCTAAATGGTACAAATTATTTCCTAATGTGCACATTAGATCACTATAAATTACCAAACATTGTGAAGTCTTACCTTATGGATCGATGCTAAGTTGCTGTGAGCATCAGCAAAAGCAGGATTGATCTGAATTGCTCTTGTATAGCACTGCAAGGCACCCTGCACATCTTGCATTTCTTTGAGTGTGTTTCCCATGTTTGAGTAGGCATCGGCAAAGGTTGGACTAATTCTGTCAAAATAAAAGTAATATCTGTAAATCAATAAAATGTCAACAGTCATCATCCTACAAGTCAGCCCAAAGCAACTATGGAAAAGGACACAGGGAAACCCGAAATAAAACAAAATTAAAGAAAGACAAAACTATAACTTCCGTGACATGTACTCCACACTTCCAACATAAACTTGAAATGTGTCAAATACTTGACTTCCTGGCAAAGCTGCTTCTACAAAGAAAAAAAAAGACGATGGCGTAATGGTATTAATCACTAGCCTGTTGATCCCAGGTCCTGCCAAGGACTGGGTTCGAATTGCGCCACGGCAGATGGTGGAATTTAAATTCAATAAAAATCTAGGAGTTAACAGCCTGATGAGGATCATGAAACTTGCTAGCTCAGTGATGCCCTTTAAGGAAGGAAACTGCCATCCTTACCTGGACTCCAGGCACAAAGCAACACAGTTGACATTTAACTTCCCTCCGGGCAATAAATGCTGGCCTAGCCAGCACCACCCCCGTTTCATGAACGAGTAAAGGAAAGCATCTTGGTCATATTGGTGAATAAACCAGCACAACAGTGCTAGCATTCGTACTGCTGGAAGTTGGAGATGAAATACATATTTTTCTGAAAAAAAGCTTTTTTTTAAAACCAAATTCATTTCCATAGTTAATTCCTGGCCTATAGATATTCCACATTACCCAAAGCAAAACAGTGAGAAACCAAAATTCAGAGACGAAAAATTCTTCACTGAATAATAAATTGCAGTCACCAGATTTATATTCAAGTTGCTGGCACACACCGGAGTAAAATTCTCTTAAAAATAGGGAAGGCACTATTGTTTTTAGGTCCCCACTCTAAACTCCAGTCGCTAATAGTTTGATCACAACTTTGATGCATTTGATTCAGAAATGAACTTTCAAATGCTATTGATGCCATCACAAGGATTCCAGCTCCCCACCTCCCCCCCCACCCCCATTTCCCTAACATCACCTCAATTGGCCTCTGTCTCAGTTCATTTGCTGATGAAACCATTATGCAGTCCCTGTTCTCTCTATACTGGATCGGTCCAGCAAACTCTTCACTGGTCTCCCACACTCTCTACTTCCTAATCTTAAAAGGTCACTCAAACTACTGCTGCCCATGTCTAACTTGCAGCAATTTCCATCCCTATCACCTTTGAGTTTACTACCTATAATGACTGGCTGTGAAAATGTTCAAACGTTAAAATTCTCACGTGTTTTCAAATCCTTCCATGGTCTTGTCCCTCCTTCAGTCGTCTTTTCCAGCTCCACTAAATATTTTTATTCTCTTCTCTAGAGCATTCCCATTATAACTGCACTACCTTGATGGACATTCCATCAATTGCCAAGTCCCCAGGTTCTAGAATTCTTTCCTCAGACTTGTTCACCTGCAGTTCAATGGTCATTGAACTTCAAAGCTTTTGGTCATCTAATCTAATAAGTCATGTTATTGCTTGTTGTCATAATTCACTTAATTATGCTCCTGCAAGATATCCTGAAACATTTCATCATGCTAAAAAGATGCTAAATAAAAGCTATTATTTTCAGATTCAATCCTAAAAACAGACATCCTAATGATTTACACACTCAAACAGTTAAGACAACTATTGCCTGCTCAGCTAATTTATTTTACAGAGAACTGTCATGTGTATCACTGCATTGCTTTGCACCTCTATCCTTTTTCTTAAATTACCAGATACTACACATTTTGGATAAATGCTCTGCAATGCATTGTAACTCTCTGCAACACAAGATTACACCATTTATAAAAATGAAGAATCATGACAAACCACAAAAGTCAAATTCTCAATTTCTACCATATCACTTGAACAGGAACAGGAGAAATGTTGAATACATTGCTACGTATAGCATGCAAGTTGGCAGTTACCGAATAGCCTCCTTATAATGCATTAATGCGTCCTGCAATTTTCCCTGCTGCTGCAACACACTGGCCAAGTTTGAATGGGCAGCTGCAAATTCTGGAAACACCTACAACACCAAAAAAAGCCTCATGATTATTTCATTCTAATACTGGTCAACATTCTATGAATTACAAACACATGCAATTAGCAAGTGTCTAACTTCCATTCCAGTTTATAATCCATAAAGGAAAAATGTGAGATCCCTTGAGAGATTCCATGGAAAAAACATTTTCCTCAACCGATCAATAGATGGCATGTGGTTGGTCACATCAGACAAGGAAAATTCCAGGAGTGTAATCCAGTTTCTGTGGATTTCGATTCTCAAGCAGAACGCTACATGTATCGCCAAAATTGGTCCCACTTCTCCAATGCAAAGCAAGTTATTCCAGCTCAGAAGGGCTCATAAATGGATTTTAAATGATGGCTGTCAAGTTCAGTTATGATATCACTAACTGTCGAATGCCCATTCACACACAGACTTCACAGATGAAACATTTCCTACACTGATATACCATAAAAGTGGCTCATCTCCATCATTACAAAATTACAGTCATTATCTAAACCTTTAGGTTAGGTGAGCACAGCCTTTGATTAGATTTCTTTAAACCTGTATCATGCTAGCAACTTTTTGAGCAGTACTACACCATGTTCCCAGCTACCAATTTTTTTTTTTTTTAAAAAGGCAGTCAATTTTCCTTTCATTTACATGAAGTAATCAAAATTCTGAAGTTACTGGTAGTAATCGCTTACAACGTTAGGGTTTCCAAATTTCATGGCAAGTGAGTTAAAACTGAGTGGGAAAAGCAAAATCAGAAATATAGTTGTTAATCAGTTACACATCCAGCAATTACCAAGGTTCTTCCCCCACCATCTCACCTCAAGAGCTTTCCGATACAGTCGTACAGCCTCTTCAATGTTCCCTTGCTCCCTTTTGATATTAGCTAAGTTGTTGAGAGAGTCGGCATGCGTGGGACAGAGTCGTAGTGCCGTATTGTAGCATTCCTCTGCTTCAGCAACCTATCAGGGAAAGGATGCACAAATCAGCAACTAACTTTTACTAACACAAGACAACCCTTTCCACCATATGAAATAGAAAATGGTTTATGGACTGAAACAATTATTTCCCAATGCTTCTCTATGTTGTCATTCATCCCTCAGCCGTCATAAAATTTACTTTTCTAAACAAATATAACATGCCCCTTTTCTCACTCTTTATTCTATTGTTTCTCCCCAGCCTCATTCATATCTTTCTATACCCAAGTGACAGGAGTCATTCTTGTCCAAAAAGGATGCTGTCCACTTCTTAAATGACAAATTCAGAATTGTTGAATTTGTTTGCATACAATACACAGCCCGCAACATTATCAGTTTCAAGTTCTTACATTTCCTTTCTCCTTCAGTGCATTAGCCAGGTTGCAGTAGGCATCTGGAAAGTGAGGCTGCAGTTCAATGGCTCTTCTGTATGTGTCTATAGCCAGATCAATCAATCCTTGTTCATAATAAACACAAGCCAGGTTTCCATGAACAACTGCATGATTAGGACTTAGACTTAATGCTCGCAGATATGCTGCCACAGCCCTTGGGAAATACAAACACATGACATAAGCAATAGAAAGAATATAAAAAGAGACAATATGGTTTATAATGAAAATGTTCTAATAACATTGACCACAGGGGTGTGGAGGGCACATACAGTTTCTCTGATAACAATCACATTCTATAAAAATAATGAACAATGAATCATGTATTAAAAACTTAACCTTTTGTATATCTGACCCATTCAATACCAAGATCTTACTTACCTCCATTTTACTGTTTTCTCTACAGAATTAACCCTCCAGCATTAGATGCGATTTAGAAAACTCAAGAATGGTTACAATATAAGAGGCTGCCACTTGGTCTTCAGTGTCCATACTGGTTCACAGCAAGAGCAATTTACCTGGTGCCACACACCTATCCTTCCCTATAGCAGAGCACATTGTTCCTCTTTAGAGAAGCATCCAATTGCTTCATCATGTAACCATAACTTCTTTCATAATTATCTTAAAAAAAATACTTTCATATCCTCCTCTCAATCCATTCACAAACAGGAATAGTTTCTCTCTGTGTACACTGCTCAATCCCCTTACAATCATGATACTTCTGCCTATTCACCTTGCTACTATTTCTTTTCCATTTACAGAAGTAGACTGCTTGAATCTATGTAACTGATGTTCTTAATTCCCGGAACAATTCAAGAAACTTTTCTATAATCAACTCTATAGTCTTCACATCCTTGCTAATGTGTGGTGCCCAAAACAGGACACAAAACTTTAGTCAAGGCCAAATCAGTGTTTTATACAAGATTATGGTAACTTTCTTGCATTTATACTCTTGATCAGTTGGATGAGAACCAGACATTGGTTGAAAAGTAGTTATACGTGGATGTAGATTTATTTGGATACTGTTCACAAGTATCATCCGTTACAAATTGGGAGTTGGCATCATTACTCTTCACAATCTTAACTAATGAACCAGATAAGATGTGAAGACATTTGAGTTTAAGACTGCAGACAATGCTCAAATACTCCAAGTGGATCATAAAACTTTAGGAGGCTTGCCAATCATGAGCCCAACTATGTTTAACTCGGAAAGGAGCAATTGTGTGTGCATGCTCAAGATTTAACGGCCTAACAAAGAACCAAATGTTAATTAAACAATAATACTAGAGGAGAAGGCTTAAAAGACTTCAGAACAAACCACAAAGCAAAAGGTGGTGACAGATTGTCAATGTTGGTGGGCTAGTAATCCAGAACCCCAGGTTAATGCTTCGGGACATGGGTTTGAACCCCACCATATCAGATGGCAAAACTTGAATTTCATAAATTTCATCTAACCTAATGGTTGCCGTGTCAGTTGCTGCAAAACACCCTTCTGGTTCAATAACTTTAGGACAGAAAATCTGCCATCCTTGCCTGGTCTGGCCTACATGTAAAGGGTGTCAGCTCAGTTGATTGGATGGCCAGTTTGCAACGTAAAACGATGCTAATAGCATAGGTTCAATTCTTGTGTCAGCTGAGGTCACCATGAAGGTCCTGACCTTACCCCTTGGCTGAAGCGTACTGAACCTCACATTAAACAACAACCAGTCACCTGTCTCTAATGAGACAGCAGCCCCCTGACATGTCCTCTGGCACCATGTCTGCTTCACCTTTACACTCTAGTCTCAGTAATGCGGTTGGCTCTTAAATGCCCATGAGTCAATTAGAAATGTGCAATAAACGTGGCACCCGTGATCAAGTTAAAATAAAAGGATTCAAATGCACAATATTACTTCTATCGCAGCAATATCCTAATAAAACACTAAGCTCCAGTGAAAATTCTCTACCATCTCCAACCTAATGCTTCTTTCTCAGGATGACACAGCTGCAATCTGTTTCCTTCTGGTGAATTCCCATGCACTCACTGCAGCTGTTATCACTCTCCAAGATAACCAAAAAAAAAACCAAATCAAACTATCACTACCTTAGATCACATTCTTTGCAGCTGTAACTTGATTCCTTGCTCTGTTCAATCACCCTACAATCTCTGTCAGTTTGATCCACATGTACTGCATGCAAAACAAAACTTTTCACTGTACTTTAGGTACGTGACAATAATAAAATCAACTTTCAAAGTTGAGTGTTTTTTTTTCCTGAGGATACGACTTGTTACACAGACAACCAGCCAGTGGATGTGACATATTTGGATTTTCATAAGGTCCGAAACAGATTCGTAAATAGAATCAGAGCAAATGGGATTAGGAGGAATACCAGTTTGGGCACAAAACTGGTTAACAAACCAAAGCACAGAGCAGGAATAAACAGATCATTCTCAGGATGGAAAGGCTGTTACTAGTGAGATACTGCAAGGATCATTGCTAGGTCCACACCTGCTCACACAATCTATACAATTGATCTGAACGTGGGGACAAAGAGTCAGCGTTTCCAAATTTGCTGATGACACCAAAGTAAGTGCGAACATAAGCTGTGAGAAAGCAAGAAAGCTTCAAGAGGGCCTAGATAAGCTAAATGAATGGACTCCAACAAGGCAGATGGAATTTAATAAAAGCATGAAGTTGCTTACTTTTGTAGAAAAGTCAATACCAGACTATTTCTTGATTAGTTGGTAAGTGTAATGTCCAAGGGATCTAGGTGTCCTTAGACAAGTCACTAAACACTAATATGCAAATACAGCAAGCAGCAAAAAAAGCTAACTTTTTTGTTGGCATTCAATTCAACAGTAATTCTATGCAGAAGTACAGATATCTTGCTGTCGTTTTACTAAGCCTTGGTGATTTTCAAAAAGAATTTAATAAAATGGTACCACAAAGGCTACTTAATATGAGCTCATGGTATTAGAGGGAGTATGTCAGCATGGACAGATAATTGGTTAACTACTAGAAGATAAAGTTATGGCAAAGAGGATGGTATTTTGAGGATGGCAACCTGTAACTATTGGAGTGCCACAGGGATCAGACTGGTGGCCATGATTATCTACAATATTGTAATGACTTGGATGAGAAAAGTGAATGCACTATAGACAAGTTCACAGATGGCAAAAATAGGTGCAAAGGCAAGTGGTGCGGATTATACAGAGGATAGAGACAGATTAAGTGACTGTGCAAAATTGTGGCAAATGGAATTTAATGTGAGTAAATGTGAGATTATGCACTTTGGCAAGAATAGAAAATGCGAATATTATTTAAATGGAGAAAGTCTGCAAAAGCTATGGAACAAAAAGGGATTTGGGAGCCCTCATGCACGAATACCAAAATGCTAGCATCCAAGTTCAGCAGGTAATAGGGAAGGCAAATGGAATGGTGGCATTTACTTCCAAGAGAATTGTCTAAGCAAAAAAAAAAAAGAAGTGTTGCTAAAACTTGTTAAGACACTAGTCAGACCACAAACCCAATATTGTGAACACTTCTGGCCCCCTTATCGAAGGGGAGATATACTAGCGTTGGAGGCAATTCAGAGAAGGTTCACAAAGCTGCTTCCTAGTGAGGAGAGGTCGAGGAGGTTGGGGTTGTACACTCAGAATTTAGAAGGACAAGAAGTAACCTTATTGTGACACTCAGATTCTTAGGGAACTTCACAGGGTAGATGCACATAGGTTGTTTCTCTTGTAGGAAAGTCTAGGACTAGATGGCATATATTCAAAGCAAAAGAGACAGACGTTTAAACAATAAGGAAATCAAATGTTATGGAGAAAAGATAGCAAAGTAGAGCTGAGTATTGTCAGATCAGCCACAATCGCACCGAATGGCATACTCAATAGGTGAAGGGCTGCTTCTTCTATGAAGACCTAATCAGACACATTGATCATCCCTTATTTCTCAATTCCACCCAAATAATTTCACTGAATGTACTCCCAGGAACATTCTCCCTAAGTACAGCCGTAATGTTAGCCCTAACCAAAAACTACACTCCCCCCTCCTCACTTGTCCCCCTATCTATCCTTCCTATAGCATCTATACATTAAGCATCAGTCCAGTCTTTCCTTGAGCCATGTTCGACATAGCTAGGATATCCCAGTCCCAACCTTGCCCTGAGTTTATCTGCCTTATCTGTTAGGACTCTTGTATGAAATAAATGCAGTTTCATTTAGCAGTCTTACCTCATTCTTTGCCTTCTCCTGCCTGCCTTGACTACTTGATTTGCTCCTTTTCTCAAATGTACCAGCCTCCGATTTATCTCTTTTGTCACAATCTCTTTGCCTCCATCACCCACACTAATTTAAAACCTCCTGAGTAGCACGATCTAATTTACCCATCAGGATTTTGGCCCACTTCCAATTCAGGTGCAACCCATCTTCCTTATACAGGTCACCTCTACCCCAGATGAGATTCCAATGATCCAAAAATGCAAATCCTTGATGGCATTCAACATTGAGGCAATGCTAATAATGTACTCTTCAATGGACAAAAGGATGGAAAACAGGGTACACAACTTTAACAACACTCAAAGCTCAATAATCACAAAGTAAGCTTTGTAGGGACTTTGGTTAGCTCAGTTGGCAGGATTACAATGCAGAGTCATGCCAGTAGTGCTGTTTCAATTCCTGCGCACTGGCTGAGGTTACCAAAAAAGGTAACACCTTTCAAATCTCAACCAAGGCATGATGGCCCTCAGATTAAACTCACCAGTCAACCGTCTCTAATGAGATAGCAGCCCTCGAGGACCATGGTAACCTTTATTTTACTTTAAGCAAATATTCACTTATCAATTTATATTGGTAGGCTATCACAAACGTTAGGTTAGAAGATTTAAATTCTTAACACTTCTTTGCTCACCTGTCAAAAATGCGAGCCTCCTTCAGCACATTTCCCAAGTTGATGTAAGCATCCAAGAAATTAGGATCCAAGGTAACAGCCTAAAATTCAATTATAAACCATCATAAAATTCAATGGATAAAGTTGTTGCTCTCCAACTTATCTCAAAAAGTATTTGAATATCTTATAAAGCCAAGACTAATTTATGAAAAACTGAAGAATTCAAATATACAGTGGATTAAGACAGGACATCAGCAACTTTACAAGACTGACAATACATTGTTCAATAATGGAATTTCAGCTTATGTAAAAAGTTTGTGTAAACAATCCCGCCTCTAGAGTTTAACCACAGGCTTTGATGCTGGAGTTTTACAACAGAAATTAGATCATGAAAATCTCAGTAATTTCATAGTAATTAATAAACTAACTCATCCGTAATATCTATTGGGCATAACAGCAAAGTTACTTCAAACAACTCAAATAAAGACATGGTTCATGTAATTACCTTCCATTCAGACAAGACACACCAAACCCTACTTGGTTACCCGATACTATAGTCAACATCCTTTGTGATAACACCAATTGCATCTGAGCTGGACTGTTGCAATGGATGCCACTTTTAATGGTAATTATACTTCATTATAATTATAAGCATCACTTTAGAATTATGTTGAACCTCACATTCCCTGATCTATACCATTTCTGAAGAAAGGTCTAGGCCCGAAACGTCAGCCTTCCTGCTCCTCTGATGCTGCTTGGCCTGCTGTGTTCATCCAGCTCTACACCTTGTAATCTCAGATTCTCCAGCATCTGCAGTTCCTACTATCTCTATATGGTGTTACTTTGTTTAGGTAAAAACATAGAATTTACAATCAATTTCAGTGTTAGTAACAATGGGGAAGGGAAGAGCAAAGGAAGCATTTTCAAAAAAAAAAACTTTTTAATATTAAAAATGTCATTCACAGGCATGCACAAAGAACACAGACACTGATCTGGAAACGAGGAGATTAGAACAGTTAAAAAAAACTGAAGAGATTTTTTATTGAAAAGGAGTCAGACACAGGAGGCATGAGAAATAATTACAAAAAAAAAAAGCAGTGAGATGCCCAAAGTCTCTGCCACCAACTATGCGCAACGCAGAAACCCACGAGTGGCCGGAAGGTTTTAGGGAAAGATATTGCAGAGATAGGGAATGGAGTCAAATAGGGATGTATCAAAAAAGATGTGAACCTTGACTTCAGGTTGAGTAGGCAACATATGGTAGCAATAAATGGTCCCATTTGCCATCTGCTGAATGCAGGACAACTGAAGCTTAAATAGTCAGCTATCAGATGACAAATTAATACCAATGCATTCTCCATAGCCACAAATCAGGTAAGGAAACTAGCAGGCGAACTTAAAACTCCCCATCACATGCTAACACTACATTTATTATTAACTTTGTCAGTTTCCAAGGATAAAAGATCAGTTTCCCGCACTCCACCCTCACGTTTCAGGACAAACCGCAACTACATTTATTTCAAAGTTCACAATGCTAAATTTAAACCATTTGGTATTTAATAAAACATACTGATCATATCCTTCATTAGGTAAAACAAAGTTCTTTTTCTACGATAACCTGGGCCTCCTCCAGTGTTACAAATGATACCACCCGCAAACTGGAGCAGCAGCGCCTCATATTCCACCTTGGGAGCCTACAGCCCAATGGCCTAAACGTGGATTTTACCAGTTTCAAAATCTCCCCACCCACGGCCTCATCCCATGACCAACGCCTCCTTGACTTGACACAACCTGTCCACCTTCTCTCCCACCTAACTGACCAATCCCTACCACTGTAGTACCTGTACTCACCTATCACCATCCCACCCATCTTCCCCAGCTCCACCCCTCCACACTAGTTATTTCTGAGCTCCCTTCCCCTCCCCCATTTCTGAAGAAGGGTCCTGACCCGAAATGTCAACTTTCCTGCTCCTCTGATGGCACCTGGCCTGCTGTGTTCCTCCAGCTTCACACAGTGTTACTGCTGCTTATTCACACATTACCAGATGTACTGAACTTAATCATGGATTTTGAAGACGACGCTGTCATGGGTGTAATTGAGCAGTGGATCTTGTAGATGGTACAAAACTGCTGATTATTGGTGGTGAAGGGAGTGGATATGGTGCTAATCAAACTGGTTCTTTAGGCCTGCATGCTAAAAAAAACCCACGAGCTTCAAGTGCTATTGGAGCTGCAGTCATCTAGGCAAGTGATCAGTTGGGATGGTTGATTCATAGAATCCCTACAGTGTGGAAACAGGCCCTTTGGCCCAACAAGTCCACACCGACCTTCACAGCATCCTTCCCAGACCCATCCCTCACCTAATCTATACACCTCTTAACACTATGGGCAATTTAGCATAGCCAATCCATTTAGCCTGCACATCTTTGGACTGTGGGAGGAAACCGGAGCAAACCCACGCAGACACAGTTAGAACGTGCAAACTTCACACAGACAGTTGCCCCAGGGTGGAATCGAACCCAGGTCCCTGGCGCTGTGAGGCAGCAGTGCTAACACTGAGCCACCGTGCTGCCCCTAATGGGAAGTATTCCATCACACTCCTGAATTATGCCTGCAGATAGTGGCTAAGCATTGGGAGTCAGATGGTAAGTTACTCATTGCAGAATTCCTAGCTTCTGATCTGCTTTTCCAGGCACAATATCGGTCACTAGTTCAATATCTTTGGGTCAATGGTACGCCCCAGGAGGCATTCAATGATGGTAATCTCATTTAATGAGAAAGGTTAGATTCCCTTGTGGGGATGGTTGTTGCCTGATACTTATGTAGCATGAATTTTACTTGCCAATCCTCAGCCCAAGCTTTGATATTTTGTCCAGCTCTTTCTGCATTTGGACATCGACTGCTTCAGTATCTGAATCAGGAATGGTACTGAACATTGATTATAAATCAATGAACATCCCCAATTCTGACCATATGATGGAGCGAAGGTCATTGATGAAGCAGCTGAAGACAATGGGCCTAGGACCTGAGGAACTCACGCAGGGATGGAGCTGCAATAACTACCCTGTAACAATCTCATCCACCTTCCTTTGAGCTGGGTGCAACTCCAAATGGAAGAGAGCTTTCCGCTCTATTCCTATTCACTCCAGTTTTGCAGGGGCAACTTGATGCCATACCAGATCAAATGAGGTCTTAATATCAAGGGCAGTCATTCTCCTTGGTTGTGCAGCTCAGATCGTTTGTCAAAGTTTGAACAAAGTCTGTAATGAAGGTCAAGAACAGCAAGATCTTGGCAGAACCCAAACGGATAGTCGGTCAGGTTATTGCTAAGCAAGTCTTGCTTGGTAGGGTAATTGAAGGTCCGCTCCATTACTTTATCAATGATCAAGAATAGACCGATGGATTGGTAACAGGAAGCGTTAGATTTGTCCTGCTTTTATAGTCTACGAGACACAACTGGACAATTTAGTACATTGTTGGATAAATGGAAGTGTCACAGCCGTGCTAGAACAGCTTGGCTAGGAATGCAGTCGGTTCTGGAGCATCAATCATCAATACTATTGATTGCTGAAATGCTTCAGCCTTACCTTTTGCACGGATATGCTGGACTCCACATCATTGAGTATGGGGATATTTGTGGAGCTTCCTCCAGCAGTAAGGTGTTAACTGACTATCACCATTGACTACTAGATGTGGCGGGACTGCCGTACTTGGAACTAATCCGATGGATATCACTTATGCTCCATAATTTGCTGCTTATGCTGACAGGCACACAGGATGTCTGATTCTGCAGCTCTGCCAAGTCAACTCCTCAACTTTAGGCATGGCTGGTGCTGCTCCAAGCATGCTCCATTGCACCCTTGACAGTACTGGCAGTGAAGTGTACTCTGGACCTTGTGGTTGTAGATTCTGTTGAAGTAAAATTCTTCTACTGCTGATGGCCTCCAAGAAGATGCTGTGGGCTTGGAGTTCCTAAAATATGGATAAAATCTAGTCCACTTAGCAACCTAGAAATGCCATACAACACACAATGCAGTATACCTTCAGTATGAAGATAGGTCTTTGTCACCACAAGGTATCAGTGGTGGTCACTGCAACAACACTGTCGTGGACAGATGCCTCTGTAGCTAGCAGACCAAGTATGTTTTCCCGCTTGTTGGTTCCCTCGCCACCTATCTCAGACCCAGTCTAGCGTTGTGCGCTTCAGGATTCAACCACCTCAGTCAGTAATAGTGCTGCCAAGCCACTCAGTGATAAATACTGGACATCCCACACCCAGAACATATTCTACACTCTTCCACCCTCACTGCTTCCTCCAAGTGGTGTTCAACATGGAGGAGTACTCATTCATCAGCTGAGAACTGGGGGTGGTGATCACAAGGTTCGAGCAACCCTCTCCCAACTGCGTACTGACCTGTGCTGGGCCCATCTGGCTGGTGGGACAGTACCTACCAAGGGACAGTAACTGGGGTACTTGGGGCACTAGTGTATTCATGGAATCATACCCTGCAAACATTGTCAGTCTGTGAGACAGCTCTCCAATCTTGGCCCCAGCCCTCAGACTTTTAGCAAGCTGGACTATGCAGGGTCAACAATTTCAGTACATATCCAGGGACACTTGGTAGCACTGTGGGATGCAATTAAGTTTGCAAGGCATTTGACTGTAAAGTTCCATTCTATTACAAAATAGAAGTCAAATAAAAAGTCAACTTTAGTATCACTTTCACCAACTGATATCCTGGGCTGTAACCACCACAACTTTAATAATTCCTTACTGAAAAAAGTCCTTTTTTCTTAAATTTTAGAACGCTTATGAATCGTTTTCAAAATATCGAGATACCAAATGAAATTGAGGAGAGCTGGCAACCAGTTCTAGCAATACCAGATTTTACATCAGAAACTTTCAATGTTAAAATGTCAAACTTGCTACTCTGGAACAAGAAAGCAATTCTTTAAAAAAAAAAACTTACTGACATTAGAGGACTGGCGCAAGAATAACTGTCAATTTACTGTTGATACAAAGACAGGAATCATATACCAGCAATTACACCACCATTGCACAGAAAATGTTGTGCATTTACTCACGTTTCCAAATTCTGAAATTCATGGCCTGTAACCTCGTAAAAACAAACAAAAAAAATTCCTCCAAGATACAGGACCAAATGAATAGCACGGTGTAATTCAAGGAGCTCACCACAATAACTTGACAGCTGAACAGAGACCAGATAATTCCCCAATGAGAGAAAGTATCCGAGGGATGGTCAGCCTTACACAAGATATACAGTCACAGCAGACAGGTAGCCTATCAAAATGAATCCCAAATTAAGAAAGTGAAAGTGAAGTGAAGGTAGGTCAAAAATAATACTGATCTGTTTTTCATTTTTAATTAAGCAACTTAAAGCTTGACTCGAGGACGTATTTAGACAGGCAACAACATGTATCCAAGATGGTCTTCTGGAAGTTCAGGAAATCTAAACACTCAGACAGCTGGATATTGCGACAGAAAGCACAGATTTCCATAGAAAGCTAGATAGCAAAAATCAAATACTCAGGTGATCAAAACATGCTATTAAATAAACACTTATTCTGTTTACGTGATCAAAACCGAAGTTACAACATCTCATTTTTGTTTAGAGGGAATATGTAAGTGTGGTGTTGAAAGTGTTGATCACTTGCCTTTTCAAAGTGGTGAATAGCCAGCCAAATCTCTCCTTGGGCATTGAACACACATCCAAGGTTGCTCCAGGCAACAGCGAAGTTTGGCTGAGTCTCAATCGCTTTCAGGTAACAAGCCTTAATTAGTTTAATTGAAACAAGAGAGGGAACCAGGAAGAAGGGATGGGAGATTTGTCACACAGATTGAAAGGAGGCAAAAGAAAACTTTATTAGTGCTCATTCTCACACCAGGCAAAAGTGAACCTGCAGCAAAGGCTAGCGCTGAATTCGCTCGCTGGCCCCATGAGAGCATGCGCAAAAACCTTGACCCACATGCAGCTAGTCATTTTTCAGTTATGAATTAATGCAAGAATACAGTTCTCTTTTTCAACCTTCGCCATAATCAGACTACTTAAAACATGATAACATTTCTGCATTGTTTGCTGCAGAACCTGTTAACTTATCCAAAGAGTTTCTGCAGCTGTTTTATCAGATATTATGTCCTCTTCCACTACAGATTTTATTAGCAATATGACCAGCATTGATTGTACAGAAGGGTAACTGAGTTTACAAAGGGTATTGAATGGTTCAGATTACATATTAACAACTGCCTTCAGATGTTCTTATAACAATGGATGTTTCGCTAGCTATCAAAATATGCTGAACAGCAAAAGTGCACAACCTCAAATGACAGTGCTGGATGAAGATAAAGGTCCCTGTAACGCAAAGCGCTATTGCCAATGCGCCACACATGGCTCTGCAACATGTTGCAGCGGCGTCACCAGCAGTTCGCAGGCGCAGATTTGGGGGAAAAAAAATTTTTTTAAAAAGAAGAGAAAAAAATAAATTGCAGCACAGCGCACGCATGCGCAGATGCAAAACTGCAAAGTAAATAGCCAGCTGAAAAAGTTACCACTGGTAGTCCGCAGCACTTTGTACCTCAGGCACAGCAAAGAAATCACTAGAGATACAGGTGATCAATTGTCCAGGCTGTGAATTGATTACACATTGCCAATTTCACTGTACCCAAGAATAAATAAATCACTATTAAAGCCAAATATCAAAACTAAAAATCACTAGTTCAATCAAAAAGATTAAGAAGAGTTAGAATTCACAGAAGAACTAGGAAATTAAAAGTATTACGACAGAGCAGCTGTACAAGGCCATGCTGCAGATATTATTCTTTTGACGCCAGTCAGAATTAACAGGCACCAGTGACAACCTGGACACTTTACTCAGAACTATCTAAGGTAGATGCTCAGCCAGCTATCTACTGAATAACGCTGGCGCTCGCAGGCGCATCGCCGCGCAGCCTATGCGTTACTGCAGGCTCACAGCGCATGATCAGTAGAGCAGAATGCTGCAAACCAAACAAAGAGGAAAGAAATTAACAAAATCAGTAGTTAGAAGCTTTACTGGTACTTTGTAGAGCTATTGCCAATTTTAAAATTTATAAATAATTTTTTCTAAGACAGTGGCTACTTTAAAAACACGCATCAAGTTGAACAATTTTTCTTCCAAATTACAGTTATTTTTCCCATTTTTAAGAAGTAAATAAGAATACTTATTTATTTAGACACTTTTTTTGGAAGCCACGAGACAGAAGAACTCAGGCATGGAGGCAAATTGTTTGTGGCAGTGCTACAAACCCGTTACCATTATTTCATCTCATTTTCAGGGTAGTCGATGATGGGAAGAGCAGACGGTGTCACCCCTAGATCCTGGCCTCGACCTCCGGTCAGCGAGGCACCTACAGGGGAGAGCTTTCACCCGCCTGAAACCTTCTATGTATAATATCAATCATGAAAACGAAAAAGACAAATAAGAAAGACAAAATAGTTAGTAAAGAGTCCAACAACATATTCCTGGATTTGTTCTAAAATGCAATCTTCTGAAAGAAAAAAAATACACAGACAATTTCACGCTTATGTTCCAAAGCAGTTAATGTGTTTAGCTTCAATTCATGCATTCAAAGTGCTCAAATGTACAACTGCGTCTGACAATGACATGTTTGGGGCACCAGCTTTAAGAAACAAACTAAAAAGTCGGTGGTCTGCTATAAAAGCATCGAATCACCGAACAGCAAAAATAAAGATTCTGTAGACTTAAAACTTTTGTTTCACCTATCTATTTGGAGGGGTTTAGATTTTGCCTATCCAAATTGAAAACACACACAGGCACGAGTCTGGTGGCAAGGGGTGGGCAAGGGAGGTGCGGGAGAGGATGGGGTGGAGTGAGGGTTGTTATTCTCACATCTCCTTAACATACCAGACAGCCTCAAATTCAAGGAAGAAAGGGCCTTCACATCTCACAAGAAAGTTGTATTTACAAACTAGCCACACTAAATATCTGCTGGTTTTGTCTTTTAAACGTACCGATCAGAGCTTTAAATGAAATCTCATTTTACACTTCATCGAACGAAACATCTAACTATCGCCTTCCACCGCTGAAATAAAGAAGTCAGCATCGAGGAGCAAGCGCAGTCTCACTTTATACAGATTGAAGCCGCAGTGGAATGCACTGAAAGTTAGCTCTCCATTCAACGGCCTGTGGGCTGAGGCACTATTTACCCCATTGATCACTGTCACCCCACCTCCCCACAGCCACCCATCCACCCTGCCTTCTCGCTCTACCCCATAAGCACACATACACAAAGTCAAATGGACAGCTACGCTGCGCAGACACTCCACTTTGCAAGCGCGCGGGACTCAGAATGTCAGGTTGAGGGACTCTGGATGAGGTCCCCCTCTCCTCCCATTCATTGCCCCTCTGTGGCTTTGCATAAGGTGGCTTTTAACTCTCCAAAAGGGTGTATTTGTATGTGTATATATACACACACACACACACACATGTATACATGTACATACACACACATATATATATATATATATATACACACATACACATACCTTAAAATGAGAATTTGAAGTATGGGTGATCGACATCACTTAAATTCCAAGACTAAACTACATCAAAAGAAATTCAGCCGCTAGAAGCCACCTTATTAACTGAGCAAATCTGGTACATCAGTTCGTTTCTCAAGACGAAACCAGCACGGCAGAGACAAGCTTTGATAACTCAAAATTTGGGATGTTACATGGCAACAGCAGCTATTACAAATGCAACCTTTCTTCCCATTAATGTTGACAGTCTGTGTGAGGAGTGCATATGGTGAAAGTAGCTGACGTGTCTCTGTAACAGAAACAGGATTTAAAAAGGGGGAGGACTGTACTGATTCGTACTATTTCAGCCAATCCTTTTCAAAAGGAATCTTTACTTAACCATGGGAGCCTGTATTTCTTACTACACCTGTTCAGTCAGATTCCTCCAGCCATCTCTGACGAGTGGTGTACAGTTTATCATTTTCCATGCTTACTATCCACTCAATATAACTACTATTCAGGATGATGCGTTGCTAACATGATTGTCTGAGAGTTTCTCTGCACAATGTGATTCAATTAACAACAACATCACTTACCTTGGCTTCTTCTAAGCGACCCAGGGCTTTAAGGAGGTTCCCCAGGTCACTGCGAACACAATACAAATCCTGTCAAAAGAACAGTAATAGGTTAATGATTTATGAAATTGTATCTGAAGAGCTTTTTGATTTTAAATTGAAAATACAAGATCATACCAATATCTCAACTGAGATTCATAATTACATCTCCAAATTCTCTAGTCAATTTGCTGCTGAAACGTGACCCAACTATCTCACTTTATGTGCATTGCTCCTAATCTATGTACAGAAATCTCAAAGTGCAAATTAAGCTGTTCAGTGGTTCCAGTCTGCATACATCACTTCAACAAAACAAAAAAGCAAATCATTTTTCAGGCTACAGCCCGAGAGAGGGGAAATAAATAACTAGCTGTCACATAAGCTGGCTTGCAACAAGATTGGAGCTGTCATTTCTGCACAGCTAAGTATTTTGAAACTGAACAAACCCAAAAGCTATATGAAAAACAGCAAAAGGAAATTTGGTTTACAGGTACAATTAATTGCAACATGAACCTCGTGTTAATTACAAGCAGGTCTCAGGTGGCATTGCTTACAACTGACTTTGTAACAGGAAAGATGTTGATACTATAAAGATAATAAATTCAAAGTAACTATTAAGATAATTTATTTTATTGGCACTCAAGATTTTAACTTCAATCAAATTTCAGGACTATACTACGTCCAAACTGATAACTGGGAATACCCAGCATGGGTTCATGAGGGGTAGGTCATGTTTAACTAATTTGGTGGAATTCTTTGAGGACATTACTTGCATGGTGGACAATGGGGAACCTGTGGATGTGGTGTATCTGGATTTCCAGAAGGCATTTGACAAGGTGCCACACCAAAGGCTGCTACATAAGATAAAGTTGCACGGTATTACAGGTAATGTATTGGCATGGACAGAGGATTGGTTGACTAGTAGAAAACAGTAGGGATAAATGGGTGTTTTTCTGGTAGGCAGTCAGTGGCTAGTGGTGTGCCTCAGGGATCAGTGCTGGGACCGCAATTGTTTACAATCTACATAGATGATTTGGACTTGGGGACTAAGCGTGGTGTGTCAAAATTTGCAGATGACACTAAGGTGAGTGGTAGAGCAAAGTGTGCAGAAGACACAAAGTCTGCAGAGGGATATAGACAGTCTAAGTGAGTGGGCAAAGGTCTGGCAGATGGAGTACAACGTTGGTAAGTGTGAGGTCATCCATTTTAGTCGGAATAACAGCAAAATGGACTATGTTTTAAATGATAAAAAATTGCAGCACGCTGCTGTGCAGAGGAACTTGGGTGTCCTTGTGCATGAATCACAAAGTAGGATTGCAGGTGCAGCAGGTAATTAAAAAGGCAAATGGAATTTTGTCTATCATTGCTAGAGGGATGGAGTTTAAAAACAGGGAGGCTATGCTGCAGCTGTATAGGGTCCTGGTGAGGCCACACCTGGAGTACTGTGTGAAGTTTTGGTCTCCTTACTTGAGAAGGGATATACTAGCACTGGAGGGGATGCAGAGGAGATTCACTCAGTTGATTCCAGAGTTGAGAGGGTTGGATTGAGGAGAGACTGAGTAGACTGGGATTATACTCATTGGAATTCAGAAGAATGAAGGGAGATCTTATAGAAACATATAAGATTATGAAGGGAATAGGTAAGGTGGAGGCAGGGAGGTTGTTTCCGCTAGCAGGTGAAACTAGGACTAGAGGGCATAGCCTCAAAATAAAGGGAAGCAGGTGTAGGACTGAGGTCAGGAGGAACTTCTTCACCCAACGGGTTGTGAATCTGTGGAATTCCCTGCCCAGTGAAGCGGTTGAAGCTACCTCGCTGAATGTTTTTAAGGCAAGGCTAGGTAAATTTTTGAACAGGAGAGGAATTAAGGGTTATGGTGAGCAGGCGGGTAAGTGGAGCCACGTCTCAAAAAGATCATCCATGATCTTACTGAATGGCAGGGCAGGCGCGAGGGGCCAGATGGCCTACTCCTGCTCCTAGTTCTTATAACTAAAACAACTTCTGCCAACTTCAAATTCTGAAATCTTGCACTTAAACGCTATCAAAGTAGTCAAGGCAGCATCTCCATTAGTTGCAGGAATCAATTACAGTCAGAAAAAGCTTCCATTAATAGTTAGTATTAGAATTTTAAAAATTAATAACTTTGGCTTTGGATTAGGATGTACATCCCAATCCAAAGCCAGTTTCAACTTTTAAACATGCTCCACTTTGAGGCCATACTTGGTTTTGACTTAACATGCAAGATCGAATACCATTAAAAATATTAAGACTGCACACGTTTCTGGTCATCTTCTTCCACTTTAAAATCCTTTGATAACTGTGTTCTTTCTCACGAAAACAAAAATCAATATTATTGTTTGACTTTAACCTCAACTCAAATAACAATCCTGTATATTTTTGTTATTAAAATTCAGTTACAGAAGTAGTTTTTACCATGTGTGCAATAATGATTTTGCTTAAAGGGGACTAGAAAAAAAGGGCCATCTATTCCAATTGACTCATTATGGCAATTCAAAATAGTGGTATACCAAATATACCGGTGACTAATTCTTTAGAACACAGTTGAGAAGTTAATACATACATTGGTCTTCCATTTCTGTCTAAAAAGACAAGATATTCAAATGTATGCTGGTGGGGTATCAGCATTATTTGAAAACAATTCTCCTTATAGCTGAGAGTTGCTAAGGAATCAACACCAGGCTTTTATTAACCTATAAAAAAGGACTTTCAGCAAAGACTCCAACTCAGACTCAAGTTTCTTCTCGCAAAGCTTTAAACTAAGCATTTATACTTAAGTATCTCACATAACTAACACTTGTGATTGTTGGAAACGAGTCATCCAAGTTCTGTTACGTTGTTAAAGTACCACCTCAGGTACTGCCCTTGGTCCAAAACATCTTCAGCAACTGCAATTGGTGAGAAGTGCCCACTGACTATTGCACAATGTTCAGAACTGTTCACAACACCTCAGATAGAGACTTTCTGTAACTGAACAAAATTCACTTTCTTCCACCCATCAGGACTAGAAACTGAGCAAGAGCAGTTTGCCTACCAATTACGACGAACCAAGTCAGGTGTGATAGAATGCTTTCCACTTGTTTGGATGCCTGCAGCTCCAGCAACACTGAACAAAACAACCAGCTTGACCGGCATCCCACTCCTTACTATCAACTTTTACTCCTCCTATGTATAATATGCATAGAATATACATGATGCACTACCCCAACTCACCAAGCCTCTTCTGACAGTATATTCTATATCCCCTTTCTAGGGCAAGAGGAGCAGACACATGACCAACATCTGCAAGTTCTTCCAAGTCATACGCCATTCTGACTTGGAACTACATCATGGATCAAAATCCTGGAACTTCTACCTTATCGCAAAGCTGCACCAGATGGATGGCAATAGTTCAAAGCATAACTCAGCACCACCTTTTCAAGCACACTTCGAGCAGACAACCATTACTGGCTTCGCCATTGAACCTTACATCCCATGAAAGGACTTTTAAAATCTATTATTATAGTGGTGAACAAGTAGCCATAGCGTTCTGCATTGAAATGACTACGTAGATGTCAAAATAGATTAGGAAGAGGCAACACTTGCAATGCTCCAAAATACCAACTGTACTCAATACTGCAATTAAGCAAGCATCATTACCTCAGCCATTCTTTTGGCAAGCCTACCTGTCTCAAAATTAATTCTGCAGTGTTTAGTGGTTATTCACATGCTAGATTCTGTTTATCCAAAGCTACTGCTACTGCCTTTACATTTACTTCTGCTAAGTATTTCAATTACAGGAAACTCCAAAATAAAAACATCACTGCATGAATGGAAGGCCAAAGTTATTTATCTTGATTCTTATATCTCCAACATTAGAATTAAGCCTTACTGCTGACCTACAAAGTGCCTAATGAGGCTTTCACATTGTGACCTATCTTTCCAGTGTGCTGAAAATATGTATCCAATGGTTGGGACAACAATTATTGGAAGACAGTACACAGAATGCATTGGGAATGTGCACTTGCACACCCGGTCTTTAGTTTTTTTCTTCCCACCACTGTTCCAGTTTTTATTCCTAAGACAAACACTAAAGCCATGCCAATTCATCTCGCACAGCCGTTGTGAAAGGTTAGTCTGCTTAGAAGCATTTGTGGAGGATAATGGATGGTCCAGATTCATCAGATGATTTGGTTTATTTATTTTCACGTGTACCCAAGTATAGTGAGCTTCTGAGCAGTACAGGCAGATCATAGTTAGCAAGGACATACAGATCATTTGCTCATCCACATCTGCTGGAGGATGGACATTGAACCCAGGATGAAACCTCCAATCCAGACTTGGTATTTACATGCATACAGGTGGGGCCATAGTACTTGGAGACAGAGCTGTGATCTCCCTCTGCATACAGCCTGCAATACCAGGATATGCAGTAGTACCACCAGCCAAGACAGTGTTGGCATACAAATCCATCCTGAAATCTACATCACACTTGATGGAGTTATAAGCGGTCTCAGAGATAACACAGGATTCCATACTCAAGAAACATGGTTGAAAGAGTGTCTCAGGGCATCTAAATCATTCATTACCTGCCCTTCAGGCAGTTCCTAGCTCTTCTCCAGGGTGGAGGAAGCAGCAGTGGGCATCTCCAGTTCAAAGTCCAGTGCAACATAGCAGAACTTCTTGATATCACAATTTCTCCCCTAGTTATGGTGGTGAAAGGGCAGCCTCTTTCTGTCAGGATCTTCATGAGGTAGACTGTCAGATCATGGCCAGCCAAAGCCAGACACGCACAGGGTAGGGCGTAACCTTCGTAGATAGGTACACTATGGGAGATATCATCACGATACCAAATGGTGTCGTTAATCACCAGAGGTATAAAGGGACAGCCCAGCCTGGATGGCAACATGGCAGGGGTATTGAAAGTCTCAAACAAACTGTTAAATTTTGAGGTCGCAAGAACTGTGGATGCTGGAGTCAGAGGAACACAGCAGGCCAGGCAGCATCAGAGGAACAGGAAAGCTGACGTTTTGGGTCGGGGCCATTCTTCTGATCCTCCAGCTCCACACTTGTTATCTCTGTCAAATTTTCTGTTAGCTTCGGGGGACTTCTGTGAAGATGACTGTGTTGCTCCTGAAGAATACCCAGAGTTCACTATAGAAAGTATGATGCTACATCTTGCCGATATCATCGCAATCGGTGATAACACCATGGTCAATGGGGTACTTAAGGGTCAGGATATGCATTTTGGTCTTGGGTGATCAACAATAGAGGGTAAGACAGCACAAAAGGGCATCATCACGAGCAAAACCAGCCTTGCACATACCAGATCGAGATCAAGAGCTCCAATTTTAATCATCCATTGCTACAGGCTACCATTTGTTTCCATCTCTGCAGCTGCAAACCTGTTCTAGCTCTCTGTTGCTGGGCATTCAAAGAGCCTGAGAGGTGGAACGCTTCACAAATTTGCATGTCATCCTTGTGCAGGGATCACATTAATCATCTTTGTATTGTTCAGATTTTAGTACATACTGCTGAAGTTAGTATCTATCCTGGTGAGATTAGACATGTCAGCTAACTCTACACCCAAGGGTCACATTTAGCTTCTTTTTTTTCCCATCTTCTAGCCAAACAGGTAACCAAGCACAGGTCTAAATCTTCATAAAATGGGCAGATAGATAGTTTGAGTATCATTACTGCTGTAGAGGTTCCATAACTTATAGTTGTAGAATCACCACTGAATATAGAATTCACATTTGTGTGTTTGGTCAGGGGCTTAGTGATATTCAATTTACAGCAAACTGTACAGCTAACTATGCATATCTTGAGGGTCCTTGCTTCTTCTGCTCCTCCAGAGAAGCCTGGAACCTACATTTACCTATTTCCACATGCATGAACCAAGAGGAAAAACAATGTAAGTGGAATCTATTTAGTGTTGAGTGCAAGATGACAAAACTTCAAAATGACCTAACTGCTGATGGAAGACAGGACCTTTGTCAATTTGCAAGGAGTTTTAACTATGTGCCTACACATAGCAAGTACCTCTTGAGCGTTGCTGATGACAATCCAAGATCAACAAAGGGACTAGCAAATAGGATTCTTCTCAATCAGTCCTGAAAGATCCATTCAGCAACTGGACTGCAGGTAGTCCTAACTGGGTATGCTTTGAGAGGTTTATCAATTTTGTGTTCACCAATTGGAGTCATTTCGACTGTAAATGACATCAAAAAGACTGAAAAATAAAAAAGTATGCCCTACATGAAATTAAAAAAGCAAACAAAATTTCAGTCAGAAAACAAAACAGAACTATGCAAAGTGGAACTGCAGCTTAAATTTATATGGTCAGCTCAAATGGTAGTGAATAACCTACAATCCTTATACCAGAATATGAAGTTTAAAAAATCTGACCAAAATTGCTTCCTTACTTACAGGATTGTACTGTAGGGCAGATACGTAGGCTTGCACTGCACCCTCCATGTCTCCTGCTGCAACTAGTGCTGCTGCCAAGTTGATGTATCCATCTATAAAGTCTGGTTTGAGCCGAAGAGCATGTCGATAATGTTCGATAGCCTCCTGAAGTTGTCCACGCTCTTTATAGACATTTCCCAAGTTTGAATAGGCCTCAGCCAACATGGGGTTCTGTTTGATAGCCAGAGTGCTGAAGTGAGCAGACCTAAAGATAAAATGTTACAAAATTCTTACAAATTTATTCCCGATTTTTATTTCCTCACATCAAATAGTAAAATGCAGTCTTCACAATCAGACTACTTACTTTGTAAGAAGGTCATTGAAATATCCATGCTCCCTTTAAATATATTACATTGACTCAATTGACCATACAAAAAAGGTAGTTTACTAAATTTTCCAATGAAAAAATTTTCATTCACTTAGAGTCAGAGACATACAGCACAGAAACAGACCATTTGGTCCAACTCATTCATGTTGACCAGATATCCTAAATTAAACTAGTCCCATTTGCCAGCATTTGGCCCATCTCTCTCTAAATCCTTCCTATTCATGTACATTCTAGATGCCTTCTAAATATTGCAATTGTACCAGCCTCCACCACTTCCTCTGGCCATTCATTATATACAAGCACCACTCTCTGGGTGAAAACGTTACCCCTTAGATCCCTTTTAAATCTTCCCCCTCTCAGCTTATACCCATGCCCTCTAGTTCTGGGCTCCGCTACCCTGGGAAAAAGATCTGACTATTCAACCTATCCATGCCCCTCATGATTGGGAGGTCATGTTGCAGCCTACAGACCATGGGTTAGGCTGCTTTTGGAATGCTGCATTCAATTCTGGTCTCCATGCTATAGGAAAGATGTTGTTAAACTTGAATGGGCTAGAAAAGATTTACAACAATGTTGCCTGGGTAGAAGGGTTTGCACTATAGACAGAGGCTGAATAGGCTGGCGCTATTTTCCCTGGAACATTGGATGTCAAGGGGTGGTCTTATATGAAATGGATTAGCTTTCTGCTCATTACCTGTCCAATCTGCGACACTGGAAATGTATGGAGGAGAGAAGCAAAAGAACACCAGTGTTATCAGGTTCTTGTCTCCAAAGTTGCATGCAGTGCCTCTCAGCTGCCTCAAAATCTCCTGCTTGATATTCACGATGTGCCAGTTCTGCTAACCCTAGAATGAAAGCATGCATATCATTGTTCTTATTTTTACCAGAACCAGAAGATGAAAATAAATTGCTTCAAATCACATTTTTTTTCTAAAAAAAAAAGAACAAAACCAGTGAAGTGTACAAACATAAAGGCACACAGATCAACCACTCAAACACTTTCCACGATATAACGACAGTTGCAATGTTCTGTAAAACTGGATAACCATAACAGGAATTTATTTAATACAGCAAAACATGTCAAGGTTTCTCCTCATAGGAGCAAACAAGGATCCTATTTTAAAATTGAAGTGCTGCCTGACTGGGATCCAACGAGCATAAGGGTGATGGTTGAAACGGAAAAAAAGGAAGATGGCAGGAAAGCATTAAAGGAGTTCTGAAGCAATAAAGGCATGAATGAAGATTTCAACAGCAAATGAGTGAAGCAGAGATGGGATCTGGTGAATGTAGCTAATCTTCACAATGGGGTGGATATTGCAAGAAGCACACACTAGATTTAAGATGCACAAACCATGTCTTGAAAATAACATTCTTCCTCCTAAGTTACCAGTTTTGTAAGGTAACATACTTTTCATAATACCGTCAACAAGGTAAGCTTGGAGAATTGCACAAGCTTTAAATTTCAGCAACTGTGCCGACCATTATTCAATGCAGAATTAAAAACTCAACGAAATTGGTGCTCATCAGTTAAGAAGTGATGTATTTTGTCTATTATCATGGAATACCAATATCACTTAAAGTCATTAAATCCAAGTCCCTTTTGTAACGTTCTTTTATCCCAAGGAGCAAGAATCCTGTCCATTGGGCAAGATTGGAATCCATTCATGTCAGTTCCAGCAGATAGCCCATTTTTGATTGTGCTGGCTCAAATCCTTGAAACCACTGAACCATAAAGACCAATTACACTATCCACTCAGGAGACAAATGTCAGTTGGGTAGATTTTCTGAAAGGGAAATAATATTCTTCGTGAAAATAAAAGCATTTGATGAACTGTACTCAGTTTTCCAGAAGACATTTGATAAGGCACAGAAGAAAGAAGTCCATGGTGTAGGAGTAACATATTGGCATGACTTTAGCTAACAGACAAATTTCTATCCGCCTCCCCCTCTCTCCCTATTTATTTCAGAATCCCCTTCCCCTCCCCTATTTCTGAAGAAGGGTCTCGACCCGAAACGTCAGCTTTCCTGTTCCTCTGATGCTGCTTGGCCTGCTGTGTTCATCCAGCTCTACACCTTGTTATCTCAGATTCTCCAGCATCGACAGTTCCTCCTATCTCTCTCACAGACATAAATTGGTTGGTTTCTATCTTAAAAGATATGAGTAGAAGAATTTCAACTTTTTAACAACTTTCTATAAAATAACCTGGGTTAAAGGCATGGCTGCCAAATTTGCAGACAACACGAAGATAGATAGGAAAGAAACCTGTGCAGAGAACTTAAGGGGGCTTCAAACATATGTATAGGTTAAGTGAGTGGATAAAGATTTGATTTGATGTGCATGAATCACAAGAGATTAGTATACAGATAATTAGGAAAGCTAACAGAATACTATTCTTTATTAAGAGGTGAACTGAAAAGAAATGTAGGGAGGCACTGCTTCAATTACACAGGGGGTAGTGAGGTCAAATCTTGATTAGTGTGTGCAGCATGTCTTATTTAAGGAAGAATTCTAACGCATTGGAAGAAGCTCAGAGAGGATTTACTAGACTAATATCTGGAATGGCTAGGTTGTTTTAGAATGGTTGGACAAGCTTCACTGGAGTTAGAAGTAACAGGCAATGTGACAAAAACAGACAAGATTCTGAGAGGTCTTAGCAAGATGCATGGAAAAGATGTTTCCTCTGCTATGAAAATCCAGAAATAGGGATCACTTTAAAAATAAGCGGTGACGAGAATTTTTTTTTTTTTTAAATTCAAAAGGGTCAAGTCTTTGAAATGGTCTTCCTGAAAAGGCACTGCAAGCGAGAGACTGAGTCTTTTTTTAAAAAGCAGAGGTAGAGAGATTATTGGTAAACATGGGGTGAAAGATTATCAGGGTTAGGGAGATGCAGAATAATCAGATCAACCATTCTATTCTCTTAAGTCAACACACCTATTCCAGGTATCATTCTCATGAAGATACGAGTTATTACAGTCCCAGAGCATCAGAGGGATACTCTTGCATTAGAGAGGGACAACTAGTGTTGTGTTTAACCTGAGGGTCACACATCTCAGATGAGGGGGTGAGGTTCAAAAGGCAGGACTTCCATGGTGACCTCAGTCAGTGCAGGAATTGAACCCCTGTGCTGTTGACAACATTCTGAATTGCAGATGTGTTCAGCCAACTGAGCTCACCAACCCCTTTATGAATCAAGTAAGCCTGCATTGAACCGTATCAATCCTTAAATAAAAAAGATCAAAACTGCATACATTATTCAAGATGTGGTCTCACCAACGTAACTGAAGCATAACATCCATACATTTGTTTGACTTCTCTCATGAAGGATAGCACCCCATCTTGATTACATACTGAACATGCAGATAACTTTTGCAACACATACAACAGAATCCCTTTGTACATGAGAATTCTGTCAGTATTCTCTAATATCTGTACTCTGTTTATTTTCCGCCACTAAAGTTAACAGCTTCACCTTTTCCTGCATGATACTTATCTGCCAAATTTTTGCCTACTTAACCTATCTCCATCTTCTTCAAAACATACTTTTCTGCCTATCTTGATGTCATCAGCAAATGTGGCTATCATTCCTTTGAAACTATACATACCATAATCTTTTAATTCACATTATTTGAGATTGTGGACTGAATTGGGAAATAGATGGAGGAAGGACTTGCTGTACTTTTAAAAGTGGGTTACTGGTATCTATTGAGGGTCACGTTTACACTGTTGCTTTGCAAGCAGTGGAAGAAGCAGCAAGAGGCCACAGCACAGCAACAGGGTTTATACAAAGTGAGATGTGATTGACAAGTATTCGATTGGATTGTGTAAATGGGACCAGTTACAGGTACCAAAAGGTCATCAGCCTTTACAACAATTCCAATTGGTTCATGGTTCATAATAGCTGTGGGTGTGAATGATACAGTAAGAATGCTCAGACCTCCCAAAGGGAGCTGGTATCCCCTCCCCCACCCCTTCCACCCTCTCTATAGTAAGATATCTGAAGCTAAAGAAAGCTAGTTGTTTTCTTCCACCATTTGCTGTAAAGTTGTTGCTTTTAACCAATGTCATAATTTGTGAAGTGCTGCTTTGTGCCTCCTGAAGGGAACTGAAACAGAAAATTGAAGGGCTTAGAGAAACAAAAGGAATATCCTAGCGAACCCGCAGGACTTGCGCTACTGAATTCAATCGCTGAATTTTTCTTCCCCCTTCCTCCCAATGTATGTTTTTTTTTGCTGTGATTTAAGGGCTTTAGAAGAGGGTTAAGACATTTATATTAACAAAGTCTATTTCTACAGGTCTGGAACGTTTAAGCCACTGCAATCCACGTGGCATACATGCACCAGTGGTCTTTAGAACGAGTTCCAGGATTTTGACCCAGTCACAGAAAGGAACAGCAATGTAGTCCCAATTCTGGTAACCCTATTATAGGAAGGATGTTATTAAACTGGAAAGGGTACAAGAACAATTTACAGAAGGATGTTACCAAGACTGGGAGGTTCGAATTATGAGGGGGCGCTGGTTAGGCTAGGACTTCTTGACTCCCGGTGCACAGGAGCTTGAAGAGTGGCCTCACAGAGGTTTATAAAATTGTGAGGAGCACAGTCAAGGTGAATTGCTAAGGTTTTCTCCCCCTGTAGGGAAGTCCAAAACTAGAGGGAGGGGAAAGACTTAAAAGGAATCGGAGGAGCAACTTTTTCATAGGGTGGTGTGTATATGAAACAAGCTGATAGAGGCAGGTACAATTACAACATTTAAAAAGACACCTGGGCAGGGAAACGAATGAGCAAGGCTTACAGTGATATGGGCCAAGTGCAGGCAAATGGGACTAGTTCAGTTAAGGAAACCTGGGCCAAAGGGCCGATATCCATGCTGAATGGCCATGACTCTACACAGATGAAGGGAAATCTTGGAAACGGTTTGCAAGTGGGGGCAATCGTTTGTTGTTTGTGCATCTTAGGTGGTATAGGTCATGGCTTTGGGAGGTTCGAAGGAAGGCCAGTTACTGCAATAAATCTTGCATATCACCCACAATTCTGTCACTGTTCGCCAGTGATGGCAAGTGAAAGTTGAAGGTGGTGTCAAACAAGCAGATGGCTTTATTCTGAATGTTACACTCCCAGAGTCATTTTAGAGCCACACTTATCAATAAGCAGGGTTTTCAGTCACAGTCCTAATTGTGTCTCAAATGACAAACAGGGTTTGGGGGGGAAGACTAGTAGTGTGTAACTCTGAGAATGAAAGCTTCTAACCTGCTTTTGTAGCTAGTGTATTAAAGTTTCAGTCAATAGTAACATGCAGGATGTCAACGGTGATAGGTTCAGTGATAGCAATGCATTGAATGTAATGGGTGGTAGCTAGAATCACTCGTTAGTGATAATCTTGGTCTGGCACAGTTGCCATCAATGTTACTTGTCACATCAGCCTAGCCCAAATGTTGTCCAGATCTTGCTATATATGGGCACAGACAAATCAGAGAAATTAAGAACGATATTGAATATTGTACAAATCACCAAACATCCCAAAATTCCTTACATTGACAGGAAGATCACTGTTGAATCAACTGAAAGCGACTGGGCCTGGAACACTACACTGAGGGACTCCAGCATCAATGTCATCAAACAAACCTAATCATCTTCACTGTACTCAGAAAGACTCCAATAAACTTAGCTTCCCTTGCAGCACACTGGCATTTTGCAATCAAGTGTCTATATATCCAAAATCTGTTGCAACACTTTGATCAAACTTCACCACTACTTCAATCATCAGGTAAATATGATTTGCCTTGAACAAATTCACACTGGCTCTCCTCACTCGATGAATGCCTTTCCAAAGAAATGCTTATTTCATCTCCAATAATTATTACCTATAAAACTTCCCCACTGCTTATAATAGATTAACAAACATATACTTTGATGTTTGGTATGGGGTGGGGGGGGAGAAGACATTTTCACCTTGCACTCATCAGGGCAGAATCACAAGAATATCAAATCTCAAAAGGGGCTATAATTTACACTGCATGAAGAGAGAATGCTGATGGTTGGCCAGTGGACTCATTGTTTTAGAGAATGCACCAGGGAAAAGTTAAGAATCAAAATATTGTTTAAATTCAAACCAGGCAAGTTTACTGACTGGTCAAGGCAATGCCAGGAGCAATGCATCAGGGAATGGCTTAGAATAAAAAGCAATGTGTAGACATGCTCTGTTTGCAAACATGGCACTACATGAAAATACAATCAGATTAAGACCAATGCCTGCAGCAGTTCTATTTTTGCTTGTTTCAGAATTCTTAGGTGCATTAATCGATATTTAGCTGACTGAAATGATTGTCATTATTGAGAAGTGATGAAGCAGGTCTAGTATCCTAACCCAAATTTTCACTTACCCACTTGTTGTTCAACCTCACTCACTTCTGTTGTGAAGGTTAAGTGAAAAGTACACATTTAACATTTTCACAAGTCCTCCACCTCTGCATGGAGATTTCCCTTCAGATGCTAAATAGATCCAACTTTTGTTTGGTAAATCATTTACATGTTTGTCAGATGATTTCTACTAAGGTTTTCTTGTGATCTCCCACATTAAACACAATTCCTCCTGCACTTGACAAATGGCATTCACCACTTTGTGTTTTAGTTTATGTTTTATTTTCATTATTATCCAGGGAACATCAAGTTTGATTATTCTTTCCCTTCAGTGAAAACTACTTGCTTTTACTCGAGCTCTTTATTCCCTGCATTGATCCTTTACTGTTCCACTCATAGGATAGCTTTTGACCCCCAATTTAGCTGGCCTTTGATACTTCTCACTAAAATTCACCATTTCCCAGTGGAGCACTTTTACTCCTGATATTTTTAGTCATTGTAACTTAGTCACTGTAAACCAAATAAAGCTGTGATTAATGCTACCTACATAAACTAATGCTATATATAACAGTCCTGCAGATCTAAAGTTCCTTCTTTCCTTGTTAGAGCAGATGCAAGAAAAATTTTCATAACGCAAAAGAAATTCCACAACTTTCATAATTTTCACACTATTACCCAACATTAGGGTGATTGAAGTCCCAGATAAGTGTTTGTTTTGGCGACATAATTTTGAAGCTTGTTGATCTATTGGTCATCTAGTTCCTTGATTTAAAAAAACTTCCAAAGTAACATCCCTCTATTTCCTCAACTCAAGCCAAACAGATTCAGTTTGAGAACAATCTAGCAGCTTGTTTCCATTTGGATGTCATCATTCTCAAAGTCACTACTAGCTCTTTTCTCCCCCTTCCCTATCATTTTTGACTACTTGGTAACCAGAATATTACAATCCCATTCCATAAGACAGAGGAGCAGAAATTAGGCCATTTGGCACATCGAGTCTGCTCCGCCATTCAATCATGACTGGTAAGTTCCTCAACCCCATTCTCCTGCTTTCTACCCGTAACCCTTGATCATCAAGAACCTATTTATCTCAGTCTTAAATGTACTCAATGAGCTGGCCTCCACAGTCTTCTGTGGCAGCGAATTCCAGAGAATCACCACTCTCTGGCTGAAGATGTTTCTCCTTATCTCTGTTCTAAAAGGTCTTCCCTTTACTCCAAGGCTGTGCCCTTGGGTCCTAGACTCTCCTACCAATGGAAGCATCTTCCCAACATCTATTTTGTCCAGGCCATTCAGTATTCTGAAAGTTTCAATTAGGTCCCCCCTCATCCTTCTCAACTCCAATGAGTATAGTTCCAGAGTCCTCATTCCTGGGACCATTCTCGTGAACCTCCTCTGAACCCGCTCCAGGGCCAGTACAACGCTCCCGAGATATGGAGCCCAAAACTGCATACAATACTCCAAATGTAGCCTGACCAGAGCTTTATAAAGCCTCAGTAGTACATCCCTGCTTTTATATTCAAGTCCTCCCAAAATAAATGCCAACATTGCATTTGCCTTCCTGACTACTGACTCAACCTGCAGGTTTACCTTGAGAGAATCCTGGACGAGAACTTCCAAGTGTCTTTGCACTGCAGACTTCTGAATTTTCTCCCCATTTAGAAAATAGTCCATGCTTTTTTCCTTCTTACCAAAGTGCATGACCTCATACTTTCCCACGTTGTACTCCATCCGCTACTTCTTTGCCCACTCTCCTAACCTGTCCAAATCCTTCTGAAGCCTCGCCACCTCCTCAATACTATCTGTCCCTCCATTCCTGGCCTTAACTGCACGTCTCTTAATGCAAACATATCAATCCTGTGTAGTAACCTTAAACTGTTATGGACCACATCAAACTCCCTCAGATCATGCCAAGGAGACAGCCTAGACCCTAACATTTTCTGCTTTCCAGGTGCAATTCGATTGGTCAAACTACCAGTCCTGAAGCAAACCACACTTTATTCATACACTATAGTTAAAATACAAAGGAAAGAAGAAATTGAAATATCTAACTTCTTTCAGAAAACTTAACAGAATGATGGATTATTTAACTACTAAACAGTAACTGCTCCAATGTGGCAACATTCCATAAACCCACTGTGAAGCTGGAGGAACACAGAAGGGTCCTGACCCAAAATGTCAGCATTTCTTCTCCTCTGATGCTGCCTGGCCTGCTGTGTTCGTCCAGCTCCACACTGTGTTATCTTTGACTCCAGCACCTGTAGTGCTCACTATCTCCGATTCCACAAACACATCCTTGTCAAAGGCAAATTCAGTAAAATAGATTGTCTCTCAGGCAATTCTCCAGTCCAAGTGGAAAAACATAAAAACGCAGACTGGACATGAGAGAGCATGTGAGAGAAAAGCAGTGACAGAGATGTGTTACAGCTTTCAAACCCAGTTTCAAGCTCCCAGCAACTGCTAATGAAAAAATAAAACTAAAATTCCTTGATCTGGGGGAGCTTGACCCCTCCCATTCAGGCTGCTTCTACTGTTCCACTGTTTCAAAAAAAAAACCCAAGATCTCACAAGCTGGTTACTTCACTGGATTCAAACATACAGCTTGGTACCTCTGTCTTAAAACTACTCTTCGAAACAAAACAAGGTAAAACACACCTAAAAGCCACTGGATTGTCACAATACCAAGATCTCTCAAACTTCATTTGATACTGTACAGATATTGATGCACTTACAACTTAATATGCTGTCACTAGTTATTCTCAATTTGGGCCTGGCCATTTTAGGCATATTTTCTATTTGCTCATGGGATTTGGAAGTCTACATTGCACAACCCAAACTGCCCTCAAAAGATGTTGGTTAATCACCTTCTTGAACCGCTGCAGTCTACGGGTGTGCTAAGTGGCCCCCTGGTGCTGTTAGGAAGAAGGCTCTAAAGATTTTGGCCCACAGGCAGTGAAGAAATGGCAATATTACACCACATTAGTATGTTATGTAGTCTCAAAGCATTTCTGCAGGTAGTCTGTGCTTCTGCAGCAATCTTCAGCCAGAAGTACCCAGTGGGTGATCCATCTTGGCCTTCTCCAGAGGTCTCCAGCATTACAACTACTAGTCCTCAGCCAATACAATTCATTCCACGTGACATCAAAAAGCGGTTGCAGACACTAGATATTGTTAAAGGTTGTGGGCCCTGATAATGCTCCGGCAATAGCACTGAAGACGTGTGCTCCAGAACTTGCTGTTCCCCTAGCCGAGCTGTCCCAACATGGTTACAACAATGGTATCTACCTGACAAGGTGGAAAATTGCCCAAGTATGTCCAATGCATAAAAAACAGGACAAATCCAACTCAGCCAAGGACCGCTCCATCAGTCTACTCTCAATCATCAGTAAAGTGATGGAAGGGGTCATCAACGGTGCTACCTAGCAGCACCTGCTCAGCAATAATCTGCTCAGGTGACGCCCAATTTGGGTTCTGCCACAGCCACTCAGCTCCTGACCTCATTACAGCTTTGGTCCAAACATGGACAAAGCTGAACTCCAGAGGTGAAGTGAGAGTGACAGCCGTTAACATCAAGGCCACATTAGACCAAATGTGGCATCAAGGAACCCTATCAAAATTGGAATCAATGGTTGGAGTCATACGTGCCGCATAGGAAAATGGACATGGTTGTTGGAGGTCGGTCATCTCAACTACAGTGCATCTCCAGGGTAGTGCCCTAAACCCAAGCACCTTCAGCTGCTTCATCAATGGTCTTCCTCCATCTTAAGGTCAGAAGTGGGGATTTCACCAATGACAGCACACCGTTCAGCACCATTTGTAACTCCTCAGATACTGAACCAGTCCATCTTCAAATGCAACAAGATCTGGGCAATATCCAGGCTTGGGCTGACAAGTAACATTCACACCACACAAATAAGAGACAATCTAACCACTTTCCCTTGGCATGCAGTGGTGTTGCCTTCACTGAATCCCCCACTATCAGCATCCTGGGGGATATCATTGACCAGAAACTCAAGTGGATTCAACACAAGCACAGTGGCTACAAGAGCAGCTCAGAAGCAAGGAACACTGTGGCAAGTAACTTACCTTCTGACTCCTTCAAGCCTGTCTACCATCTATAAAGCACAAGCCAGGAGCATGATGGAATACACCCCACTTGCCTGGATGAGTGCAGCTGCAACAACACTCAAGAAGCTTGACGCCAGGACAAAGCAAGCCCACTTGATTAGCACTGCATCCAAAAAACAATGACACCCTTCACTACCTATGCTCAGTAGCAGCCTATCTACAAGATGTCCTGCAGAAATTCAAAAATCCTCAAGCAGCATCTTCCAAACCCATCACCACTTCCATCTAGAAGGGCAAGGGCAGCAGATATATGGGAACACCACCACCTCCAAGTTCCCCTCCAAACCACTCACCAGCCTGACTTGGAAATATATCGGCGCTCCTTCAATGTCGCTGGGTCAAAAATCCTGGAATTCCCTTCCTAATGGCATTGTGGGTAAACCCAAAGCAGATAAGACTGCAGCAGTTCAGGAAGGCAGCTCACCACCACCTTCTCAAAGGCAACTAGGGACAGGCAATAAATACTGACCAGCCACATCCCACAAATTAATTTAAAAAAATGCACCAGTTGCCTTTGTCTTCTAGGTGTTACAGACCTTAATCTTGGAAGATACCGCTCAAGGAGCCTTAGTGAATTGCTGTAATACAGCTTCTAGATGCTACATGCATTGCTGCTGCTGTGTATCAATGGAAGAGCAAGGGAAAGTGCTGGATGAAAATTCTAAACACAGCACACCCAACAGTTTCTCTTTATCTATAGCTGATTACTTCTTCAAAAGAACTCCCAAATATTTGTTTGACGATTGCTCTTTCAAAAAAAAAAAAATCCATGAAGACTCTGCCGATATCCTGACCTTTTATAAGTGCCCAATAAGTGATATTGGGCAGGTAACAGCCATCAGAACTCTTACTGGGGAGGTGATGGCCTAGTGGCATTATCACCGGACTGTTAATCCAGAGGCCCGGAATCAAATTTTCCCATGGGCAGATGGTGAAATTTGAATTAACAAAATGATGACCATGAATCCCTTATCAATTGTTGGAAAAACCCATCTGGTTCATTAATGTCCTTTAAGAAAGGAGACTACCATCCTTACCTGGACTGGCCTATGTGAGACTCTAAACGCACTGCAATGTGGGTGACTCTTACCTGCCCTCTGGGCAATAACATGCTACCTAGCCAGTGATGCCACCATCCTGTGAATGAATAAACTCTTTGTTGCAGAAAACAGTATAATTCTTTCTGTTTACGCTACATTCCCCATCCTGTTGTGGCACATGTATGGGAAGCCACTGCCAGTTTGCACACCCATTCAGCGTCGAGATGAGGAGAAATTTCTTCAGAGTTGTGAGCCTGGGGAATTCTCTGTCGCAGAAAGCAGTTGAGACTGAAACATTAAAAGTTTTCACGAGGGAGTTAGAAACAGTTCTCAGAGATAATGAAATCAAAGAATGAGGAGAAAATGGAGTATAGTGCTGAATTGGATGATCAATCATGGCCACACTGAATGAAGGCAATGTTTGAAGGGCCTACTCCTGCTATTACTTTCTATTTCTGCAATACGACTATTGCACCTCAAGACCCAGCTAGAAAGACTTTGTGGGCAATTTCAAGGTAATTCTTAAAAAGACAGCAGGGTGGGGTACCCACAGTATGATAGTAGTGAATAATGCTCTATGAAAGACCGCTGGTGCTTTAAGATACTAATATATTCTGTCATACTGAATGTTCTTCTTCAATTCAGGCATACTTCTAGATAAAAACTGCCAAAGCTTATCATCTTTAACTCACATGACAATCTGTCAAGATTACCAAAATAATATTTATTCTGAGTGTGATGAATGATTAACAGTGGACCAATTCACCAATGGCACTATTCCCAATAATCAAAGTTCACTTCCAATTAATCAGTACTCTCCTCTCATACAGCAAGTGATGATCTGGGGGTTGTTGTAGTGAAGTAGTAGTGTCCCCATGTCCAGGCCAGGAGATGGGTTCAAGTCCCACCTTCTCCAGATGTCTGTAATAACCCCTCTGAACAAGCTGATTTTCTTTTACTTTTGGTTAACCTTAAAAATTGCCCTGGGTGCAAAATGAAAGCTTCATTAAAATGTGTTTTTTTTTACAGCAATATAAGGTCTGCATTGCAGACATTTAGACATGTCTTCAATCTGCATCCAATGACATATACTTGATGCAAGTTTTCTTGCATAATGACAATGTTGAACACCCTGGCTTTCCAAATGTAACGAGAGTACCAAGTTCTACTTCACTTCAAAACACTATACTCTGATACATAAAGGAAAAGCATAGTTGCAAGCACCCAGATAAAAATGACATTTAGACTAATTATGCGATCGGGGCCAACAAGCAATCAGGTTAATAGGGCAATGAGAAGTTCGGCAGTGAATCACTTAAATTAAGTGCCAAATGTTATCCCTGGTCCCTGTCCAATTTAGAAACCCCTCAAGTAAGTAAGTAAGGGCAAAGTGATGTGAGCTGGCACCCCAAACACTAATCAATATGCACTAGAAGTGCCAGTGTATGGGTGCCAGGAAACATTCAGTAAGTTCAAGTACAACGCACCCATATTTAAACAATATACAGACAACTACCTTCAGAACACATGGATGAAAAATGGCTATCAGAAAGGACTGCAGCATAAGGCATTAACCACAAAACCATGCTTTGGCAAACAGCAAAAACCTTCCAGAGGAGATAAAGACGTGATTGCAAGTTTAGATGCGCAAGTACATTCTGCAAACCTAATCCTAAAATTTAATTTAAGAATACTGAATGGCCTGGATAGAGTGGACACTGGGAAGATGCTTTCATTGGTAGGAGAGACTAGGACCCAAGGGCACAGCCTTGGAGTAAACGGAAGACCTTTTAGAATGGAGATAAGGAGAAACTTCTTCAGCCAGACAGTGGTGAATCTATGGAATTCACTGCCACAGAAGGCTATGGAGGCCAAGTCATTGAGTACATTTAAGACGGAGATAGATAGGTTCTTGATTATCAAGGGGATCAAGGGTTATGGGGGGAAAGCAGGAGATTGGGGTTGAGGAATTTATCAGCCATGATTGAATGGCAGAGCAGACGATAGGCCGAATGGCCGTATTTCTGCTCCTATTTCTTATGGTCTTAATCTCTGGAGAAGAAAATCCTAAACATGACATTTTTGTATCTACATGACTATCTTGCTGTCAAAAAATATACTGTCAGGAAATGTTGCCTCTACATTAAGAGTGATAGAATATATACAATGTGGAAAGTGGCCATTCAGTCCATCAAGTCTGCATCGACCCTCTGAACAGCACTCCACCCTGTGCTCATAATCCCACATTTACCACACCTGATCCACCTAGCCTGCATATCTGTGGAGCCTGACAGCAACCCATGCAGACATGGGAGAACATGCGAACTCAACATTCAGTCATCCAAGGCTGAAATCAAACTCAGGTCTCTGATTCTGAGGTAACAGGGTTAAAACACTGAGCCCCATGACACTGAATTACATTTACCAATAGATACTAATCCCATTAAACCCTGTGCACAGCTGAATAATGTCGATGGTAGCAAACTCTCCATTTTCCATCCCATTTGTGCACTCACACCACGATCATCTATTTATCTGACCATATGCTCAGCTGTTAGTGAAGTTAGATCACACGGGATTCAGGGTGGGACTGCCAATGAGATACAAAATTGGTTTAACAGGAGACAGAGGGTCATTTCTCGGATCGGAGACCTGCGACCAGCCCTATTCCGTAGGGATCGATGCTGGGTCCACTTCTGTTTGTCATTTAATGATTAAATGAGAGTATAGAAAGCATGGTTACTACATTAGCAGATGACACCAAGATTGGTAGTGTAGTGGTCACTTGTTATCTAAGATTACAAAGAGCTCTTAGTCACTTAGGACAATGGGATGAAGAATGACAATTGGAGTTTATTCTGGATAAATGCAAGATATTGCATTTTGCTAAAACAAACAAGGTCAGTGCTTATACAATTCAAATTAGGGCTGAGAGTAGCATTGCAGAACAGAGACACCTAGGGGTTCAGGTACATAATTCTTTGAAGTTCTGCATCACATAAATAGGGTGATTAAGAAGGCATATAGCATGGTTGCTTTCATCACTCAGACCTTTCACGTATAGGCATTGGGACATCATGTTGAGGTTGTACAGGATGTTGGTGAGGCCTCTTCTGGAGTACTGTGCTAGTTCTGGTCTTCCCGTTATAGAAAGGATATTATTAAGCTGGAGACGGTTCAGAAGAGATTTACTAGTGCATTACCAGGAACAGAGGGTTTAAGTTATATGGAGAGACTGAATAGGCTATGACTTTTTTCCATTTTACCATAGGATGTTAAGGGGGGGACCATACAGAAGTTTATAAAATCATGAGGGCATAAAGAAAGTGAATTGCAGTTGTCTTTTCCCTAGGCCAGGGGATTTCAAGACTAGGGAGCACATTTTTAAGATGAGAGGAGAAAGATTAAAAATAAAAGACATGAATGGCTATTTCTTCCCCCCACCCCACCCCACCCCACCCCATCCTCCAGATTGGTTCATGTATGGAATGACCTTTTAGAAGAAGTGGATGGATGCAGGTACAGTTACAGCGTTTAAAAGCCATCTAGGTCAGTACATGAATATGAAATGTTTGAAGGGATACGGACCAAGCGCACACAGTGAGGAGTTTAGTTTGGGATTATGATCGGCGTGGACTGGTTGGATCAAAGGGTGCTTCCATGCTGTATGACTATGACTATTGCAAAATTGGTGTGTGATTTTACAAACTCTATACTTACTGATAAAATAAGCCAAATTTTAATTAAAATCTCTTATGCTTAAAAAGTTGGCAAATATCAGAAGACTTTTCAGAAGTGCCAAAGTATATTGAAACTTGATTGGCCGCTTC
The DNA here is from genome assembly GCF_021869965.1 of Rhincodon typus. Lineage (NCBI taxonomy): Eukaryota > Metazoa > Chordata > Chondrichthyes > Orectolobiformes > Rhincodontidae > Rhincodon > Rhincodon typus. The sequence goes on from NC_063345.1 coordinate 37,628,684, forward strand.
AAAACCTTCAAAAATTCTTAGACCAGTAGACCAACATACCCAGTTGAACTGATCCATGTTACGGTTTCTGTGCTGGATTAATTATTCTTTCATGATACCGATCTCACTGTACCCCACCAGCCAGGTATTTTTCCTTCATCCACTGACTCGGTTTATTTACACATGAATACCTTGCGTGTGCATCATTGTGATAAACGATATCCAAAGGAATACTAATCTGACCGGTTCTCATACACAATAATAGCAGTACTCTCAACTAAGTAATCTGGGTGGTAACATCCAACACAGTATATCGAAAAAAACAAGTCGGCCTCATACTTTTCCTACGCATTTCCCTCTCTTCCTGGAATTTAACCGGATTTGTACTGACGGCACTGCTCCACTCTACTTCAAATCTCAGGTTTCATTTCATAACAACCAAATGATGCCAGCCGAATCTGCATCGATACTCCCCTTCTATGCTTCTCACCTGTGCTGTCTGTTACACCCCCAACCGACGCCGCCATGCTCTCGTTCGGGGTGCAGCTCAATCCAGGCCGCTTCCTCTTTCGGGGCAGGTTTTAACCGGGTCTCGCTTGTGTCACTGTCCCGATCAATCGATGGCTGAGTGCCGAGGCCTGAATATTTTACCGCAGTCTATTGCGGCAACCTCACGTCAATTTGCCTTCGTCACCACAGTTTGTGTGAAATTTCACAATAAAAAAGAAATATTTACTGCTGCTAATGGACGTCGCCCGTTTGTCCGCCGCCAACTCTGTTTCTCTTCTCTCTGGTGCGCAGATGGCGCCCGGAATGAGAATTCTAATCGGGACTATTTTCGCATCAAAGAGTCTCTCTACTCATAAAAACCCGATCACAATTCCAGAAGCGACATAATTCGCACGTTTTATCGGAAAAGCTTTGTAACTTTATTGAGTTGTCATTAAGCATATTCTTTAGATATTTCAAATTCGGATAGCTTTCCAAATTCATAGGATTTTCGCGGAAGGACCAGACATTAAAACGTGTACCGCACTCATCAATGCTTCACAATGGAGTATCACTGCGCGTCAGCATTGCGGCGGCTGTGGGGATGGAAGCGCATGCGCTTGAAAAAACCATTCTATGGAAAAGTCGAGAACGTTCACGTGAGTTCCTGGAACGATGATCGTGACTACCTTAAGAATTAGTGATAAGTTAACTAAGAGCCACGTGGCCTTAAAGGACGTGTTGAAACATAAAAGATCATTTGAAAGTGTTTTATTTTAAAATTAAGCAGTTACAGTATGTAGCTCGTCGCTCTTGTTCAGCGTACGAGTATAAATGTAGGGTCAAGGCCTGAAGCGATGCGAAGGATGTTATAAAAAATATTGTTATTTGAGTGGAAGTGACAAATTATTTCGCCCACTAATGCTATCTTTATTTTGCCTAATAATGTCAAAAACAGGGTCTTAACATAAGTGATTTAGGTATGAAATTTCTTGTGATCTAATAATTGAGCATAAACTGAATTTTCTTAAATCTTCATGTTGATATTATTACTTTAATTTACATGTGACAAGCCAATAAATGTGTGGCTAGAAAAAAGTAAATATATTTAAGGTTTTTTTTAATGTACAGAGTCAATGCTAGTGTAGATGAATCGAGGCAGAAGACTTATTTGCATGTTCCAAGTTAGAAGTTATGTGGTAGACTTCAGTTAGCAAATGCATTGATTACAGGTAGAGAAAGGGGAGCCTGGAAGAACAGAGCAAACTAGGCAGCGTCTGCAGGAAAGGAGAAGTCAATGTTTTGGGTGTTACCTATCTTCAGAACTGGATGTAGGGGATAGAGAGAGCTGTAGAAATGTGGGGTGGGGTCCAGCCAACTGGTGGTTATAGGTGGACAGTAGTAGTAGGTGTGACCTAGTTCGTTAATGAGAGGGCTCAATGCAGTTAGTGGTTGGAAGGAGAAGGCAGGGGATGGGTGGGTAGGTTACTTGAAATTAGGGAACTCAGTGTTCAGTCCTCCAGGTTGTACGGGGCCCAGGCAGAAGGTGGTGTTCCTCAAATTTGCTTTCTGAATTGCTGGGACACTGAAGGAGGTAGAGGAAGCATATGTCAGAGTGGGACAGGAGTGGGGAGTTGAAGTGGATGGTGACTGGCTGGTTAGGCTGGCCGTTACAGGCCAGGTGAAGATGCTCGGTGAAACAGTCTCCTCGGCTACATTTAGTCGTATCGATGTAGAGAAGACCACACTGGGAGCACCAGATGCAGTAGACTAGGTTGGAAGAGATGCAGGTGAAGCTCTGTCTCACCTGGAAGGACTGTTTAGGGCCCTGGATGGAGGTGAAGGAGGTGGTGCATGGACAGGTGTTGCATCTTTTACGGTTACAGGGGCAGGGTTTGGGGTGGTTAGTGAGGAGTGTGGCGTGAACTAAGGAGTGGCAAAGGGAATGGTCCTTGTGGAAGGCAGAGAGGGGTGAGGAATGTAAGATGTTCTGGGTGATAGGATCTAATTGGAGTTGGCCGAAGTGTTTTAGAATGATACGTTGGATGCAGAGGCTGGTGGGGTGGAAAGTGAGGACATGGGAAACCCTATCTTTATGATGTTTTGGGAGGTGGTGGTTTAAAGCTGTGGAGCGGGGAATAGAGGCAGCGAGGTGAAAGGCTGTTTGGACGACAGAGTGGGGAAAAGAACATTGTTTGAAAAAGGAAGATATCCGGGATACTTGGGAGTGGAACATCTCCTCATCAGAGCAGATAAAATGGAGACGGAGGAATTGGGCAAACGGGATGGAGTTTTTGCAGGATACAGGATGGGAGGTGGTGTAGTCTAGGTAGCTGTGGGAGTCTGGGTTTATAGTAAATGTTGGTCCGTGAACTGTTACCAGAAATGGAAACGGAGAGGTCGAGAAATGGGAGGGAGGTATCTGAGATGGACCAAGTGAATTTAAGGGCTGGGTGGAAGTTGTTAGCGAAGTCAGTGAACTGCTCCAGTTCACCGAGTGCAGGACGTAGCACCGATGCAGTCATTGATGTAGTGGTGGAAGAATTGGGGAACAGTACCGGTGTACGTACTGAAGAGGGACTGTTCAACGTAACCGACAAAGAGGCAGCAGCAGCTGAGGCCCATGCAACCGCCTCCAGATTTGGAGAAAGTGTGAACAATTGAAGGAAAAGTTATTGAGGGTGAGGACTAGTTGGCTAGGCAGAGGAGGGGTCTGGATGGCTCTGTTAGAGAGGAAAAAAAACTGAGGCCCTGTAGGCTGTCTTTGTGGGATACAGACATATGTAGGGATTGCACATTACACACTGTGATAATAGGTGATCATTCTCATGCACTGACTTTCTCTCCCTACAGATGCTCCCAAATCTGCCAAGTATTCAGAGAATGCTGTCGTTTGACCTATCAATTACGTACAGAGCAAATCAGTGATTTATTTTCACTCTTTCTTCAATTCTTTGAACTTGAATCAAACTTCTTGCATTCAATTTGCAAAGTACAAACCAGGCTCACTACATTTAACTATGTACTTGGACTTTGTGAAATCCATGACAAATAATGACATTTTCTGAGGGAACATATTTTGATGCATCTAGAAGGGCAGCACAAATTGAGTATGGCCAACAAATAAAATATACTGAATTTTAAATTAAACACTGACTCATCAGCTCTGTATGTAATCGAGTGACTGCAGGTGGAGTCTGGGCAATGTTTAGTAACATTTACCCTCTCTTCAATCCATCCCTACTGCTGTGCTTACTTATGGTCCCTAACTCTTTCCTGCTGGTACGGAACTTAAGTGTAACTAAACAGAAAACAACAGTGAACAGCAGCAAAGAGGCTAGTGTAGGAGTAACAGAGATAGCAAGAACTGCAGATGCTGGAGTCAGAGATAACAGAGTGTGGAGCTGGAGGAACACAGCAGGCCAGGCAGCAGAGGATCAGGAAAATTGATGTTTTCTTCAGAAATGGGAAATGGGGAATGGGGAATGGGGAATGGGGAGGGGGGAGGGGGGGGGGGCGGAGGGGAAGGGAGCTGGGAAATAGATAGAGGACGATTGGGCTGGGGAAGGTAGGTGGGGTGGTGATAGGCGAGTGCAGGTAGGGAGTGGTGGGGATTGATCAGTGAGGTGGGAGGGGTGGCTAGGTGGAAGAGAAGGTGGACAGGTTGTGTCAGGTCAAGGCGGCAGGGATGAGAGGGAGGGTCAGACATGGCTTGAGGCCAGGGGGTGGGGAGATCTTAAAACTGGTGAATTGTGTGTTTAGGCCATTAGGCTGTAAGGCTCCCAAGGTGGATGGTGCCATTGTGACACTGGAGGCGGCCCAGGATGGACATGTCACCAAGGCAGTGGGAGGGGGAGTTAAAATGGTTGGTGACTGGAAGGTGTTGTCATTTGTCGTGTACAGAGTGCAGATGCTCTACGAAATGGTCTCAGCGATATAGAGAAGGCCACATCGGGAGCCGTGGATACAGTAGACCAAGTTGACAGATGTACAGGTGAACCCCTGTCTGATATGAAAGGTTTGTTTTGGGCCTTGAATGGAGGGGCAGGTGTAGCAGTTCCTGCGGTTGCAGGGAAAGGTGCCGGGTGTGTGGGGTTAGTGGGTAATGTGGAGCGGACGTGGGAGCTGCGGAGTGAGCGGTCCTTACAAAAAGCAGATAGGGGTGGGGAGGGAAATATCTCTTTGGTTGTGGGGTCAGATTGTAGGTGGCAGAAGTGGTGGAGAGTGATACACTGGATGCGGAGGTTGGTGGGCTGATAGGTGAGGACAAGGGGGAATTCTGTATTTTTGTTGGGAGGAGGGGTTTTGAGGGCAGAAGTCCAGGAAATGCAACAGATGCAGTTGAGGGCATTTTTGATCACCGGAGTGGGGGGATGTTGCGGTCCTTGAAATAGGAGGACATCTGGGATGTTTGGGAGTGGAACGCTCCATCTTGGGAGCAGAGGCGGAAGAATTGGGAGTAGGGATCGCATTCTTGCAGGAGGGTGGGTGAGAGGTGGTGTAGTCCAGGTAGCCGTGGGAGTCATTGGGCTTGAAATAGATGTCAATTTCGAGGCAGAAATGGAGACAGAGAGGTCCAGGAACGAGAGGGAAGATGGTCCAGGTGAATTTGAGGTTCGGGTGAAAGGTGTTAGTAAAGTTGATGAACTGTTCAAGCTCCTCGTGGGAGCGTGAGGCAGCACGATACAGTCATCAATGTAGCAGAGGAAGGGGGTGGGATAGTGCCAGGGTAACAGCGGAAAAGGGACTGTCCATGTATCCTATGAAAAGGCAGGCATAGCTTGGGCCCAGGAGGGGGACTAGTTGGGCCTGCGGGAGATGAAGAAGCAGAGGGCTTTTAGGTCATCTGTGTGGGGGATAAAAGTGTACAAGGACTGGATGACCATAGTGAAGATGAGGTGTTGGGGGCAAGGAAATTGGAAGTCTTAGAGGAGGTGGAGGGCATGGGTGGTGTCCCGGATGTAGTTCGGGAGTTCCTGGGGGGAAAAGACAGAGTCAGGGTAAGCGGAGATGAATTCAGCATAGCATAGCAGTAATTCTTCTTTGCACCACCCCTACACCACTGCAATGTTATATTAGTTGCAGGCTGAGGCAAAATTGTATATTAGATTTCTGAGTGAAACCTCAACATCAGTGCAAAATGTTTGTGCGGAAATTTTTAAGTCAAGGGATACACTAATCCCAATATAAGCATTTTCCAAATGTCATATGGCACAAAAAACCTGTCACTTATGTTAACAATGAAACGCAACAAACTTTCATTGTCTGCGGGGCTAGAGACACAGACAACAGATATCACAGATACCACTTTATTTAACTGTCCTGTATACCAAGAAGACCTGTACAATCAGACAGGATGAATCCAAGAAAAAAATGAGAAACAGAAACAGAAAGGAGGGTCACTGGGCTCAAAACGTTAACTCTGCTTTCTCTCCAAAGATGCTGCCAGACCTGCTAATTTCTCCAACAAATTCTGTAATTGTTTTTGATCTTCAGCATTTGCAGTTCTTTGTTTTATTTAAGAAGATGATGGGGTTTGGGACCAACCTCGTGCGTACACAGATTTGCGAGTAGCATATAACTAAGGATGAGTGTAATCATTATTTCTCTAAACTGTTCAGCTACACTGTTGTCACTGGTGCTACCCAGGTATCCAAGTATGAAGATAAACAAAAAGGTAATAAAGTATACGAAAAGCCCACAACCTCCAAGTCACTCCATCATCCTAAATTGGAAATACATCACTATTTCTTCAGGGCTGCTTTAAAAAAAATCCTGGTTGTCCCTCCCTAACAGCATTATTGAGTATTATTTCAAGAGAACAGCTCACCACCACCTTTTCAAGGGCAATTAGAGATGGACAATAAATGCTGGCCAGTGATGCCCACATTCTATGAATGAATTTTTGTTTTAAGATAAAACACACTAGAACCTAGAATCTACAGTGGAGTGACAATATAAAAGATCCAAGAAGAACAGGAATTGAAATAAACAATATTGTGAAGTAACTAAAAGAGATTATATCCAGATAAAAGCTGCATTCCGAGTCCATATTTTCTTTACATTTGTTGCCAGTGAACAATTGAGGCATTTTAGCCAATACCAGAAATCTGAAAAATGCATTTCTAGAAATACAGGCCAATTACGATCTGACAAAAAATGGTTTAATGTTTCAGACAGAATCTTTTCATACAGCAGTCTTAAAAAAGGTCACCTTTGATGATCAGCATGGAATCAGAATTTTACAGTGCAAGAGGCAAGCATTCAAGGTGTTAAACAATACCTTGACGTCATGGATGATAGTCTTTGGATTGCTTTCTGCGCATCACAGACTGGAAGGTTGGAAGAGAAGATTAGAAAAAATACGTGGCTGTCGTAGGAATGATGTAGAAGGATCCACCTGATGAAGAAGCAGCGCTTTGAAAGCTTGTGATTTCAAATAAACCTGTTGGACTATAACCTGGTGTTGTGTGACTTCTGACTATGTAGAGGATTGACAGTGCTTGCACTATTGAACCAAGTTGTGAAGCAAGTGAAAGTTGTACAGAGGGAACAGTCATCACTTGAACTAAAACTCCACCAAAGTCCTGAAGCAAGAGCAAATAGGAGCATCTAATACAGTAGGATCTGGGGTAACCAGGTTTAGAACTAAAGAGGATGATTGATTACTAAAGCTTTTGGAATGAAAGGCATGACTTAATTAAATGTAAATGGGGTCAGAGTAGAAAGAGAAGCAATCAATTGTACAGATATATAAGACTTAACACAGCAGAAAAATATACAAGGCTGAAGATTCCAGAAGTTCAAGAGCCAAAACTGAATTATACGCACATGAATGCAAAACACAATAAGTCAGAAATTACAATATCTATGGAGAGATGTGATATAGTATCCATAACAGGGATGTGACTTAAGGTTGAACCAATTTATAACCTTAATACTGTATTGCTTAAAACATTCTTAGGAGAGCTAGAAATGAAGGAAATGAGATAAGATGTCAGTTTAATAAAACATTCTGGAACAGCACTGAAATACGCAGTTGTTCTGTGGGATTTCATTAAGACAGAGTTCAGAAATATGAACAGAAATTGTACATTGTTAATGATCCAAACAGATATACCATAGAATAAAGTTCAGAAGATTTAATTATGCTCAAACAATAAAGATAATGTAGATTGTAATGAGGAAAATCTTTTAGAATGAATACATGACTGCTGCTTGATGAGTATGTATCTGTTTCAATTCAGTTTTGGAGAATTTCAGGGGAAAAACTAATTGACATGACAGTAGGAGAACTGTGGTTTAATAATCATAACGTAGTTCAGTTCAAAATGATAATACACACTCAAAGATTACAGCATGATATTTGAAGAAAGGCAAAGTTTAGTATGATAGGAAGGGGTCTTTTCAAATTAATGGGCAGAATAATTAGCGATGGACCAGTGGTTCAGAGTAGAAATCTTCCAAATGGATCATGGAGAGTACAAATTAATACCAAGGGTAAAAACAAAAATCAAAATTGAATTAATTGCATAAATAGGTTGATTAAAATTAAACAATCCTAACAGGCATGAAAACAAGTTAAGGATAACATCGAAGAGATTAAACATCTACAAATTCGCATAGCTAGTTTCCTTAACGACGCTATGATAAAAGCATTAAATAATGAGGATACATTCTAAACTGAGAATGAAAGTGATGATCTGCTTGGTGATTACAAGTTGATAAAATACTTATTCAGGTGGAGGATGTCCAAGGGGTATAGTCTTAAAATGAGTGATAGGCTGTTGAGAAATTGTGTCCAAAAGCACTGTCACATGATGGAAAACTGGAATACTCCTTGTAAACGATTCCCTCCAATCTTTTCAAATGCATCCACGAACTACATGATCCCTGATGAAGGAGGTGGTGATATACAAAAATACAAATAATTAACAAAGAAGCAAATGTCTGAAGAAGAGCAGCGTAAGGAAAATGGAACATGCTGAATCTGTACTTACAAATTTGGAATTCCTATCAACTTGTAACAATGAGCACGCAGTTTGTTTGCAGTAATCAAAGTTTAAGTGAACTTACTCAGATCTTGATTCCAAGCCTGTAACATGAAGAATGTGGTGTGACTGCTATTTTTAAAGGAACTGAACAGACAAAAGCTGCAAGATGTTGCTTCAAATAAGAATAAATATTGATAAGGTTAAAGTTATTGATGAACTTGTAACAGAAGTGCCTCATGGGCTGGTGCTCGGAAACCAAGTAGTTGGCAGAGATGAGATTATTGTCTTGTTAATCCTGCGAGGGGTAGACAGCAGAGAAATGACCCCAAACTTCCAGCTGTTTGTCAGTTTAACACACCACAGTGTTCCCATACTAACATTTTGGTCTCAGGCCTGTTGCAGTGCTCCAGAGAAGCTCAATGCAATCTAGAGGAACACACCTTATTCTGCTGAGGTACCTTACAGCCCTAAGGACTCAATGTCAAGTTTAATAATTTCAGAGTGAGAATACCTTCGTCCATGTTCATTATCCACCTTTACACCCCCAAGTCCTGTTTTGTATAGGTTGCACCCAGAACAGCCAACCATTTTCAGCCATTCACACTTGCCATTGGCACCCATTCAGTATTTCTGTATTTTCCGACATCCTCAGTAATTCTTTTGTCTCCCTTTTTTTTCCTCTCTCCAGCATCTGGTTGACTCACTCTCACTTCTCCCTTTCCCTCCTCCCCCCCACACACCAATCAGCACAAATACCATCATTGAAGGTGGGGAGAGCACTGGGGTGGGTCTCGGCCCGAAACGTCAGCTTTCCTGCTCCTCTGATGCTGCTCGACCTGCTGTGTTCATCCAGCTCTACACCTTGTTATCTCAGATTCTCCAGCATCTGCAGTTCCTACTATCTCTGAAACTCTCTTCTCTCCTGAGATACTGCCAGACTTGTGGAGTTTTTCCAGCACTATGTTTTTGCTACAGATATCCAGCATCTGCAATTCTTTATTATATACCTAGCTCTGTAAGATGATGATGATGATGATGATGTAAAACCTTGATTCAGCTACCAAGAGAACTGAGTCTTGAGATGAAAGCTTTGGCCTATCTTAAGCTTATCATTTGGGTAGCAAGCATTGAGCAGGGTGTAAGAAATTATGCCCTCAACCTGATAGCTCAGGCCAAAGTAGGTTTATTAACTCCTTAGAGAATGGAAGGAGAAAACTGATCATTCCTTCTATTCAGAGTCTTAGTCAAGCCAAGGCAACCTTATACATGAGGGAGTGTGAATAAGTACGGAGTGTAAGTTTCTTTTTCAGTACTGAACAAACAAGTTGTACACAAACCCTAATTTGGGAGTCTCAAATTGTTGATACCCAGAGCAAGCCTCTGAAACCAAAATGAAGTGGCTGGAAATGCTCAGCAGTCTGGCAGCATCAGTGAAGAAAAATCAGAGTTAACTTTTCGGGTCCTGTGACCTCTCTTCCGTTCGGAGGGAGGGGTCACCAGACCCAAAATGTTAACTCTGATTTTTCTTCACAGATGCTGCTAGACCTGCTCAGCTTTTCCAGCAACTCCTGTTTTTATTATTAACTTACTAAATGTGTTCCATTTAGTAAATTATACCCCCAGAGCTCTGGCAAGGAAAAGCCAATAGAAAATTAGAGAACTGATAAATTGTTATTCAGCATTTTTATACAGGTTCATTTATTCGGATGGATAGAATTAAAATTTCAATCAACTATGTTTTCATTGATGGGCAGAATAGGGTTGAGGAGGAGAATGGCCTGTTTTTGTTCTGGAACATGCACACAGTTCAAGTTCCAAAGGCATGTCAACAATTAGAATGTATTTAGTTCACAAGATATAAAGTAATTAGATATGTAATAAATAACACAGAAATAGTAAACAAGACAGAGAGGAGATGGGATAAGAGTCCAAAGTTGAAATCTAGAAATCGCCACTACAATGAAGTTAGTGTATAAATAGGGTAAAGTCAGACTGCAGCTTTAACAAATGTCCTGGTTCTAAAACAGCTCTGATGGGGAAATGAATCCAGGAGCTGATTTAGGGCCACCCTCTAAGGGATGCATTGCTGAATGAAAGGAGGCAGTATGGATGGTTAACAATGAGTTAATACATACGTTGCACTAGAAGTCCAAAAGAGATGAGAGATGTATTCAAAATAGTAATGCCCACCCGCAAATCCAATGCACCCATTACAGAGTGAATAAAAGCAGCAAACATTTGGAGGCTGTGATGTAGAATCCAGAGCTGGATGGAATCCAGAAATAGATCAGAGTTAGCTCAGTGTAATGGAAAATTCCCAAAGATGGGCAGAAAACTAAGGTCATCAGAAAATAACAGGTTGAGAATAGCCCAGCAAGGAATATTGCCTTTGTAGAATACAGCAGTGACTGTTAAGGCCCCCCATAAGCTTAAAACTCTGGAAAATTTGACTTTCTTTACTAAAGTAACCGTCATTGCGTCAAATCAATGTCCATTTTCACAACTTTCTCTTTTAATCCTTCTGATCTGATTTCTTCCCTGCTGTAGCACTGAAGTGCTGTTAAATGAAGTTAAAAGATTTTTCAAATGTCTTTGTGGTGCAGTTTCCCTCATCAGTTTCTCTGCAGTCTTTGACACAGTTCATCAAACTATTTCTTCTAATACCTTTCCCCTGTTATGTAACCTTGCTTGGTTCCAAATCTCAATATATCTTAGCTAATTCTTCAGTTCATACAAAGAATTTTTTAAACTTGTATTCTATCCTGAACGATGTCCCAAGTCCCGTCCTTGGTGAAGTATATCACTATAAATTCAAAACTCTCAATTCTTCTACCTCTGGCTTCTTACAAAACCGTCCCAAAGTTCTTCTTGTAGTTGCTCTTTTATCACCTTTGGACTCTATTCCTCCATTACCCATTTGTATCAACCTACTTGAAAGGTTTGCATGCTGAAGAACTGTGATTTGTCCTAGGCTGCACTGATAGTCTCTCTTTCACTCAGCAGCCATAAGCCTTGTCTTAGTAAATCACATAGGCTATTGATCTCATGAATTTCTTGAACGAAATCTTAAAATCTATCCATTGTGTCATACCATTTTATCTCTGCTTCCTTTTCTAACATTTCCTCTTCTTTAATCTTCTGTGTAAGGTTTTGTTCTTTAATATTTATGACAGATTAAAAAAAATTCTTTTTCTCATTTACTAACTGAAGAAGCCAAAATCTGCACAAAACAATGCTTGAGGAACAGCTCTGAAACTAGAAAGATCAACTCCCAAAAAAACATTTGTATAAACATTTCAAACATTTAGTATATGTCATTTGCTTCTAAAAGCCAAATAAAAACTAAGCCACAAACACTACATAGATATTACCTTTACCTGAGATTTACAACAATTTTCACAACATATAGATGCATTAACAATTTTACAGCAGTTTAAATTTTGGTTTCCAAAATTCTGACATTCTGAACTGTTTTAATTGATCATTTACAACTGGCATAAGATGTTACAAAATTGCAACACACATCACAATATGTAACAAAAATCAAATTCTATTCTTTATCCATAATCATCAAAACACTAATCATGATTTTGTTTTGCCAAAATTCCCCTCCATCACCAAAAGGTTATCAATTGGTACAGTTTTATGGGTATCCTATATTCCATTCCTCAACCAAATGGTAATTTGCTAAAGCAAGTAGACCGTAGACTGCTAGAAATATATCTGACTGTACACTATCATATTCAAGGCAGTCCTCAACCAGTCATTGCACACTTGGTTCCCATTGGGTTTCACTGGTGATTAGGATTGGGAATTCCTATCTCGTGATATTGAAATCAGCTAAATATAAATTGGAAAAGATGGACCCACGTAGTAGGTAGCAGGTACACGTACACAAGATAGTGCCCTTGCCCACCAAACCATTGGGGTGCTGTCATGATACAGAAACAAATCAAGTTAAGGTCACACTTTAAAAGAAGGATCAACACATTTTCAGAAGACAAATAACAAAAGTCAAAGTTCGATAGAGAGCTGTCTATCCAAGACCAGTGCAAATAGAAACCACCAGTCAAGATGTTTCATTGTTTATGGTGATACATTCCCAAAGTGTACAATAATTTCTTTAAATTACTTCTGGTCTTAGGTTTTTATTTCTTGCATCTTCCAAGATGTGAATCTGGGAGCAGGAGGTTTGCTCCAGTTGTTTTTTCAGTTTTCATGCTGAACATATCACCAATTTGACATAAAATTGGGTAAATAAATATTTATCATTCCCATCTGATTGGAATGATAATTCATCTACTGGTTCAGCAATATTCAGCCTGAAATTTGGCAAAGCTCTGTTCGGTTGTCACATTGTTAAGCAAGACTTTATGACAATTTATTTTTAAAAACCAGATCATCTGAATTGCTACAGCACTTTGAAAAAAGCTGTGATTATGTGGAAACCTCGAGATATTAAAGTTAAAAAGAATAGCAGGACCTCTATTTGACATCTCTGCCTCTTCAAAAATATGTTTTCTTTCCCTGGACAAGTAACAATTAATATTTGTTTTGAATCTGTTCACGGCAGTTTTTTACAACAGTGACATTAAAGTTTATGATGCACCATCACTGGTAGTGAATGTGCTTTACGAACAGAAAAACATTACAATATCAAACTCCCATTTACACACATTCTTTGTCCGCCTTCCAGGAACAGGATTATATAGAGATTCAATACAGGGTGTATTTTGGTATGAAGCACAATTTGTTACTGGGCTTTGCATGACTCTCTATTTTTGTACAAGCTTATTAACCATCTATATAACTCAAGTGTATTGAGGCGAAAGAGCAAAAAATATGTTTTGCTTAGATAATCCAATGTGATGTCACAATGGTACATTAGTCAATGAAATCTACCTTCATCGTGGCAATTATCTAAACCGAAGTCATTCCTCTCACTCTTTCCAACCATAAAAGATTGTTATGGTCATCTGCATATCCCATTCTGTACTGTACCACAATGTGTTCAGGTTTCTATGTCTGAGTCTATATCAGTGTCCCCCTCAATGGAGTGGAATTCCTCGCTGTCTTCCTCATCCTCACTCAGGTGTACCTCATTAAGAACACTTGGTCCATGCCTTTGTTCCTCATCTTCTTCTTCCTCAGACAGCTCATAGTCACATCCTCCACTGCTAAAGGTGGTATCACGAGTATTTGATTTGAGCTCAGTTTCTTCATAGCTCTCATAGCTTCGTGGTGGGTGGGGTGGAGAAAGAGAGAGAGAAAAATGTTGCATTACTGTTTAATGAGATATGATTTAGCTGAATCATGAAAGATCCAGACTGACACTGGTCTCAAATAAACCATATAATATTTGCTCTTTATGTTTCATCTTGATAGGAGCTTTATGAGTAATTCATAAAATGAATTTGCTTTCAAGTCCAATCATCTGCTTCACATTCCAGTCAAGCAACAGTCGTCATTAGTCCAGTTCCTTAATGATTACCTTTGATACATCCCAAAATTCCTATCCTTGGAACTTTCCTATTCAATACCAATGATCAGTATTTATTAAAAATTATATCTGCAGTTCCAAGACCATGATGGTGACTTTCAAGAACTCTTACAAAGGGCGATGTGATAGAACTATTAACTCCCTGGCCTGCCCTGCAGAAGAAGTCTAGCTGATCATGAAATTGGCTGCAGCCAGTCTGCATTTTGCTGCTTTGAGTTTGTTCCAGTCATGGGCTGGGCAGCAAGGTCAGGGAGCCAGAGGCAAATGGCAAGGAACTGAAAGAGTAGGAGGTAGGCAGAAAAACTTTCATTCTCACTTGCTGGCTATAGGCAAATTTCAGAGCCTTCAAAAAGGTATTTAATTCACCTTAGCCCCCCCATTCTCACTGTGTGGTCACATCAATTTAAATTGCATTAAAATGGGTTGGACAGCGGAAAATGGTTCAGAGCAATGGTCAATTCACTACTCCTTAACAAGTTAGTCAGCTTCAATCAGACTACAATGACACACCACCACCACAGTGGACTTTATTCGATGTTGTCCTAGTTCATTGCATCCCTAACAACAAATTACGTTGAAAACTGACATTTATCAGAAAAGCACACAGTCCGGTGAAAGAAATGAGAGTTTGCCAAATGAACCAGCATTAGCTGCTCCAAATTTCACTAAGTACTTAAAGGCAGCCCTTGATGCTAGTGACCTGAAAAGATGATGGGTCAGGAGTAAAGAAGTGAGTGGAATACTTTTCTAAACAACCAAATTGAAACTGAAAGTTCACTCTACAGTGGTAGGTAAATTCTAATGATTGGTACTGGTACTTTTGAAGTATATATTCATCGAAGCCATGGGGCAATACTGGTATACATTGATCAGCGCCCTTTAACCATTATGGAAAATTTCAAAAATAAGAAAGCTAGACTATTTCAATGGAGTTTACTATTATAGCCCTTTCAATGAAAAAGAATTCTACACTGCGGGAGGGAAAAAACATAATTGCTGTAGTTTTATCTAAAATTTAACTTTGCTTTGAATTATGAGTACCAAAGATGATACTGGGCATAACTGTGTGCTTATATTTAAGAGTGAATGCGAGTTAAGTGCAAAAGATTTTTTTTAACATTGCATAATTTTCAATCTCATTTCTCCAAGGATAGAGTGATATGAAGATGCTTTTTTGAGGCATCATATCTAAAGCATTGTGGGCGATGGTTCATTCAGAGTGATGAAGAAATACATGGACTTTTTACAAAAGCATCAATAATAAGGACATTGTGCTTTTTAAAAGGAAGTCATTTATCGCAAGTAACATTGCTTAAGCAAACTGCTTGAATTTGTTTGCTAGAAATCATAACCATAGGTTCATGGCTACATTATTATTTTTGTTATTTCTTTAAGAAATAACAGGCATTTCTTTGAGCATTTAATGTATCCTTGACAATGATAAAGTCAAGTAGTATTAAGGACCATATGGCTGCTCTCTAATTCGAGAGAGGTGACTGGTCGTAGTTAAACCGGTGGATTGCCACGCCTCAGGCAAGGGGTGGTTGAGAGGAGAATCCTTCATGATAACGTCAGCCAGTACGATGGTAAACTCATTTGAAGGGCTTGAATCAGGTTCAGTTAGTTGTCTTAAATTTTTAAGTCATATTGTAAATGCAATTGGGATCCACAGATATGCAGAGACAGACCAGGAGTACAGGAGGTGCGCTATCAGCGATATAGATTTAGCCTTGGGTGAAATACACACAATACCTGTGAAAACTATGAATAACAACAGAAAATATAATATCACTCAGAGATAGCAAGAACTGCAGATGCTGGAGTCAGAGATAACAAAGTGTGGAGCTGGAGGAACACAGCAGGCCAGGCAGCATCAGAGGAGCAGGAGAGTTGACTTTTCGGGTTGGGACTCTTCTTCAGAAAATATAGTATGTATTTTGTAATGATGTGTATAAAGCTTCAAGATTTTAACCCACAAGAGTCAGTTTTACATTTTATGGTGCATTGCACATGCATGAAATAAATGATTGTTAACCTGATTTCCTTAAATCAAGGAAGTTGTTTGTAAGTGAAAAAAGAGGTACTGGAACACATTGAGAGTTGTTTACACAACTCTGCCTTATTCAAGCCGTGGGGTGAAGGGTAGACACATTAACACACTTTATGCTTGTGTGTTCAGGGCAGTTTTGGCCAGAGACAAGTCTTCTGATTGCTTTTACAATCAGGAAAGGTCAAAGAATGTTAAGCATAGTAACAACTTATAGAGTCATACAGCACAGAAACAGACCCTTCGGTCCAACCAGTCCATGCCAACCATAATCCCAATCTAAACTAATCCCACCTGCCTGCACTTGGCTCATATCCCTTCAAACATTTCTTATTCATGTAGTTATCAAAATGGCTTTTAAAACTCATAACTATCTATATCCACCACTTTTCCTGGAAGTTCATTCCACACATGAATCATTCTCTGCAAACAAAAAATTGCCCCTGTCTTTTTTAAATATTTCTCCTATCATCCTAAAAACGTGCCCTATTGTCTTAAAATCTCCCAGCCCGGGGAAAAGACACCTGCAATTTACTTTTATCTACCTTTACAAACTTCTTGAAGGTCACCCCTCCACCTCCCACACTCCAATGGAGAAAAGTCTTAGCCTGTTCAGCCTCTCCTTATAACTCAAACCCTCTATTCCCGGAAACATCCGGGTAAATCTCTTCTGAACACACTTCACTTTAATGATATCCTTCCTACAATATAGACTAGAACTGGACACAGTACTCAAAAAAAGTAATGAAGGCAACCGTGTTAAATACCTTCTTAACCACCCTATTTATGTGCAATGCAAATTTCAAAGAATTGTGTACCTGAACCCCTTGGCCTCTCTGATCTGCAACACTACCCAAGGCCCTACTTTTAACTGTAGAAGTCATCCCCTTGTTTGCTTTACCAAAATGCAGTGCATTTATTCAGATTAAACTCCATCTGCCACTCTTCAGCCTATTGGCCCAATTGATCAAGAGCTCTTTGTTCACTGTCCGCCATACCACCAATTTTGGTGTCATCTGTAAATTTACTACTACTACTAACTGTTAACAAGATCAGGGAGATAACTCCCACTGTTCAGCCTCCTGTTACACACTCAGGATATGAAGAAATTCTAGAGATCAAAAACTGCAGTGAGACAGACTTAGGAAAGGGGGGAAAGAAGAAGCAGTTTGCAAGGTGGGGAATAAAAGACAGAATCAGATGGGAGAGGCGTGAATGGGGGAAACAGACTTCTTTATTATATCATAAGCATGTGATTTCTGTTTTAATTTAGACAGTAGAGGAGAAGCCTCTTGCCTACAAGCAGAAACAGAAAGCATCCCCATCATTTTTCATCCTGTATGGAGAAATAACAGAAAATCTGGTAGCTGTTCTTCTCACCATTTTCCTGTAAACTGCTCTATCTGCAAACTCCCTTGTTGAAGGCGAAAGACACCTTCAGAGGCACTGAAAGGCAAATCCTCAACCAGTAAAGGAAAAACTGAGAATCAGCATATCAACAAATTTACATCATCAGCAAAGAATTAGAAGGAGTCAAAAGAAAGCTGAAAGAAAACAACTTATGGACAACTATGATCGAGACTTAAGCCAGAACTGTGCTTCTCGGATACTTTCCCCCACCCACAATATTTGTATCTTGTCTATTTGTGTTGTTGCCTCTTCGTGTGTTGTTGTGTGTGTGTATGGAGATTTCAGGAAAGGGGTAGAGTTGAAGTTACAGTTATACATTAGCAATTCAGCTTGTCCATTTTCTGCCATTGGTTAAAAGCGGTTTGATTACAATAAATAATTATTTTCTTGTTATGGCTTTCCTACTGTGTTAACCTGAATTGGAAAGGTAAAATTCATTGGTTTTTCATACTTGTGATGGCTCTGGAAATAGCGGGACTCGATTTCCAACGCTCCACCCCAATGAGTCTTTGAAGAAAAGTGGGAAATATTTGTGAGGCATAGTACTCTTTGGTCCCTTGCTGAAACATACACCATGTCAAAAAGTCTGTGGGTAGGGAAGACCAACGTCCCACGGTCTTGAAACCTCGTGACTCCCAAATAGCCGAACTTGCACAACAATGTCATACCTGCAACCCTAGAGCGGCAGTCATGCACAATTATATGGAATCCTTCAGCCTCAGTTGCCATGGTGAGCAGATGTTACCCCTGCTAATGTGCATTAAGTCTGGGAGCAACAGAAGAGGCAAAAGACTCTAACAAGTTAGTTAGACCAGCAAGGTGTGTGACATACTCAAGGACACAGTCATGACATTTGGGTAAGGCAGTGTGGCTAGTCACAACAGTAAAGTTTTGGATCAGACATAACACTTAGGAATAGATAGTCATGGTCAAAAAATAGGACATACAGAAGATGTTGGGCCCCCTGAATCCAATAGTGACCGGAAATGAGAAACCTCTGCCAGACAAAGTAACCTACAAATTTGTGACAAAGATGATCTAAACGTCCAGGACAATTCAGTCATTATCATAGAATCTCTACAGTGTGGAAGCTCGCCATTAGGCCCATCGAGTCCACACTGACCCTCCGAAGATCATCCTGCCCATCTGTGGACACTAGGCACCCAGAGGAAACCCACGGAAACACAAGGAGTAGGTGCAAACTCCAGGAAGTCGCCTGAACGTGGAATTGAACCTGACTGAGCCAGGTAGAAAAGCTTGCTAATTTCATACAGGTCATGGATAGACATTGCATTGATTTATTAGGAATGGAAGAAGAAAGATGGTTAGAATCTGGTCAAATGAAAAAGAATAAATCAGCTGCTTTACTTGTCAGGTGGTGAAAAGTGTTGGGATGCCAGTAAAAAAGCTATTGGCCAATCTCAAAGTGATCATGATTAAGATCAAGAAAAGGCCTTTTGATCTAATTATCATAGACATTTATGCACAAACAAAACTTCACAGAAAGCAAAGGAATTTTATGATGACATCAAATGTTATGATCAAGTTAAATCAAAGCATCAAATACTAGTAATGCACATTGGTCAACAGGGCTTCAGATCAAGAAAGGAAAGAGAGACACTGCCCAAATTTTGTCAAGCACCTTTTTTTAAGCAACCAAAAGGACAATATATTTGGAGAGGTCCAGGCAATTGATTAGGTGATGGTGAAGCAATGTTTTTAAAACAACATACAGATATTCATGTCTAACCCAGCACAGATATTAATTCAGAACATCGTCTTATTGTGACAAATAGCAACATAGAACTGAAAATAGCAAAAACAAGGTGGACAATAATTTAGATCTTGACAAGTTGAAGAATGAAAACATGTGATAGGTATTCAATTTTAAAAGAACAAGTATAAATGCCTCAAACTTGATGAAGCTGAACAAAGTTGTCACAACAACAAAATGAAAGCCAATGGATAAATATGAAGTACACAACATGCTGCAAAGCAAATAACACCAAAACAAAACAGAAAACACATGTAGAATCATAGAAAATAGGAGTAGGCCATTCAGCCCGCTCTGCCATTCAATATGATAATGATTGATCATTGACTTCAGTACCATGTTCCCGTGCTCTCCACTTGATCAGTTTAGTACTAAGAACTATTAACTATTATTCAATGTTTTGGCTTCAAAGACTCACCACCCTCTGGGTGAAGAAATCTCAGCCCAAAAGGGCCCAGCCCATATCTTTAAACTGTGACCTTGGTCATCAGGAACGTCCTTTCTGCAATTACCCTGTCTAGTCCTGTCAGAATTCTAGAGGTTTCTATAAAATTCACCCATCATGCTTCTAAACTTCAAAGCAATCCAGTCTGTTTTCAAATGTCAGTGTTGCCACCCCAGGAATTAGTCTGGTAAACCTCACTGCACTCCCTCCAAGGCCAGAGCATCATTCCTCAGATAAGGAGATCAAAACTGCACATATTACTCCAGGTGTGGTCTCACCAAGGCCCTATACAATTGCAGCAAGACATCCCTGCTCCTGCACTTGATTCCTCTTGCAATGAAGCCAATATACCATAGTCTTCTTCAGCTGCACATGCACGCTTACTTTCAGCAATTAGTGCATAAGGACATGAAGATCTCAGCACGCCTCTGCCTCTCCAATTCTTTGCCACTCAGACAATAATCTTCCATCCTGTTTTTGCCACAAAAGTGGATAACCTGACATTTAACTATATTACACTTCATCTGCCATGTATTTGCAGACTCACTCAACTTGTCAAAATGACAGTGAACATCACCGCATCCTCTTCAAAGTTTATCTTTGCACCCAGCTTTGTGTCATTTGCGAATTTGAGTACATTACACTTAGTTCCCTCATTTAAATCTTTAATATATATTCTGAATTACCAGGGCCTAAACAGCAATCCCTGCGGTACCCCACTAATTACTGCCTGCCACTTGGAAAAAAGACCCATTTATTCCTACTCTTTATATCCTGAATGCCAATCAGTTCCTCATTCATGTCTATAGTCTATACATACCCCAATCCCATATGCTTGAATTTTACATGCTAATATTGTATGTGGACCTTACCAAAAGCCTTGTGAAAGTCCAAATAAAGCACATCCACTGGCTCGCATTTTCAACTCTACTTGAAAAATTCCACTAGATTTGTCAAGCATGATTTCTCTTTTGCAAATCCATTTTGACTCTGTCGAATCCTGTCAGTTTCAAGTGTTTTGCTATTACATCTGTTATAATGAACACTAGCACTTTTTCCACTACCGAAGTCAGACTAACCAGTTTATAATTCTGTTTTCTCTCTCCCTCCTCACATTAGCAAACCTACAATCTACAGGAAGTGTTCCAGAGTCTACAATTTACGGAGAGGTAGACTGACAGAGTCATACAGCGTGGCAACAGACCCATCGGTCCTATTTGTCTGTGCTGACCAGACATCCCAATCTGACCCAGTCCCATTTGCCACATTTGGCCCATATCCCTCTAAATTCTTCCTACTCATATGCCCATCCAGATGCCTTTTAAATGTTGTAATTGTACCCCCCTCCACCACTTCCAGATGACCACTAATGCATCAATCATTTACGGGGCCAGTTCCTTTCATACTCTATTATGGTCATCTTTCCCTAAAGGACATCATACTGCTAGAATGCAATTATGCCTTTTTCAGTACAAACAATATCCAGTCTCAAATAGCATGCTTTCTCATTGTTTTCTTAAAGTATTGTTCCAGAGAATCATCACATACAAAATACAGCAATTCGTCCTCTATGGGACTGTTCCTGATTTGATTTGCTCAAACTATATGCAGATTAATGTGAATGACAGAATAAGATACTAGCAATGAAAGAACAAAGGAAAGAAACACATTAGCATGATGAAATTGAACATAAAGTAAAGGCAGCAAGGTAAAGAGAAATAGTATAATGAGATGGGAGTGCTGAAACATTGGAGCTGGGGGGAAAAAAAAATCACAAAATGGGAATTGTGCACCAGAAGATCAAATCTTTGACAAATAAAAAGAGACAACAACAGATAATGGATGCATAAAAGACAAAGGTGGTAAAACATTGTTTGAAAGGGATGCAGTAGCAAAATGATGGATACAACATATGTGAAGTCTATGATAATTAAAATCAAGACAGTCCTCAAGGTATGGAGGCAAACAATGGATGAAACACATCAGAGGTAAATAATACTTTCAAATTGATGAGTACAGGAAAATGTCTAAAAATCATAACAAAAAAAAACATCAAAGGAACGATTGGTAAAAATCTGAAAATGACCCTGGAGTAGAAACACGGGAGAGAATATTTAACCTAAGAATATTTGTCAATAAATATCTAGAAGTAAACAATAACATTTACATAGGTTTCATAGAATATTAAAAAGTGTCCAATCGTGTTTATCATGAAAGGTTAATAGACATGTTGTTCATGTGTTAACACTGACAGTAAAGATGTGAGATTTATTTAATGCCTATACTGGAACCAATAGTGAGCAACAGGTTTGAAGAATCAAAGTCAGACTTGTTTTAAGTGAAGAGACGAGTAAGGCAGGGATAAAATATTCAGTCTAGACTCGGAACAGATATTCAAAGAAAGGCCATGTAACTATTGAGAAAACAATTCACCCAAATATTCAAGGTGACTGGCAATAATTAAAATAGGTAAATCATCATATAAAACAAAGAGAATGGAACCACTTGTGTGTAACAGCATCAAAGCAAGAGTAACAAATTGTTTAACAGCACTATCAAGTGTCTGCATTCCTTTGTACATCTGTTAACACTTCTTTCTGCTTCGTGAACTTGGTCCCTGCTGGTTCAAAGGAACATGCTTTTTAAATAAGTGATAAACCCACCCTGCTCAATTAATTTTACCTTACATTACTGTCCTCCATGATCTGAGAGGTCTCACCACCATCTCCTTCATAGGACATCATGCTCTCCTCATTCTCCATTCCCATGCGTGTATTCTCAGGTATTAGATGAGGTCTTTTTGGTCGAATGGCAGGCATTTCAACATCAGAGTCACTCCCACTCTCACTGAGCTGAATGGCTATTTGAAACAATGAAAGTACTCAAATTAACCGGCAAAGTTACCGTTATCACTCACTAAGAACCTCAAAAGAGTGTTTGTTTCATACTCAAGTTAGGACACAACTGCTCTTTATGTACCAGAATGGTATATGCAACAACTCATTTTCTCAGAGATAGTAAGAACTACAGATGCTAGAGTCAGAGATAACACAGTGTGGAGCTAGAAGAACACAGCAGGCCAGGCAGCATCAGAGGAGCAGGAAAATTGACGTTTTGGGTCGGGACCCTTATTCTGAAATGAAGGGTCTTTCCAAGTATTTAAAGCAGCAAAACAGAAAGTCAAGTGCACCCTAAAGTATAATCCTTATTCATCTTCAAATATTAAGACATTGTTCAGTGTCAACACTTAACCATGTACAATGGATTTTAATATGTACATAAATCTCTATTCTCTCATTTACAGGGGAAACATCCATTGAAATCCTTTTAGTTTCTTACATATGAGTGAATTTCCAATGTCCATTTGCAGAAAAGGAGAGGTTCTGCTAAGGAAATATGAGGAACTATATGCTAAATTGAAAAGCATAACCTCAAAGGTAATAATCTCCCAACTACTACCTTTACAAATTGGTGTAGTTCAAATAAGATTAGGAGTTAAAAGATTGGTGTAGGAGAAATGGGTTTAGATTCATGGCACGCTGGAACTAATATTAGGCAAAGTTGGAGCTGGGATGGTTTTCACCAGAATTGCACTGGAAACAGTATTTTGGCGAGTTATATTCTTGGGTATGTAGAGAAGGCTCGAAAGTAAATACAATTGATTAGGTAACACTAATGGAAATGGTGCTTCAAGTATGGCAGGAAGGGACAGAACATACACTCTAAGAAAGTATAAGCAGATAAGGCCAGAGGTTACAAAAACAGTAAAAAGGCTAAACTAAAGATGGTGTCTGAATATATATAGCATTTATAGGATCACGAGTAGGCCATTCAGCTCCTGAAGGCTTTCCATCACAAAACAGATGAATTGACAGCACAAACAGAAATAAATATGTATGCTCTGGTAGTCATTACAGAGACAGAGATGACTTTATTTCCAGACATCAATCAGTTTGGGTAGAGATGAGATATGGAAAAGCTAAGGAGCTATTTCATAGTAGTAACCATACTGTATAATGGATATACAGGAAAAAATAATGAGGGCTTGTGAGAAAGGTGCAGCAATAATCCATATATTAATTAACGAATCACATTAAGAAAGGTAGAAAGAACGATGAGTTCTTAGAGCATTTTTGGGAATGTGTCTTAGAGCAGCATGTTCTAGAGCCTACCAGATCTAGTATAGCTCTGGTTATGTGATGAAAGAAGATTAGTTACCTCATGGTAGACCTAGAAAATCAAATTCTATTTGAAGGAAAGAAGATTTTTCTAAGATAGGTATTTTAAACAAAATAAGGGCAATTATGAGGACATGACTCAGCTCTTAACCAAGCTGGCTAAAATGAACTGAGAAATAAGATTTCAAGATAGGTCAGTAGAAAAGCAATGGCAGATATTTAAGGAAATACTTCAGAATACTCAAAAAAGGTACATGCCAATGAGGAAAAGAGACTCCAAGAGAAGGATCCACCGTATTGGTTAACTAGGATGTTAAGACAACATCAAATTGAAAGAAAAAGCTTAAAATGAAGCAAAAATGAGTGGCAAGCCAGAAGATTGGACAGAATATTGTTACTCTCCTGGAGCAGAGTTTTAAATTGGTTATAGTCCAGTCAGAGACCTGTAACCTTTTGCTTAATCTTGAAGGAGGAATCCCAAGTATTTAACAATTGTATAAAGCCACAAAGATCCACAAAGTTTGAACAACCAAGCATAAACTTTACCGAACAAATAAGTAAAATTGCTTAAAAATATCAATCTTACACTTTAAAATCAGATGCTCTTGTGGCATAGCCCTCTGAACCAGAAGGCCCAGATTTAAGTCTCACCTGTTCCAGAGGTGTGATGTAACACATCTGAACAGGTTGATTAAAACTATCTATACACTAACATAAATAATCAACCCAAGGAATACCTAAATTAGCCAGAAAAGTACAGCGAAACACAATATGCTGCAGATTAAATTTCTTTGTATGGCACATACTGTGTCCTAGATTGTTTTTTGCATTTAGTGGTGCACTTCTGACCAGATGATCATATCCTTTAAATATTTAAAATGACTGTTGGTTCGAGCCACAAGGCCTCCACACATGAACTAGGACTCTCAGCTTACTGGGGGTTGGAGTTCTCAGCCTCCACACAGTACTATAAAAAGGGCCTCAGACACCGAAGCAACCTTGCAATTATGTCACAGACTTGCACATCAGTGAGCATAAATAGTAATGTGGGAAGAGCTAGAACTCACAACACTATACCACACTAGACGAGAACTTTAGAGTCTTGAGAGAACATAGACATCAACAAACAAAGGGGGAAGGATCAATCCTTATCTAATATAATTGAAGAATCAGAGCATGGTATATCTCAGATTACCATGTACAGCAGCATTTAGTACTGAAGTACAATAAACAGTGTTATTGTGAAGTGTAAGCTTGAAAACAGTTCCTGGTTTGCCTTTTCCTTGACAAATCTTTCTTGAGCACAGTCTCAGCATGGCAACAAACCATGTGACAAAATACTCAGAAACAAGATTAAGTCAGTTTCATAACAAAACAAAGAACAGCAAAGAATGATTGAAAGCTTAATCAGAGACAAAGTACAAGAGAAAGCCAGCTAGAAATATAAAAACAAACAATAAGAATTTCTACACATATTTTAAAAAGGAAAAGGGCAAGTAAATGAATGTTAATCCTGTGGAGACCAAATCTGGGAAATTAGTGACGGAAAATAAGGAAATGGTGAATAAACCAGATATATTATGTTTGTCATTAATCTACAGGATACAAATAATAATCCAGAAATAAATGTCAATCAGGAAATTAAACACAAAGGAGGAACTTAATACAACTGCACTCAACGGGAAAAGCCAGAAACAACTGGCCAGTCAGCTTACTGTTGGTCACAGAGAAAATTCTGAAATACTGTGGGCAGTTAGAAAATCTCAGTGCAATCAGGCAGAGTCAGCAAGGTTTTGTAAAAGGAAAATCATGTTTGATTGCTTATTTCCTCAAAGAACTCCAATGTGGCTTAAGGGAAACCGGTCACTGTGTATTACTAATATTTTGAGAAGGCATCTGACAAAGGGCCAGATCAAAGGCGCAAACTATGCAAAATAAGCTCATGGCATGGATGGGGTTTTGGTAAAGTGATAGTTTGGATGGAGAATTGTTTCATTAAGAGGCAATAGACAATGGGCATAGATGGCAATATGTGACAAGTCATGTACTACTGGACACTGCTGAAGCCTCAACTGTTTATAATATATATTAATAACTTAAATTAAGGAACAAAGTGTAGTATCTGCTGATAAATTTTCTGATAACACAAAGATATGCACAAAAACAAATTGGACAGGAAATTATGAGTCTGCAAAAGGATATAGACCCGTTAAGTAAGCGGACAAAAATTTAGCAGATGGAGCATTATGTAAGAAAATTTGAACTTGTCCACTTTGACATCAAAAATTAAGAAAAAGCAGCATATTATTTAAAGAGAGGGAACAAAATTCTGAGGTGCAGAGTGATCTGAGTGTCCTGGTACATGAATCTCAAAGTTTGAATGCAGGTGCAGCAAGTAATTAGGAACAGATGAGGAAGACAAATGGAATATGGTTATGGGTGGCACCGTATTTGTTGGTTAGCACTGCTGCCTCACAGCACCAGGGACCCGGGTTCGATTCCACTTTGGGTGACACTCTGTTTGGAGTTTGCATATTCTCCTGGTGTCTGCGTGGATTTCCTCCGGATGCTCCAGTTTCCTCCCACAGTCCAAAGATGTGCAAGTTAGGTGGATTGGCCATGTTAAGTTGCCCATTAGTGTCCAGGGATATGCAGGATAAGTGAGTTAGCCACGGGAAATGCAGGGTTACAGGAGTGTATCAGGGTGGGATGCTCTACGGAGTGTTGGGACTCGAGTGCTGAATGGCTTGATTCCTACATCGTAGGGATTCTACGATTCCTTTTGCAAAGGAATTGTAATATAAAAGATGTGTGCTTCACTACAGCTTGTCACATTAATATAACATGGATAATTGATTTTTTTTTTAATGATTTTGTCCGATTTTAGACCTGGGACTTACATGGAGCAAAATGGTTCATAAAGGAACCAAAAACACTGAACATAGCAATTGCCTGACCAGACAAATGATCGGTTTTCATGAAATTAATGTGATTTAGACAAAAATAACCTGAACTGAAATTAACATTTAATCCAAAAGGAAATAAAACCAGTTGACCTCCTACTACTACCCTTCCCTCTCTACCCCACCATGCCACACCAAGAGACATGATAAGGTCGTTATACTGTACCTAATTTGTATTATTACAAGAATTTTTCACGTTAGCAATGGAGCATCACCCAAAGTCAGGAAATTCACAAACAAGCTAGTATTTCAAGGAGCTGCTTTTGGCAGAGAAAAATAACATTGATTTTTCATCACAGAATTGAAACAAACTAGAAATACCACCCTCCATCACTGCCTCTTAAGAAGAAAAGCCATACAGCTCTGACTGAAAAGAAACTTTAGAAAACTGAAAATTTAAGGCTTTGGCGACCTTCACAACTGCTGACGGTTCCAGAAACCAACTAACCAACCAAGAACTCAGGTTTAATGACGTCTTAATACAATAATACAATTCAATACGGCACAGGACCAAGCCCTTCGGCCCACCAAGCCTGCACCAATTCCTATTCCTTATTTAGATACAGTACTTATTGCACATGCACGGTTTTTATATCTCTGTTCATCTCCTGTTCATGTTTCTATCAAGATATGCCTTAAATGTTGCTAGCGTGCCTGCTTCCACCACCTCCACTGGCAGTGCTTTCCAGGCACCCACCGCCTCTGTGCGAAAATGTTTCCCCGCACTTCTCC
Source organism: Rhincodon typus (assembly GCF_021869965.1). Taxonomy (NCBI): domain Eukaryota; kingdom Metazoa; phylum Chordata; class Chondrichthyes; order Orectolobiformes; family Rhincodontidae; genus Rhincodon; species Rhincodon typus. The sequence continues at coordinate 37,656,195 of NC_063345.1, forward strand.
CCTGAACTTTCCCCCTCACCTTAAACTGGTGTCCTCTTGTACTTGACCTTTCTATCCTGGGAGAAAGACTCTGACTATCCAATCTATCTGTGCCTCTCACCATTTTGTAAACCTCTATCAGGTCATTCCTCAGCCTCTGTCTTTCTCGTGAAAACAAGCTGATTTTATCCAACTTCTCCTCATAACAAAAACCCTCCAGACCAGGCAACATTCTGGTAAACCTTTTCAGCACCCTCTCCAAAGCATCCACATGGTAGTGTGGCGACCAGAACTGTATGCAATATTCCAAATGTGACCTAACAAAAGTTTTGTACAGCTGTAACGTAACTTGCCAACTTTTATATTCACTGCTCTGGCCAATGAAGGCAAGCATGCTGTATATGTCTTTTTGACCACCTTATCCACCTGTGTTGCAACTTTCAGAGGTCTAAGGACCTGTACACCCAGCTTCCTCCGTATGCCAGTGCTCCTAAGGATTCTGCCATTTATTGTACAATTCACACCTGAATTTTATCTTCCAAAATGCATCATCTCGCATTTGTCCGAATTAAACTCCATCTGCCGTTTCTCTGCCCAAACCTACAATCTGTTCATATCCCATTCTATTGTTTGACAATCCTCATTGCTATCTGCAACTCCGCCAATTTTGGTGTCATCCACAAACTTAGACCACGTACATTTTCCTCCAGATCATTTATATATATAATACAAACAATAAACATCCCAGCACAGATCCCTGCGGAACACCGCTAGTTACTGATCTCCATTCCAAAAAGCACCCTTCCATCAGTACTCTTTGTCTTCTACAACCAAACCAGATTTGTACCTATCTAGCCAACCCACCCCAGATCCCATGAGACTCTACCTTCTGTACCAACCTGCCATGGGTTACCTTATCAAATGCCTTACTGAAGTCCATGTAAACAACATCCACTGCCCTTCCCTCATCAATTATTCTTGTCACCTCCTCAAAAAACTCAAAATTCGTGAGAGATGACCTTCCTTGCACAAACTCATGCTGCCTATTACTAAGAAGTCCATTAGTTTCCAAATGTGAATAAATCCTGTCTCTCATCATCTTCTCCAATAGCTTCCTCACTGCTGATGTCAGGCTCACCAGCCTGAAATTACCTGGATTATCTCTGTTTCTGTTCTTAAACAAAGGAACAACATTGGCAATTCTCCAGTCCTCTGGAACTTCGAATGGGGCCAAGAGGATGCAAAAATATCTGTTAAGGCCCCACCTGTTTCCTCCCTTACCTCCTATAGTGTCCTAGGATAGATTCCATCTGGCCCTGGGGCTTGTCTACTTTAACGTATTTCAAGACACAACACTTCCTCCTTCATTATGTTGACCTGCCCGAGAGAATTCACACATCTTTCCCTAATGTCAGCATCCTTCATGTCCTTCTCTTTGGTGAATACTGATGGAAAGTACTCATTAAGGATTCCCCATTTCCTCTGACTCCACATATAACCTCCCTTCTATATCCTGGAGTAGGCCCACTCTTTCCTCAGGTACCCATTATTCCTAATACATGTACAAAATGCCTTGGGATTCTCCTTAATCCTGCTGGCCAAGGACATGTCATAGCCCCTTTTAGCACTAACTCTCCATTTGTGCTCCTTCCTACTTTTTCTATATTCTTCGAGGACTTGTGTGTTTTTAGTTGCCTAGACCTTAGCTAAGTTTACTTTTTTTTTGACTAAGCTAATAATTTCCCCTGTCATCCAAGGTTCCCGAATCCTGCCATTCCTGTCCTTCATTTTCACAGGAATATGTCTGTCCTGCACTCTAATCAACTTGTCCTTAAAAGACTCCCACATGTCAGATATGGATTTACCGCAAACAGCTGTTCCCAATGCACATTGTCCAATTGTCGCTTAATTCGGTTACAGCTGGCCTTTCCCCAATTTAACACCTTAATTCGAGGTCCACTCGTCCCTATCTGTAAGTGTTTGAAAAATTACAGAATTATGGTCACTATTCCGAAAATACTCCCCCACTGAAACTTTCATCACCTGGCCAGGTTCATTTCCCAATACCAGGTCCAGTATGGCCCCATCTCTTTTTGGACTATCCACATACTGTTGCAAAAAAAAAAAAAACTCTCCTAGACACACCTAACAAATTGCTCCTCATCCAAACTCCCAGCAGTAAGGGAATTCCAGTCAATACGGGAGAAGTTAGAATCAACCACCAAAACAACTCAGTTATTTTCATATCCTTCCACAATCTAACCATATATCTCTTCCTTGATCTTCTGCTGGCAGCTATGAAGTCTACAGTACAATCCCAGCATTGTGAATGCCCTACCCTTCCTATTCCTGGCCTTTACCCATTATGCAACGCTGCAAAATCCCTCCAGGATGTTCTCCCTCAACACAGCTGTGATATACTCCCTAACCAGTAATGCAACTCCTCCAGCTCTTTTGCTTTCTCTTCAATCTCGTCTAAAACATTAACATCCTGGAACATTAAGATGTCAATCCTGTCCCTCTTTCAACCATCAATTCTTTTAACTTCTTTTCATACTAGCCATGTTACCCCTTTGTGTGGACATTCATAATTCTATGGGTGTGTATATAGTTGGGTCTGTGTGCATGTGTCTGTCTGTGAATGTCTGTGTGCATGTTGGTGTCTGTGTGCACACATGCACGTGGATCCTTGTGTGTGGTTGTGTGCATGGTATCTGTGCATCTCTGCAGATGTCTTTCTTTTTGGAGAAGTTGGACAAACACCACTTTCCCTCTGGGAATTGATGTCTCTCCTTCCACTGGGGTTGGGGATGTGGAGTCATTTATTATCAGCAAGGAGGGGTTATCTCTCACTCTGCGGAGATGTGCACCTCTCACTCTATGGAATAATGGTAGCCATGATGTGAAGGTGCTCGTGTTGGACTGGGGTGGACAAAGTCAGAAGTCACACAACACCAGATTATAGTCCAACAGATTTATTTGAAATCACAAACTTTTGGAGCTCTGCTTCAAAGTCTTCACCTGACAAAGGAACGATGCTCCAAAAGTTTTTGATTTTGAATGAACCTGTTGGACTATACCCTGGTGTTGTGTGACTTCTCACTCTGTGGAATGAACGAGAGAGATTACTGAAGCTAGATCTTCCTCCCTGGGGAAAAAAGCTGCGGGATGACCCATAGAGATTTTTAAAATCTCGACAAGGTTTTCCCAGATTGGATACAGATATTGTTTCCTTTTGTTGGAAAGAACATTACTGAAGACCAAAAATGTAAGATAGTCATCACAAAATCCAATAGGGTAATTAAGAACGACGATCTTAACCAAGGAATGCTAAGAATGTGGAACTCACCACTGCATGGAGTGGCTGAAAAAATAAATACAAATGCATTTCAGAGCAAGTTAGACAAGCATAGAAAAGGTAAGAGAATAGCAGATTACAATAATTGGTTTAGGAGAGGAAAAACTGGAAAAGAGTGAAGAGGAGAATAAATGCATTGTATGGACAATTTGGCCAACTAGGCTATTTCAAATCCATATATCCCATTCAATCCTATGAACAGCAAACCCTGCTAACATATTTCAGTTTTAAGCAGCACTAACCACATCACTGTTATTTTTTACCTATACTTGTTCCAAGATCAAATATTTTTGTAGTACTGCCTCAAAGGCTTATTGGAACATTGTGATATCGTGACATACAGAGTAGAGATGATAGTTTCAAAACTGAGTTTGTACTGAGCTAACTGGTCTCAGCTTGGGCTTGACAATTAAGTTCAACAGAGAGGTACAAAGAAGAAATATCAGCTAGGTTTTATGTTCCCAATCATTTTTATTGAGTTCTGCTACAAAGAGTGTGCATATGAATATCAGGTGAGCATAGGACCATTACTTTTGGGGAAGCCACCCCAGACTGGGCAACTCACTGGCAATTGGGCTATGTAGATGGGAACTGGAAACAATTATACTCCAAATCAGGATAAAGCTGTTGAAGGAGCAAGTTGTAAGAAGTATTTCTTGCATTGTATTCAACAGTCATTGCTTGATGCCCTGTCTCACTAACTGACCTTGTGGTGGAATCGGGCTCAAATTCCATTTTGAGGGATAGTTAATTGTTATTTTAAAATCAACACTCAATCTACTTAATGACAGCAACTTCAATATTTTCTTTTATAAAAAGAATGTAGACAGTCTTGAATCATTATGTTTTCAGCTCTACCTTCAGAGGTTAAATGCCTTGTCATTTTCAAAAGTTTCCTCCTTCTGGATTTTCCATGTGATCACCTCCTGTAATTTCATTCCTGTTTCCTGCTCAATGTTCTCCAATCCATTACAAAGCATATGGACTATATTTTATACAGAAAATATAACATTTAACTATACAATGTTGCAAGAATTTCACTTACAGGACTTGGTTGATTCTATTTATCTTTTATCTGCTTTTGAATATTACTTTGAAGAAGTCAAGTTCACAATGCAATCTAGAATAGCAGCAAACATGCTACTCACAAGAAAATGGATTGTCTCCTTCTTCCTCGTCACTATGATCTTCATCCTCTCCATCTGACATCAGCAAGTCTTCATACAACACACTTGCCTGACGCTGTGGTACATTTATCTCATCCTCATCTTCCATTTCACACTCTCCCTCAGTTGTTTCCTGGTAAAGATAACACAGCAAAGTATTTTATGATGTGTTTCATAAATTAAAACAGAAATACATGAACAGGTTAATGAAACATTCAAAGGCTGCAATAAGTTATTACATGCAGAGCATGGTAAAAGTCACTTGCTGGGGCAGGTGTCTTCGGTTTACCATCATCATCTTCCTCAAAACCCTCCACATCCACATCAGATTCCTCCTCACCTGTCCTTATGCGTCCCTCACGGCAATGACCCTGAGAAACAAATATGAGATTTGGAAAGTAAAACAATCATTAAAGAGGAACATGCTTTCTTTCAAAGGAATTTCAAAGCCAGTTAAGTTCTAGGATCAATTCTTGCTCCATGTTGAGTAAGCTAAACTCAACTCAGCTGTAGTGATAATGGCAATGCTATGTTTAACTTCAGTCGGTGAATTGAAAAGAAAACTTAAAAACAAAAGTAATCTTCTGATTTCTATTCAGACTATTGCCAGACAGCATGTGTGTTCAAATACGTGGTAATGAGTGTACGTATGATAAAATTGCTTATCTACACTCCATAAATGTACTTAGAACTGAGGTACACCAAAATGCACAATAATCTGGGAACAATTTTAGTATCTAACAGGTGAACTGTATTGTTGGTATTTTATAGAGCTACCTTCATACAAGCATACCTTTGTGATCTGTGAAAATGTGCTTCAGAACAAATCAGTAGGTTCAGAAAAAGCGGAAAGTCAGTCATACCAGGATCTAGTGCAGACGTTCAGTTTAAGAGGGCTGTCTATCACTACCTCCACTGCCACATAAAGGAGATGTACACAGATATAACATAAGACAGCCTTAACAGATTATACATCAGGATGTTTCATGAATAAAAACAGAATTTTTAGAGTCCCTCCCAAAGCCAAGGAAGAACACTACTGAGTCATTTATTTACTGCCTTTCATAGAATCGTAGAATCCCTACAGTGTGGAAATTGAACCTTCGGCCCAACAAGTCTACACCGACCCTTGGAGCATCCCACCCAAACCCATCCCCCTATAACCCACCTAATCTACACATCCCTGAACTCTACGGGCAATTTAGCATGGCCAATCCACCTAGCCTGCACATCTTTGGACTGTGGGAGGAAACCCACACAGACACGGGGAGAATTTGCAAACTCCACTCAGACAGTCGCCCGAGGGTGGAATCAAACCCGGGTCTCTGGCGCTGTGAGGCAGCAGTGCTAACCACTGAGCCACCGTGCCGCCCACCTGAGCCAACCTGAGGTGCATTTTCTCTGGTGTTGTTGTTGAGGTGGCACTGGCAAACATAATACCTTCCCCTTGAAACAAAGAAAGGTCTCGAGAGGTAAGAAGTGGCATGTTTCCATCTTCAAATTCTTGTGGCTGAAACATCCGTAAAAGTAAGAGAGGCAACTTTTTTTGTATAACTTCTTAAAGCATTCGATTTTCTTTTTTCAGGGCTATGTGAATTGTAAAAAGAGATATATTGCCATATACATATCACCATCAGAGTAAACTGGTTAATATTCTCCAGTGATCTGATCAGCACATTAAGCATACAAACCCTCAGTGTACTTTAATACATATGCCACAAAAATAGAGGTTGTGTTCAATACAGAAGAGGACTTTGAAGTGACAGTGGGATCTGCAGACAAAATATGAAGATCTCCAGACAGAGCACAAGTAACTTTTCCTCAGTTATTAATTTTCCACATTCAGTGAAGACTTGTGCAATGACAGAACAATTTTACCAAACAACCAAGTTGGAATCAATGAAAGCATCTTCTAATTTCCTTCAGAACAGAATGTGGCAGGCAAATTATTATTGATGAATTATTATGCAGATCCTGGGATGACAGGACTGAAGTATGAAGTAGGACTGGATTGGTCAGGAGTATATTCACTGGAGTTTAGACAATTGAGGTAGGATCTCATAGAAACCTATAAAATTCTAACAGAACATGACAGGGTACACACAAGAAAGATGTTCCCAATGACTAGGGAATCCAGAACCAGGAGTCACATTCTAAGGATATGGAATAGACCATTTAAGACCGAGATAAGTGAAATTTATTTATCCAAAAAGAGTATTAAGCCTGTGGAATTCCCTGCCACAGAAAGCGGTTGAGGCCAAAACATTGAAACTTTTCAAAAATGAGATAGATATCGTTCTTAGAGCTTAAGGAATCAAAGGGTATGGGGAGAAAGGAAGAACAGGGTACTGAGTTGGATGATCAACCATGATCATACTGATTGGCGAAGTGGGCTTGATGGGCCAAATGACCTACTGCTACTTTTCTGTGTTTGAAACATTAACCATTACCTCAGCATAACGGTTCCAGACCTTAAATGTTTGGTTAGAAACCCAAGTTCAAACCTAGTTCTCTCTGAAGCTAACACAATATAAGCCCTGTTGTGTACATAATCGAGAAAGAGTCTATCGCGTTCTCAAGGCCACAGATTCAAAGAAACAATTAAGTGAAACCTATAGATGTGATTGAGAAGACAACTCTCTCTCTGGTATTTGAGTACTATAAAGCGATGGGGTTGTGATAGATAGGATTTCATTCTGCCATGAACTTCAAAATCTTCCAAATTCTTTTCTATATAAATAGTTTGATTGGTTCTATTTTATCTTTTTTTTGTATGCAATAAACTTGTTTTATTGTTAAAACCAAATTTGCAGCATTGTATACTTCTGTTTCAGTAAAGGCCACCACAGTAAACTGAAAGAAATGATCTACAAGCCAGCTTTCCGTCTGGGATATCTGATTGTCCAGAGTAACATCAGCTGGAACAATCATTGCAATAAATACCCAATTATCTGCCAAGACATTTAAATTATCAGTTCTTAGAGATTGTACTAATTTTTTTTTCTTATTTATACTTACAACAATTCCTCCAGTTTCATATATCAGTAAGCACTGTTGAACATAATATGTGATTCTCACCACCTTAAACATACTACGATATAGCAGTTTAAATAATACTTTTAATTTTTATTATGTTTAAGTCTGCCCAAGATAGTGGCAGATATGCTACAAATAAAATAAAACATTTTAACTATGTTGTCACTTAAATACAGCTATTTTACTGGCACAATGAGTGGTCTTTATTCCTGCAAACAGCTAGTCAGCACATCAAAATCCAGAGAATAGTGTATTTCAACAATTTACAACATCTACTTCAGAATCCAGTTCAGTTCTGATGAAAGGACACTGATCTGAAGTGTCAGCTCTATATTTTTCTGCACAAATGTTGTCTGATCCAGAATTGCCAGTCTTTTCCTTTTAATATCAGTTAAATCCTATTGAATGTTCTCCTTTAAAAATCCCAAACAAAGGTCAAAACTGATGCAGGGTTTATATCTTCATGCCTCAGACTTTGACCAAAGTAAAAGAATTACAAAAAGAGAGCAGGTGACAACTGTAAGACCAGCTTGGAATGTGAAAACACTACAACGTTCACTAATTTAACTGTGCACATATATATTGTGAAAGCATGAAGGCAGAGTTGAGAGAGATGTCTTATATTTTGACAACAGAAAGAATAGAAAGTATGTAGCGAAACAAGAATTAGGATAACCAAATTGCTTTAGCACCTACCTGAGGAGAATGAGGCCCTGGGGTCAGGGGATCAAGACTGTCAAACTCTGCAGCATCAAGAGCAGCCTCCTTGGCAGATGCAATATCTTTTTCGAGTTGAGTCAAATGTTCATCGTACTTATTTTTTAAGAAAAGAGAAAATCACATTTACTTAATCAAAAATAATTGTAAAGATTATAAGCTGCATCAAATATTTCCACATTAGGCTTACACTTTAGGGGACAAAATATTTTTTCTTTTTTTGAGAGCTCCTCTTGAAATGTTCTTGAGGTCACTTTTTGATGGCTACATTTTCATTTTTGCCAACTCACTTGTTATGTGACAGCATCATCTAACAAGACTACTTTCTGAATGTGTGTTGAAATGCGAGGTATTTGGACTCTCATAAGCCAAATTAGAATAATTCATCAGTAAGAATTATGACCAACTCTTAATAACAATAACCCATAATAATGACCAACTCTCGATTAAACCTTAGCACAACACAGAAATAAAGCATTCATTTCTGAGACACTACTTGCTTAAATTGGTACAAGATAAAAGACATAAATTAACAAAAGTTATTTTTCAAAGTAACCGTTAAACACCTCTATACAAACAATGAAGAGTCATCATTATAAACACACCTTCCACAGACTGAGGTGATGACAGCTAGTGTTTTCATCATACATGCATAAAGCTGAAACATTTTAACCAGGAAGTTACAAGCTATTTACTGCATGTCAGAAATAAATTCAACAATTAAGAGCATTCATTACTATGGGAGTCACTACATTTCCCCCAAAAATTTAGTAGCTCCTCAACTTGACATTCCACATTCAGTTGCAAGGAATTCATTATCTCAGTGCCATGAGGTTCTTAGTATTGCTGTTCTGAATTCCACATGAAATTATGCTTTCATAATCAGATCACAGAGTTTGCAACCTACAAGCAGAATAATAACTTCTCTCTCTGGGGACAATGAGTGAAAATGAAAAGATGATCAGGCTCAGGGAAGATCTGGTTACCAAGAATAAATCTTTTACTGATCATTCCCATATTCATTAAAACAAAAAAAAAAGAGTGAATTTGTAGGCTTTCGCTCCCCCCCTCACTCCAACACCTTTCAGTTCCTTATCCTTTTTTTCTATTCTATTTAGTGGTAGGTTTTCTTCTCTGATTGGTTTCTCTGGAGTGAATTTTGCTGGGTCACTGGGGATTGACAGGGTGAATCCATCCACCATCCTGTGTATTTCAAGTATTGTTACACTTACTACCCGCAAACACTCCACTTAGTCATACAGACTTCGTTCATAGATGAGTTACACCAAAAGCTCAAACTAAAAATACTATTGAATAATAACGTGTTAAGTAAACCATGGGCAGGTCTTTCCACAGCTAAGGTAAATATATTGTTGCTCGAATAAAACTTACGTATATTTATTTCATACTCATCATATCAAACCATGAATTTTAACCATTATGACTTTTGAAATTATATAACCCATGAAATTGAATTAAGGCTGAATGTTTCTGGAATACACAATTAAAATAAAAACTTAAATATCAACAGACTAAGATTAAGAGATTGCATATCAAGTCATATACTTCATGTTAGAAATAAAACTTTATCTCAAATCTCTATCCTACCTTTACAAATGGATCAGGGAGATTATTTCAAGTACAAAGATTAACCATAAAATCATTGTTAAATAACGAGCATTCCACAATCATGGAGAATATATTTGAACAAACAATACTCGCGTAAATTCCTCAGTGCCTAGTGCAGTGGCGAGCAATACAGACTGGGAAAATGGATCTGTATGGATACTGGATCAGAACAAACTAGTTTCAGTTGAATGGCTCTCACATTTGAATTATTTGCCAACATTATCTCAACATAAATATCAGGAATGCCATTTGGGAGAAGTACAGAAGACAAGTACCCACGTGGCTTTGCCTTAGCTGATGCCAGTTCGATATAGAAAACTGAAGTAAATAAAAATCCAGGACACCATCAAATATTCAATTATACGAAAAATGCAACTTGCACAGCAAAATAGAAGACAAGGAGACATGAATTTCTAATACATGCCAGAAAATAACCACAAATCTGCAATACTTTGCCACAACATATGTCTATTTTAAAACTGAGTCAGTAAATGTTCTCACATTTATCACACTCATTTAAAAGTTGTGAATACAAGCACAAATTTAATACAAAGCCCACAAAATATATTTCTACCTCAGCCAGAGTTTGATGACAGACATTCACAATCTCCTGAGCAGTTTTCGTGTATAAACTATCTGTACCTGCAAGTAAAATAAAGTTGTCAAATACAGATACAGCACATTCCGTTAACTTACATAGAAACATTTCCTACTATAGAATGGTTTTCCTTATTGAATTAATTCTGTTAAACTTAAACAAATAGTTTGTATTGATTAAATGATGGACACCATTAGGTTAGTGTCCCACTAGAGATATCATGCCTAATTATTTTTGAAGCTTTAGGTGTAATTTTAGCATTGTTGTTCTGAATTAAACATTGAAATTATGCTTTTATAATCAGATCAAAGAGCTTGCAACTACAAGCAGAGTAATAACCTTTCTCTGTGAATAATGAGTGAAGTGATCACACTCAGTGAAGATCTGGTTTCCAAGAATAATTTTTTTTATTGATCGTTCCCATATTCAGTAAAACAAGAATTTTAAGTGAGCTTGTATGCACAATCATCCACTTCTTTTTATTTTTATATTCAAGATAGAGTGACAAAATCTACATTTTATTCATTCTTGGAACGTGACATTTTTGGCAAAGCCAAACTTACTGACCATCTGTAATTGTCCTTGAAATATAACTTAGTAGCTTTCTAGGGCATTTCTGAAACCAATTCAGAGTCACTACATGGCTGACAGCTTTGAATCACAAAGTCTAAACCAGGTAAGAATATTAGTTTTACTTCTCTAAAAGGACATTGATGACTAAGATGGGCTTTGCGACAATCCTCAAGTCTCATCATGATCATTAATACTAGCTGTTTCCTTTCCAGATTTTATTCAAATATTGAAAATGCATTCCCCAACTACAATGGTGGAATTCGAACTCATGTCCCTTAATCATTAGCCTCTAATTCAGTTACTAATTCAGTGATTTAAATACCGTGCTACCAAACCCACTAATACATAATAATCACTAGATCATAAGAATTTATCCACTTTAGGATTATAGAGTAATTTTGGTCGAATGTGCATTGTGCATTCACCCTTCCTTTCTAGGTGCATCTGTTCTACTTAAATGAACATAAGAGACAAAAATCCTCCTTGACTTTCAAGCACAATTCTGAGCATCCTCTTAGGCTGAATTTATGTTGATTTCAGTAGTACAGCAGAACTTCTAGCTACTAGGGATTGAATCTCTAGACCAGAATTTGAGAAAAACGTGGTAAGAACAACTGATACAAGCATCTGCCTTAGCCAAGCTGGCACATTTGTATTAGGCTTGCCAGTAACTGCCAGACTTTCAAGTCAGAAGTTGATGAATGCAACATGACACTAGACTTTAGATTTCTATGGCCAACCTGATTATCAGGGCAAAACCATATCCCTTTAAAACCAAATTCATAAATAAACAGAATGAGATGACTGAGCTCCACAGAGCTATTATGAGTTTAGAAAAAAAAATGGTACCACCCATGAAGGTCAAGCAGAAGATGGAATAGGTTGAATTCGCATAGTTTCTCTAATTTCCTGTCAACAAGATCAGATTGCTATCGATCGCAAAACCAGACAAGATTCTGAGTTTGGGTAGCAGGCTGGTTAGGCGTAGGCTTTACAACCGAGTTAAGAGTTCAGCTTATGTGGAGATCAGACCTATGATTCTGAGACCTTTCTCCAACTCTCATGAAATATTTCACTGAGATAGTTCTTCAACTGGTTCTCTTTAGGGTTATGATTCTGAGACAGAAATAGAGACATATTTTTCCTTTTACCGCCTTATTCCACCTGCTTGTTCCAAATGCCCACAGCTTCCTAGTCTGTGACAAAAACAATAACCAAAAGTTCAGAGGCTGTTGCAAGGCAACCTTGAGCACTAAGACCCAAAACTATGGTCATAAAGCAATCTGTTATTCCTCTCGAAAACTTTTCACCCAAGGTCACAACTTTTTTTGTAAACAGCAGACCATCTGACATTTTTGGAGTGTCCAGTAGTCATGGCCAAGAGGTTAAAGTGATAGATTTAAAATCAATTGGGATCCCCCCGCACAGGTTCGAACCCCACCACCCTATGTTTCTGGGTGACACGGTTACTCAGTGGTTAGCACTGCTGCCTCAGAGCGCCAGAGACCTGTGTTTGATACCACCTCGGATGACTGTCTTTGTGGAATTTGCACATTCTCCCCATGTTTGCATGGGTTGCATCCGGCTGCTCCGGTTTCCTCCCACCGTACAAAGATGTGCGGTTTAGGTGGATTGGCCATGCTAAATTGCCCATGTTGTCTAGGAATGTGCTGACTAGGTGGATTAGCCATGGGAAATGCAGGGTTTAAGGGAAAGGGTAGGGGGGTGGGTCTGGGTGGGATGCTCTCTGGACCTTCAGTATGAACTCAATGGGCTGAATGGCCTGCTTCCACACTGCAGGGATTCTATGATTATGCTCCTAAAAGTTACATAGCAAATCCTTTACAACCCAGGAAATGTTCAAATTCTCATTTTACAATTCTCATAATCCATAAACATATATATGTTCTCAACAATTGTAATCTACCCAAAAATGCTGTCACCATTGATATCCTTTGTGCTAAAGGAACCTATTTTGATTTGTGTCTATCAACCTGATCTCAATGGGAGTAATCTTGCCTGAGACTGAAGGCTGCGGGGTCAGATATAGAAACACAGAAGTAGCAGTAAAGCATGTGGCCTTCAAGCCTGCTCCCCTATGTAATATGATTATAGCTGATCATCCAACTCTGTATCCTAGTCCTCTGATCCCTTTAGTTCTAAGAACATCCTCCTTGAAAATCTTCAATGTTTTGGCCTCAACAGTTTCCTCTGGCAGAGCATTTCACAGGCTCTCACTGTTTGGATGAAGGAATTCCTCCTCATTGCTGTCCTAAAAGGTCTACCCCTGTATTTTTAGACTGCGACCCCAGATTCTGAACACCCCATTCATCGAGAACATGTTTCCTGCATCTACACTTTCTGATTCTGCGAGAATTTTATAGATTTATATGATCCCCACTGCCCCTATTCTTCTAAATTCCAATGAATATAGTTCTAACTGATTCAACCTCTCCTCATATCAGTCCTGCCATCCTCGGAATCAGTATGATAAACCTTTCTTTGCACTCCCTCCTTAGTCAGAATATCCTTCCTCAGATGAGGAGACCAAAACTGGACACAATAGTCCAGGTATGGTCTTACAAATGCACCAAATTAGTTGCAGCAAGGCATCCCTGCCTCTCGCAATGAAGGCCAAGGTATGATTTGCATGCAGCACCTGCATGCTTACTTTCAGTGACTAATGTGGAAGGACACCCAAGATCTCTTTGCATCTTGCTGCTTCCCAATCTATTACAATTCAGATAAAAATCTTTTGTTGTTTTGTTATCAATTTGGCTAACCTCATATTTATCCACATTATACTGAATCTGCTATGCATTTGCCAACTCATTCAACTTGTCCAAATTGCACTGAAGCTTCTTTGCATCCTCCTCACATCCTAGCCAGCTTTGTGTCATCTACAAACATGCAGCATAACATACTTTCCTCATCAAAATCATTCATATACATTATGAATGGCTAGGGACCAAGCACTGACCCCGGGATGTTAGCTGTGCAAGACCCCTTGGGGAACAGCGACCATAACATAATACAATTTTTTATCAAGATGGAGAGTGAGGTTGTTGATTCGGAGACAAGGGTGCTGAACCTTAATAAAGGAAACTACGAGGATATGAGGCATAAGTTGGCCTTGATAGATTGGGGAGAGTTACTTAAAGGGATGACAGTGGATAGGCAATGACAAACATTCAAGGAATGCATGGGGAACTGCAACAACTGTTTATTCCTGTCTGTCACAAAAGCAAAATGGATGAGGGCCAACCATGGCTTACAAAGGAAATAAGAGATAGTATCCGACCCAAGGAAGAAGCATACAGATTGGCCAAGAAAAATAACAAATCTGAGGATTGGGAGTAGTTTAGAATTCAAAGAAGGACCAAGGGATTGATTAAGGAGGGGAAAATAGAATACGAAAGTAAGCTTGCAGGGAACATAAAGACTAAGCTAAGGTACGTGAAGAGAAAGAGATTGGTAAAGACAAATGCGGGTCCCCTATAGACAGAAACGGGGGAATGTATAACAGGGGACAAAGAAATGGCTGAGGAACTGAATACATATTTTGGTTCTGTCTTCACAAAAGAGGACACAAATCAGATACCAGAATCGTTGGAGGATGCAAGATTTTGTGAGAGAGAAGAACTGAGGAAGATCAATATTAGTAGAGAAATGGTGCTGGGAAAATTGTTGGGATTGAAGACCGAAAAATCCCCAGGGCCTGATAATCTACATCCCAGAGTATTTAAGGAAGTAGCTCTAGAAATTGATGGTCATCTTCCAGGATTCTATAGACTCTGGAACAGTCCCTGCAGATTGGAGGGTGCCTAATGTCAGTCAATATTCATGAAGGGAGGTAGAGAGAAAACAGGGAATTATAGACCGGTGAGCTTAACATTGGTAGTGGGGAAAATTCTCGAATCCATTGTCAAGGATTTTACAGCAGAGCATTTAGAAAGCAGTGGCAGGATCAGACAGAGTCAGCATGGATTTATGAAGGGAAAATTATGCTTGACAAATCTGTTGGAATTCTATGAAGATGTAACTAGTAGCATTGACAAGGGGGAACCAGTCGATGTAGTATATTTGGACTTTCATAAAGCATTTGACAAAGTCCCACGTAAGAGATTAATGTGCAAGATTAAAGAACATGGGATTGGGGGACATGTATTGAGGTGGACAGGAAACTGGTTGGCATAGAGGAAACAAAGAAGGAATTAATGGGCCCTTTTCAAATTGGCAGGCAGCAACTAGTGGGGTGGCATTGGGATTGGTGCTGGGACCCCAGATATTCATAACATATATTAACGATTTGGATGAGAGAATAAAATATAACATCTCCAAGTTTGCAGATAATACCAAGTTGGGTGGGAGGGTGAACCATGACGACGATGCAGAGATCCTTCAGCATGAGGGAGGGGTGAGTTGGGCGAGTGGGCAAATCAATGGCAGATGCAGTATAATTTGGATAAATGTGAGGTTATTCACTTTGGAAGAAAAAACAAGAAGGCAGATTACTACCTGAATGGCTGTAAATTGGGAGAGGGGAGTGTGCAGCGGGACCTGGGTGTCCTTGTGCACCAGTTGCTGAAGGTAAGCACGCAGGCAGTAAAGAAGGCAAATGGTATGTTGGCCTTCATTGTGACAGGTTTTGAGTAGAAGAGCAGGGATGTGTTGTTGCAGTTGTATAGGACCTTGGTGAGACCACACCTGGAATATTTGGTGCAGTTTTGGTATTGTTTTCTGAGGAAGGATGCTCTAGCTGTTGAAGGAGTGCAGCTAAGGTTTACCAGGCTGGTTCTGGGGATGGTGGGTCTGACGTATGAGGAGAAATTGACTAGGCTGGGATTGTTTTCACTAGAGTTCAGACGAATGAGGAGGGATCTCATTTAGAATTTTACAAGTCTCTCAGGACTGGACAGGGTAGATGCAGGGGGGAATATTCCCAATGGTGGGTGTGTCCAGAACCAGCAGTCACAGTATGAGGTTTTGGGGTAGACGATTTAGGATGGAGAGGAGGATATTTCTTCACCCAAAGAGCGGTGAGACGGTGGAATTCATTACCACAGGAAGTAGTTGATGCCAAAACATTGAATGTATTCAAGAAGCGACTAGATATAGCACTTGGGGCAAATGGGATCAAAAGTTATGGGGAAAAAGCAGAATTAGGCTATTGAGTTGGATGATCAGCCATGATCATGAAGAATGGTGGAGCAGGTCAAAGGGTCAAATGGCCTCCTTCTGCTCCTATCTTCTATGTTTCTATGCTAGTCACTATCTGCCACTCAGAGAAAAAAAAAATTTATTCCTATGAGATAACATGGTGTAGAGCTGGATGAACACAGCAGGCCAAGCAGCATCAGAGGAGCAGGAAAGCTGACGTTTCGGGTCTGGACCCTTCTTCTGAAAAGGAACTTCTTCACTCAGAGGGTGGTGAATGTTTGGAGTTTTCTACCCTTGAAACAAAATTAGAAATTGCTGGAAAAAACTCAGCACGTCAGGCAGCATCTGTGGAGAGAAAGCAGATTTAATGTTTTGGGTCCAGTGACCCTTCTCCAGAACTGAATCACTGCCTGACCTACTTAGTTTTTCCAGCAATTTCTGAATTTGTTTCTGATTTCCAGCATCCCAGTTCTTTGATTATTTTTTGTTGTGGAAGCTCACTGTGCATGTTCATGAAAAAAAAAACAGATTTCTAGAGGCCAATAATATCAAGGGATAAGGAGAAAGTGAGGCTAAGTGGTATTAAAGTAGATAATTAACTATGATCTAACTGAATGGTAGAGCAGGTTCAACATCCTACTCCTATTCCTCTGCTCAGTCAGGAGCAACTTTAATAACATTACCAGTACCATCCATTTCTAGACAATTTATGACTAGATTAAATTAATGGGGACATACTATAAATTAACACGAGAAACAAATCAAATATAACTTCTCTCAATCTGTGACACCACTTTAGTTATTTCAATATTTTATTTTGAAAGACTGCAATTGTTCTAGCTAAACATTAGGCTTCTCAATTCAGGGTGATCATTTATGAGTGTGTATAAATTTTTGTGTGTATGAATTGTTAATAAGCCCAAAGAAGAGTTCTCCCTTTGCAAAGCAAGCTAGTTTGAAAATACCAATTTTCCTTTCCAAAGTGGTGTTTAATTTTAAATCATTTGTAGATCCCATTCATTATGGTAGAGAACTATGAGGAATATTTGACAGAAATTATCAAGAAAGTTTGAGAAACATTCCATTGTTACTCCTTTCTATGTCCACTTTTCTGTTCATAATCACATTTCCTACATATCAATAAGGTAAACATTTTTTTTTCCTGGCTGGTATCCTTCAAATTTCCTGGAGAGCGGAAAATAATAAAGATTATACTTGAACACTATTTTCTACTGACATTCTTTATAACTGATGTTTATATTTCTCTTTCTTCTCACTCCCTCCTCTCAGTCTAAAACATTTTCACTCATTCCAGGGCCCAACTACCTATAGTCTGACTTATACAGGGGAGTGTAAGGGTTGCACTCACTAAATTAAAAGAAAACACTGATCACTGATAACATATGCTGTAATGGAACTGTGGTAAGAAGGCAAGTTATGGGTTTACCATTGTACTTGATGCTGTTAGAGAGAATAAGTTCCACATCCTGCAGGAAGACTTCACGATTATGGTATTTGTGTTTGGAAATATTCTGCAGTACCAGAGAAAATGTGCAATTTTAGTAATCTATTATAGAATTGACAAGTAAATACAGAAACTCCATATACCTACTCTTCAGGTCTTTAGGTTCATTTTCATACCTTCCTCACAGTTTCAAGATCCATGGGATTTGTGATTACTTTGTAATAATCAGGAACAAACTTCTTATTAACTGGATGATGGAAAGGCCAAGACTGACAGAAAGAAGAAAGGAAGAGTGTTAAGAAGAGACATCCAAACATATTCCTCAATTTAGTTTGCATTAGAAATTTACAGCAGACAGAGCGAGTCCAACTTACATCTTGCACAGCCATCATCTTTTGAGTGACTATATTATCAAGTATAAATGAGAAAGCAACTTGATCGTCATCATCCAGAAGAGGATTAATGGCTTTCTCCAAGCGGACCAATTTGTCTTCTTTCTAATAAAAGCAAATAAAATCTTGAAACTTACTGTAGTTAAAAATGAACCCTACGCTACAAAATCAATCATTTATAAATCCATAAAATAAAATCTTAAACCATAAGATTGATGGTTTTTCCTTCATTGACAGAAGCCACAATGCAAGTTGAAATGAAAATAGGGCCACGAAACAGGCTCACCCAATGTTAATCAACGACAGGTGCTGGTCTCAGAAACCAGCATAAAAGACAGACTGACAATAATGAGAAAATGACTAGCAGAGGTACCATCATTTAAATGCAAAGTTAAACAAGCTTGCCCTCACAAGTTGACAATGCTCGAAGAGTTTCCCCAGTGTCCAGGTCAATATTTATCCTCAACCAATACTTGAACGACAGATTATCTGAGTGTAACTGATTGCTTTTATGGGATCTTGCTGTGCACAAATTTGGTGGAGTGTGCAAAAGAGGGATTATTTAATTTTCGCAGTATCTGAGTATATTTTGGCCAGTTCAACTCATTCATTGTAAAGGGCAGATTTTACAATGACTTCCATACGCTCACAAGGTTCTCACGAATGGCACATCAAAACATCTTCAAGTGACAATGACTATGCAATAAACAAAAACAATCCTACACAAAACAGATTAACAAACAGTTTTTATTTTACAAATATTTAGTTAAGATTTTACTGTGTCTTACTATATGATTCTGTTGTTTTATACACAAATATGAGAAACCAGAGATGATAGACTGCAATGGGAAGCAGATAGCCAGTTGATACAGAATGAGTTATTATTCACCTCTCTGAACTTTTGGTCACAGAGTTCCACCATACTTTGAGCAATTTGAGTCAGAGGATGCTTCGTACCTGGAGAGAGGCAAACAGGCACTCAGTACAGTCACTTACATATTACTTCAGTGACAATGCATCTACCTGCTTACAACATGTGATTATGCTTTCATTATTCTCACACACAATCACCAGTTCACAATTTCCGGCTTCCAAATTATTCCAAACTCCTTTTGTTCAACCAGATGGAGCTCAGCGCTCAAACTGCTACAGCACAGAAACTGGCCATTTTTTTCTCCACATAAGTAATGTAGCCTCAACACATTCTGCTTCTTAAGACTCGTGTCATTTAAGTTTCCTTCCTTTTGAATAACTATTTGAACATCCGTTTAAAAAAAACATTGACTACATTTTAGTACTTGTGCAATAAAAACACTCTGCTATAAAAGACATGTACCCTCACATTACTAAAATATTATCTTCTTGAAAAAATCATCCTGATTTGCATTTCAGAACCAGATCAGATACGGAAAAAGGAAAAACAATTATTTTTAACCTTAGAATCCTTCATAATCTTTAAGATTTAATTTCATTCTAATAAAGAATGCCCAAACTGCATGAAACTATAAATTTCTCTTAACTAATCTCTTGTCCATGCAATGCCCTTGGAAAATGTAAGCTGCAGCCTTTCTATGGCTTTTGTAAACTTTCTGTAATCAAGTGTTCAAAAATATGGCAATTAATTCCAATAACACCTAATGAAAGAAGACCACACTTTTATTTCTATGCTTCTGGACACAAAATCAAGACCTCAATTTGTCAGTTTATGATCTTATCTTCTCATGTTGTCACTTATACTAACTTGTTTATCTTTCAGTAAAGTATGAGCACACAATGCTGCAGGTTTGAATTTAACACAAACAGAAGTTTAAAATGCAAAATTCATAAAGATAAATAAATCAAACTATTTACATACAGCAAACGTTTGCATATAAACACATGGTAAAAATATCTCATTTGCAGCAGCAACAATAAACATTCTCAGCTTCTATGTTCTATTAGCCAGAGACGTTTTCCCAGGGCGGAAATGACTACTACGAGGGGGCATAATTTTAAGGTGATTGGAGAAAGGTATAGGGGAGATGTCAGAGGTAGGTTCCTTACAGAGAGTGGTGGGTGCGTGGAATGCGCTGCCAGCGGTGGTAGTGGAGTCAGATACATTTGGGACATTAAAGCGACTCTTGGATAGGCACATGGATGATAGTAAAATGTAGGGTATGCTGGGTAGTTTGATCTTAGAGTAGGATAATAGGTCAGCACAACATCATGGGCCAAAGGGCCTGTACTGTGCTGTACCATTCTATGTTCTATGTTTAACAGCATCCCATTACAGTACTGAAGCAGAGAGAATGCCCTTCTCTATCCCACACAGGGTTTGACTTTGTTGTGACTTCAATTCTCCATCATAATATCCTGATAGCCTCTTTCTTGATTTATTATATAACCAAGATTAAACATTCTCAGCTTCAAATAACTCTTTCAGGGTATTAACCAAATTTTTCTCGACTGAAACTTTTACAAAACCCATTGTTCTGAGTTAACTTATTTTTAACAATTCTAAACAATTTCTTCTTTCCTCAAGAACAAATGTTTTAGACATCCAACTACAGCCACAACTTCTGCAGAACTGTCCAAATTGAAACTTACAAAATACCATCTTATTTCCAAGGAATGGGTGTATCGACTAAGTCCTGAAAAATTCTAGAATCTTCTACCTCAAAGCTTAATGCACTGTACAATTTACTTTTTTCACTCCAGCTATCCTAAAGTAAACATATTCCCATTAGCCTTCACAACAACTTTTCTTATTTATAAGACAGCACTATGGCTACAGAAATACTTGCAAATTAATCATTAAACTCATAATTCACTAGCTCAAAATTCAAAAACATAAACTAAAGAACAAATTAAATTAAAATATATATAAATCACACTTTATATCACAAAATAAATATCAATGATCACAAAGAAATATCTTGCAGCACATACCATTGTAGGTGGCACAGTTTTTAACAATAAGTTCAACTTGCTCTCGGAATTCTTCTCGTGAATGGCACATCCGTTTCCGGACATTCTCTCTTAAAGTCTGCAAATCCATTGGTTTAGTAATAATTTTATAATAATCCTTCACAACTTTCCCATTTACTGGAGTGTGGAATGGATAGGTCTAGAGAGAAATGAGAAGTTAAAATGGAAGGTCAATTCTCTCACAAAGTAAACAATGTAGTAGAAAAATGGAACTGAATTATAGGAAATAACAGGAATAAGAATAATACAAAGGCATATGTTTCCAGCACACTCACCAATGGACGTAATCCCTACAGAATCAAGAGGTTCTATTTTATAGTGAATGTGCACTATTCAAATTGAATGACTATTTGGTGCTATGAGCACACATTGATAAATAACTAGATAGCGATTTCCCCTTTTTTTAAAATCACACCCATAAAGCTACAAAAGAGTTTAATCCACATATTTCAACGTGGGTTCAAGAAGAAATAAATAAACATGCTAATCTGCCGGCTCACTCAGTCTCACACTTCACTTTTCTAATTGTTACTACTTCCTTCTCCAAGGCCTTATAATCAAATGAAATCTATGAACTCTTACATTTACAAGGTCTCGCATGTCATTGATGATTCCTTCCAATATGGATGACAAGGTAACCATCGGGTCTGTCCGTCGCCTATGAATGGATTTGTGAGGTTTCTATTCGGAGAGAAAGAAAACTGAAATGAACAATTTTGTAGTATCAAGAGTTCTGATACTAAAATAACCTTACCACTTTTTCTACACAACCGTTTGATCTTAACTGAATTACTGACTCCAGTCTATAAAAACACCTTCCCAAAAATCTGACAGTGGATGAGTGTAATGAACTTAGGCATTTATTACCCTTCCAGACTGTTCTTCAAACTGATATTAGTATCGTTTTGATTTTATGCTTTTTGTCAAAACCTTTATCCTACCACCAAAATCACCTCTATCCATCTCTGCAGAATTGCCTGACTTGATCTAAATCTCACCGCCATACTTTTACCAGCTTTGAGTTCAAATTCTCAAACTATGATCAGTGGCCTTTCATGTAAGAAGTCTCTTAACTTATTACTGCTTCAATACAGTTTCAAAGATCTCTTGTTCCTTCGACATCAACTATGTTGACGTTTCGGTTCAGGACCCTTTTTCAGAAACGGATCCCGACCCGGAACGTCAACTTTCCTACTCCTCTGATGCTGCCTGGCCTGCTGTGTTCCTCCAGCTCCCCACTGTATTATCACTGACTCCAGCATCTGCAGTTCTTGCTATCTCTGATGCTAACCGTTTGCTAGGTATATTCATATTTAGAAATGTGATTTCCTGCACTTTTTATTTAAAGATTTCAACATATAAATTGTGAAGAACAATAGGATATTGATGAAATATTGTAGAATTTCTGATGGAATTTAAATCATACCAGTAATTGTTCTAAGCCTGCTGCAAGCCTTAATAATTCAGTCTGCTGTTTTAGATTTAGTTGAGCTAGCAATAGGCAGTACTTCAGGAAATAGTATAACTAAACATATTTCATATTTCTACCCTCCTTTATTCAAGTCAAAACACTAACTTTGTTTCTCTTTCCAGAAATGCTTTCAGAACTGCCGAGTACTTCCAGCATTTTATATTTATATATTTTTTAAATTAAAAAAAAGCTTACATTTAGGTAATCGCAATGGACTGTGGTTCCAACTCGTCTTCGACGTTTTGGAGGAAGCTGCTGTTTAGGAAATTTGAGGACCAAAGATTTCCTGCGTACTTCATCTGCACTAAAATACCAAAAATCAGAACATTTAGTGTAAAAAAAAAATTAAAAATCACAGAAAAGTTAGAGCCAGAGTATACATTAGCAATTCAATGCATAAATCATTATGGCACATTTGAGATATCAGAAGTGATTTTGGTAATGCACAGTGAAAAGGGGAGTCTGAAATGAATGGTCCTGTAAGGCGTCATCTCCTTTCCTCTGTTACTTTAGTTTTATACAAGCAGTTAAGGAGGTGACTCTATGAAGGGAAATCATCAAAAGGCAACAGAACAACTGCATAAAATTGACTAATATTTTTTATAATTAAGGAATGGGTATAGAATGGTTGATTCTCAAATTAGCAAGGTCAGTGCATTGCAATCAGGGACTTGATTGTTTGAAGTGAAAAGTGCCAGTTAAAAGAAAATTAAGTCAGAATTTGTAAAATAATGCAGAGCAACTTTTGAAAGCTTGAATCATGTTACATTTTATATTTCTGAATTGATGTTGTCATTCATAGCTTGCTAATTGAATAATGTTTATAGTTTATGTCTTCTAATTCCCTCATGTCTAAGCATGTTCCTAGAGCTTTGCTGCAGCCCATGACCATTCCCAACCAATTATCCAGCAAAATGCAAGCTCCCTTCATTCAGTACAGAAAGAGGAGTGTACGTTCATACCATTCCTCTTGAATGCTTTGTGTTTTTAAACTGGTGTCTATTATAAGAAATGTAGAGACAATTTGCAAAAAATTAGCACAATTGCTAGGTTTCCTGGTGGGTCTGAGAATTAGAATTTCATTGGTTTTATTGCTGAGTTTCTGGTACCAATAAAAGACATAATATCCTGTTGGGTCAGCTGGTTACAGTAGTGAAAAGTTGTGTTGAACACTCCCAGCCCTTGTTGAGTTAGATGGTATTAGTGACAGCACTGTATTCCAGTTAGGTAAAGGAAAATTGACCACGTTTCTAAGGCTTAGTGCTGTTCAATAGCTCTGCTCATGTGAAGTTTAAGTGGACGGAAAGGATCTGTGGAATGGATCAGCTGGACTGTGACACCTCACTGTGAACAAGCAGTCTGCCAACATTTCAGGGTTGAATTTCTATGCACATTTTCCCAAATGTTATTTCATCCAAAAATCCATGGCAGTTCCTGAAATACTGGAAGAAACATGGTTGGTGATTAAGAGAATCCCTGCTATAAATGCAAATCTTGTAATGCCCAGTTTCACACATGCAGATTGGGCTCATGGTGAGTTCCCAGTGGACAACAAACACCATGGGCTGTATTAGCTTAACAAGTCAGGGCTTTCAGTAGTTAAAGCAAAAGAACTGACTGAATAAAGGAATAAGACCATTTTCTTTGGAATTATGAAATGTCCTAGTTTACTTTCCTGGACCCATACCTATTACTCAGTGTAATTTCCTGAAGCTGATAAGCTGCCTGCCATTGAATCATGATGGTGGTAGATGTTTGGAATACTGTCCTTGACAGACTTTAGGAAATTAGCTCTGGATAAAGTATTAGTTATACTACTCCTCATTTAACAGGTGATGGAGCAATGTAATGCAACAGGATCAAATTTGCAATAGTATATTACCTCTTCCATCTAGACTTATAAGCTCCAGTTCCTTTAGCATTCATGTTAGTTTATCTCAACTCTCTACTATGTCGGTCAAACGTTTGACCTGGTCTGTTAATTCAGTGGTTAGCTTCAATTTTTCAGTGCTATTTAGATGATTAATCTATTGTCAATTTGTTCCATTTCAATCTGCTTCACGTATAACAGAATGACTAATTTAAAATTATTCTGAGAGATTTTAACCTCAAGAAGAGTTTATGTCTGGTACTTCTGCCCTTGATTTTGCATCTGGCCTCAAAATAAATGCAGGAAACAACTGCGCGCGCAGGAGTATCACATTGTTTGTTAAAAAAATTCTACTGTTACAACTTCAACTGAGATTCAACAGAAATTGACACGAGATGAGACGATTGTTCATGTTATGGAAAACATCGGTCTCGTTTTGTCGCCAACTACTCAGTGATCAATCATTGCTTATTTAATAAATAAAGCTTACAGTGCTGGCAGACTGTTAGATTGTTTCAAAGCTTTGACCTTTACTTGAGAAGGCTATCTGCTTGTTTATATAGACATTAAAAATCTCACAGCATGTGTTAAAGCAGGTAAGTCCTTCAAGTGGCAGGACATATTTTTATTCACTTAAAACCAGGCTCCTGCGTGCTCTCTCTCTCTCTCGCTCTCGCTCTCCCCCTCCCCCTCCCCTCCACAAATAAACAACTGAATTGATGGTGCAGATTAATTAAAAATTTGGGGGATTTTCTGTGTGCAAAATGATTGTTACATTACAACAGCAGTTGCTTTGGTAATTATTTCTGATTGAAGCACTTTCGGATGTTTCTTAGAGAGGTGAAGTAGTGTTAAACAAGTCTAAAACATACTGAATTGTGCGATGCAGCTTTTAAAAAGGTACATTGATCAAATACATTTTCACATTTGCGCTGCAATATGATGAATTGTCTCAAAGTGTTTCAGTTACTTAAGTGTATTTGGTCATTCTGCAGTTACCAATCAAATAGTAACTTTATTGAGGTATAAACTTGTCTTAGGTGGCAGAGATATTGAATGGCCACCTTTTTCACACTCTGAGTTTCTTCACCACTGAGCCCAATGAAGTATAAAATTGAGCACCATTTGTCGTCCCTTATTTTGCAGCATTGGGCAAGACAAATTTGTAGCCTATAGTGTTCAAAAAGAAATATGCAACAAAAAATGAAAAGTATTTGTTATCTTTGCCTTGTGTTTATTTTAAACTGTAATTGTTGTCCCTGGAATACATAGAACATAGAACAGTACAGCACAGTACACGCCCTTTGGCGCACGATGTTGCACCAACCTATTATCCTACTCGAAGATCAAAACGAACCTGTATACCCTTCATTTTACTGTCAACCATGTGCCTATCCAAGAGTCGCTTAAACGTCCCTAATATATCTGACTCTACTACCACCACCTGCAGTGCATTCCATGCACCCACCATTCTCTGTGTAAAGAAACTATCTCTGGGCATTGGATAAACTCTCTAGACTTCAAACTCAACAGGCACCAGGATCAAATGAAGGAGAGAAGTGAGTTGGAAAATTTCAGAATCACTATCCATAATTTTCCCATCCTTCTTAGACTGGTGGTAACTGAAAAGTGGAAAATTGCAAATATTTTTCCTCTGTTCAAAAAAACAGTTCAGGTCAGGAATATTTGTATGTCCAAAAACAGAGAAGACCTAAAACTGAAGGCCTTTTCAAAAGCAGAACAAAATGGACACGCAGAGATGCAGAGTTCTGGTAAATCATGTGCAACTAATAGAGAGGGTTAATAAGAGGAATGCTGTTGGTGTGGTATACATAGACATCCAAAAGCCACATAACAGAATTGCGAGAAAAGTTCAAATTTGTGGAATAAAAGAGACAGTAGTAATATCGATACAAAACTGGCTGATTGATAGGAAATTCAGTAGTGACTCACAGTGGTTTTTCAGACTGGAGGGAAGATTTATAGTGGAGTTCCCCAGGAATCTGCATTATGACTCCTGCTCTTCCAGGTACATATCAATTCTAGATCGTGGTATGCTAAGCACAATGTCAAAATTTGGAAGTAATGAGGAGGATAGTGTAGAACCTCAAAGGACATTGAGAGGTTTGCATAATGGGCAGGCAAATGGGTAAATTTTAATGTAGAAAAATGTGAAATAATTTGCTCTGTAGAAAAAAAGCAGAGACAATATTAAGTAAAGGTTACAATTCTAAAAGGGGGGGGTGGTTGCAGGAGCAGTGGGTTTTGAGTATCATTGAAGGTGTATAACTTGGGACAGCAGTTATTAAAGTATATGATAACTTGGCCTTTAGTAATAGGGGTATGGAACAAAAGCAAAGACATTAAGTTAAACTGTGTTTAAAGCATCCGGCTGGCGTATTAGATTTAGTTCTGGGCACCACAGTTTAGGAAGGATGTGAACCCATAAGAGGTAATTCAGAAAAGTATTACAAGAATGGCTCAAGAGATGAGAAATGTCAGTGAACAATAGCAGAGTTCAGATATAGTTTATCTTGCTGGCATAGCAGAAAGCCATGAAGTGCTACGGCTTAGGTAGAAAAGGTGGGGGAAAAGAGTTGATCCAGAAACAGGAGCAACAAAGGTGATAGCAGAGATTGGAAGGCAACAAGGACAGCCAAGTTCAACACATGAGGAGAGGGACGAACAAGCCAAAGGAGGAGATAGCAAAGCAGAGACCAAGGAACACAGCTGGAGGCTAGCCAGAGACCCTTTCTCTTTTTCTTCTCTATAAGGTAGAAGAGTATAACCATCCTTAATGTCATTACAGTGAAGTGTCACTGAGGCATTACCACAACTATTTAAACATCACAATCACTGAAATATTTCCATAAGATATTTGAATGGAATATACACAGATATTCACAATATTTTGAAAATGTTTATCTATAAAGTGCTCACCATTCTTCAAGCATCATACACTATTTTATGAATAATTCCCTACCCTAGATCAGAATAGAAGAAGCACAATTAAGAGCTGTCTTCTGCAATGTACAGAAAATGTTTCTGGCCTTCTCACTAATAATGCTGATCCCTAACCTGAATAGCAAATTAACTTGAAATAAACAAATCTAATATACATTTTACAAATGGATCTTGAAGTTCCAAAAGGATACAGCTGAACGTTGGTATCAATAAACTATTTTAATCAATATGTTCTGTCCTCAAAAGTAATGCACAGTCAGATGTACTAAGGCAACAGCATGTTGCGTTTACTTATGATAAAAATGCTACATCTGTTTCACATTTTTTATTCAACAACTCTCAGCCTTATATAAAAATATGATCAAAGACTCACTTGGAGCATACATAAAAAAGCTCCTAGTCACGGAAAAAGCCAGAGTCAGAAAATGAACAGTCTTTTAATTGGCATTAAACAACCACAATTCAAGTAGTACAAATAAAACAAAGAAACTAATCTATAGCTGCAACTGCAATTAAACTCGTGAATGAAAGAAATCTGGTCATCGATCTCTCGCTATAAATTCTGTGCCTGCGTGGTTCACTCTCACTTCACCTGACCAAGGGGCAACGCTCTAAAAGCTTGTGATTTCAAATAAACTTGTTGGATTATGACTGGGTTTCACCTGACTTCTGACATTGTCCTCCCCAGTCCACAGCGGCACCTCCACATCATAACTAGAAAGGTGGTTGGCATGTATTCAGAGGATTTAGCAATGCCAAACACACAGATTAGGCAGTACAGTAGTGGGGAGATTGATTCTGGGAGTACCTCAGAGGTCAAGAAATAATGGAACTGTGGTCCTGAGATTTCTTTTGAAGAATGAGAGTGGATTGCAGAAGTCCAGGAATGCAAATGATTTGGGTTTTATTCAATATTTAGAACAGGTCGAATGTTATCAGAGATCTGACAAGATTAAAAAAGGTACTCATGTTTACACACGTCAATGTCCAAAACTATGTGAAGATAGTGGAGGAGAGAATAAAAATATCAGATTGCATCTAGTACCATTTGAGGAGGAACAGGCTGGACCCAAACGTACTGACAGGTATGAAGCCAGGAAATCCTGGAGAAATTCCCTTAAATTTCTTTTCCTGGTCATTGATCCCTCTAATGGAAATAGGTTCCTCCTATAACTGTATCTCAGCCTCATAATTTTACACATCTCTACAGAATCTCCCCTCAGTCTTTTCTGTCCCAAAGAAAACAACTGTATTGTATCCAACCTTGCTCCAAATCAACATGCTTATGAATCTCTTCTGTATCTTCTCCAATGTGACCACATCCTTCCTTTAAGTGCAGTGTTTACAACTGTATGCAGTATGCCAGCTGTGGCCTAACTACTGATTTATACAGTTCTTGCTCAATCTCCCTGCTCTTACACTCCAAGTCTTGGCCAATAAAGCATCTTCAATATCTTTTTGGCTGCAATATCTTCCTGTCCTAACTTTGGGGACCTGTATTCACACAGTCAATGATCTCTCTGTATCTCTACACCTCTCAAAATTAAACCATGTATTGTGGATACCCCTAATTTGGTTGTCTTCCCCAAATGCATTATCTCAAACTTTTCTGGATATAATTCCATTTGCCAGTTTTTTTGTCCACCTGACCATCCATGGAGAACTCCCTACATCTACAGCTTTTTTCTTCAATATCAACCAGGCAGTCAATTTTCATATCTTCAAAATTAAGTCCCCTACATGGAAGTTTAAACCACAGTTGCACACAATAACCATCTACAAACCCAGTACTAAGTGCTGTGGAGTCCTGGAAGCAGGTTTCCAGTCACAAAAGAACCCATCAACTGTAAACTATAATCTTTGACTACTGCCACTGAGCCAATTTTGGATCCAATGTAATTACCTTCCAAAAAAAGAAAATGGTCAGAGCTGAAAGTATCAATGTCCTATGACTTTTTTGAATTTGGACTTTGGCTAATCAATCTTTAAAGTAAGTGTTATACAGTAGAGATGGAGGCCATTTAGCCCACAGAGTCTATCCTGTGTCATTACAGAGCAGTCCTACAAGAATCATTCCTCCATGCTCTCTCCACAGCCCTCTATGTTTATTACCCTGAAGTATCCATCCAATTTTCTTTTGAAATCATTCACCATCTTCCATTCAACCAACCTTGCTAGCAGAGATCCACTCACTGCACAAGTTTTTTTAACAATTCCCCTGAATCTCGTCAAAAACCATAAATCTGTATGCTCTACTCCTTGCACCATCAACTAATGAGAATACCTTGTGATCTTATAATCATAAGATTATGACATAGTCTATGTCATAATTTTATCTAAGCCTGTCATAATCTTGCATACGTATGTTAAACCGACAACTCAATTTATTTTATTCCAAGGAGAACAACCTGAGCATCAAGCAAAAGCTTAACAAGTGGGAAAGGACATGATGGTATGGATGACAGACAATTTACAACACAGGAAACACATCTGTCAGTAACTGTCAAAATTCTTTCATAGCCCCGTTCTCTGCACAAAGTCCTGTATTTCAAGCATTACCCCAGTTACTTCTAAATTGAAGGTTTTCTGAAACAATCAATTCCTAAACCAAAGCATTCAGTGTTTTAGGAACACTAAACTTTAAAGAAATTTCCCAGAATCTCTTTCAGTAAAAGTTTTGAATTGATGGCTCGTCAAAAACCCCATTCAAACAAGAAAACAAATCTTTGACAAAATATGCTTTTTTTCAGCAATATCAAGTAAGAAGAAACAAAGGTTATGAGAGATTTAAAAACAAGGATTCCTCAGTGGAAACTGTAACAGTTGGGGAAGAGGTGGGACTGTAGAAGGAAGAGATTTAGTTATTGTTTAGGAGCCTACAAAGCCCACTGTTTATAACGCTGCAGGAGCCAAACTTGTCAATAAGGTTGTCAATAAGGCCATGTCCATAATTTGAAATGAGGATTTAAAACTGTCTCACAACTGCTCACTCACTCAGAGTTCAATGACAGTCATTAGTGCCTCAGGCCTTGGAAACCCACAGGTTAGTCTCATGACCATCACTTTGGAACACCCTAAAGTAAAGAGCAATACATGGAAATGATCAGAAATTGCCTCATTACTAACAGTTACAACGGGAGGAAAACTGCTGTTGATATCCTGGTGCTGACATGATTGACTTCTTTAACCACAATCATCTTGAGGTTCTGTTTAATAGCAACCCGTGGAGAGTTCTCTCTCCCCCCAGCCTCCCACCTCTCCAACACTAACCCCAAACTGATTCCTGTTAATTTCAATTTTGCTGACATTCCTTGAGACTGCGCTTGGTCAGATGGTCTTTTGTTCACTTTGAACCAAGATTCTATTAAAGTCAGAGTTAATTGGCCCTGCTGAAACCCAAAATGAACATTAGTGAGCAAGATATTGCTATGAAAGTGCAAATATATAGCACGTCATCAATATCTTCCATCACTTTGCTCATAATCAAGAAAACACTGACATAGCAGAAATTGGCTGGATTGAATTTGTCCTGCTTTCGTAGACAGTATATTCTCTGCAATTTTTTTCATTGTTAGGTAGATGTCAATGTTTTAGCTGTGGTGGAACAGAGGCATGTCTAGTTCTGGAACATAAATCTTCAACATTACTATCAGGACACTGTCAGAGCCTGGACACCTTTGCTGTATCCAGTGCTTTCAGCTATTTCCTGATATCATGTGGTGAATCAAATTTGTTGAAATCATCTGTGATGTTGAGGACCTCAGGAGGAGGCAAAATGGACTGTCCACTCAATACTTCTAGATTATCATTCATCATTGAGTATGGGCTATGTAGAGAACTTCCTTCTCCAATCACTTGTTGAATTGTGCATCACCATTAACAATTGGATATGGCAGAACTGCCAAATTTTGATCTGATCTTTTGGTTGTGGGATCATTTACTTCTGTCAATAGCATGCTGCTTACATATTCTAGCATAATTATAGTCTTATGTTCAACAACACCCTTGTCTGAAGTATTATAACAAAGGTGTTTTTATAAGGAAATCTAAATCTATAGGTTCTATAGTTTGAGTTTCCATCTTGGAAACTGCTTCTTCACAAAAGCAACTTTTATCTGCATTGTCTCCTGTATCATCAAATTCTACAATATCAACAGCTTTAATTTATATCGTACTTTCAAAAGAAAAAAACAAATGACCCAAGGGACGTGGTTCCATTTATATATGCCCAACAAAGTAATCTAGACTGACAGCATCTGTTCAAATTTATAGCATGCACTGCAACGTTGCCACCACATCTTATTTCATTAAGATCACCCTGGCTGACAGGCTATCATACACTGTAATGTAAAATCTTTCAATACAGGTTTGGACTGGCTAAAGCATTAACACTGAATTTAAACAAAAACACACAATAGATGTAGATAATTTGTATCAAGGTGCTTATAGAATACATGAAGGGATCCATTTCCCTTCCAATCTTTACAATGTAGTTGCTCACTGTTTTCTTCAATATTTGTTTGCACAGATTAACTGAGCCGAATTCTTTTCTTCCACTTATCTCTAGCTACAATTTCCTACTTACCTTTCAATTAGCTGCTTGCCCAATACAATTTTCGTTCCTTCCACTTTGATAAGTTCTTCATTGTCATTAGGTATAACAGTCTTTTCAAGCTCCTCTTCTTGCTCCTCTGTCATTGCAACTGGGTTACTTGGTGGTGCATTCGTTTGGTAATACAGAGGACAAAACTTATTGGTCCTCATGTGGCCAATGGCACCACAGGCACCACATTTTAGCTGTAAATACAGAAAAGAAACTGTCCCAGAACATCCAGTTACAAGACTTTTTTAAAACTACATTGTCTAGCTAAGGACAAACCACTTACTACAGATTGACAATAAAACAAAAATTCCTAGATAAACAGGAGCACATCCCGATAGCTATTTCATTCTCTCTGCTGGCAACAGAAAAATGGAATACTCTTTAGAAAAAAAAAGTCTGGGAAGGGGTCAAGAAAGGCAATGAGGATGACACTGAGCCTTAAGAAAATAGAAACACAAATAATTTCAATATGGAGGGCTTTTCAAGTCATCTCAGTGCCCTTACTCCTGCAATCTTTGGAAATTATATCAATTTACAAGAATTGCTCAGGCCATTTTTACAAGTCCTTCCACTTTGATGTAAAGGCAATTTTTCCTCAAAGTAAACAAGTCTAATAGTTCATCTGAATCTAGCCTTCATCTGGTCAATCTGATGAATTAGGTCATATCATTAAGTAGCTACTTCTTTTATCAGGGAGAATAAAGTTATGTACAAAACAACAAGAATGAAATGAATCATAATTCATTAGGTTTAAAAGCTACAAATAAACTGGTTTCAGCCCTAGAGATAACAAGGTGTAGAGCTGGATGAACACAGCAGGCCAAGCAGCATCAGAGGAGCAGGAAGGCTGACGTTTCGGGCCTAGACCTTTCTTCAGAAAATGCCCTTTCTGCCCGCTCAAAATCAATGCTTGTTCAGGTGGATTACCTTTAGGTCGGGCCTTTCTTTGACCTTTTTGGGTTTTTTCTCTGGCGGTCCTTTCAATTTTTCCTTCTCCTGATTCCGTTTGAGTCGCCGAAGTTGTTCCTGAATTCTGCGTCGTTCTCTTCGCATTTCCTCACGATGTTGCTCATCAAATAGAGCAAATTTGCGGCTAAGGAAGATAAAAGAATGAGTCATATAAGAATTAAAACTTTTTTCATATAGACTTCTGCTTTTCGTGATCTTTACTCAATATCTGTTCAATTATAATTTGATACATCTATGATTATTCCATCTAAGTAAAGGTAAGGTCATTATAGTCTTACCAGACCATTTGGCTGCTCTCTCATTAGAGAGAGACGACTGGCAATTGTGGGTTAACTACATCTCAGGCAAGGGAAGAGGTTGAGAAGGAGAATCCTTCAAGGAACCTCTATGTAATAATGAATACAGTTATACATCTTTTGAAGACTGCCCCAGTGGAAAGCTGTCTATTCCTTACAGCCCATATTCACCTGAACTGAATTTTGTCTACCATGGATTTACTCAATAGCAGATTCTGCCCAACCTTTTTTGTCAGACCCTGGCTGACTTATTTGCTTCAAAAGTATCCTGTAAATATAAAATCAAAAATCTCTATTATTTGCATCTTTTTCATGTTAACAACAATGACTTGCATTTATATAGCAACTTTAACAGAGTAAACTTACCTAAGGTATTTCACAAGGGTGTAATTAGATAAAATTGGCAGAGATGAAGGAGGCACATTCGAACAAAGTCTGGTTAATGTTGTAGGCTTTCAGGAAGACTTTAAAAGGAGGAGAAAGTACAAACTGAGGCCTTATATTTATGGAGATAGTAAGAACTGCCGATGCTGGAGAATCTGAGATAACAAAGTATAGAGCTGGATGAACACAGCAGGCCAAGCAGCATCAGAGGAGCAGGAAAGCTGACGTTTCGGGTCGAGACCCT
>NC_063345.1:37690435-37742041 GCF_021869965.1 Rhincodon typus
GTCTAAGCCCGAAACGTCAGCCTTCCTACTCCTCTGATGCTGCTTGGCCTGCTGTGTTCATCCAGCTCTACACCTTGTTACCTTACATTTATGGTTTGGATATGACCTGAAGCATTGGTAGCAATGAACTTCTTTTGAGGTGTAGGAAATATAACAGTATTAGGAAATACAGAAGCCAAGTCAAGACACAAAGACTTCATAAACAGCTTGTGTTAATGACCTAATAACCTGCTTAAATTATGTTGGCTGAAGATGACAAACATACAAACAAATGAATTACGAGCACAAGTATACCATTTGGCTGTCACATACGCTGTCACTCAATAAATCATAGTTGATCTGATTGTTGCCTCAACACATTTCTGCCTACTCCAAATAACATTTGATCCCCTTGTTAGTAAGAATCCATCTACCTTGTTTTGGAAGATAGCTACTGGCCAAGACACAGTGCACAGGATGATAGGACTTAGCAGGAGTAGGCCATTTGACCCGACAAGCTTGCTCCAACATTCAATACGATTATGACTGTTTGGTTGTGGTCTCAGCTCCAGTTTCCTGTGTGGACCAGACAACCCTTGACAGGACTGGATGCAGCAACGATATTCCCGTCTTTGAATCATGACTCTCTGTCTCAGGATATGAAGTAAGCCATTTAGAACTGAGATTAGAAGAGATTTCTTTATTAGAGAGTGATAAATCTTCAGAATTCTCCACAACTGGCTGTTGAGGCCAAATCACTGAATACATTTAAGAAAGAAGTACATGGTATCTTTATTGTTTAGAAATCTAAGGGGTATCAGCATAAGCATGATAATGAGACAGAAGATCGGTCATGACCAGAGCGAATGGGGGAGCAGGCTCAATGTTTCTGTGTGCTTGTGCTCTCAAAGCTACCTCAATCAGAGTCACATCTTCCTGTCCGTGACTACTGACTAAACCAGGAGAACTATTCCTACAGGCTGGGACTACCTTTTGGAGTTAATTGTCCAAATAATTTTCCCCCACCCTGATGCACCATAGTTTCTGCAGTTCAACCTCCAGCTCAAACTCTAAGCCAAAACTCCTTGAGCTTCAGGCACAAAAGATGTGTTTACCCTGGATTAGCCACATCATACCGTCTCAAAATATCACTTGCCTGTCAATTTTATTGTGTCTTAATTAATTTATTTTATTAATTTTTCATTAATAAAGCCCTATTACTCCTAAAAAGCTTTGTTACAACCGTTAGACTTTACTAATGGCAATTAAACTTTGTAATTTATAATAAACTTCCTCAACTTGAAAAGGCATGAGAGAACAAAGTACTCACCAATCACCTACCAATTTTCCTGTGATATCACTTCTTATTTTTCGCTGAATGGAGGTGTCACAGAGATGACAGTGTTACAGAAACCAGATTAGACCAGTTACATAATTAACTAATTTTACCTGCTCTCTAGCTGAGAACATGCTTATCCCTACACAAATCTGAAGTGACTTCACAGGACTGTTACGGTAGAGAAAGATGCCATTCGGCTCATCATGCTTGCAACAGTTTTGTTATCTAATACTAATCTCCTGCCTCCTCCCCATATCCCTGCACACCATTTCTATCCAAATAATCATCCAATGTCCTCCTGAATGCTTAAATTTAACCTGCTTTCACCACTTTTCAAGGCCACGCCTGCCATGCCCTAACTACTCACTGTGTGCAAAAGCTTTTCCCTCACATTACCCTTGCTTTATTCGCACATCAGTTTAAACACTCACCCTCTCATTCTGTTTTCTTTAACAAAGAGGAATAACTTTTCCCTATCTACTCTGGCTTTTGAAAATTTCTATCAAAACTCTCCTCAGGCTTCTTCTCTCCAAGGAGAACAGTTTTAACTTTTTCAGCCTATCCTCATGTTATCCTTAAATAGTATGTTTCAGTTAAATGCTAACTGCAAACAAAACTAGATTTTTTTGGACAAAAAGAGATTAACGCTCAAGATACATTCCCTTATTCACAAACCCCTTTACGCACTCATTGCAAGCTTCATTTTTTGGGAACAGTGATATTTTATCTATTGCTTCCA
The DNA here is from genome assembly GCF_021869965.1 of Rhincodon typus. NCBI lineage: Eukaryota > Metazoa > Chordata > Chondrichthyes > Orectolobiformes > Rhincodontidae > Rhincodon > Rhincodon typus. Next base: position 37,692,493 of record NC_063345.1, read on the forward strand.
CCAAAGGAAGCAGCTAGACCTTTGGTTTATCAGCTCAAACATTTCACTCAAATAATACCTTCAACCTTGGAGTGTTCACTTAATACTATACTTGGGTATCAGACTGAATTACGTGCTTAAAAACTTGCAATGTCTTCAAAAGCTTTCGTCCCAAAAATGACAGCGCTATGCTGAGTCCTGGCCGATGGTTGAGGGATCATTTCATTGCAAAGGACTCCTTTGTCTGTGATGTGCTGCTTACTACAAACACATCCAACAAATTAAGTATTTTTACAAAACCAACATATTGCAAGCCAGGTATAATTCACATTTCAATGTAAATTCTAGCATTTTAGTAAAAATAAAAATAAGTTTGCAGTGCAACTAAAAGACAGCAAACCTTCCACTCACATGAAATCTTCATCTTTTGTTGTCCGTATTCTAACATATGCATCAATAACAGCAGCCTTCCTGACAGTTTCACATCTTACATACTCCTTTCCATCTTCATCTCGGAACGTACGATAAATCTTAAGGCGTCGTCCTGTTGCTGAGGAGTTAAGACTGGTAACGGAGGCAGTGTCATCATCTTTGTGAAACACTCCAGGAGTAGGAGTGCTGCAAGCTGGAAGATTTTTTTTTTTTAAATGTCAGATTGTTTAATCTCAAATCTTACAGCCATATAGTGTTTAATGTAAATATGGAGGAAACAGATCAAAGTGCACAAGCAGCCTAGACATTTTGTTTCAAATGAGATCTGAGTGCCAATCCAGCTCAGACTAATATGATAAAAGTCTATTCTTCCTCTGGCTGTCAGGGTCCTACGTAAATATGGGCACAGCACTAAAATTGTACCTACTTTAATTGTAGACCATGTCTCATTAAAGAAGGCCGATAGATGGCTGGTGAAAGTATTCAAGAAGTACAATGTTAGAAAAATGTTGAGGCCGTCTTATTGTGTAACTGTCAATATTACGAGTGTCTGGAAACTTTATGTCAACATTGTGGGCCTGAAATAGGAAAGATTCATTCTTTGGCTCTCATGGACACAAGAGTTTAAAAAAAAAACCTCCTTTGAAATAACTATTTTGGGAGTGAGAAGCAGCACAAGTAAGGTATAGTGGTGGTTTAGAATCTGATGTAGTTTGGAGAATCCAGCTGCTGTTCACTCTCATCTGTGCTGCAGAAGATAGGGGTACAATTCCATGCTACTGGCTGGCCTTGTTCCCAATTTTTAAATCTAAAATTAGGCATAACATGTCAGCTACTTAACTATTTTATTGCTGTTAAGCCCAATCTTGTCCTCATCTCAACTTCATGGACATAGCTCCAGCAGAAGTCACTCATCTAGATTTCTGCGATTATACCGACGAATAAATAATGTTATAATGCAATCTACCTTGACCAAGCAATTCAAGGTTTGAACACATTTAATTTCAAAGTATTTTTAACTGGAGAAGTACTCTCGAAATTGCACAATTTTGCTTGTAGTAGCCAATCATTTAATATATTCATTTCCAATGAAAGTAAAATAAAATCAAACACAAACTGCTTTGAAATGAAGCTCCCCAATTACTATAGTTTGTAAAGACAGGGAATAGCTGTGTAACACAGATAAGAATGTCTCAAACGTGATCAAAATTTCTACTGAATTAGATGAATTCAATCAGAACGGAAACAAAATTTTGATGTTATGCTTGAGGTCAGATCTTGTTTTGTCTCTATGATAGTAGAGACTCCCGATCCTGATCACAATCTTATGACCTCAGCCATATGGATGCCAGGTACAGGTAAGTGTGATCCTGGCTTTGATGCATTCCAATACTCAACGTCCATGCCAAGACATGAAGATAACAAGAATCATAGGTACATTGAGACCCATGAAATTGCATCTGTACAAGAGAGAAAGCTGATGGGTGAACCAACAGAACATCATTGATTAAAACTTCAAAAGAAGCTTCATTATCTGCTGTCTTTTCTATTTCTATGATGCACCTTCAACCTCATTACAGTCAACAATATAGTCATTTACAGTTTAACCAATTCCAAAGTACAATACATAGCATTTTGCCCAACAGCAAGCACTTTTATTACACCAAACTTTACTGCAGTAAATGGTTAAAACAAAATTGAGCAATTTTAAAATTTGTATTCTACAGCAAATTAAATCTTAGTTGTAGTAACTTCACAATTGGTTCTCAGTTCTGTTCAACTGTGTCTAATGTTTAACAAATTCAGTGCATATCAGGTAATCATTCTGATTATCACAGTTAGACATTATTGTATGTTTGCAGTCAGGAAACCTATCTCAAACTACCCAGACTCAAATCAATATTTATAATTTGACGCCCTTGAATGTTAATTTGCCATTCTCAGTTTAATCGCTTAAGCTACAACTGACATCCTGTAACAACCACCTTCATCCCTATTTCCTGCAGCACAGAGTTTCAGATGCTCTTCCTGGAGCACCTGCCCACATAAAGCTGCAGCTAAATCTTACTTAACAGCCACTAAAATGATGCCTCTCCTGCAGCAATATTGAGCCAGTGTCACTCACATGAACCTTTCCTGTCTTTCTTCTCCTTTTTGTCACGGTCCTTATCATTCCCAATTTCCTCTCCCATCAACATCCTCTGCAGTTCCTTACGCTCCTGCTCCTCACGCTCACGTGAAAGTTGCGAGCTTGTTTTCTTATTCTGTAACATGTTTTCAATATTTTTTCCCATTTCTTCAAAATCACTGTCTTCTGCTGAACTGCTGTCTGTGTCTGTAGAAAGAACCTCTGTTGAAGACAGGACCCTGAAAGTGAACAAAGGAATTTGGTACTTTCTGTAATTACAATTATCATTTTTTTGAAAAATAAACTTGTCAGCTGCAAATGAAATATTAGATAATGCTTTCATCAACTACCTTGAAATTCAGCTCAGTGATGATACCGACGTGGAAGTTCAGCCCACATTCCTCCTTTGGCTTCAGGAAGAATGTACATCGTAACATATTTCAGATAATGAACTGACTAATCAGTTCTTCCAGTTTAAAAAAAACTGTTGGTGAGATTTTTAAGAGGTATATGCTGATGTCGAACTGCACCATCCTACAGGGCAGAAGTCTACTTCCATTTTACATTAAATATTCAGACATGCAATGGAGCAGCAGTTCATAAAATGGACAAACAACATAATTCTTCATTCAGAATTCTTCACACCTGGAGTTTAGTAAACTTAGTAGCCAATGAAGAAAATTCACATTAACTCAGATCAAAAATGCACGCAGTAGCATCTGATAGAAGCATGCATTTTACTGTCAATGTTTCTTTCAATGCAAGTTGATAAACATCTATCACATCATTGTGTCTGAGGGACCATGCAAAAAGATAGAATGAATTCACACACAGTAAAGTCTCCTAATCTCTGTTTGGAAACAAGATATATTTAAACTTTGTTACTCTACATAATAAATAGCTCAGGTTACTGACAAAGCAATGTAGCATGTTCTTAAAACTAAAACACAAAGCTATATTTGCATTCATAAAGTGGAAGGAAAGTTCTAGCTCAACTTCTAGGCCAATTGCTCTTGAGACAAGTGGTAAGCTGTCTTCTTGAACCACTGCAATCCACGTTTGTAACTGTAGTCCCACAGTAACTGGGACCAAGTTACAGGATAACAGACCAGTGGCAATGAGAGATCGGCAATGTAGCCAGGATAGGGTGTGACATGGAGGCAAACTTGCAGCAGTGATGCTCCCATGCCCCAGCTGCCCTCATCCTTCTAGGTGATAGTGTTGTCTGAAGAGGCTTGCTGAACTCCCACAGTGCATCTTATATATGGGACACACTGGTGCCACAGTGTGCTGGTGGGGAAGAGAGGTAATGTCTAAAATGGTGGAGGAGCTGTCGACAAAACAGACTAGTCTGTCCTGGGTGATGTCTTGAATTGCAGCTTATAGGTGTGGGAAAGAATCTTGAAAGTTAGGTGACTGACTCACTCAACAAAGGAAATTCAACATAGATTTGTTCTCATTGAAACAGCACTTACGTGGCTGCTGCAATGACTCTCCGAATGTTGTTTGTGGGGGATTTGATAATTGCAATGACATTGAATATAAAGAGGTGTTGATCTGATTCTCTCTCATTGCAGATGGCTATCGCCTGACACTTGTGTGGTATATTTGTTACTTACCACTTAGTGGCCCAAGCTTGAAAGTTGTCCAGGTCTAGCTGTATGCTGCCAAGAACCCCATTCTCTGAACTAACAAGGTGTAGAGCAGGATGAACACAGCAGGCCAAGCAGCATCAGAGGAGCAGGAAGGCTGACGTTTCAGGCCTAGCCCCTTCTTCAGAACCTTCTCCTTTCTAAAGAAGGGTCTAGGCCCGAAACGTCAGCCTTCCTGCTGTGTTCATCCAGCTCTACACCTTGTTATCTCAGATTCTCCAGCATCTGCAGTTCCTACTATCTCTGAAACCCATTTTCTGAACAGCAGTTTTATTTGAGCTCCTTTGATGCCAATCAATCCAATGCTAAAATTGATGTCACTGGCAGTGACACTCACCTCACAAATGCAATGCAGCTACTTTTTGTGTGTGCTTGAAGTAGGGTTGCAATTAAGTTGTGAATAGCCTTGGCAGAACTCAAACTGAGCAATGGTGAGCAAATTATTGATAACTAACAGTTGCTTGATCGTACTGTGAAGGATACATTCTATTGCTCTTAATTATTAAATAAAAGTCGACTGACGGGAAGCTAATAGGCCATTTGGATGTGACCTGCTTTCATGTGGACACACAATGTTCCACTCCATTACACAGTGTTATAGGTTGATCTAAAGGCACAGGAAATTGTGGAGCAAAAATCTCCAGCACTACTGCGAAGATGTTGTTAGCATTCATAGCCTTTGCTGTATTCACTGCTCTTAGCTGTTTCTTGATAAAAAGGCAGAGTAATTAATTGAATGAGCTGGAGATAAGCTTCTATGATTGGCATCTTAGGAGGCCTCCAGGACGGATCATACACTTGGCAATTCTGATTATTAAAAGGCAAGCTATTTAGGACTAAGATGAAGAGGAACCCCTTCACTTACGGGATAGTGAATCTTTGGAATTCTCTAACCTGAGGATTTGTGGAAACTTAGTCATTAAGAAAGATCCATGTAGAGATTCATTGATTTCCAGTTACTATGGATACCAAGGGATGAGAATAATGCGGGAATATGGCATTGAGTAGATAATCAACCATAATCTAGAATAGTAGAGCAAGTTTGAGGGTCTTTTTCTTTTTCACTCATTCATGTGATATGGCTGGCCAGAATTTAAAGCCTGTCCCTAGTTGCCCTTGAGAAGGTGGTGGGGAGCTGCCTTCTTGAAACTCTGCAGTCCATGTGCTGTGGATTGACCCACGATGCTATTAGGGAGGGAATTCCAGGATTCTGACCCAGCGACAGTGAGGATCTGAAATATATTTCCAAGTCAGGACGGTGAGTGGCTTGGAGAGGAATTTGTAGGTGTGGTGTTCCCATGTATCTGCTGCTCTTGTCCTTCTAAATGAAAATGGTCGAGGGTTAGAAAGGCGCTTTGGTGAATTTCTGCACTGCATCTTGTCGATAGTGCACACTGCTGCACTAAGCATTGGTGGTGGAAGAAGCGAATGATTGTAGATATGGAACCATTCAAGCAGGTTGCTTTGTCCAAGCTTCTTGAGTGTTGTCGGAGCTGCACCTATTCAGTCAAGGGGGACAGCATTCCATCACACTCCTGACTTATGCCTTATTGAAAATGGATAGGCTCTGGGGAGTTAGGAGGTGAGATACTTACCACAGTAATCCTAGCCTCTGATCTGCTCTTTTTACCATTGTGTTTATGCGGCGAGTCCAGCTGAGTTTCCAATCAATGGTAAACCCAAGGATGTTGCTAGTGGGGGATTCAGTGACGGTAACACCATTGAACATCAAGGGGCAGAGTTTTGATGGTCTCTGACTGCAGATGGTCATTGCCTGGCATTTGTGTGGCACAAATGTTACTTGCCACTTGACAGCCCAAGCCTGGATATTTTCCAGATCTTGTTGCAAATCAACATGGTCTCCTTCAATATCTGAGGAGACACGAATGACTGAATAACATACAATTCTCAGTATACATCCCAACTGCTGATCTTATGATGGAGGGAAGGAGAATAATGAAGCAGCTGAAAATGGTTAGGCATAGATCTGAGGAAATCCTGCAGAGTTGTCCTGGAATTGAGATGACTGATTTCCAACAACCACAACAATCTTCTAACCTGCCAGGTATGACTCCAACCAGTGAAGAGCTTGCCCTGATACCCACTGATTACAGTTTTGCCAGGGTTCCTTCATGCCACACTCAGTCAAATGCGACCTTGATGTCGAGGGCTATTATTCTCACCTCACCTCTGGAATTCAGCTCTTTTGTCCATGTTTGAACCAAGACTGTAAGAAGTCAAGAGCTGAGTGGCTCTGGCAGAACCCAAACTGGGCCTCACTGAGTGGGTTATTGCTGAGCAAGTGCTGCTTTATAGCAGTGTTGATGACACTTTCCATCACTTTACTGGTGATCAAGAGTAGACTGATGGGGCGGGGGCTGAGGGGGGAAGGGGGGGAGGTAGTAATTGGCTGGGTTGCATTTGTCCTTTTTTTTGTATGCAAGACCTACATGGGCAATTTTCCACATTGCTACTGTTCAGGGAGTGGTTTGGCTAGGAGTGTGGCAAGTTCTGGAGCAAAAGTCTTCAGTCCTATTGCCAGAATGTTGTCAGGGACCATAACCTTTGCATTATCCAGCATCTCCAACCATTCTTGATATCATGTGGATTGAATCGAATTGGCGGAAGACTGGTGTCTATACTGCTGGGGACCACTGGAGGGGAGTGAGATTGATCATCCACTCAGCACTTCTGGCTGAAGATTGCTGTGAATGCTTCGACCTTATCTTCTGCACTGATGTGTTGGGCTCTTCCATCATTGAAGATATTTGTGCAGCCTCCTCCAGTGATAATGTCCACATCCATTACTGGATGCAGTAGGACTGCAGAGCTTAGATCCAATCTGTTGATTGTGGGGTCATACAGCTCTATCTATCACTTGTTGCTATGCTGTTAGGCATGCAAGTAATCCGGTTTGGTAGCTTCAACACGTTAAGACCTCATTTTTAGATATGCCTGGTGCTGTTCCTGGCATGCTCTCCTGTATTTTCAATTGAACCATAGTTGATCCCCTGGCTTTGCGTTAATGGTTGAGTGGAGGATATGCTGGGCTATGAGGTCGCAGATTGTGCTGAAGTATTCTGCTGCTGTTTAAGGCTCACAGCACCTCATGGATGCCCAGTCTTGATAGTTGCTAGATCATTGGAACTCTGTCCCATTTACCATAGTGATAATGCTACACAACACAATGGAGGGTATTCTCAATGTGAAGACAGGACTTCGTCCCCAAAAGGATTGTACGGTTGTCACTCTTCCCAATATTTCTATGGACATGATGTTTCTGTAGCTGGCAAAGGGATAAAGATGAAGTCAACTATACTTTTCCCTCGTGTTGGTTCCCTCGCCACCTGCTACAGACCCAATGTAGCAGTTATGTCCTTTCGAACCCGACCAGCTTGATCAGTAGTGCTGCTGCCAAGCCACTCTTGGTAGTGGACATTGAAATCCCCCTCCCAGAGTATATTTTGCACCCATGCCACCCTCAGTGCTCCTTCTAAGTGTTGATCAACATCATGGAGAACTGATTCAGCAGCCAAGGGAGGGCCGTACGAGGTAATCAGCAGGAAGTTTCCTTGCCCATGTTTAACCTGAAACCATGAGACTTCACGGAGTCTGCAGTCAATACTGAGTACTCCCAGAGCCACTCCCTCCCAAATATATACCATGGTGCTGCCACCTTTTCTGGGTCAATCCTGCTGGTGGGACAGGGCATATGCATGGATGGCAATGGTGGTGTCTGGGATATTGTTAGGTATGATTCTGTGGGTATGACTATGTCAGGCTGTTGTCTGACTACCAAGACAATTCTCCCAATTTTGGTACTAGCCCCCAGATGTTAGTAAGGAGGATTTTGCAGGGTCGACAGGGCTGTTTCTGCGGTTGTCATTTGGTGCCTAGGCCAATGCCAGCTGATCTATCTGGCTTCATTTCTTTGTTGAGACTTCATAGTGATGGATACAACTAAATGGTGTGCTAAGCCATTTCAGAGAGCAGCTGAGAGTTAACCACAATGCTGTTGGTCTGCAGTCAAATGCAGATCAAATCAGGTAAACATGAGAGATTTCAGATGGGCTTTTCCGACAATGGTTTCATGGTCATCCCCAGATATCGTTTTGATCGAAATACCTGCTGTGTCAGGATTCGAACCAGAGTCCCCAAAACATTTGCCGAGTTTCTGGATTAATAGTCTAGTGATAATATCACTACACCATTGCCTTTCCTGAATGAATTACTCCTGCTTCTGTGTACAAATGCTTTAGCCTTTTATTTTGCAGTTAGCTGCTGGGCCCTGCTATCAATGAAAATTAGGATATTCATAGCACCTTCTTGTTTAGTTGTTCCCCACGGTTTAACACTGCATGTGCCACCAATACAAAGCTTTGATCCAACTCACTGATTCTGGGATCACATCGTGCAGCTTACAGCATGCCAATTCTACATTTTAGAACTTCTGCATCAGAGCTTCACCATACTGACACCTCAAATTTTAGGAACAGCTGGAGTTGCAGTGTTGCACTTTTCATTTAACCAGGGTTAATCTCCTGACTTTATAGTCATGGTAAATTTGGAGAATATGTCAGACGATGAAGTGACAGATTGATGGAATACTGCTGATAGCCCACAACACCTCATGGACGCCCAATTTTAAGATAGAGGGCTTCCTCAACATCAGGCCAGGCCTTTGACTCATCAATGGTCAATATTGAAATGTCAAGAGAGTCAGACACAGTCAGAACAATTATAATTGGTCAGCACTTCACACTAACATAGATAGATACTGAGTTGACTGAATGAATAATGTTGTTAAAATATATTTTATTATATTAGTTTTAATTCAATTACATTACTATGACCAGTGTGTTAGTTTGGGAGAGTTCCACTAGTGCAGCTTTCTAAGGGATGTAAATTTCTACAAGTACTGTTACAACTCACTTGGAAAAATGCCCTGTTCTCGAACCCTCTACTCTACAGAAGTTGATAATTTAACCAAAGTTCACAAAATGCCTAATTTACATGCCTGATAGAATCAGAATAACAAAATACGCTGTCCAGGCTCCTGTACTTAACAAGAACTACTGGTTATTACAAACAAAGAAATCCAAGTCAGAAGTCACACAAAACCAGGTTATAGTCCAATAGGTTCATTAGGAATTACAAGCTTTTGGAGCCTGACTTCACCTGACAAGGGAGCAGCACTCCAAAAGCTTGTGATTTCAAATGAACCTGATGTGCTTTAACCTGGTGTCGTGTGACTTCTGACTTTGTCCACCCCAGTCCAACACCAGCACCTCCACATCACAGGTAAACAAAATACTGAACTAACATATAGCTCTCCTAAACGAACTCTCATCCCCTTTCAAAACCCTGCATGCAAACACAGATAAACAAAATTACACTGGAGTTATGGATGGAAGGAAATAAAATCACTGGGAAACATTGTTTAAAAGCACCAGTTCTCAGGACTGATAAGATAGTCCTTTTGCTTCCCAATACCTTTTATTCTCTGATGTCTTTCACTTTTTCACAGGAGACACAGGACAATTTGAACACTAATTATGAAGTTTCTTCGTTAATGTTTAAGGCAACAGCTTACAGCAACTGGTAATAGAAAACAGCTGGCTTTCTTCAAGCTTCAGTTACTTTTATTGCTGAGAGACAGAGACACAAAATCTGTTCCTTCATCAATCTGGAGGTACCATTCCCTCTATCATAAACATCCAAGCTGTTCACCCACCCAGGAAACAATGATTCGATTGTTATCAAGCTGATGGCCTCTGACATTGATAACTGGACACAACTGCATAATCAACAATCTGTTGCCGGACAAATCTCACTCTGTGCACACCCCAGTACCATGGTATCTTATCTCTCTTCCCCTCCTCTGGCAAAGCACCAATGTAAACCTGACTCACAATGAGCTCCAGTAACTTGCTTTTACAAGTGTAGCAATTCCTTCCACAGCCGTTGGTTTTAAAAGTTTTTTTCCAAATTTAGTCCACAATCAAAAAAAGAAAAATAAAAAGGTTCAGTCTTTACACTATGCCATTTCAAAAGAGTGACTTTGGTTGACTATGAAATAAAACAATGTGTTTGAGAAACTCAGCAGGTCTGGCAGCATCTGAACAAACAGAAACACAGTTAATGCTTCTAGTCCAATGTGATTCAATTTTTGGAACAAAGAATCTCTTTGGACTCAATTAAAGAAGGACCATAGCAAAATGTTAACTTTGGTTCTCTCCACAGATGCTGCTAAAGGAACATTTCAAGTCCGATTTGACTCTTCGGAAGAGTCCAAAGATGTTTTCATTTTGAAAAGTCATATTGGACTTGGGACTGTCTACTTTGTTTCTCTCCCCAGAGGTGTTGCTAGACGAGCTGAGATTTTTCAGCGCTTTCTGTTCTTTGAGCATCCGTAACACTTTGCTTTTATTCTGGTAGACAGCGATACCAGTGACCCCGTGTTTGATGCAAATTCATAGTGAAGTTATAATCATTGCAAAATCTTACTTGTTCTGAAGATCAAAGATTCGCTGACACTCTTCTTTGTACCTTTCCTGATGTTCAGCAACTGAAAAACGGGAACCACGAGCAAATTTACTCATGGGAGTATCTCCAGACCGGGCCTGTTCTGTTGACATCGTACGTACCACATCAATAACTTCCCATCGAGACAGCTTTTTAATCTGTTATAAATAGAATTTAAAAAATCAAACAGAATACGCCAACTTTAATACCTAAATCTATCAGAATTTTACAATACTGCAAGAACTTAAATGAAACAAATAGAAATTAACAAATAAATCTTAATGATTTGTTTATATTAAAGATCAAAGTCAAGCCTACTTTCTGCTCCAGAATAGATAAGTAAAAGGATTTATTGCTGGCAAAATTGGGAAACTGAATAACTTACCTCTTCTTCTGGCACTCCAAACTTGCGAAGGAGCTGTTTGGCATTTTTCAGAGATAGGCGCCGCAGATCAGCATCTGTTCCTGTCACGGTCTTCTTCACAGGTTGGGGTTGGTTGTCATCCTGAAAATTTGAGTCGAAACTTGGTTCGCTAGATTTTTTTTTATTTAAAGAGACAACTTACTTCAACTTACAAGGGCAGAGACATGTGTAAGGTCACCATTTAGTTTCCACAGGAAGCTTATAAAATTCCAAGGGAAATTTTTTGAAACTTGCAACACATTTTTGCTGTTTACAGTTTCAAATATAAAAACAGAGTTCTTGAATCCTAGAAAACTACCACTGAGCCCTTCAGCATTTAAAATCTTTAGCAAAATTAACCCTTTTTGTCGGATCAATCATTCAACTTTATCGCTACTCTTGTGTCCAGTGATAAACTGCACAGAGATTCTAACATCAACATTTAACTTGGCATTCCTTTTGCTTGTTTGTTCATGCATGTACTAAACCATAGAGATGTTGTGCTTCGAAATCTTTACTGATGCCCAGCATCTAAGACTGCCTTAATGCCAAGCAGATGCTAGCTGAAGAAACATCTCATTTTCCAAGTAGTCAAACTGTCTTCTGTCAAAATACAGAAGGTGTTCCGCACAATCTCATTATCAAGATGACTTCTTTGGCGTCACTTAACTGCAATTTGGGTGAACTGGCGTAAAATGGGGGACTATTTGTCTTTGTTGTTGCAACGGTTCCAGGAGTAGTAAGCTACTAATCACACGTGTTTTGCAACTATTAATAGTTGACCTCCAAACTGTGGACCAACAGAACTTTCCATTTTCTTTCTAGCCCAAAGGTTCTGTGTCTTTAGCGCACATTCACTATGGGGTTTATATTTTAGTGAGTAAAGTTTGAAAGTAAGAAGACAAGCATTAAATTTATAAGGTAAATTGATTTATGCTGGCTGCCAGCTTGAAGATTTGAATTAAATAGGTAACAGTCGATATAGTTTCCGGTGTTATAGTAAGATATCAAAAGTACGAGGTAATCATTCAAATTCTTACAGGGTACCTTTTGCTGCTGTGGTTTGTTGGGAACCTTGACGTAGGAAAACCCTTCACCACAGCCAGTAGGATCAGCAACCCCAGTAACCTCTAGTAGACATTTGCCTTTCATTGCGGCAATGAATGCTCGTGTGGTATTCCAGGGTGCTGTTCTGACCTATAAAAAAAGAGATTAAGAAAAATTAATGAAGCATGAACTTGGTCATGTGCGAGGACTGATAACAATTCCAGAGCTAATAGTCATAAACTCTTCCAACATGAGCAACCACCAATGAAAATTCTAGTTTGACCAAGAATCCATTGATAACCAGATTAAATCTAACAGTGGCTTTAAAGCTTTCAAATTCAAATGTTTAATAATGGAAAACAATACTTGAGGGTCAAGTGAAATTAAACTGTTTCAAAAACATCACTTCAGAATAAGAGGTAGGAGGAACTGCTGATGCTGGAGAATCTGGTAGAGCTGGATGAACACAGCAGGCCAAGCAGCATCAGAGGAGCAGGAAACCTGACATTTGGGTCTGGACCCTTCTTCAGAAATGGGGGCGGGGAAGGGGATTCTGAAATAAATACAGAGAGAGCGAGGGGAAGGTGGATGGAAGGTGGATAACGGAGCAGATAGATGGAGAGGAGACGGCTTCAGGACGTGGTCGAGCAGTTTCAGGACCGAAGAGATTACCAGAGGGTTGCAATGGGAGAGACATCCACTGAGGTCTTTCTGGAGGGAGGAGGGTAACTTCTTCAAGTTAGCATTCTCTCTCGCGTTTCCCGCAACTCATCCCTCACACCCCCTCCCCGCAATAACTACAAAAACAGAATCCCCCTCGTCCTCACGTACCACCCCACCAACCTCCGGATTCAATGCATCATCCTCCGACACTGCAATCTGACCCCACTACCAAAGACATTTTTCCCTCCCCACTCTTATCTGCCTTCCGGAGGGACCGCTCTCTCCGTGACTCCCTTGTCTGCTCCACACTCCCCGCCAGCCCCACCACCCCCAGCACTTTTCCCTGCAACCGCAGGAAGTGCTACACCTGCCCCTACACCTCCCCCCTCACCCCCATCCCAGGCCCCAAGTAAACCTTCCACATTAAACAGATGTTCACCTGCACATCTGCTAATGTGGTATACCGTACCCGCTGTTCCCGATGTGGCCTCCTCTGTATCGGGGAAACCAAGCGGAGGCTTTGTGGAGCATCTATGCTCAGTTCGCTACAAACGACTGCACCTCCCAGTCGCGAACCACTTCAACTCCCCCTCCCACTCCTTGGACGACATTTCGCTTGGGAACCCTGCAGCCCAATGGTATCAATGTGGACTTCACAAGCTTTAAAATCTCCCCACCCCCTACCTCATCCCAAAACCACCCCAGCTTGTCCCCGCCTCCTTGACCTGTCTGTCTTCCCTTGACTGACCAACCCCCATCCTAACCTCCCCACCTATACTCACCTTTACTGGCCCCATCCCCGCCTCCTGGACTATCCGTCTCCTCTCCACCTATCTACTCCTTTATCCACCTTCCATCTGCCTCCCCCCTCTCCTTATTTATTTCAGAATCGCCTTTCCCTCCCCCATTTCTGAAGAAGGGTCCAGACCCAAAACGTCAGCTTTCCTGCTCCTCTGATGCTGCTTGGCCTGTGTTCATCCAGCTCTACACCTTGTTACTTCAGAATAGGAGGTTGCCCATTTAGATGGAGATGAGGAGAATTTTGTCTCTCAGAGCTGCGAATGTTTGGGATTCTTTACCACAGTGAGTTGTGGAAACTGAGTCAAATACATTCAAGGCTGAGGGAAACAGATACTTAAACTTTAGGTGAGCGAAAGATTATAGTAGGTCAACCAAGACACTATTGAATGGCAAATCAAGGTCAAGGCACAATTTGGCCTATTGTTTTGAAGATCCTTCATTTGTGATATTTTATTTGAGGACATAGGTTTTAAAGGATTGCGAAAAAAAGTAATTTTCCCCCAAGTTTTGTAGAAATACCAGGTGTGGCTTTTTAGGTAATTGAAAAGTTCATGAAAGGTAAAATTGATATTGGTGATTTTTAACAAGGGTTTCTAGAATTCACATGCCTGGTGACAACTATCCTATTGTAGTCCCCTGTTGGGCTGTTTGGACAGTAACTGGATAGACAGTACTTTGATATCTGAATCAGTTGAGCGACAAGATGCCTATAAGGAATGGATGCCCAGCTGATATCTCCTTTTCTGCAAAACCCTTTTGTTCAGTTCAGTGTGAGGCATATTTCTTCTTCTGAAAGTATGACTGAAACAACTTCTCAACATCGTATTTCCTTAGCAAGCTGTGGCTTTCAAGACTCCTGAGACAAACCACAAATGCAGAGATTTCACCTCTCAGACCAGACCATCACAGCACTACACTTTGAAAAACTGTACTTGTTATCCTTTACACCTTGAAGCAAACTCTAAATGCCACAAAACCTTTTCTTGTTTTGTTTATAAAGGGGATTTATTGAAGAGAAAAATCCATTTTAATTTTCTTTTCCTCAAGTGTGTTTGCACGTTGTTTTTTTCATTATGCAATATTTAGAGGAAAAACATTTATATTGCGATAGGACTAACAGTGTATGCTTACCCAATGAAGATGCAAGAATTAGTAAGTTCTGTTTTGATAATAAAACATGAATTTTGTGCTCATAAAGAAACATGACTGCCAGATCCTTTCACTTCAAACCTGCTACAGGCAAGGTATTTCATTGATCATCTCAGAAACAGGGGAAAATATTTTATGATGTGACCTGTGGAGTAGTGAGACCACTAACAGTACACTCCCTTCTGAAGAAGAGTCATTGGACCTGAAACATTAACTCTGCTTTCTCACCAGAGACACTGCCAGACCTGCTGAGTTTTTCCAGCAATTTCCATTTTGTGTTTCTGATCTCCAGAATCCACAGAATTTTTGTTTTTTTTTGTTCAGTGCACTCCTCCAGCCTTTGTCACTGCACAATTCATGCTCCTATCTCTTTTGCTCTTGTACACACTGACATGAGAAGAATAATAAGTTTTCACTTAGGATAAAAGAGAAAATTTCCATCTTATCACCTCATCATCGATCTTCATCTGAAATTCTTCTTCATTCTCCTCCTCTGGTGCAAAGAATGATTTTTCACCATACCCAGCATCCTGCAAGTAGTGAAAATAAGTCATTTTGCACTGCTGAAACATCAAATCCTAATGACAACTATCTTCATAGGTACAATCTAATGGCTACTTCCAAACAGAAATCTGTGTTAAAACTAACATCAAGAACCCTTTCATTGAAGTAAAGTGCTGTGTCTGGGTGACCTGGCCTATACATGTCAAAACTTATGTTACAGCTAACTGAAATTCAGTTATGAAGGAAATGTAAGCATTCCTAAAAAAATAAAACCCATCTCACTCAAATCAGCGTACATCCCATTTAGCTGTACCAACATGACTAGAAGCAGTGTGTGTAAGTAGCAAAGATCTTCAGTCCATTTGAATCACAGCAAATTGTGCAGATCCATCACTGTGTCTAGTAGGTGGAAAGTAAAATATAATTGTACCAGATTTAAAATTTTCTTAATGTAAACAAATTGCAAACAACCTGAATATGTGTTTGTAGAATAAATTAGTCTCAAAAATGCTGACTTCAACCAGTTGCAAGTCTTTTTAGTATCTAACTTATATCATGCAATAAACATCTCCAATAAGACCATCCATCCATCTTTGACAATTAATGACATTATTATCGCTGAACTGAATCACACAATCAACATCCTGGTGCTTACCAGAAACAGAAATGAGCTGGCTATATGGATACCATGGCTGCAAGAACAAGCTAGAAGGTGAAAATTTAGGTGAGTTACACACTTCCCGATTCCCTAAAACATGTCCACCACGTAAAAGGCACAAGTCAGGAGGGTGATGGAGTATTTGCCATTTGCTGGGTGAGTACAGCTCTAATGAAAATCAAGAAGCTTAATACCATCGAAAGCCACCATTCGATTGCCATACACCATCCAAAACCCTAAAAATGTTCACTCCCTCCACCACTGACATTGCAAGATGCACTGCTGCAAATCACTAAGGCGTCTTTGAAGGCGCCTTCCAAATCCCAACCCATACCATTTAGAAGGACAAGGCCAGCAAACGCATGGGAACACCATTATCAGCAAACTCCCTTTCAATCCAAGCATCATCCTTACTTGGAACTATATTGTAGTGCCAACAGCGCCATTCAAATTCCTTTCTAACACCACTCTAAGTATGGCTACACATCACGGACCACAAAGGTTCAAGAAGTTGGCTTACCACCACCTTCTCAAGGGCATTTAGGGACAGATGAAAAATGCTGACCTTGCTAGCAATGCTCACATCCCATGAAAGAAGAAAAAAAAAACTTTCCTGTTAAACTGCCTTTCAAGATGAACTGATACAAAAGCTGGGTCTAAGGCCAGAAAATGAAATAACAAAGACTAGATTCCAGCCAAATGAATCAAACTACTTCAGTAACGTTAAATTTTGCAATGACAAATCCACAGCTGAATCATAGATTTCTGTGCTGTTGCAACGTCAAACACTCATTAAGCTTGAGCACAAACCAGGACTGGAATATTCAGCTTGGCACAAATCCTCAACACATCACCTTAACACACACAGCTTTCAGCATTGTTCAATTAAAATGGTGATTTGGACACCAACCCAGACATCAAACAGAAGGACCAGTTTTCAATAAATCCAGAAACCCAACGCATATATCCAATCTCAATTCCAAAAATCAGAATTTGCTCAAAATGCAGCCCTCATAGCAGTTGGTCCTCCAAATAGAATGAATGTTTTTTGAAGTATTAGAGACAGAGTTTGTTTGACAGAAGACAGAGGGTGGTGGTTGATGGGAAATGTTCATCCTGGAGTTCAGTTACTAGTGGTGTACCTCAAGGATCTGTTTTGGGGCCACTGCTGTTTGTCATTTTTATAAATGACCTGGATGAGGGCGTAGAAGGATGGGTTAGTAAATTTGCCGATGACACCAAAGTCGGTAGAGTTGTGGATAGTGCGGAAGGATGTTGCAGGTTACAGAGGGACATAGATAAGCTGCAGAGCTGGGCTGAGAGGTGACAAATGGAGTTTAATGTGGAAAAGTGTGAGGTGATTCACTTTGGAAGGAGTAACAGGAATACAGAGTACTGGGCTAATGGTAAGATTCTTGGTAGTGTGGATGAGCAGAGAGATCTTGGTGTCCATGTGCACAGATCACTGAAAGTTGCCACCCAGGTTGATAGCATTGTTAAGAAGGCATACGGTGCGTTAGGTTTTATTGGTAGAGGGATTGAGTTTCGGAGCCATGAGGTCATGTTGCAGCTGTACAAAACTCTGGTGCGGCCGCACTTGGAGTATTGCGTACAGTTCTGGTCACCGCATTATAGGAAGGATGTGGAAGCATTGGAAAGGGTGCAGAGGAGATTTACCAGGATGTTGCCTGGTATGGAGGGAAGGTCTTATGAGGAAAGGTTGAGGGACTTGAGGCTGTTTTCGTTAGAGAGAAGAAGGTTAAGAGGTGACTTAATAGAGACATACAAGATGATTAGAGGATTAGATAGGGTGGACAGTGGGAGCCTTTTTCCTCGGATGGTGATGGCTAGCACGAGGGGACATAACTTTAAATTGAGGGGTGATAGATATAGGACAGATGTCAGAGGTAGGTTCTTTACTCAGAGTAGTAAGGGCGTGGAATGCCCTGCCTGCAAAAGTAGTAGACTCGCCAACTTTAAGGGCATTTAAATGGTCATTGGATAAACATATGGATGATAATGGAATAGTTTAGGTTAGATGGGCTTCAGATTGGTTTCACAAGGCGGCACAACATCGAGGGCCGAAGGGCCTGTACTGCGCTGTAATGTTCTATGTCCTGATTCAACACAGCAACTGGAAGTACACAAAAAGCAGGAACTTAATAAACTTAAACGTACAACAGCATGACTCAAAATTTTCCTTATATTCATTTAGGTGTAATGTTAAATGAACTAAGCCGGTGCAAACTTTCATCACTGCACAAATGGAATCTTAATACAAGTTAACGCAAGTAGTGTAAAAGGTATCATTTAATCTGCATTAAGATATTTTTGAATTTTATTCAACAAACAGTGCACAAAACCTTGCGAACACTATTAAAGTTGCACTATAATCTGGCAATGCTTAACTTTTAAAGGCACCCACACCTGGACTTTATTAAGAATATAATATTTACCTTTAAACGCTGCTCTGCCGCTAACATACTATAATATGCACAGCACTGCTCTGGAGAGACCATGGCTCGAATCTCTTCCTCTGTGGGCAATCTGAAGTCTGGTTTAAGCACCCACCAGTTTGAGTCCATTCCTTTAGAGGCAGGTTAAACAGACATAATTAGCACGCACAAGCAAAGGTGGATGTTGTATGTTTCTGTGTTGATATAACAAAGCCTTATACATCTTATATGAAGTTACAGGACACTGCAGTAATATGACAGCAAGATTCACATTTCTGAAAAATATGACAAATTTGCATTGTTTTACTGCAATAATACAACACTGAAGTCGTACAAGTGCAGTGCTCATCACTGTCCTGTAAGTATGTGCATATTAAAGCTTGTACCTGTTCGCTTGAAATCTGCACACAGTTTCAATCGTTTTCTAATGCTGCTCTCAGAGTGGGAAGGAAATGCCTTCTTTATGTCCTCCATACGAATTCTGCGTGGACGATCCTTACTTTTCCAGAAAAGGCGGTAAATAAATACCTTCAGAAAAATAAAGTGTAGTGCATATTGTACACAGAATGAGCAAATATGAGTTGAGTATGTGTGAAGATTTTTAACTGTCAATATCTTTCTAAAATTGTGGTCTGCAGTCCATATTTAACTGGAATTTACTGTGGAAATGAAGTACTGTTAATAAAATTAATTAAATAAAATAAAGTTAATAAATTTCTTCCACGATTAAACAGGAATAAACAAACTCTATTGGTGAAACAGCTGATAAATTCATCAGCTGACCAATTCAATTTAGCTTCTGCAGCTTTGACTTCAAAGAGACTAGCTGCAGCTAGCATTTGGAAGTCTGATTATAAGCAAGGTGAAAAAATATGAGTTGGTGAGTGGGAAGTTTCATGAGATGGAGAAAAGAAAGATTTTCTTTTTCAACCTCCAGTATTTGGTTCTTCCTTTGGTGCAGCAACACGAGTTGGTTAGCAAGGGGAACTGAACGATTGAACATATGGTGACAGAACTGAGGTAGGATGGAAGGCAGCAGATTTCTGAGGCATTGAAAGCATTGTTGGAGTAGATGGGACCTACAAGACGAACATACTGCATCTTAAAAGCACAGGAACTAACGTCCCCTCGGAAAGATTTGCTATTTCCTCTAGCTAAGGTCTAAACTAGATTGGATTGGGGATGGGGGACTGACAGAAATCTCAGAGAGAAAAAACTGGTAATAGAAAATAAAAAAAGGTAATTGAAATCAAAAGACAATTGAAACAAAGACAAGCAAGACATAGGAAAAGAATGCAGAGTCATATTTAAAAGGCAGAATTAAAGGCACTCCATCTGAATACATGCAGCATTTGCACAGGGTTGATAATTTGAAGGCACAAGTTGAGGCACCTGGATGTCTGCCATTACAGAAACATGGCTACAGCATTATCAAGCTTCAGAACTGAATATTCAAGGATATTCAAGCAAAAATTGCTGAAAAAGTAAAAAGAGGTGGGACAGTGTTCTTAATGTGGGATCAGATCAATACATTAATGAGCGAGGACTTTAGATTGAAGGATAAAGACACAGAAGTAGTTTGAATAGAATTATGAAGCGAGGGGCAGAAAACATTGGTGGGAGATGTTTACAGGCCACCAAACTTTAGTGGTGATTTTGGGTACAGTAAAATCTGGAAATTAAAGATGAACGTGTCATACAACAATAATAGATTTCAATTTACATTTAGACTGGGTAAACCTAATCGGTAGTAATGCTATGAAAGATGAATTCATGATGTGTTTACAAGATGAGTTTCTGCAGCATTACATTGAAAACCAGCTAAACATTATATATTTAAAACAAAATCTAAAATAGCACAGTGAGAAAGGGTGTTGGTATAGTGGTAATACCTACTAATACAGAACCCTAGGCTAAAACTGTGAAGACATGAGCTTCAATCTCACAATAAAAACCAAAAGAACTGTGGATGCTGTACATCAGGAACAAAAACAGAAGTTGCTGGAAAAGCTCAGCAGGTCTGGCAGCATCTGTAAAGAAAAGATCAGAGTTAAGTTTTCGGGTCTGGTGACCCTTCCTCAGAATTGTTCTGACCCGAAACATTAACTCTGATCTTTTTCTTCACAAATGCTGCCAGACCTGCTGAGCTTTTCCAGCAACTTCTGTTTTTGCTTCAATCTCATCATGGGAAATGGTGAAATGTGAGTTTAGCATAAATCTGCAATAAGAAGTTAGCCTGATGGCAATCATATAACCACTTCGATGGTTGTTGAAAACCGGTCTGGTTCACTAATGCCCTTTACAGAATCTACCATCCCTACTTAAGCAGGCCTACATTTGACTCCAGATTCTCAGCAATATAAAAACAAAGTACCACAGATGTTGGAGATCTGAAACAGAAGCAAACTGGAGAACTCAGTGGGTCTAGCAGCATCTATGGTGAGGAAAACATATATGACTTTTCTGTGGAACTCTTTAGTTCTATGCAGTAACAATTCTGTGGTGATGTGTTCCTGGATTTTCAGCAGGTATTTGGTAAGGTTCCACACTGGAGGTTAGTAAACAAAAATTAGAGTACACAAGATTTGTCGTTCTCTACTATTGTGGTTTGAGAATTGGTTAACAACTGAAAGCAAATTAGGAATAAACCACTCATTCTTAGAATGGAAGGCTGTTACTTGTGAGGTACCACAAGGATCAATGCTAGGGCACAGCTGTTTAGAATGCATACATATGTATGATTTGGATGTGGAGACTAATTGTGATATTTCGAAATTTGTTGATGACACCAAACTAAGTGGGTTTGCAAACTGAGAGAAAGATGCAAGGAGGCTTCAAACAGATTTTAATAGGCTAAGTGAATGGACAAGAACATGCAAATGGAATACCTTGCAGACTTTTCTAAACACTTTTCAAAATACTTTGATACTTTGATAGAAAAAAACTGAAAGACATTATTTATTAAAAAGGTCCAAAGAGACCTGGTACTTGGTCATGAGCAGTAAAAGCTTGTATGTAGGTGCAGCAAGCAATTAAGAAGGCAAATGGTTATTGGCCTTCATTTCAAGGGGATTTCAGCATAGAAGTAAAGATGCCTTGTTAGAGTTATATAGAGCCTTGATGAGACCACACCTGGAGTACTGTGTACAGTTTGGGTTCCTTATCTACGGAAGGATATACTTGCCATAGGTGGTGTGCAACAGAGGTTCACCAGAATAATCCCTGCGGTAGCAGGACTGTTTCATGAATAAAGAGTAAGTAAACTGGATCTTTATGGTCCAGAATTCTGAAGAATGAGAGATAATGTTATTGAAACCTACAAAATTTTCACAGGGCATGACAGGATAGATGTGAATAGGATGATTCCCCTGGCTGGGGAGTCAAGAACCACAGGATATCATCTCAGAGTAAGGCACAGGTCATTTAAGGCCGAGATGAAGAGAAATTCTTTCACTCAAGAGGGTGGTGAATCTTTGGAATGTTCTATCCCAGACAGATGTGGAAGCTCGATAATTAAGCAGGTTCAAGACAGAAATCAATAGATTTCTGGAGACATGTAACATCAAGGAATATGGAGATAGTGTAATAGAGTGGCATTAAAGTAGATAATCAGCCATGATTTAATTAAATGGTAGAGACTACTCCTGTTTCTACAGTTCTAACAAGGACATAGATATCAAACTGAATAAAGCGTGTTAATTTAAAATTAACCTAGCCATTAATAGTACACATACCTGAAGAAAGTCTCGTACATGTGTGTTAGCACGCTTTGAGTTTGGACCAGGCACTTCATAGAGTGGACACTGCTGGCCTACAACAAAAATATCAACCAATTCTCTGATATGGTATGCTTGACGAGTTCGGATTATCAGAAAATCTGTTTCTGGCATCTTATGGAGGTATATTGGACAGCGAAAGAGGTTGTTTTCAAATGCCTGTTAAAAAAGGAAACACTTCAACAAAAGCTCAAATTTTTTCTTCTATTTAGATTTCAGAGACTTTTCTTCTTAAGACTTGTTTAATTTGAAGCCAAAATAAAAAGCATCAAAATACAGGATGTCTTCAAGGTTAAACGAAGAAAACAGACAGAGATAAGTCAGGTAGTCAAGGTACCAGATTTAAGATTTTAAAAACATTTTACAGCAGGGAAACTTGCAATAACAACGGATTGCAACTGTTCAAGGAAACAACTCATTATCATCTTCTCAATGGCAACTACGGTAGTCAATAACACCCACATCCCATGGAGGAAGAAACAAGTGTTAAAGAGTTCACAGAATTATTCTAAAGTGCAGGCATGTCATTCGGAACTAGGACTTATGTAAAACTAAAGCCTGGTTATGCACAACATTAAAGAAAGCAAGGTTTAGAGGGACAGTGTCTCACAACTCCTTCACTTTGGTGACATCATATTCATCTTATAAAAGGATGAACAAATGAGAAAAACATAGATATTAAAAGCAAAGGAAACAACAAACTAAAGCCTGCATCTTTTGTCCCTTCAGAGTGATTATTTTATTTCAAACATTAACATTTACTGCATCATTGAAAACAATTCTGCCTTCCTGATCATTGACCCTTTCTGTTTTAATGTAGGTTTCATCTATTCACTGCTCTTCCCAGTTTTCAAATTTTTTTCCTAAAGCCTTTTTTACTTAATATAGAAAAACCGCTGATTTGACCAATTTGCATTGAATTTGGACAGATATATTAACCAAAAGGAATTAACTAACTTCTTCCTAATACACAGAACTGCAGCACAGGCAGTTTTTCCCAAATCCTCCACTTAATTCCTTAAAAAGCGGCTTCCAAATTTAGATGTACACCCTGTCAATGAAAATAGACTAATAGGAAAGACTGTCAGCACTGACCTGTCTATATAACTGGAGGTAAACCTATGTGCTAAAAACTGATGATAAAGAAAAAGTTTTAAAAAACTATCAGTATGCTTCCACATTGTCAGGTCTTCTTTTATGTGCCTGCCTACTTCCATAACATGGGTCCTACCTGCAATAACTGTCCTGGATGCAAGGATCCAAGGAATGGAGATGTGTGGCAATAAACAGTCTCGCCATATTTACAATCCGGTGCGCCGGGATCCTTGCCTGGTTTCTGTAATAGAATATTTGAAGACTAAATGAATGACACTTGCCCCTAGACGCATGATTTCAAACTCACAAATATTTAAACATGAATTGAAGTATAAGCTGTCACATTTAATCAAGGATCAGCTTGCTATACACTGGTTTGTATCAAGGTTATTTGTCCATTGTACAATTGATCAGCTTAATACTTAATTGTAGTCCTAAAAATCTTTACTATAAAATATTTGTTTAAAATAAGTTTAACTCACCCTCTTGTAGTAGTTTTTGATTTTGGTTGCCATGCCAACTTGCATCATAAGCGGTGGATATTCTTCACTGTACTCAGCGAGAATAAGGTCACCATCTTTACCTGTCAGATCCTGAGGAGTTCGCATAAAGAACATCTCTCCACCACCAGAAGCTTGACGTTCCTGTTCACGCATCTAAGAATTAAAATATATGTATGTCATCACCTAATCGACTCTATACAACAGGCATAGTACTGTACAAATACCCAAAATATACAAGAGCACAGTATTGTGTAGGATGTTAAAAAAAAACTGAAGACATTTCTGCCAATGAATTAATACTACAAGCTCCTTTCACCAGCTATTGTTGGCTCCTGATACCTCTTCCATCAAAAAGTCAGACTAATTGCATCGTTGGCATGATGTATGTGTTTATTCCTCAACATACCTAACAATAAATATCCATCCAAACATGAGAAATCTTGTGGGTTAAGGAAGCATTCCATGGCGTAATTGTGAAATTTACTACATTCATCAACTCAAATTTCACCCCTGTACAATTCTCAGCACTACAATTTATGAAGATTCAGAAAGGATTTACAAAAGGCTGAGGGATGAGGGACTTCGATTACATGGATAGGTTGTAAAAGCTAAGTTTTTATGCCTCAGAGAAAGTCGAAAAGAGATTTTATATAGGTATTCAAATGAGGTGGCGTCTGGACACTGTAGAAAAAGAGAAAAAATCCTCTGATTGGCAGAATAACTGACAACCGGATTAACAAAAAAAAATGAAGGATAAACATACCAAAGAAGGAATGAGGAAAAAAAAAATTTAGGCTGCAAATGGTTAGATTTTGTAACGCATAGATTGTGGTATCAGCAGATTGGATCTCAGTTGTCAAAACAGACTAGATAATTCACTGAAACAAAAATAAACTGCAGCATGCTGGTGAAAGTGAGAGGGCTTGGGACTACCTGAATTGCTCCTGCAGAGAAATCCACTGACTCAACTGGAAACAAAATGGCCCTGTTTTACACTGTAACCATCCCACGATTCTACTGAAAGACAGCCAAGGGTGGTCGGCTGGAACAAGATCAATAAATGAGCAATACTACAAGATAGGACACGAGTGGCAGAGTTTTGCTAATGTTAAAATTTGTGTATGATCAATCTTTGCAAAATTTTGGTTGGAGAGATCGAGTTTTCAGGCAGTAAAGGTATAGATGAATAATTCAGGAGCAGAGGCACTCAAGTAAGAATATTGATCGGTGATGGTAGAATATAGATAGGATACATATTTCTAGTTCAGTTAAACTTCAAACAACACACCAATGTTCCTCCATCACTGGAATGAGTTTGAATAAAAAGCTAAGGATTGATCTAGAATTGAAGGCAGCCCCATGTAGCTTCCAATCAAGAACAGAGTGGCTTCAGTTTTACCAGCATTAAACTGGAACAAAGTTCTTGCTTATCCACCACTTGATATCAGATAAGCATTCAAAGGATATCAAAGTCAAAATTGAGAAATGAAAGATAAAATTAGCCATAACGTATAAAATTACAGATGGGTGTCATGACGGCAAGGAATAAAGAGCATGCCAGAAGTAACCATGACAGAGGACAGAGAGAGAGGTAATTTCAGGCCGTGTTCTGGCTACATTAGGACAGGTATGAGTAGAGCCAGCAAACTGCAATCTCTAAAAAGTGGATCACAGAAGAACACAGACGCTGAACAGCTATCTGCACTCACAGAAATGAAGACATCATAAGTCCAGCCGAGACCAGACTTGGGTCGAAACAGACAAGCAGAGGAGGACTAGAGAACTTTTAGAATTCTCTTAACTCTTCAATATGATCCTGGAGTAGATCTGGCTGCTGAGAAAGGAGATGATATTTTAATTGACTAGCTGAACTAGTCAAACCTGACTGTGGCATGTGCTTAAACCTGCAATTTTTGTGTGAGCATGCAGAGGTGGGAATTGCACAAAGCAGTTGGTATGGATTACAAAATTAAAAGATGAAGCCAAGAAAGCTACTGAGCTAGAATTAAAATATCTCTGGAACAAAAACAAAGATGCTGGAAAAGCTCAGCAGGTCTGGCAGCATCCGTGAAGTAAAAAACAGAGTTAACGTTTCGGATCCGGTGACCCTTCCTCAGGATATCTCTGGAGTTGAGAAGTAACTGGGAAAAAGTTGAAGGTTAGAAAGGTGCAGGCGCAGTAGTTACATTCAAGCAAGACAAGGGCAAGTACCTGTACATGTCTCAGAAGATGTCTTTTGACTATTGATAATCTAATAAATAGTCAAAACCTCAGGCTTGGAAAGATATGATAGTCATTGCAGTATGACAATGAGTGGGAACTAGATATTGCAAGTTGAAATAACAAAACATGAATTCACTTTGCAAAGCTGCCAAAACAATAGAAAAGTAGATTTTCTGAAGAAGGGTCTCGACCCGAAACGTCAGCTTTCCTGCTCCTCTGATGCTGCTTGGCCTGCTGTGTTCATCCAGCTCTACACCGTGTTATCTCGGATTCTCCATCATCAGCAGTTCCTACTATCTCAGAAAAGTAGAACTCTATTGTTTACTGCCCTTCGATTCTCAAGTGAGAATTTAGAAGGACAGAATGTGGTAGTGCAAGACGGAGAGACTTGAATGAAGGAAGCAAGCAGAAATGCTAGAATTGGTGGAGATACAAAACAGAGATGAGAATTACATCATTGTCCTGGCAGTTTGGCCAAAGAATACAAAGAAACCAGAAGATGAACATAACAGATTCAATGGGAGGAAAACAGTCAACATCAGTCGATCAGATTTCAATCAGGCAGAGTTATCAACAGATTCTCTGAAAAGTGGATGATAGAGAAGTTCTTGATTACAAGGCAAAGACATTTGGTTGGTAGGGTAATCTGAACTGATTTGCTGTTGGAGGGGCAAAGGTCTGAAGTGAACAGCAGCTGGAGCATGCACGGAATGGAATTCCTGTTAGTATTTGGGATTGAGCAGTTGCTATTGCTGCTCCAATAAAACCATGAGTACTAAAACTGACATGGCAGTAAATACCTAATTTGGAGCAGAAGAAAGTCGTAGGCTCACCCAGCAGATACCTCAGCTTGGGCTGTGAGCAAGAAATGAATGGATTCAACGACTGAGGGAAATATTACACAAAGTGTTATTATTAGTGATGATGTGGTAAGAAAGAAGGGAACAGAAAGAAGTCCCTGAAACCAACAGAGAAAGGATAGATGGGAGACAAAGTCAAGGAGAACAACTAAACGGAACTGCTGGGGACAAACACAGAGAATGCTGAGAAATCACCTCTGGAGAATTTTCAAACCAGACTCCAAATGTTAAATTTTTCTTTCATCACAAATGCCACCAAACCTGCTGAGTTTCTCCAGCATTGTCTGCGTTTGTTTCAGATTTCCAGAATTGGATTACAAGAAATAGGTACAGGAGTAGGTTGATTAGCCCCTCACGCCTGCTCTGACATCAACAGGATCATAGCTAATCTGACATTTCTCATGTCCACATTCCTGCATTTTCCCCATAACCCTTGATTTCTCTATCGAGCAGGAATCTCTCTATTGCAGCCTTCAATATATCCAAGGATTCTGCTCCCACAGCTCTCTGTAGCAGGGAGTTCCAAAGTCTCTCAACCCTCACAGAAGAAATTCCTCCTCATCTCAGTCTTTAAGTAGTGGCTATTTATCCTGAGACTATGCCCTCTGCTCTTAGACTCTTGAGGGGAAACGTCCTCTTAGGACTTGCCCTGTCAAGTCACTTAAGAATTCTATATGTTTCAATGTGATCGCCTCTTACTCTTCTGAACTCCAATGTGTTGAGTACCAACGTGTTTAGGCTTTATTCCTAAGATAATCCCTCCATACTGGGGATCATCCAAGTGAACCTTCACTGAACTGCCTTCAATGAAATTATATCTTTCCTTAAATAAGGGGACCAAAACTGTTCACAGTTTTTAAACGTGGTTTCATTTTGTACAGTTGCAGTACGAGTTGCCTACACTCGTACATCAAACCCCTTGAAATAAGGGCCATTATTCCATGAGCCTTCCCAATTACCAGTGTGCTAGCCTTCTGCGTTCCATGCATAAGTACTCTGACATCCTTTTGTGTTACACCCTTTTCAAGTTTGTGTCTGTTTAAATAATACATTGTTCTTCTGTTCTACCTCCAAAATGAACATCTTCACATTTTCCTACATTATACTTCATTTGCCAACTTATTGCCCATTTACTTAACCAATCAATACCTCTCTGTAAAGTATTTGCATTCCTCTTGTAATGTGTCTTTCCACATGTCTGTACCTGCAGTATTTTGCCTTTATAAAACATGTAGGGGAACTTGTATCCAGAACTGCAATGAATATGTGTGCAAATAGATGGAGAACCAATCTTAACATATGTTCTCAACAGGAGACCATGAGGAGGTTTTAAGGACATTGATTACATTTTCAAATTGCTCGTAATATGATTTAATGTTGATTTTCTTATCACTTTATATATAATGATGACTGGGAATACTGATTATCTTTCTTGAACAACTGAAGGATTTAGCAGAGTTACAACCCTGTCAAGGACAAAGATTCACTCTCATTTTGGTATACGTTTGGAGGCATTTGTTCAGAGACAGCCAGCTGCCATAGTGAATGAAGGATGGTGTATTGCTGGTCCAGCCACTGCTCTGTTTTTCAGCACTTCATAATACTGAGATGTGGATTTCCAGAAGTAGTGAATGTTGCTCTTGCAAACAGCTTGTTTGTTTCTAATGACTATTTTTGCAAAACATTGTTTGGTTTTGAAATGCTAGTTCAATGACCAATTAAGAATTTGCTAGTCAGTTCTTGTAATGCTGTAATGGGCTTCCTAGAACTAAATACAGTTGCACAGGTGAATTGACTTCAGGCAGTCAGTCATTCTGACAGACAGCAGAAGGGTGCTCTTGTGGTGCAACGGTATTATTCCCTACCTCTGGACCAACAGATTCCAGTTTAAGTCCCACCTGCTTCAGAGTTGTCTAATACATCTCTGCATAGGTTGATTAGATAAATAGGTGACAGACATTATAAGGGCTATTGTAGCACAGTGGTGGTGTCCCTACCTCTGAGTGAGAAGACCTGTGGTCAAGACCCACCTACTGCTGAGCTGTGTAATAACATCCCTGCACAGGTTGATTAGAAAATACCGGCAGACATGAGAGTGGAATCCATTTGCTACCTAGGGTTGCAGTTGAAGTAAAAATCTGTTTCACCTGAAATAATGGCACTACATTTCTGGACACCAGGAACACTGGTTTATGATTGTATGAGCAACAAATATGCCTCAACTGACCAATCCTGCTTTTGTATCATCCAGTTAATTTACAACAAAATTCAAATTGAACAATTCAACTGGTTTGGTGTTTCAGCAAGATTTCAAAGGCAAAAAGCAGGACTCCACTTTAAGACTGAGACACTGCAAATAATGGATACTTAATTACTTGTCTAATTAGTAAAGATGATTTGATAGTCATGTGGAAGCCACTGACCATTTTAACATTGTATGTTACTTATTCACATAACTTCCCTATTTATCATAGCAGCGATGGTACTTATACATTTACAAATAACAAAAGAATTCATTTGAAACTAGTTGCTTGCTTTCCACGTCTTCAGTGAATAAATGCAATAATTCAGAATCCTGCAAAAGACAGCAAAAACATTTGTTTCTAACAGATGTACAAGACAAATTTGTGAAACCATAAAGATCCTGAATACATTTAAATGTTGGTAATAGATCAATTCATCCTGCTCAATGTATTTGCCAAAGTTAACCAAGTCTTAGCATAAATCATATAATATTTGGAAATAAACTCTCTTAAAAGAACTATTCCTGAGTGGAGAACCCCAGAAGCAACAAGACTGACAACAAGAATTACAATAACTAAATATACACTATGCATGACTAAAGGAGATCTTTACCTTGGCTTTTTTCTTGATATGTTTCAGCAGTGGGTACACAGAATGAGGTCCTGGCTGTGACAACGCTCCAAAAGAATATTTCTTCAGTGTTGGCCGGTGGAATTGCCTGAGTTTCATTGGTCCCATATGAGTTGGGAAAAATGGCTGTCGAAGTTCCACAGCAGGAATAGAATGCTGCAACAGAAACATTGTTCAGTCAATGTGGCTAAAAATAAACACAGTTCAAAGTTACACTCAACACACAGCACCCAGCAATAACAGACTGACATAGAAATAAAATAGCTCTGAAAAATACCAATCATCAATGTCTATCTGTTCTTTCTAAAAGGTAAAGATTCCTAATTAGGCAGGTCTTAGGTACTTACCTCCCATTTCAAGCAGCTACTACATATTTCTCTCCAAGATCCTTGCTTCATCTTTTATTTCCACTATCACAGGGATACTTATGGAAATAAAGAATGAAATGAAGACAGTGCCTCTCAAATACTGCATTAAGCAACCTTTCATGTTCAGTGTTTTAATCTTCACTCAGTTCCCCTTGATCTCTGCTGTATTCATCGCTCATCTGCATTCCCCAAACCTCTCCCTCCACAAGAACTCCGGCACTTGTGCACAGCCACCTCCCCAACCTCACCATTCTGAATTTTTGCAGAGAAAGCCAGTTCTGATGACACAAATTTAACGACTCGTTTCCAACACCATCACCTGTTCGTTTTGATGATGATTCGTGCTGGACTCGAAACATCAACTCTGTTTCTCTCTCCACAGGTGTTGTCTGTGGAGAAACTGTGTTTCTCAGCAGTTATATTTCGGATTTCCATAAATCACAATATTTTGCTTTTTCCTGCCATCTTCTTCATAAACCCTGGGAAGATTTTCCCTAATTCACTTAAAACTGACATTTTCAATATTTCAACTGCTCAACCTTTAGCATATCATTGGCTACAGAACTTCTGGAAGCACTGATCTGCAGATCCCTTCTCTTAATCTCCACCAAAATGAACTTGTCTGAAGCAAACTTTCCTCTCAGCAGGGGCTTCACATTTGCTCCCTCAAGTCCAAGGAGATTAAATTTGAATGTGTTTGATGTAAATCTGGTTTGACCATCCATCATTAGATCTAACTGGGACCCATAAACTAGATTTCACTCTTTTCACTGAAACACTCCACTACTCCAGAGTCATTGGAAGTAAAAATAATATCCAGCACTTCTTTTGGCTCGACAGCTCTCGCCTCCGTTCTTCCATATCTCCTTCACCCTAACCACCAGCATTCATGGATATCGTCGTCACCAGACTCAGACCATTCATTTGGCTGTCTTTGCCACATTCTTCTCTGATTCACTCTGTCTTTGCAAATTGATGCCTCATCTCTGATGTCTCTTTCTTCCTCAAATAGCCTTGAGAAATGTCCCACATCTGCAGACGTCATTCCCACAACTCATTAACTGAATCTCTGCAATCAGATTTCCATCTGTCACAACATCATTACTTCCAAAGAGTCCTCAAGGATCCAGCCACTTCTTTCTCAACTACATTTGTCGTTAGGCAATCCTGAGATATGGGGCCAGCTTCCAACTCTACGTACATGATTCCCACATTAATCATTTCTCTCAATTTTGTGTTCAAATTCCTCTTATTGCTGTAATCTTTTCAATCCCAAAAACCACCAATGACTACTCAGTCTCCCACCATGGAACTCTAATAATTTGTGATAAATGCTGTAATTTGCTGAGGTCCCGTTCTAGAATTCCCTTCTAAAGCCCTCAGCACTCCTTAAAACTAACTTGTTTGACAAAACATTAGTCCCCCTTCATTGTACCTTCTTCTCTCATTCAACATTTCTTTCTTTTTGATTGTGCACATGAAACATCTTGGGACATCTTTCTATGTTAAAGGTGCTATATATATGCACATTCTTATTCTTGTTGGGTGTAAACTGACCTGTCCCAGTGCCTTAAGGGCTTCCTCCCTCTCTTCAAATGTTTTAGTTTTCCACATAGTCCCATACTATTACCCAGATATCTTGTTTGTTGGATAAACAATAATCCCACATTCTTCTTTTGTGACGCGTGATGAACTCATTTGAAGATTCTCCTTTAGCTGATCTTCTACAAACTCTTGGTCTTGAGAAAATAGAAATCATAGAAGTTACAGCACAAAAGGAGACCATTCAGTCCATTAAACCCATGTCAATGCTAGTTCTTCAACCAGAACTATCTACTCTAATCTCATTTTCCTATTCTTCTCCCATATCACATATTGTTCCTTTTTAAATACTTAGAAAATTTGCTTTTTTAAACTTCCGTGCTTCACAAGTCCATTACTGTTCGAAGTCTGAAGAAACACAAACCTGTTTTATATTTAGGGATCTCTTCCCCACAAAAATAAATATTCCTGCCTCTTTGCACATGGCTTCAGCAGTTCACAATGGGGCAATGTGTAACAATGGCAAATTTTACCTTCCCTTAAACTTCTGTCTTATGCTCCTCTCAAAACATCACATGTTCTGCAATTCATCCTTCTCAATTCCCCACTTACAGTCCTCAGTGTTTACCATTGCAGAGATTTCTTCTCATCCCTCTTCCAATGGTCTCTGGATTATGACTCTTCATCCTTGTCGATTTCAACTTGTGTAAACTGCCCTGTCTCCTCAGATTTTCTATCACCTAAATGTTCCAAGTCACATTCTCTCCATTCATCTTACTACCTTACACAACCTCTATATCTCAGAGATCTTAATCATTGATGAAGTTCTCTCACCACTTCTTCATTTCTCGTCCCACTTTCATTCCCCTACATCTCTCCACTCCCATTAGCATTACTCTGTATTTTTGGAAAAATCTCTCTTCTAGCTCTCCCACAAGTTTACTCCAAAACTCTCAATTTTCTCTTATCTTAACTTTCATATATCAGAACACCTCTGCTCCTGCTCCCGCTCCCTCGGATCTGTTTTAAATGTCTCTAACCTCGGCAAATCACTCACCATTTTCTATTCCTTCCACTTTCTCTAGTAGAGTAACTGGTTGACTACCTAGATTGAAAGGCTACAAATTCAAAGACAAAGGCACATGACTAATTTTTGATATTCATTACTCAAATTAAACTTGAATAACTCTTCTCAGTTAGGGTTATGTGATGACCTGGGGGCTTATTGCTGGACTAATAATTCAGAGACCCAAGTAATGTTCTAGGGTTCAAATCCCACCATGGTAGATGATGGAATTTGCTTTTTAATTCAACAGAATTTGGGAATTAACATTTTAATGATGACTTTGAAGTCATTGTCAACTGTCATAAACACTGATCTGGTTTACAAATTTCCTTTAAGAAAGGAAAGTGTCGTTGTTATCTGGTATAGCCTACATGCGACTCCAGACACTCAGCAATGTGGGTAATTCTTAGCCACCCTGTAAAATGGTCTAGCAAATCATTCCTAACCCTAATCCTTTCACAGCTTGTAGCTACTCCAGCAGGTCTTCACAAGGCTATGGTACAATTTTGAAAAGCATGACAAACATGCCAGTCCGTGGGAAAGCTGCAACATTCTATAGAACCAGCACGTCTAGTTCCTATACAAATTTTGAGGAACCCTTTTGTAAAATGCTAGTGGATTGCGGAGGATCTTTACTGTAAAGGAAAGTGGGGTACCAGTAATATCCTCTATCACAGCTGTGGCTCCTTGATTCCTAGAGGAATCCTTACCCTTAAGAATAAACATTGTTAAGGTTATGGTAGAAGAACCCAGTTCTTCACTCAATATGCACTGGAGGCAGTTCACAGCAAGTTTACCAGACAAGGGGTGAATTGTTTTATAAGATAAGGTTGGACTGGCTAGGCTTGTATCTGTTGGGAATTTAACTGAGTAAGAGAAGACTTGATTGGAACATACAAGATCCTTGGGGTCTTGACAGGGTAGGTTTGGAGAGATGCTTCCTCTTATGGGAGAATCTAGAATGAGGTATAAATCTTTAATTGGATCATTCATTTGGTATAGATGAGGCAAAATTTTATTTCACAGAGTCTGGAGCCTTTGGAACTCTCTTCCTCAAAAGGTGCTAGAAGCAAAGTCTTTGAATATATTTGAAGCAAAGAAATTAAGCAAGTGGATAAAAAGGTTACTGGGACAGGTGGGAATGTGGATTTGTGATTACAATCAGATCAACCATGATCTTATACAAAGACAGAGCAGGCTTGAGGGACTGAAAGGCCTACACCAGCTCGTTATTCATTTATCTTTGCAATATCTCATCTACATCAAGTTTTAAACAAATATATCAAGGGTAAATTGGCTAAGATAGATTGAGAAATTGGATTAAAAGACATAACAACGCACGAGCAACAGCAAACGTATAAATAAATATTTCATAATACTTAAAAAGTCTAAATTCCACTGAGAAATTAAAAAACTCGAAGGGAAAATGTGTGTGCAATTCAGGAGCTGAAGAATAGCATATTAAAGCATATTTATTTTGTTGCCAAAAAGAATAGGATCTTGACAAGCTGGAAAATTTTAGATAACAACAAAAGGCGACCAAAAAAAACTGGTCAGGAAAGGTAAAACTATGACGTGACTGAGGCTGGAGAAATGCACCGCTGATCCAATGCCACAATTCTATAGTTTTCAACATAAAATAAAAATAATTTTTCCAGTTATTAAAGAGACCAAATGAATACCTGACAACACAATGAGGGATGTTCAGGAGATCCATTTAGAATAAACAAAACTGTCAGCACTGAATTTACTTATTTTATCCATGGACATAAATCCAGGCAACTGAGTAAGCATGAAGAAATTCACATGTCCTATTTTAACGTACATTTTATGACTGTTTCATATTGGACACAAAAGGTTGTCTGTGGAATATCCAACTTAGACAGAAAATGGGGCAAGACTCAGAAAGCTATTTCAACAGGTGCTTTTTGAGCATCAGGTTTTAAAAAAATTGTAAGCAAGAACTAGAAGACTTTCTCTCTCCCTCCATGGTTCTTTCATCAACCCAAAAACAGCATCCGGTGATAAACAAATTGCGAAAACTGTTGACAAGGAACACAAAACCACACTTTGCCACTTTTAAGGATATGGGTCACCAATTAAACAACTTTCACCTCAAACAAGAACTCTTAGGCCTCTTAAATGCGTAGCCAATTTGGCTTTTTATCTGCACCAGGCACACTCCCCTTTTTTGTTTTATTCATTCTTGGGATGAGGGCATCACTGGCTAGCATTTACTGTCTATCCCTAATTGCCCAGAGGACTGTTAAGAGTTAACCACACTGCTGTGGATCTGGAGTCACATGTAGGCCAGACCAGGTAGGGATGGCAGTTTCCTTTCTTAAAGGACCTTAGTGAATCAGATGGGTTTTTCAACATTCAACAATGGATTCATGATCATCATTAGACTCTTAATTCCAGACTTTTTTTTTTATTGAATTCAAATTCCATCATCTGCCATGGCGGGATTCAAACCCGGGTCCCCACGACATCACCAGGATCTCTGGATTAACACAGCAATAATACTACTAGGTCTTCACCTCCTTTAACCTTATTACCTGCGTTGACATTGCATTTTATTATATTTTTCTCAAGGCTAGTAGACAGTAAAATCCCTTTTTGCATTCAAGACGACCTTGTAATTGACTCCTTTATTTTGTTTGAGTTAACTGTATCTTTAATTGATGTGTGAAATAGTTGCATGCAGAAGAAAACTATTTGCTGAGAAGAGGTTAAAAAGTTGGAAGCCAATTCAACCTATCTCACTTAGCCTTAAGAGTTCAGAGCAATTGACCATATCCCACTTGCAAATTGTCACTCCTCTACCACGTTAATTCAGTGTAACTATCTTTCTATGATTAGTCATACGTTTCCAACAGTTGCCTCAAAGAAAACATCTAGCACTCTGTGTGTCCCATAACCATCTCTGTGCCATCAGACTGCTTACCACTAACATTATACCAGGTTTATAAAATCATGAGGAGTATAGATAGGGTTAACGATAGGTGTTTTTTGCCTACGATGGAGGATTTTTAGACTAGGGAGCATAATGTTAAGATGAGAGGAGAAGATTTAAAAAAAGTATGCAGGACAAAAATTATATACAGCGTGGTTCGCAGGTGGAATGAAATTCCTAAAGAAGTGGTGGATGGGGACACAGTTACAACAATTAAAAGACACTTAGATAAGTACATGAATAGGAAAGGTTTGCAGGGTTATGGGCCAGGAGCAGACAAGTGGGACTTAATTTAGTTTGGGATTATATTCTGCATGGACTGATTGGACTGAAGGGTCTGTTTCTGTGTTGTATGACTCCATGGCTCTATGTTAACCATGAACAGTCAAAATCTTCTACAGGTAAAGAAACAAAGTCATCTTTTTCAGTTTCTGATATAAACTTTACTTTCTTGCATTGACAAAAAGGCATATTTCCTGCAAAGCAAAATTTCCCAGTTTAATTCACCCATGGTTCTATCTTCTTGTCTGATTGAACCTCATATACTATCCATCACCAAAACGATTCACTTTGATACTTGCAACATTCACTACCTACACTCATATATCAATGAAGCTTCCACAAAAACCCAATCTAACTTCTGTCCCCTTGACTTGGATTTCTTTAGAGTTTTCCGAATTGATTCTCTATTCTCCTTTGTGAATGAAATCTAATACTCTATCTACACTCACAAACAAAAGTAGAAATTGCTGGAAAAGCTCAGCAGGTCTAGCAGCATCTGTGAAGAAAAACCAGAGTCAATGTTTCGGGTCAAGTGACCCTTCCTCAGAACTGTATCTACACTATTGCCCTGTTAAGACATGGCAGCATAGTCATTCCGGATTAACTGTCCAAAAGTGAAAAACAAAATATTGCAGGTGGTGCAAATGCTCAACAGGCTTTGCAGCATCTGTCAAGGAAAAAAAGACTAACATTTCACATCTGTGATTTCACCTCAGAACTAATGGAAGGTTACGGCAGCCATCGATTTCTGATGAAATATCATAGTCCTGAAACATTTATTTCTGCCACGGATGCTGTCAAGACCAAGTGGCATTTCCAACATTTTCTGCTTATGTTTCAAATTTCCAGCATCAAGGATATTTTGTTTCAATAAATATAAACCGCATAACTAATTTGTGAAGAAATCATTAGTACTAGTCTTCCATGTATTTCCAGCATTTTCTGCTTTTCCTCTCACTTGGTCCTTCCTTCTAATTAAGGCAGTTAATGAACTAGACTGGTCCATGTACAAAAATTCAGTGGCCAATCTGGATGAGTATGCCATCACCGTCATGGACTTCATTAGCAAATATGTAGAGGTCTACAAGCCAAAAAAGTGAATCCGTATGTTCCCTAACCGGACACCATGGATGAACCAGGAAATCCATTGCCTACTGAAGACCAGGTGCATGGCATTCAAGTCAGATGACCCTGACCTTTACAGGAAATCTAGATGTAAGGCAATGAAAGATGCCAAGATGCAATACTGTACTAAGTTAGAGATCCAAACTAACTACACGGACACCCGCCATCTATGGCAAGGCCTACATGACATAATGGGCTACAAAATGAAGCATATGTTCCCTGATGCGCTCAATGAATTTTATGCTCGGTTCAAACCGAAGGTCAGTGAAAACAGTGTCACTTGCTCTTACAGCCTCGGATGCACTTGCTCCCTCAATCACTGCTGCAGAAATCACAACGGCCTTCTTGAGAGTGAACCCACGGAAAGCAACTCGTACAGATGGAGTCCTCAGCCGTGCACTCAGATCCTGTACGGACCAAGTGGCAGGAGTATTTGTTGAAATTTTTAACCTCTCCTTGTTACAATCTGAAGTCCCCACCTGCTTCAAGAAGGCCACCATCATCCCAGTACCAAAGAAAACACATGCAATGTGCCTCAATGACTGTGCCCAGTGGCTCCAATCTCCATTAATTATGAGGTTAGTCATGCCTCATATCAATTCTAGCCACCCAGCCTCCCTTGATCCCTTACAGTTTGTCCACTAGTACAACAGGTCCACAGCAGACGCCATCTTCCTAGCCCCACACTCATCCCTGGAACATCTGGATTATAAGAATACCTATGTCAGGCTTCTACTTATTGACTACAGCTCCGCCTTCAACACTATAATCCCAACCAAACTAATCTTCAAACTCTGAGACCTAGGTCTTTGCTCCGCCTTCTGCAACTGGATCCTCGACTTCCTGACCCACAGAGAGCAATTAGTGATGATAGGCAACAGCACCTCCTCCACAACAATCCTCAACACTGGCGCTTTGCAAGGCTGCATATCCAGCCCCTTACTATACTCCCTGCACACTCATGACCGTGTAGCCAAATTTCATCCGAACTCCATCTACAACGTCGCTGACAACACCACCATTGTCGGTATCATCTGATATCAAACAACGACGAGACAAAACACAGGAAAGAGACAAAGTGCTTGGTGACATGGTGTAAAGATAACAATCTCTCCTTCAATGTCAGCAAAACTAAAGAGCTGATCATTGACTTCAGGAAGCAAGGAGGAGGGCATGTCCCAATCTACATCAACGGAACTGAGATGGAGATGGTTGAGAGCATTTAGTTCCTAGGAGTGACAATCACCAATAATCTGTCCTGGACTATCCACGTTGATGCAACAGTCAAGATGGCACAACAACGCCTCTTCTTCTTCAGGAGGCTAAAGAAATCTGGCATGTCCATAAGGACTCTCACCAACTTTCACTGATGCACTATAGAAAACATTCTATCTGGATGCATCACAGCTTAGCACGGCAACTGCTCTGCCCAAGATCGTAACAGTCCAGTATATTTTTTCCTCTTGTTGGTTTTCTCAACTCCTGCAGCAGACCCAGTCTAGCAAATATGTTTGTCAGGACCCAACCAGCTCGATCAGCCGTGCTGCCACTGAACCACTTTTGGACAGTGGCCCAGTGAACAGTGAAATCCCCCACCCAGAGTATATTTTGTGCCCCTGCGAACCTCAGTGCTTCCTCCAAGCTGTTCAACATGGAGGAGTACTGATTCATCAGCTGAGGGAGGACAGTACATGGTAATCAGCAGGAGGTTTCATTGTCCATAGTTAATTGCCATGACAATTCTGGAGTCACTGTTGAGGACTCCCAGAGCAACTCCCTCCTGATCGTATCACAATGCTGCCTCCTCTGCTCAGCGGGATATGAATGGTAGTGTCTGGGACATTATCTGTCAGGTATGATTCCATAAGTATGATTATGTCAGGCTGCTGCTTGAATGGTCTGTGAGATATCTCTCAATGTTAGCACCAGCCCCCAAGATGTTACTAAGGAGGACTTTGCAGGATGACAGGGCTGTGACTTTTGTTGTCTTTTCCTATGACTTGGTCAATGCCGTGGTCCAGTTTCATTTCTTTGTCGAGACTTTGAAGTGATAAACACACTTTTGTCTCGTCATTGTTTGAGGGCAGGTGAGTATCAACCACAATGCAGTGGCTCTGGAGTCATGTGGGCCAGACCAGGTGAGGATGACTGATTTCCTTCCCTGAAGGACATCAGTAAACCAGCTGAATTTCTCCAACAATCAGCAGTGGTTTCCTAGTCATTATCAGATTCTTAATTCCAGGTATTCAGAGTCATATTCCTGTATAGTACGGAAACAGACTGTTCAGTCCAACTCATCCATGCCGACCAGATACCCTAAATTAAACCAGTCCCATTTGCCAGCATTTGGCCCATATCCCTCTAAACCCTTCCCATTCATGTACCCATCTAGATGCCTTCTAAATGTTGTAATTGTACTAGCTTCCACCACTTCCTCTAGCAACTCATTCCACACACACACCCCGCTCTGCATGAAAAAGTTGTTCCTTAGGTCCCTTTTGAATCTTTCCCTCTCACTTTAAACCTATGTCCTCTAGTTTTGGACTCCCCTACCCCGGGGAAAAGACCTTGGCTATTCACCCTATCCATGCCCCTCATGATTTTATAAAACTCTTTCAGCCTCTCCCGATAGCTCAAACCCTCCAACCCTGGCAACATCCTTGTAAATCTTTTCTGAACCCTTTCAAATTACACAACATCGTTCCTATAGCAGGGAGACCAGAACTGAGCACAGTATTCCAAAAGTGGTGTAACCAATGTCCTGTACAGCCGCAACATGACCTCCCAACTCCTTTACTCAATGAGGAAAGCACAAACACCTCTATTTCGCTGAACTCAAATTCCACTATGTGCCTGAACATTAGCTGAGTTTCTGGATTAATAGTCTAGTGATAATACCACTAGGTCATCGCCTCCCCACTTCTCGCCATTTATAAACCCAAGCTGTTGTCCAGTTATTAGTGCATGTGAACACAAACTGCTTCAGTATCTGTGGAATACAAATTATATCCTATCTACTGTGTTGTACAGATATAATTCAGTGACTGCACAACTCTGGTGGTGTTACTAAATAAAACCCAAACTAAGAATAAGTGCAAGTCGCCAGGTCTACTCACTTGGATAATGTTCCCTCCAAATGTCCCTCGCAGTCCTTGCTGTTTGGGGTAGTAAAACTCATCATTCGAAAGGTTCCAGGGGTCCTTTACTTCTGGCTGTGACATATTCTGTCAAAAACAAGACAGGAGATTGAGTCCAATGGTCCAGACGATAACCAATTCTGTCAGGAAAGGATTAATGCAGTACTGGAATGTTTAACCTAAATTGCCATTTGATCAAAGTGCTAAAGCTATGAGCATGTACTACAAACAAGATCAGAACATGTCTAAAAAATACAGGCATGTATAGTTGACTGTGTACATGCAATTCACCGCTACTGGCACACAAATAGGTCACTGTATTTGCATATTACCAGATCAGAGACTCTAGCAAGTAAACTAGGGAATGGAGTATCAAAATAGATAAGTCTTGCTAAAGCTATACAAGACACAAGTTACATCACACCAAGAATATTACGAACAGTTTTGGTCCCCTTATCTAATGAAAGATATTCTGGTACTTGAAACAGCGCTGAGAGGTTCACTAGGTTGACCCCAGGTATGGAGGGACTTTCTTATGAGAATAGGTCAAGTAGGTTAGACCTGTACTCATTGGAGTTTAGAAAAGGCAACCTTATTTAAACATGCAAGATTTTTCAATGAATTAGCAGGGTACATGCTGAGAGGTTGTTTCCTTTTGTGGGAGAGTCTATATCAGTTGGCGTAATCTTAAGACACAGACAAGGGGGAATTTCTTCCCTCAGAGGATAGTGAATCTGTGGAATTCCTTATCTCAAGGCTGTAGAAGTTCAATCATTAAATATGTTTGTGGTTGAGATATGGTTTCTTAATCAGTAGGGGTTATAGGGATATGGAAGGAAAGTGGAGTTGAGATTATCAGATTTAACTATGATTTCAATGAATGGTGGAGCAGACACAATAGGCCAAAGGCCCTACAGCTGCTCTTACATGTTACAGTCTTATAATACCCATGCACAAAGTAAGCCTGGGGAGGGGGGAAATCCAGTCTGCTAGGCAACCACTAATTTTGTAGAGTTATAGAGGCCAACAGCACAGAAAAAAAGCACTTTGCCCCATCCATTCAGCGCCTGTCAAAAACAGCCGCCTAACTATGTTACTCCCATTTTCCAGCATTTGGCTGATTGCCTTGTATGTCCTGCCATCTCAAATGTACATCTAAATACTACTTAAATGTGTTGAGGGTTTCTGCCTTCACCACCCTTACAGGCAGAGAATTCCAGATTCCCATCACTCTTTATGAGTAGGAAATGTATTTCCTCATATCCTTGACACCACCTGCCTCCAATCATTGATGCCTCCACAAAGGGGAATAAGTTCCTGCCTGTCTACCCTGTAACATTCCCCTCGATTTATACATTTCAGTCATATCCCCTCCTCAGTCTCCTCTGCTCCAAGGAAAATCACCCTAGCCTATCCAATCTCTTCATAACCAGAATTCTCTGGGCCAGGCAACATTCTGGCAAATATCCTTTGTAGCCTCTACATATCCCTCCTAGAATGTGGATTCTAGAACTGCACACAATACTCTAGCTGTGGCCTAACCAAGTTTTTATAAAGCTTTTTTATACTTTTGAATTTTATATAGTTTTTATATTTCACAACTATTATATTTCAAAAGAATTCCACCGAGGCCAGCTCGAAGTCTGCTCCACGGGTGACAAATCAAGTGGTGCTTTTTTTAAACTGATATCCTCAATCAGACCCAGTACCGTGTCAACTTTCCTGGTGATCAGGCCTAGTCTTATTCTCTTCTACTTCTGCCTATTTGCCAAAAAGGCAAAAAAAAGTTTTATTAGCTTTGCCTTTTACCAGTTTTAATAGTCAAGTTCCTTAATTAAACAACAAACTTATTTTTTTGGAATTGTTTCTTTTCTGAAAGTCATATTTATGATCATGGAAAATCTTATCCGTTTGAAATTTATTTAGCAGCCCCCAAATGACAGAAAAATTGATTTGTGGCTGCTCCAGCACCTCTAACCCTTGTGCAGAGAGGATGGACAACCCTCGGTTAATCACCAAAAATCAGGAGTGGATGTAACAGTAATGCGTAGCTTTGATTTGATGAGTTGCTTGCTGTATTGCTTAGCTCTGTCATTTGCATACAGTCTTTGTATCTTTGTAGAATGAAAATCCCAATGCACAACGTCAAAAAAGCATTTGATAAGGTGCCACAAGAGTGCATTGGCATAAAATTAGTGTTCATGGGAATGGAAGTAATATATCAGCATGGTCTAATGTTTGGCTAAAGGAAAGAAATTTGGCAGGGTGTAATATTGAAGAATTGATGCTTAGCCATCTGCAATCTGCAACCTGCAACCGATACTGAGGTTGGGATGAGGAGACTGAGTACAACCCATCTAAGTTTGTAGAAAATATTTTTAAAAGGGAAAGAAAACGGTGAGGAAATCACAATAAGGCTGCAAAAGAACTTAGACAGATCTTCTTTTCGACTCATGGAACGTGGGCATTGTTGGTTGGGCTAGCATTTATCACAGTTTCCCTTGAGAAGCTGGTAGTGCTGGAAAATACATACTAGATTGAATCTATCTGGTAATATGTGACATTGTCCACATTTACAACACTTTTCATATCATGAAAAAAAAATCAGATATATTTGTATTACCTTGGTGTCTTTGCACACATATCACTATAGACAAAGACGTCTTACTGCAATTCTGTCGAACCTTGGTGAGATCACATATGGAGGCTGGTGTACAGGTTTGGAGGATGGAGATCGCTTTCTGTGTAAACATTCATTGCCCATCGCTAGTTGTATTCGAGAAGATGGTGGTGAGCTGCATTCTTGAACCATAGTGGTCCAAGTGGTGCACACAGACCCACAACGTGTTAGAGAGGGAGTTCCAGGATTCTGTCCCAATAACACTGAAGCAATAGCAATATATTTACAAGTCAAAATAATGAGTTGCTTGGAGGGGAGCTTGCAGGTGGTGGTTTACCCTTGTATCTGCTGCCTGTGTCCTTTTAGATGGTAGTGGTCGTGGGTTTAGAAATTGCTATCTAAGAAGCTCTGGTGAATTTGTGCAGGGCATCTTGCAGAGGGTACATGAACTGCTGCTAATATATATAGTATTATATGTTAACTATTACACGACAGTGGTGGAAGGACTGAATGTTTGTGGATGTGGTGCCTAAAGAGCTGGTTACTTTGTCCTGCATGGTGTCAAGTTTGAGTGTCACAGTAACTGCATCCATGCAGGCAAGTGAGAACTATTCCATCACACTCCTGTAATTTGTCGATGGCGGACAGGCACTGTAGACTCCGATGAGAGTTACTCAATTTAAGGATTTCCAAACTCAATCAGCTTTTGTAGCCATAATATTCATACGGCGAGTTAGGTTCAGTTTCTGATCAACAGTAACCACAGGATGTTGAGTGTAAGATTCAGCAATGGTAATACTGTTGAAAGTCATGGGGTGATGGTTAGATAATCTCCTATTGGAGATGTTTGTTGTCTGGGACTCTTGTGGTGAGAAAGTTACTCGTCACTGGTCAGCATGAGCTTGAATATTGTCCAGGCTTTGCTGCATTTGGACATGCACTACTTCAGTACCTGAGCATCATGAATGCTGCTGAACATTGTGTAATCATCAGTACTGACCTTATGATGGAGGGAAGTCATTGATGAAGCAGCTGAAGGTATGTGGGCCCCGGTCACTGCCCTGAGGAAGTCCTGCAGAGACTTCCTGAAGCTGGAATGACTGACCTCCAACAACCACAGCAAACTTCCTTTGTACAAGATATGACTCCAACCAGTAGAGAGGTTTTTTCCACGATTCCCATTGACTCAAATTTTGCCACAGCTCCTGATGCTACACGATGCCAAATATGGCATTAATATTAAGGATCTTTATAAAAAGTTTATAAAATTATGAGGGGTAAAGATAGGGTTAATGGAAGCTGTTTTTTCCCCTAGAATGGGAGATTTCAAGACTCGCAGGCACATTTTTGAAGTGAGAGTAGAGAGGTGTAAAAAAAGACATGAGGGCAAAACTTTTACAGAGGGTAGTTCACATGTAGAATGAACTTCCTGAGGAAGTA
This sequence comes from Rhincodon typus, assembly GCF_021869965.1. Taxonomy (NCBI): domain Eukaryota; kingdom Metazoa; phylum Chordata; class Chondrichthyes; order Orectolobiformes; family Rhincodontidae; genus Rhincodon; species Rhincodon typus. The sequence continues at coordinate 37,736,757 of NC_063345.1, forward strand.
GTGGATGTGGGCACAATTACAAGATCTAAAAGACATTTGGATAAGTATTCGAATAGGAAAGCTTTGGAGGGATATGGGCCAAGAGCAGGCAGATGGAACTAGTATAGTTTGGGATTATTTTTGCATGGATTGGATCGACCAAAGGGTCTGTTTTTGTGCTGTATGACTCTATGACTTCGAGTTTAGCTCTTTGGTACATATTTGAACTGAGGATGTGATGAGGTCAGGAGCTAACTGGTCTTGGCAAAACCCAAACTGAGCATCAGAGAGGAGGAATGCTTGATAGCACATTTGACTAAACGCCCATCATCACATTGATGATCGAGAGTAGATTTATGGAGCAGGAACTGGGTAGTTTGGATCTGTCCTGCTTTTGTGTAGAGAATAACTGAACCTCTTCCCATATTGCCAGTTAATTACCAATGTTGTAGCTCTACTGGAATAGATTAATTAGCGGTGAAGCAAGTTCTGGAGCACAAGTTTTCAGTACTATTACCAAAAAAGTTGTCAGGGCCTTTGTAGTATCCAGTGCCTTCAGTGTTTCTTGACATCACGTGAAGCAAGTCAAATTAGCCAAAGACTGGCATCTGGAGACCTCGGAAAAGAATGCGATGGATCATCCACTTGGCACTTCTAGCTGAAGTTACAATTGCTTCAGTCTTATGTATCAGACTAATGTATTGGCCCCCAGTCACTGAGGATGAGAATGTTTGTGGAGCCTCGTTCTCCACCAAGTTGTTTAATTTGAAACAATGGTAATGGAATCACTTTGCCCTGTCTATCATTTGCTGCTTGTGGTTTTTGGCATGCATGTAGCTTTACCCAGTGCACACCTCATTTTTAGGTTAAGCTGAGTGCTGCTCTTGGCATACAACCCTTCACTTTTCATTGTATCAGGGTTCATTCCCTGGTTCGATCGTAATGGTGCAGTTGAGATTATGCCGGACCATGAGATTGTGTTGGAGTACAATTCTGGCTCCGCTGATGGCCAACAGCATCTCATCAAAGCCCAGCTTTCCATTGCTAGATCTGTTTGATCTATCCCATTAAGCATGTTGGTAGTGGCACACGTAACAGATGTTACCCTTATTGTGAGAATAGGACCTCATCTCCACAAGCACAGGGCAGTGGTCACTCAATGTATGACCTGATGCCATGAGACTTCCTGGGGTCCCAAGACAATTTTGACAACTTGCAGCAAAATTCCTTCCAAACTGTACAACACTGTGTAGTCACCTGTGTTAGACCTGCCCTGCCCGTGAGACAAGATATCCAGGGATATTAGTAATAATACTGACTGGGACATTGTAATGTTAATATGACTCTGTCAGGTTATTGCTGGAGTAGTCTGAGACAGCTCTCCCAATTTTGGCACTTGGCCCCAAGTGTCGTTCAGAAGAATTTTGCACAATTGACAGGGCCGAGTTTACCATTTTTGTTGCCGGTGCCCAGGTCAACGCCAGGTTGTCCATCCAGTTTCCTTTTTGCAGGCTTTTTTAGCAGTAATACGTATGTGGCCATTCAAGAGGACAGTCATGAATCAATTACATTGCTGTGGGCCTGTAGTGACATGTAGGTCAGATTTTCTTTTCAATATGGCATTACCAAACCAGGTGGGTTTTTGTGTCAATCAACAATAGTTTTCATGGTCATCATTACACTTGCAATCCCATACTTTTCACTGAATTCAAATACCACCATCTGCCATCGTAGGATTCAACCCTTATCCCTAGAGCATTACATGGCTGCTGGATTAATACTGCCAGTATGCCCTCATCTCCCCTTAAATAGTGCCGTGGGATCTTTTATGTCCAACCTAGGGCCTGAAGGCAGGTCAGTTTAATGCTACACCCAAAAGGCCTCTAACAGTACAACAGTAACACCCTCTAACAGTACAACACTCCCTCAGTGCTGGGGTGGAACAAGAACCCACAAACTGAGTCAGGGAAAAAGTGCTACTAAATGAGCCTTAGGTGAGAAGTCCCAGAAATTTTGGCCATCTCGACCAGAGAGAGCTATATCTATCAATCATCAAGTCCATTGAGAAGTCATTACATTTTTGGATAATAAAGGAATTGAGGGAGATGTACACTACATGGAATTGTGTAACTAAGATATAAATCAACCACAATTTTCACGAATATCACAGAAAGGTCAAATGGACTTATTGCCTCTTCTGCTCCCATTTGTTAAACTCTTATTGGAGATGGAAAGGTGGAGAGAAGAAAAGGAAAAGAAATATATTTGATCTAGTATAAGATGATGTACCTCAAGCACTGGTTGAACTAGCCTCCTTTAGAGGTATCCACTGGATGGTTGCCAGCTTGCAGACCAAAAAGCATCTGAGTGAAGTTAGAAGTTAGAATGATGTGCGGTCACTACATAATCCTGAACTAATGTCTAGGTAGCACAATTACAGAAGGCCGCTGCCTCACCTGATAAATGGAAATTAGCGGGCATTTTAGATTTTGCTTGACATTATCTTGCAAATAAGTTGTGTTACATAAGAAAAGACTTTGAAAATCAGCAGCAACAGAAATAATTACTTCATGACATAATCTCTTGTCTCTCATCACCTTTATCTATACCATTCCAACCTCTCTACCCTACTGACCTGCTGTGGCTCATCCTTAATGACACCAGTCTTTCCTAAAAGGATGCGACTCTTGCGAGCTGATGATTCTTTTTTATTCTCTTTGGAAGGAGAGTTCGACGTCATCTCTTCTTTCTCATCAGGAATTTCTAGAATTAAGCATAGCAGGTATGCATGTTTACCTAGACTATATTTCAATTAATTTTTTTGAGTAAATAATACAAAATAATACCACATAACAAAATGGAATGCTTTATGTTGTTCACTGCCAATCCCAGGTTTTGTACAAGAGAGAAAGTCAGGACTATGATCATTCCAAACAGGTTTTTAGTTCTTAAATCAACCATTAAGTTGAACTGTTAAATAAACCTGTGCTTTTGTATGTTGTTCTTGTAACTCAGAAACAATTATTTTGCATTTATATTTGCCTCAAGATGCCACAAAACTTCACAGCTAATGAAACATGTTTGAAGTGCAGTCATTGCTCCAATATAGATAAATAAAGAAATCAGTTTGCACATCATAAAGTTCCACAAACAGCTCAGAGATAAATTATGAATTAAGCATTGAAGTATTGCTCGTTAAGAGACTAGTACTACCAAGACACTGGAAAAACTCAGTTACTATTGTTTCAGTAGTGCATTGTGATGTTTTTTACATTCACCTGAGATTCACTCAAACATATTAATCAGCGGTTAGCAATTGTTGGTGTGTAAGAATCAAGGCAATCCCTGGAGTTGTCCTAGAGTAATGTTCAACCAATTGCCAAATTTCTTCGAACTTCTTGTACCTGCAAAGTCTTTCAAAAGCGCTTTCCTCCCAAATCAAATCAATCTACATTCTCTAAATAGGATTTTATGGAGCTCTTCAGGCCATTACCATCAAATTTACCAGCATCAGAACAGCAGGTAACAGCTAGTAGCTTATGTTATCCAAGTTCACAGGCCTGAATGAATATTTTCCCTCTAGTTTTCACCTTTGCTAATGTTTTCAGTCTTTCCTGCAGCTGTTTTTGTATGCCAATATCCAATTCCTTGTGCATTAATTTAAATAGTAAATGCTAAAAATTTCAACAAGAATTACAGATATTCTGCATCCACAGGAATTTGCTGTTTTCTTATACTCAATGATGGGTTCAACGGTTGTGGAAGGGGTAAAGGATGACTAACTAACCACCATTGCTCACAACTTCATGTGCTAAGACTCAAGAGCTCACTAAGTAATCCCTCAGACCACAATCTCGCAGGTCTTTGAATTACAGAACCAACAGTTTGCCTGTCACTCTGAACTAGAGCACTTTAGCACTTGGGCTCTATACTCACTGTCAATTTAAATTTTCTTTGAAATTGTACTTTTTAAGATCAATGATGTGGAAAATGTTGTGCATTTCTTGAAACAATGATTTCATTTTCTCCAATTATTCTGTTCCCCTATATCACTCCAACTCCAACTGAGAACACACAGGCATTCTAACCTTCTTCCAATGTGATCCTAAAGCAGCAACTACTAAGTGTGTAATGATGGCTGATGTCGGTGCATCTTGAAAAGTACCTCAACTCATTACAGCTTTCCTGAATGTCGTGGCTTGGACAAGGGGATCATTTTTGAATTTTGAACCAGTCACAAATGAAGGAACAGTAATATAGTTTCAAGTTAGAATGGTGTATTCTTAGAAGGGGAACTTACAGGTAGCAGTCTTCCATTATATTCACTGGTCTTGTCCTTGATGTTAGAGGTTGCAGAGTTGGAATGTGGTGTCAGAGAAATTAGTGCAGTGCATCTTGTGGGTGGTACACACTGCTGCCACTGTATACATCAGTGATGAAAGGAGTTTATGTGGAAGGTGACAGATCATGTGCAATCATGCAGGCTGCTGTGTCCTGGATGGTGTCAAACTTCTTGAGTGTTATTGGAGCTAGACCCATCCAGCCAAGTGGCAGGTAAATCATTACACTCCTGAGTTGTGTCTTATCAATGGAGGACAGGCTTTATGAAGTCAGGAGATGGGTTACTCACCACAGAAATTCTGAACTCTAATATTCTCTTATAACCACAGTATATACATGACTGGTCCAGTTCAGTTTCTGGTCAATGGTAATCCCCACGATGTTTAGAGAGGGAATTCAGTGATGGTAATGCCAGTGAACGTCAAGACACACTGGTTAGATTCTCTCTTAACTTGGACGGCCATTGCTTGGCATTTGTATGACACAAATGTAACTTGCCACTTGTCAGCCCAAATGAGGACTGTCCAGGTCTTGCTACATATGAATACAAGAGTTCTGGAAGTTGCTACCGTGCATAGACATCAGAGGACCATACAGCTAGAAAGAAAATTCCAGGAAATGCTGGCCTGGAGTAACGAACACTGCTGAGCATTGCGCAATCGTTATTAGACATTCCTACGTGGAACAACGGGTATTGTAAGATACAATAATAATCCATCACACTATGCAACATCTCAACTGTCACTTAAAAATCTAGCAAAATTTCACTCTCTCGTACTCCAAAAGGTTATTTTGTAACTTAATTGTATATAGTTCAGTTCTGAATTGCCATATCTTTTCAACTATATGAAACCAGCATCATTGCTAACCATAGAGATAACAAGGTGTAGAGCTGGACAAACACAGCAGGCCAAGCAGCATCAGAGGAGCAGGAAGGCTGCCGTTTCAGGCCTAGACCCTTCTTC
>NC_063345.1:37742441-37808627 GCF_021869965.1 Rhincodon typus
TTCTGACGAAGAGTCTAGGCCCGAAACGTCAGCTTTCCTGCTCCTCTGATGCTGCTTGGCCTGCTATGTTCATCCAGCTCTACACCTTGTTATCTCAGATTCTCCAGCATCTGCAGCTCCTACTATCATTGCTAACCATGACTGGTTAGACTAATAGAGGAATTGAGTTCAAGAGCCGTGAAGTTGAAGTTATGCTCCAGCTATACAAAAGCCTGGTTCGGCCACATCTGGAGTATTGTGTCTAGTTCTGGTCACCTCATTACAGGAAAGATGTGGAAGTGTTGGAAAAGGTGCACAGGAGACTCACCAGGATGTGGCCTGGAATGGAGGGAAGGTCTTACGAGGAAAGGTGGAGAGAGCTAGGGCTTTTCTCCTTAGAATGACGAAGGATGAGAGGTGTCTTGAAAGAGGTATACAAAATGATCAAAGGTATAGATAGAGTGGACAGCCAGAGACTTTTTCCTAGGGTGGACGTAGCTATTACGAGGGGGCATAGTTTTAAAGTGAGTGGAGGTAGATGTAGAGAAGACATCAGAGGTAGGTTCTTTACTCAGAGTGGTCGGGGCGTGGAATGCATTGCCAGAGCGGGTAGTGGAGTCGGCCTCATTAGGGGCATTTAAGCGGCTATTAGATAGGCACATGGATGATAGTATAAGGTAGGGGTGGAGGTTAGATAGACCTTAGGATTCGGGTAAAAGTTTGGCACAACATCGTGGGCCGAAGGGCCTGTACTGTGCTGTACTGTTCTATGTTCTATGACTGACTACTGCCTCCAATACAAACTGGAAACAATCATCTACCACATGGCTTCCCAACATTTCACAGCTGCACCGAGTTTACATTTCAGGTTCTATCTGTACTAACTGAAGTCATCATGAATCTCTAAATTTGAAGAGTATTCAGTGTTAGACTTTCTTGTTCAGTGGTAAAGCGCCTGTAGTAAAACATACCAAGAATTATGTTTTCATCATTCGGGTCAAGCGTCAACACAGGCGGTTCCAGAATTTTATCCATGGCTTGATCATCCCAGATGATGTTATCTTCCCATCTTCCATACACCAATTCCTCATTATCAATAGGGAAGATGGAATACCAAGTTTTATCATCCTCTTGGGAAACTAGTAAAGGAAAGCAACAGAACACAAGGAATTTTACCAAACTGACTTTGAGGTCTCATTTCTTAATAATAGGTCATAATAAACTATCTTAATTCTAGTAAAGTGGACCAAAGGGCTTCAGAGAAGCTTTATGAAACATAATTTGACAAGGAGTCACATATGATGATACAGGACAGTTTGTCAAAGATTTGGTCAAAGAGTCAGGTTTTAAGCAGCATCTTAAATGAGGATAGAGAATTGAACAGTTGAACTGTTCATACAATTGTTAGTTTGTGGAATGCAAAATGTAAGAGACCTTCCAGGATAGCACTGGATTAATTTATTCTCAAATTAACAAAGGTTTGGATGATGAGCATAGACGATGGGTTGAAAGGTAGAGATGGTGATCATGATGGAGTTGGAGCAAGAGAACAGAATTTGTGAAGGGGACTGAAGACAATGGTTTTAATCCTCAATGGCAGCATATATCTGCTTATCTGATACCAGAATTCTACCAGCAGTACATGCTAAGGATATATTGGAATGAAACAGCAATTGAATACCAATAATGCACTTAGCAATCACATTAACAGTGTTTAAAGACTTTTTTAACAGAATATTCATATAGCACACAACATTTTTAATGCATAAATGTTTTTGCTAATCTCGATGAAGGAATCTATATTTGTTTAATTTTAACCTACACAGAGATACTTTGTTGCACAATTTTGCCCAGTGAATTTTGTTTTTCTTCACTTTGGTGATGGAAACATTGCTGACAAGATCAACATTTGTTACCCAATTCTACCTACCACAAGAGGCTAGTGATGAACCAATTTTATGACCACTGTAATCTTTGCAATCAAAGTGCTCTCACACTGATGCTTGGTAGGGTTTACAGAATTTTCATCCAGCAACAATCAAGGAATAATTATATACATCCACACAACTGTCCTGGATTTTGCCACATTTCAGTGCTTTTGCAACTAGGTCTCATCCAAGAAAGTTAAAAACATTCCACTCTTGTACCTAACAGGTGTGGAGAAGTTTTGGGAGTCAAAAAGAGGGCCGCTTATCACAAAATATACAGCCAGTTATCAGACATTGCATTTATGAGACTGGTTCAATTGAATTTAATGATGTTGATGTTACTTAGTAATGGCAATGCCAAGTGGGAAACAGTTGGGATTTCTGGTCAGAGTGATCAATGCTAGGCACTTGTGTCGGGCGACTATTACCCGTCATTTACCAGACCACTTTTCAAGTGTTATTCTATTGCCTAATCTCCTTAGCAATTCTAAATGGAGTTAAGCACTGACTGAACATCAACAATAGCCCACTTCTGACCTTATAATGGACAGGCACTGATAAAGTAGCTTAAGATAGTTGAACTAAGCAAAACTACACTGTGGAATTTCTGCAATTTCATTAAAAGTAGATTATACTTTGTCACCTAAAAATGTGAAAATCTTCATAGCACACCCATTCCCAGTCTTTCATTCCTTCATTAATACAAATAAAACATGTGCTATTTGATGTGGCGTCATACCGTGCTGCTCTGGTGCATGTTTATCCTTCCCTTTTGCTGGGATTGGAGGACCAGGCATTGTGGTTTTCTGAACAGGTGTGGGAGGCAAAGGATTCGACAACCAAGAGGTGCCACGGTTTAGCCCTTTACAGAAAAGAGATGAACATGCATAAAATGATTTTGGAAAGAAAACTGTTATCAGAGATGGGGATAGCAACAACAAGAAGATTAACGATTAACCAAGAATAGCTAGCGCATGCAAATTGCAAGCTTTTCTGTTGTGTGTTAGTAACTGACTGGTGAATGTTTACTTTTGGGCTTCTGTCCATTTTATATGCAGAATGTGACAGCTATGAGAAGGGAAGAGAAGCACTTCTTTTGGTCAATCCAACCTGTAAAACTGTGTCTATCTCCTTATAAAGAGCTCTTATCCAGAAGAAAAAGCAGAATAGAGCAAACAATTCATACCTTGTTGTGCATTGTAAGCTGTAGCATTTCGAGTCATGCTAGAAGGCAACCACCCTGCTAGGCTAGCTCGCTGGGATTTTGTAGTCTTATGTTTGACATCCTCTCCATTCCAAATAATGTCTTCTTCCCAGGGCAGCTGAGTGACCATGAGGAAATGCTCATCTAGAAGAGCCTCCATTTCACTCTGCAATTCCTTTTCATCAGCTGACTTCTCAATTTCCTCAGAAGGTTCCTAAAATTATGCACACAGGTATTGACAATTAATGATACCTTTAATAAAGATATCGAACGGGTGCTTTACTACAAGAGCACTGCTACAACAAAATGGGGCATAAAAGAACAAACTAGTTCCACACACAAAGTTATTATAGTGTTCAGATCATCCTAATGAATTACTTTCACACAGCAAAGTACCACTAACAAAGAAGACATAAATGTATTTGTGTTAGCTGAGCAATGCGCATTTGCTGGGCAACCTGAACAACCCTGATCTTCTCTGAACATAGGCGGGTTTCTTCAATGTTCAAAACATAGCACCTCCAGTGTTGCACCGGTACTCAAAACTGCATGTTCAAATCTGGAATATGGCTAAAATTTATAATTGAAATGCTACCACTGAATAAAGGTGACATTATCCAAAAGAAATATTTTTTCTAAATTTCTTCTTTAATGTATACGAATATACAAATCAGCAGAACAGGTACTCAGCCACTCGAGTCTGCTCTGCCATTAAATAAGATCATGGCTGATCTGGTTAATCTACAATTCAACCTATTTCCATAATAGATTCTTGATGAGTAAAAGTGAAACAATCTGTCACTACCTCAAAAAAAATTTAAATGATAACATACAAATTAGCAACTGCATGTATATTTACTGCAAACTTCATCATCTCTGGATTGAGTGGATAGCCAAAGTCTTTTTGTAAGGTGGGAAAGTTAAAAAGAAAAACTAGAGGGCAGAGGTTGAAGGTGAGAGGCGACAAGATTTAAAAAGGACCCGAGAGGAACATTTTCACCCAAAGGATGATGCTTGTATGGAACACGGTGCCAGAGAAAGTGGTGTAGGCGGGTATAAGATGATCAGAGGATTAGATAGGGTGGACAGTGGGAGCCTTTTTCCTCGGATGGTGATGGCTAGCACGAGGGGACATAGCTTTAAATTGAGGGGTGATAGATATAGGACAGATGTCAGAGGTAGGTTCTTTACTCAGAGAGTAGTAAGGGCATGGAATGCCCTACCTGCAAAAGTAGTAGACTCGCCAACGATAAGGGCATTTAAATGGTCATTGGATAAACATATGGATGATAATGGAATAGTTTAGGTTAGATGGGCTTCAGATTAGTTTCACAGGTCAGCGCAACATCGAGGACCGAAGGGCCTGTACTGCGTGTAATGTTCTATGTTCTATATAAGTACAAGATTTAAAAGGCATATGGATGGGTATATGAATAGGAAGGGTTTAGAGATAGTAGGTCAGATTGGGATGTCTGGTCGGTGTGGACAAGTTGGACCAAAGGGTCTGTACCCATGCTTATAACTCTACGATTCTGACACTGAGATTGTTCATTCCAATGGCAGGTTACAAACCTTTCTGTGTAGTGTTATTGTTATTGCAGTTTACATTTTAAACGTTGAATATTACTGAAAAGAGAGGTATATTGTGACAACTTTTAATCTTGCACTCATCAGGACAAATCCAATGTGCCAAATTTCAAACAATCACAAAATTGATACTACAGGAGAAAAGGTTGCTGACTGGGTTGTTAAGTTGACCATAAATGATCAAGGCACTGCCATGATAAAAACAATGGGGACATTTAAGTCTCCAGGTAATAGAAAATAGACAGTGTGATATAAGATGTATGATTCATAATATATATATAGTCATTTATTTTGGAGTTTCAATTTTGAACATGTGGCAGGGATTGTGGTCTGAATGTATGAAAGGTTTACTTAAACTGCCTGGGGCCATGATTTATTTTTAAAAGTATGGGAGGGTGTGTTCCTGGGATAGTAATGGAACCACTGGAAGAGTTTTACCAGCACAGAGTAAACATGGAGAAGTATTAGTTCACTTTCAGTTCATAAGGATCAGAAATTATTTCTTCTTTGTTCAGGAGAAAAATCTATAGCCTGGAAAGCTTTCATTTTCTGTTTGCAACAGTCCTGGTAGAAGTTAAATAGATGAAACAATTTCACCTGAAGAAAGGAGATAGTTTAAAACAGTTAGGAAATAGGTTAAAAACTGAAAGAACTGCAGATGCTGTAAATCAAGAACAAAAAGAGAAGTTGCTGGAAAAGCTCAGCAGGTCTGGCAGCATCTGTGAAGAAAAAAATCAGAGTTAACGTTTCAGATCCGGTAGTTCTGAGGAAGGGTTAACTAGGAAATAGGTTACCTCAGTGTAGACCTTCTAGTGTGAAAGTTCCAAACAAATAAGTGATTATAAACTCAACCTGCATTCAAATTTACGAATGAAATGAAGAAATCAAATGAGCTCCCCTTCGTCAATTTATTAGGTGAGAAGTTGGATAATGGGCGCGTAATTATTATTCACCCAACGTCAATTTTTACCAGTCAATATGCATATTGGGATTCCTAAAATTCCACATGTGAGATCAATCTTTTGGCAACATCGCGAATTGGGCTTAGCCACCTGCCTACCCTGTATGCTTTATGCTGAAATAGGGTATATCAAATCTACCTTCTGTGATACTGGATACCGTGATCAAACCACCACTTGTTATATCTTACAAAAACTCACGAAAGGACATATGTTCACCACCTTAAGGCCATTAAGCAGTGCCCAGTCTACCTCTAAAAGTGGCCTCACGAATGTCCAGTACAGTGCACATGACGTCCCAACACCTATACTCCATGTTCTCACCAAGGAAGGCAAGCATGCCAAACGCCTTCTTCACCACCCTATCTACCTGCGACTCCAATTTAAAAGAACTATGCACCTGCACCCATGGATCTCTCTGTTCGGCAGCACTCCCCACAGCTCATACCTTTTTCAAAAAAGGGGTCATGGAGAGAGCCAAACTTTCCTGCATTTCTATGACAACATTCTGACCAATCAGAATCTATCTGCTAGGTCTGAGAATTAAGATTGATGATTAATTGATTCTTGATTCATCTCAATGCCAATTATGGCCTAACCAATCAGCACGCACTGGGTGTGCAAAATAAAAAGTTTCAACTTATCTTCTTTTAGAAAGGAAAGTATGCTTCTTGAATTTATTGGAATTCTCGGCGTATATACGCATGAATATGGATAAAGGTGACCCAGCAGATGAAGTGAACTTGGATTTCCACAGGCCATTCAATAAGATTCACATGAAAGATTACTGAACAAGATAACAGCTCATGATGTTAGGGATGAAATATCATCACAGATGAAGGATTAGCTAACACAAAACAGAGTGGTGATAGCTGGGTCATTTTTAGGTTGTCAAACTGAAACTAATAAAGCATCACAGGGATCAATGCTGACTCCTCAACTATTTATAACCTATATTAATAACTTGAAATGAAAGGGCTGTGTGTCTTGTCACTGTATTTACTGATGATACAAACTCAAGTGGGAAGACGAGCTTTGAACAGGATTGCAACGGAGGCAGAGAGGTGGGGGGGAATAAAAACAGGCGAATGGACGATAATAATGGGAAACTTGCCCACTTCAGCAAGAATAATAAAACAGCAAAATATTACTTAAAAGCAGAGAGACAATAAAATGCCATGGTAGAGTGATTTTGGTGTTCTCATCCAGGAAGTGCAAAATGTCAGCAAACTGGTACAGCAAATAATTAGGAAGGCAAATGGAATGCTAGCTTTTATAGCAAGGAGAATAGTTTGTATATCAAGTCCAGTTCAATGTGTTTGTTGATGGAGTTCCAGTTGCAATGCCAAGCCTCCAGGAATTCCCTGGCATGTCTCTGTTTGGCTTGTGCTATCATGGATCTGTTGTCCCAATCAAACTCATATCCTTCCTTGTCCGTGTGTATTGAGACCAGTGAGAACTGGTAGTGTCTCTTGGTGGCTAGCTGTTGTTCATATATCCTTATTGTCAGTTTTCTTCCAGTTTGGTCTATGTAATGTTTCTTAAAATCCTTGCAAGGTATTTTGTATATTACATTAGTTTTATTGATTGCGGATATGGGATCCTTTATGGTCGTCAGTAGCTGTCACAGGGTGGTTGATGATTCGTGGACTACTCTGATACTTAGGGATCCGAGCGGTCTCGTGGTCATCTCTGATATGTCTTTGAAGTACGATAGGTGACTAGTGCGTCTGGTTATGTTGTGTCTAGCTGTTGTGGTCTGTTGCGGATGTAATGGTGGATTGTGCTTTTTGGTTATCCATTCCTTTTAAAAACTCTGTTTAAGTGCTCATGTTCTGCTTTGCACAATTCCGGGTTGCTGCAGTGTGTTGCAGTTCATTTGAATCCTGATGCAGCTCCATTTATGTGTGTTGGGGTGGTTGCTGGTGTATTTAAGTATCTGTCTGTATGTGTGGTCTTTGTGTATACGCTAGTCTGGAGTTCCCCGTTGTTCTTGTTTTCCACTATTATGTCTAGGAAGGGTAGTCGGTTATTGTTCTCGTCTTCTTTTGTGAATTTTATTCCAGTGAGGATGTTGTTTGTATCGGGGGGTTTCTTCTAGTCTTGCATGTTGATAATCACGAAGGTGTCATCTACATAGATTGACCAGAACAAAGAAAAACTATCCAAACTCACCCACAACAACGACACGGACAACACAGAAACATGGTTCAAGAACATCTCAAAAGAGCCACAAGACACTGCTGCAATGCTGAATTGTGCAAAGCAAAACAGGAGCACCTATACAGAGTTATTAAAAGGAACGGATACCCAAAAAGCACAATCCATCGTTACCTCCACGACAGACCACAACAGGAAGACACAACACAACCAGACACACTAGTCACCCTATCGTACTTCAGAGACATATCAGAGATGACCACAAGACTACTCAGACCACTAGGTATCAGGGTAGCTCACAAACCATCAACCACCCTGCAAACAGCTACTGATGAATGTAAAGGATCCCATACCCATAACTAATAAAACTAATGTAATATATGTAATAATGTAATATACGCAAGGACTGTGAGAAATCATTCAAATAATTACAGCCCATCATTCAAAATAATTACATAGAAAACCTACATTTAGTTTAAAGGGCAAACAAGGGCAATCAACACATTGTAACTAATGCACAGAAATTTTTCAAATAATTTAGCTTTACTCACCTGGACCTCCACCAGGCAAGTTACTTCTTCCTCTAGCATCTGCTCTTCTTCTCTTGTTGCTTTGAGTTTGAAACCATAATCAAATCCCTCGCCATCCTCTGGCACTCCCAGCATATCATACCAAAGTTGTGCAGGCCCATAGCGCCATTCTGCAACTTTTGGTCTCATGTCCGTTATATTATCAGCATCACCCGTGGATTGAGAGAACTTCGACTCCACAGGAGCCATCATTGTAATCTGATGGTAGTCAGGACAGATAATGGCAAAGTAGCTTATTTTGTATGTAAATAATACATTTCTACCTAAGTATTCATTAATTCTGATGGGGGGCTGCGGTGGTTTCCCACACGCAGGACCTCAATTTATTGTCAAGTTATGCACACCTTGATCCATTTTCCAGCATATTTTATCAGTGGTTGTTTGACCTTGACACCTGTCCTCAGGATTTGGGTAAGGAGGCACGTATCAAGTCCATTTCATCTGATAACACTCAAATTAGGTGAGAAAATTCAGATAATCAGTATTAGATTCTTCAAGCATGCAACTCAACTTTTTCCATCTTTTTCCTTTTAAATCCTCAAGTCTACAGTCGCACCAGGCTGCTCACTAAAGTATCCATAACACCTTAAGATAGGCAAATTAGGCAATTCGAGTCTGCTCCGCCATTCGATCATGGCTAATATGATTCTCAATCCCATTCCCCTGTCTTCTCCCTGTACCCCTTAATCTCCAGACCCAACAAGAACCTATCTATCTTTGTCTTAAAAATACTCAGTGGTTTGGCCTCCACAGCCCTCTGCAACATTCAATTCCACAGCATCACCATCCTCTGGCTGAAGAAATTCCTCCTCATTTCAGTTACTTCATCCTGTTGCTGTGCTCTTGGGTACTGGTCTCTCCTAATAGTGGAAACGACTTCTCCACATCCACTCCATCCAGGCCTCTCAGTATTTTATAAGTTTCAATCAGACTCCTAGCGCATCCCCACCCCATCCTCTAAACACCATCAAGTACAGACCTAGAGTCCTCAACCGCTCCTCATATGATAAAAGCCCTTGATCCCCAGGATCATTCTTGTAAACCTCCTCTAGACCACTTCCAATGCTAGCACAGCTTTTCTTTGGTATGGGACACAAACTTGCTCACAGTATTCCAAATGCAGTCTGAACAGAGCCTTATACAGGACTTAGCAGTATATCTCTACTCTTGTATTCTAGCCCTGAAATGAATACCAACATTTCATGTGCCTTTCTAACCGCCAAATGAATCTTCTTGTTAACCTTAAGGGAATCCTGAACTAGGACTCACAAGACCCTTTGTGCTTCAGATTTCCAAAGCCTTTCCCCATTCAGAAAAAGTACACACTTCTATTCTTCCTATCAAAATATGTAACATCACACTTTGCCACATTGTATTCCCTCTGCTACTTCTTTGCCCAATGTCCTAGCAAGTCCTTCTGCAGCCTTCCCGCTTCCTCAACATTACCTGGCTCTGCACCTATCTTTGTGTCATCTGCAAACTTAGCAACAATGTTCTCAGTTCCTTAGATCTCCAGATCGCTAATGTATAACATGAATAGTTGTGGCCCCAACACTGACACTACAGAACCCCACTAGCCACTGGCTACCATCCTGAAAAAGACCCCTTTATACCTACTGTCTACATTCTGCCACTCAGCCAATACCTTGCCCCTAATACCATCGGCCCTTACTTTATTTAGCAGTCTCCTGTGCAGCACCTCGTTAAAGGCATTCCAGGTCACACCACTGGCTCTCCTTTGTCTAACTTACTTGTTACCTCCTCAAAGAATTCTAACAGATTTCTCAGGCATGACCTCCCTTTATGAAGCCATGCTGACTCTACTCTAGTTTACCGTGCACTTGCAAGTACTCCGCAATCCCATCCTTAATAACAGACTCCAAAATTTCTTTCCTCAGTCTTGTGAATTTAATCGCCATCCATTGCCCCTTTCAACCTGTTTGCTGCTAAAACCCAAACTTGGACTTTGTAAACTCGATATTTTTAATGGTCTTTGGATTAAACTACTAACCTCTATAACTTGGAGGCCACAGAAAATTCTAGTACACCAACCTTGCACCAAGGCCTACTTAAAAGTCGCCCCGGCCAAGAAATCATCCCATTCTCACCGTTATACTGATATGGCTCCCTGATGCCTCTTTTGTAATTACGTTACTTTATACTTACATTATCTGAAATATGTATTTAAGTATTTCAAGCTAGTTAGAAAGTGCAAGAATAATGCAAATGTCATTAGTGGAACTGAAAACAAAAGCTTGCACTGCGCTTTATGATTCATAATATGGTGGCTTTTCCTTTATGCAGGAAAAACATTGCACCCAAGGACCCATAAATTTGTGTCCTTACGTTCTGGAGTCACTGGAAACTACAATTTCATTTTTTTCTTTTCGGTTTTCATTGCATTCTGGGACATTTAGTGGTCTCTCTCACAGAACAGTGAGAAAAAGAACAGAAAAAAAAGTCACTGACTGCACAGCTATTGCAGATTAAGTGCTTGTTGCCATTTTAACCAGCTTGTTGGTTTAAGTGTAGTAGGCTCAACACTATGAAGAAATGGATTCAGACCCTACAGCGGAGAAAATAGTTTGACTGATACATCAATGCAGTGCTGAGTGAATGCCATATCATAGAATCATAGAATCCCTACAGTGTAGAAACAGGCCATTCGACCCAACAAGGCTACACCGACCCTCCGAACAGCATCCCACCCAGACCCATCCCCTTACCCTATCCCTGTAATCCTGCATTTCCCATAGCTAACCCACCTAGCCTGCACATCCCTGAACACTATGAGCAATTTAGCATGACCAATCCACCTAACTTGCACATGTTTGGACTGTGGGAGGAAACCGGAGCACGTGGTGGAAACCCACACATACATGGGGAGAATGTGCAAACTCCACACAGACAGCTGCCTGAGGGTGAAACTGAACCCAGGTACCTGGTGCTGTGAGCCAGCAGTGCTAACCACTGAACCACTATGCTGCCCAATCAAAATAGTACTTGCCCATTCAGATGGCTGCAAGTGTTACTAGGGTATTAGTCAAAGAGGTGCAGGTGAGCTCTCCTGGTAACCTGGCCAACATTATCTCAACCAAGGACACTGAAGCATGTCATATGGTACATTATCTTCCTGTTTTTCTAGCATGCTGGTGACATTTTCCTAAATTACAACACTTCAAAGATATAAATTTATAAATTTCCATTTCTTCATATGTTGTTTAGATTCCAATTGGAGGAGTTGTCAGATCAATAACGCTGTGATAGCCACATAAATCTGAGGCATATCATAAGGAGAGATGGGCTGCATAACATGTTTCTCTCTGCTTCCACCATGGTGTTGTGCGAGATGCTCTGCAAATAAACATCAGCTTAGTTCAGGTTTATACTTGGGAGGTTGATTATATAATACTACAGCCAGTCCCTGGGTTGCGAATAGATTCTATTCTTGTGTCTGTTGATAAGTCGATTTGTATGCAAGTTAGGACACAATGCAGGACAACACAAAATAGCAGTTAAGTACAGGAAACATTCACGTGTTGGATCTTTAAAATTACAATCAAATTTGTAAGTGCGAGCTTTCCAAAATCAGGGACCTTTGTATTTGGGTACAGTCCTTCACACATTTTTCTCCTCCTATACTTGACCCAATACATACCTCATCATCAGAGAGACATTGTTCAGGTGGTGGTGGCGCAGCATAATGATAGTCCCAGCCAGATTTTTGTTCTTTCGTTTCTTCTCCCTCTCCTTCTTGAACAGAAGCCTCAGGTTGTGGATCCCGATGTTTCTTTTTTCTTTTCCTTCTTGCACTTCGCCAAACCGATGGAATGTTCTTTCCAGGTCCAAAGAGACGCAAAAAACGCAATACCTGCAAGATAAGGGAACTAAATTAATTAATTATCTGTTGTGACCTTACTAAACCATCACAACCAGGGCTCCAAAGAATTGGAGATCACATGATACTCTCCAAATATTTGGTAACATGTCAAAGAAACTGCACATATTAAAGCTATGCAACATAATCCATAGTATTCACAATCAACAAACTAAGGGTTTCCAGAAAACTATTAGCTAAAATACTTGACCTACATCATCCAACAATAGGCCTTAGTTGTGACTTAAGGCAGAAAAAAGTACAAAACAAACAGCAGCTGCAAAGCACTGGTCACAGTGATCTGTAAGCTATGATTTACAACGCAGCATTTTGCTTAATAATAATAGCATATTAAAAATGTGATTGTATTTTAGAAGTGCCACTTTTCTATTTAACAGATTATAGCTATTATGTCAATGGATTAAAACTCCAAAAAAATTAAAAGAAGTTTTTTAACTTTTAAGTCCATAATGTGTTGTTTTTAAAAAGGACAGCTACAGACACCTGTGAGTATAAATTCAATGGCTGCCAAAGTCCTGTGTGAAATCGAACTTCAATCAGCCCTCAAGAACATGAATCTCAAAAAGCTGTTCAACTGCCAACATCAACACTAACGATGCAACTTAATATTGCCCACATCATCATCTTATCTGGTTTTCATAAATAATTTAGCAACTGATCACCTAAGATTTTAACTTACATACCTTTTTCTTTTGGGACTCATCTCTTATTTCTAATCTGTGTGTGTTTTTATGTGCTATTAATTCTTCTCACACTAAATAATTGAACACCATATGTTTTGTTAATTCAAGAAAGCCTGATTGAATTGGCTCCTTTTAAAACATTAGTTAACTTGGGTCTGGGAGAACAGTATCCACAAGGACGGATCCTTTTCAAATTAATAGTGTTGCAATCAACTGAGGGAATGGGTGAATAAATAAGGAAAGCCTATTCATCTCTCCTCACCCAGGATTGAGCATTTTGGGTATCCTGCCTGGAACCTCGCATAGAATATGTTGGTAACATAGCAAAAACAGATCTCTCATGGCATTAAGCTATACGTTGTTTGATAAGTAACAAAAAATAATCAGGATCACTGATGGAGATCAAGCAAAACTTCATTTTGATTGACAAGTAGCTTTAGTCATTTGTCGGTTCAAATTATGATTATGCTCATTATTTTCAAAAATTGTATATCTGCAACTGTAACGACCACAGCTTTGTTACCTTTATTTTTGGTCTGTAGATCAAAATTAGAACAATACTAATTTCAATCGAGGAGACTTGTAAGAAAATGGCTGCAGTTTTAAAAATGGTGTTTATTGAAGCTGTTCACAACTTGAAAGGAAATGAAGCTTAACAGGTGCATCAGAAACTATGTCATCGCGGGTTCAAAGAACAATACAGCACTGGAACAGGCCCTTCAGCTCTCCAAGCTTGGGCCAACATATTATGCCCTTCTATACCTAAACTGTCTTACAGGATCCGTACTCCTCCATTCCTTTCCTATTCATGTATTCGTCCAGGTAAATCTTGAATGTTGCTATTGTGTCTGCTTCCACCACCAACTCTGGTAGCGTGTTCCAGGCACTCACCACCCTACGTGAAAAACTTACTCACACATCTCTTTTAAACTCCCCCACACTTTGAACCTGTGCCCTCTTGTAATTTACTCCTCCACCCTGTGAAAAAGCCTCACACTTTCCACTCCATCCATGCCATTCACAGTTTTATAAATTTCTATCAGGTCGCCATTCAACTTCCTGCATTCCAGTGAAACAAAGTCAGCCTATCCACCTTTTCTTCTTCACAGCTAAAATCTCACAATCCGGGCAACATCCTGGTAAATCTTTTTTGTACCCTCTCCAAAGCATCCACATTCTTCTGGTAGTGCGGTGATCAAAACAATATGCAATATTCCAAGTGTGGCCTAACTAAAGTTCTATAAAGCTGCAGTATAACTTGCCTATCCTTACACTCAATGCCCCTTCCAATGAAGGCAAGCATGCTATAGGCACTTTTTACTATCTTATCTATCTGCGCTGCCACCTTCAGTGATCTGTGGACCTGCACACCCAGATCCCTCTGCATATCAATACTCCTAAGGGTCCTGCCTTTAACTGTATAATTTCCACCTGCACTTAACCGTCCAAATTCATCACCTCACATTTGTCCGGATTAAACTCTGTCTACCAGTTTTCTGCCCATGCCTCCAACTGATTTATATCCTGCTGTATCCTCTGACAGTCCTTCTCACTATCCGCAACTCGACAAATCTTTGTATTGTCCACAAACTAACTAATTAGACCAGCCATGTCTTCCTCCAAATCATTTATGTAAACCATGAACAGCAGAGGTTCCTGCACTGATCCCTGTGGAACACTGCTAGTCACAACCCTCCATTCCGAAAAGCACCCTTCCACCGGTACCCTCTGTCTCCTATGACTAAGCCAGTTCTGTATCCATCTTGCCAGTTCACCTTGAAACGATGTGACTTCAACTTTTGTACCAGTCTGCCGTGAGGGACCTTCTCAGAGGCTTTAGTGAAGCCCATGTAGACCAACATCAATCACTTTTCTCTCATCAATCATCTTCATCACCTCAAAAACCTGGATCAAGTTAGTGAGGCACATCCTCCTCTGCAGAAAACCATGCTACCTATCACTAATTAGTCCATGTGCTTCTAAATGCTTACAGATCTTGTCCCTGAGAATCTTTTCCAATAATTTCCCTACCACTGATGTGAGGCTCACAGGCCTGTAACTTCCTGGATTTTTCCAACTACCCTTCTAAATAATGGAACAACACTGGCTAATTTCCAGTCCTCCGAGACCTCACCTGATAAAGATATAATACTCCAGCAATTTGTTCTCTTTCCTCCCTCAATATTCTGGGATAGATCCGATCAGGACCGAGGGACTTATCTAGCTTCATCAAAGCCTGGGCAATTTCCCCAAGTGGCAATGGGTTGGTTAGCTTTTCCATTGGCAAGTTAGTGTGGGTGCAAGAAAGCTCCACTTTATCAGCATTTGAATCAACCTCTAAACAAGTGATGGGATTTTGTGTATGAGCAGTGCAGGCAAAGGAACCTAACCTCTGAAGGGAAAGCATCAAGATATAGCTCTTGCGCTCTCCCTGCTATGCGTGACATGTAACAGCAAAGCCAGCTCCTGCTACCTGTTCTCAATCATTGTTCCTAATAATTGCTGTCTTCATATTCCCCTGTTGAAAAAAGGAGGAAACAAAAGCCTTCAAGGGTATTAAAAGATTCAATTCTCCCCCTGTGACCAGAAGTTTGAACATTAATGCAAACAAACTTGCATCGTCAGCCAAGAAATTAAAAGGGATCAAAGGAAACCGGAAGGCATAAAACAAATCAACTCATCCAATTGCTGTGCTCCAGATTGGCACCACTAAACTTCATTATACTTATCAGAAACAAAAACAAAAATTTCTGGAAAAACCCTGCAGGTCTGGCAGCATCTGTGGAGAGAAACCAGAGTTAATGTTAACTTTGACGTCTCTCCACAGATTTTTGCTCTTTAGAAGGATCACTGGACTCGAAACATTAACTCTGATTTCTCTCCACAGATGCTGCCAGACCGGATGAGTTTTTTCCAGCAATTTCTGGTTTTGTTTCTGATTAAAACATCTGAAGTTCTTTTAGTTTTGCACTATCATGTGTTTTTCCCACCTTTCAAATCCATATCCTTGTCAGTGTCTGTTCATGTATATGTGTGGTCAGTTACAAAGAAGAAGAGTTTAAGTTAGTAATTCACATTTCTTTGCTTTACCGTTAGTTAAAAATAATTTTGTTGTGTAATCAACACTTTTTTCTGGCTACGTGAAAAGGTAAAGGTGAAGTCCCAGAGGGCCATAGGCCTGATCCCTCATTAGAGGGAGACAATGGTGGTGAGTTTAATCTAAGGGTCACCATGCCTCATCAGACAAGGGACAAGACTGAGAAGGTGGGACATTCTTGGTGACCTCAGCCAGTGTGGAAATTGAACCCACACTGCTGACGTCACTATCAGAAACCAGGCAAATGAGCCTACAAAAATCTAGTGCATGATTACTTTCAATCTGAATGAGACAGTCAGGTAGAATTGGGGCATTTGTCATAATCAAACATTTTCACATTTGTGATGACTCTGGGAAAGCAGAGCTTGATTTCCAGCACACACCACTGGGTTGTAAACATGATTTTCAACCATTACATACTTGTTAGCTACATACTTGATTTTATGCTTCAGCTGACTAGATATCTTTTTCAGGGTTCAACTGACCTTCATGCAGCAAATACAGATGCTCTCAAACCTCAAAATAGAGCTAAAAGAACAGTTAGTGCACTCATATACACATCTAAGTATGCCATAACAATCTCAGTGTTAAAATCCCTCTCTTTTTAGCTCCTCCAACAAACTGACAGCTCCTTAGTGATCTCAGACAACATTTTTACAGTGACATTCCCCAATTTAGTTCACTACATGGAGTCCAAACGAACCCAGTTTCTCACCTGTCCTGGTCGAAATTCTGGGAACAGTTCTGTAACATTCGGTAGTTGCTTAGTTGAATCTCGTTGCATAATACCTGCCAGCGGCAATGTGAGCTTGTCTTCCTTCTGAGATTCATTCTGCCTTGATCGTGGAATGTGTCGGTCTGTCTCAGATTCTGAATCAGAGGAACTGCTAAATTCAACCTTCTCTGAGGAGGATGAAGGAGCTATTATGGAAGGTAAAATGATCCCGTCATTCTCATTAGAGACAGAACAAGGGAAAAGGGCATCAGCAGCACGCGATCCTCCAGTAGTACTCAGCACTGCTGTATTTACTCCATTTGCTGAGGGAAGAATAAGCGAATAATAATATTAGTTCCTTTACATCACAATTGTGTAGTTAAAAGTACGCATTGTAATATCACACCAAAATTTGCTCGTTCATGAAAAAATTTCTACCATGCTCAGTGCTCTTGCGGCATGACTATTGTTCAGACCTCCGTTATTTTAATTTTTGCATGGAACAGAGGGTTGTGAGTTGAAGCTGACTTTTGGACTCAGGGCAGTAGCTTGTATTTTTAAAAAAAAGCAAAGAACAAACAAGCTTATATTTGCTCATGGGACCTGACCTGCAAGTTAATTGCAGCTTGATTGTTTAAAAAACGCTGTAGACATTTCGACACTGAAGGTACATAATGGTCAAAGGCTGGCAAATGTTTTGATGTTAGAAGGAGCCATCCCTGGGAGAATGGTGCCAATCAGTCTACCAAAGAGAATGTTGGAATAAACAGAAAGAGAGGCCAAGTTTAAAAAAGAGTTTGAATTGCATTTTTAGACAGAAAGACCGTGGCTATGAAAGCCACTGGAAGGAGTTCTTGGTTGCTCTCCAGTTACCTTCCCATTATCAAGTTATTGAAAGTTTGGAGAATAGAATCCCAGTTATGAGAAATAAGTGAATATTTCTCAGAGCCTACTTGAAGCTGGTTACATTGTCTGATGTCTTCAGAAATCAAGAATGATACAATCCCATGTGATACTACACATCATTAAAACTGCTGAAGTGAACTGGCCCCAGTTATATCTCTTTTGCTTTTCTTCTAATTTATCCCTTAAATGTGTCTGCATGTTTGCGAGCAGGGACAATGCTGAAAGAAGATTAGGTTTAAATTATACAGACATTAATTAGATTACCTTGTATTTAGTTTTGTTCTGCCAAAGTTACAGTATTAGTAATAAATTGTTGATTCTTGTTTGAGCTATAAACCTGGTGTCTGTTATTCTTAAAATCAGTTTAGGAACGACTAGGGCAATTTTAAAGTCAATGAATGTTTTCATTTTACTGTGTTGTGAACACAGGCATAGAAAACCTGATTTGATAATGCTTGCTTTTTGCATGTCGGACAACTATTTTAAATTTATGCTTGTATTGATGAAGGAAGATTTTCCCCGTAATAGGAATTAATAAAAACTAATGAGATTTTCTTCATCTTAACCCGATGATAAACTTGCTTACACAGCTTACAATTCATAATTTGGGCTCTTGTAGTGTCCCTATCTCTGAGCCTGGAAGCTAAGTTCAAGTCCCACCTGCTCAAGGTGCGTAATAACATCTCTGAACAGGTCAGTTACAAAATAACTTCAATTCATTATTACCCAAGAAATACAAAACAGAATCAAGCCATTTGGCACAACCATTGCATACAAATACTCACCTTCCATTGGGGGCTAGTCCTGTGTTGCCTCATCTGTCAGCCTTGCTTTCTGTTGCCTTCTCCCTCAAATTCATAACTAGCTTCTCCTTAAATGTATCAATACTACTCCCTGTTATACTCAGTTCCCCATTCTCATGATTTTTGGGGTAAATAAGTGTTTCTTCTGTGTTGCCTGTTGGATTTGTTGCTGATGAGCTCTTGAACAAAGAAGAACAAAGAACAATACAGCACAGGAACAGGCCCTTCGGCCCTCCAAGCCTGCACCGCCACATTTTGACCTTTCATACTAAAACTGTCTTTATTTACAGGATCTGTATTCCTCTATTGCCTTCCTATTCATGTATTTGTCCAGGTGGTTCTTGAATGCTGCTATTGTGTCTGCTTCAACCACCTCCTCTGGCAACGCACTCACCTCCCTAGTTTTCACCTTCTCTATAAGTGATCACATTCATTCTATATCCACTATATCAAAACATTTTCTTATTCATAAGATTCCTATTAGCTCACCCATTAGCCTACTTTTTATCCCCCAAAGAGAGACGTTCTTTCCTTCTAAATCCTCTCTTTAATCTCTGCAGTGCCTCTATATTTTTTGAGAACAATATGCAGTATTCCAACAGTGATCTAATCAAGGTTCAACAGAGGCTTCGTAAAACTGCCTTCGTCTATTTTCCAAGCCTGCTTTAGAGAACTCTATTTCATACCTCCATATTGGCCCTTATTTAAGTTGAAAACACCAGTTTCAGATGGAGCTGTTCTCCCTGAAACTAAATATGAAATTCTGCCATATTGTGATCACTACTTCTACAGAATCTTCAACCGAAACATCTCTTATTAATCCTATGTTATTACATGACTAGATCCAAAATAGCATATTCCTAGGTAGATTCTGCAATGTGCTGATCTAAGAAACAATTCGAGATGTATTTTATGAATCTGTCTTCCATACTGCCCTTGCCCATCTGATCTGTCCAGTTAACAGGCAGACTAAAATCACCCGTGACAACTTTGTCCTTTTCTTACATGAACAATTGCGATTAGACGCCTTTTACTGATTATATAATTTAAAATAGCGTAATGATCACAATATTGAAGCACCATGGGCTCTGTGCATTGCAGGTAAGATTGCATTGAGGCAAGATTATAGCGACCAAGTATGATAAATTGGTCACAGGATAATACATTCCCACTTATAACTCTGTATGCTGAACCACTCTTGGCGATGGACACTGAAGACCCCAAGTTGAGTACATGCTGTTCTCTTGCCACCCTCAGGGCTTCCTCAAGTGGAGTTCAACATGAAGGAGTACATTTTGGGAAGTTGTGGGGGGGTGTGATGGTGGTGGAGGAGGATGATTCAGTGTGAGGTCTCCTTGCCTATGTTTGACCTGATACCTTGAGATTTCATAGGGTCCACAGTTAGTTTTGGAGACTCCCCGGCCAACTCCCTCCAAAACTGTATACCATTTTCCTGACACCTCTTCTAGATCTGGCCTGCTGGTGCAAAATAACATATACAGAAATGGTGATGGTGTTGACTGTGATATAGTCTATAAAGTACGATTCCATGAGTATGTCAGGCTGTTGTTTGACTAGTCTGTGAGATAGCTCTCCCACATTTGGCACCAGCTCCTAGATCTTGTAAGGAGGACTTTGTAGGGTGACAGGGCTGAGTTTACCATTTGCATTTCTGGTATCTAGGTCGATGTTAGTTGGTCCATCCACTTTCACTTCCTTTTTTGAAAATTTTTAGCAATAACTGAGTGGCTTGCCAGGCCATCTCAGTTGATAGTAGTGAGTCAACCACATTGCTGTGGGCTTGGAGTCACATGTAGGTCAGACAAGGTAACGATGGCAGCTTACCTTCACTCAAGGACATCAGCAAACCAGATGTCTTTTTACAACAATCAACAGTGGTTTCATGTTCATCATTTGACATTTAATTCCAGATTTTTGCTTTTCAAATTGAAATCCCACCATCTGCTGGGGTGAGATTTGAACCCAAGTCTCTGGATTACCAGCAACATTGCCCCCAAGCTACCACCTCTTCTCAGTCCCAGCTGCCAGATGTGAGAGATCCAACACACATTAGTGTGGTAATGCCTCTGCTTTCTCTTGCCTAAGTTATTTTAAGAATCTATTGTTGTAATTCATCTGCCCCAGAGATTTTATCTTAAGTTTGACTTGTTCATTTCACATATTTAATTTCAAATATCGACTATTCTTGATATTTTTAATGATACAAAAGATCTAATCAGAACTTCAGTTCCTGAACATGGAACTGAAGTGAATAACTTAGACTTCATTTACAATTATTTGATCCTGACACATGACCTACCATGGTCTGAAAAATTCCCCAGTACAGGAAAGGCCCAGACATAAAGCTGCTTAATTTGGGAGATACAACTTGCACAAATGTAAAGTAATTCCTCTGTTTTCTCTTCTCAAGGTTTTTAAAAGTGCATAGCTGCAATCCATCAGGACCAAAGGTTTTAACATCTTTTTGAGTTTTGTTCAGTTTATTTAACAAATGTTCTTATTTTATATGTACTTACTTAATTACTCATCATTCAACTTCATGTCTATCTGTTCTACCTTCCTGGTACCTACCAATTTAGTTATTATATATTTCTCCCATAACTTTAATAATATGTATGGCGCTATTCTATGACACCCTTCCTTTTTTTATTTGATCGGTCTGTAAAATATAGATCACTGGAGAATGGCTAATATAACACCCCGTTAAAGGAGGGAGGGAGGACTTCAGGTTTCTGAAATATTAGGACCAGTTCTAGTGCAGGTGGGACGTGTACAAGCTGGATGGATTACATCTTAACAGTATGGAGACTGATATCCTCACAGGGGGATTTGCTAGTGCCGTTGGGGTTGGTTTAAACTGGCTTGTCAGGGGATGGGAATCTGAGGGAGTAACCCAAATGTGAAGAAAATTAAACTGGTAAAAGGAAGTAGAAAAGCTATGAGAGAAATGAGAAGACAGGAGAAATAAAGCTGAGTATCAAGTTTGTCTCAAACGCGGAATGATGTAAAAAAAAACAAAGGGTATTCTACCTGAACGATGAGACATTTACATCATGAAGCATGATTTTGAGTATGAGTAGAGGTAAATGGTTATGATGTAACTGCCATTACAGAAAATGGCTGCATGGTGACCAGCATTAGGATTACCTATTCAAGGATATTTGATATTTAGGAACGACAGACAAGAAAGAAAGAAAATGAAGTTGCTGTAAGATAGCATCAGTACATTGTGAAGCAGAATCTCAGATCAGAAGAGCAACGTGTGGAATCTGTCTGGGTGGAATTAAGAATTGGGAAGGAGCAGCAGACATTGATTTGCACTACTTATAGACCACAAAATAATAGTGCTAGTGTGGGTCCAGGTATAAATCTGAAGTTGAGAGAAGCATGTAGGATCTGCAACACAGTAATCATGGGTGATTTTAATTTTTTTTCCTTCTTTATGCGTGGGATGTAGGCATCGCTTTACCCAACCATTGTTACCCTTGAGAAGGTGGTGATGAGCCGCCTTCTTGATCAAGTGCAGTCCACCAGCTATGGGTTGATCCACAGTGCCATTAGGGAGGGAATTCCAGGATTTTGACCAAGTGACACAGTATTTGCTCAGCCATGATCATACTAACTGGTGAGCAGGTTCAGTTTGCTGAATAGCCTACTCCTGTACCTACGGTTCTTTTCCTGTCTTATTGTCATTTAGGCTTCTCACCTTTCCTGTAGATCCCTCTCCACTTTTCTAGATTCTTAAAGCCTTTGACACTTCCCTGTTTATCTTTTCCACTAAAATGTTGGTCCCAGCCAAGTTTAGCTGAAGATTTCCCAGCGATACAATTCCCTCTTGTCCAAGAAATAATACTAATGTTCCATGAAAAGGATCCCCTCTTTCTCACACAAAAACGTTAGCCACATGGTTATTCTTAAGACTTTTCTGCTATGCCAAATGACTCACATGTATTATACTCCAGAAATTATTACTTTCATGATTGTGTAAATCAATTTAGAGCCCAAGTCCTGATTCTACCTATGTCATTATGTTTAACTTGAAACATGACAACTGCATTTACACCATCCGTTTCCAAGCTCTCTTCCAGCCACAATGGCAGTGAGTACTTCAAGATTCTCATTTTTTGCGCAAAATTTAGCAATTTTTTCCTTTCCCATGAATACAGAATACACCAAAATATTTCGGGTCTGCTCCTCTCTTCATCCACCCCTTCACATACTCCCAGCTAATATTCTGTCTATGATGTCTTGGTCTGAAGTGTTTGAAGTTCCTGTCAACTGGATGAAATTATGGTGCCTAACTGAATTGTTATATCAGTACAGCCCAGCACTACTACAATTACTGGCCCATAATCTGATTCCATTTGAACAAGTCAAAAACCAACGTACGAGTATTCAACAAACTGTTCTTTCTCATTTTAATTAACAGACAATTCTTTTGAACTCACCAATTATTTCCTGTGAATTTGACTCCTCCTTATTCAGCGGAGGCGGTGGTGGAGGGGGAGGCATGAGCTTTGAGTCCACATCTTCACTGTCTGCATCATAGTCATCATCATCATCATCATTGCCTTCTGAAGTCAGCATGACAGGTTAAAAGGTTATTACAACTTTTAAATTAAACCACATAGGCAATTTCCCATTAATATCAGCATTTTAAACAATTTTAGAAATGTAATTTCTATGACAACATTGGCTATTCTCCTACAATACCGAAGTCCAAGTGTGAGATTTATTTCCGAGGGCATGGCAATAATTAGGGAAAATCAGAATGAAGCTGAAAAATCAAAATGTTTGAAATATTAGATATCACATACACCTGTATTCCTACCTAAACTCACTAGGTAATTTTCCTTACACCAGCCCTTTCTCTCATACCTGAAACCTTAACACAAACAATTGATCCTAGTTTTTGCACATTAAATCTATTACTTATCACAGATCTGTTGTAATAGAGGCATGTTTTCAGTCTTTACCTTTCTACTTCATTGCCAAACAGTAAAAAGACAGGTTTCACTACTCAGTGTATTAGTACAGTTAGCTAGTTAATGTATTTAGAATAATCTGTTTACCCAGTTTTCTTAGTGGCTGAAGATTTCCCATCACCTGACGATACCTGCGGGTCTCGTCCTCTGCTACCTCATTGATATCGGAGTAATCAATGGCGTCATCTTTACTCTGAATCCAACCTATGTGCATAAGAACAATCATCAATCATATCAGCTAAATGTGCTGCCTTGGGCCAAGGAATAACATAGAGTAGCTCTGGACTTCCTTGCAAATCTTCAGGAGAATGGTGTGTTAGTTTTGCATTTGCATTCAACCTAAGTATTTCACAGAAAAGTTTCACATCTGTCACAGGGAAAATGTTAGAAGCTATTATTAAAAACGTTGTTAGAGAGGACTTGGACTAGGTCATGCTAATCAGGTAAAGCAAACATGGTTTTGTCAAAAGGACATCATGTTTGACTAATTTATTGGAGTTCTTTGAAGATCTAACTTGTGCTATGAATAAAAGGGAACCAAAGGATGTATCATACACAGATTTCCAGAAGTCATTTGATAAAGTGTTATTTGATAAAAGGTAGTTGTGGGAAATAAATCCTTATGGTTTTGAGGATAACATACTGGCATGGGTAGAAGATTGGCTGGCTAAAAGAAAGGACAGTAGGAATAAATGGGTCTTTTTCAGACTGGCAGATGTCAGTGGTGCACCACAGGGTTTGTTGCTGGGGCCTCAACTATTTACAATTTATATAAATGATGTGGATGAAGAGATGCGCTAAATTTGCTGGCGATACAAATTTAGGTTGGAAACTGATTTGTGAAGAGAACGTAAGAAGCCTAAAAGGGGTATATTTAGGTTAGGTGAATGAACAAAGATCTAGCAGATGAAGCACAACGTAGCAAAGTGTGGAATTGTCCATTTTGGCAGAAAGAATAGAAAAACATTATCTAAATGGTGAGAGGTTACAGAGCTCTGAGATGCAGTGAAATCTGGGTGCCCCAAAGAATGAATTACAGGTACACCAAGTAATCAGAAAAACTAAAAGAATGTTGTGTTTTGTTGTGAAGGGAATTGATGTGCAAGAGTAGAGAGGTTACACTTCAGTTATAGAGCATTGGTGAGACCACATCTGGAGTACTGTTTGCAATATTGGTCAACATAATGACAGAAGGATGTTAACGCATTGAAAGCAGTTCAGGGAAGGTTTACTAGACTAAAATCTCAAGAGGAAAGGCTTGACAGGGTAGGTCTGTAACCCCTGCAGTTCAGAAACATCGGGGTGACTTAAAAGAAACACAAGATCTTAGGGGACTTGATCAGGTGGATACTGAAAGGATGTCTCCCCTTTTGGGAGAAACTAAAACTAGGGGACACTGGTTAAAAGTAAAATGGTAGCCCATTAAAGAGAGAGATGTGGAAACATTTTTTCTCTCAGATTAAACACATTAAATATTTCTCTCAGATTTATGAGATTCTTTGGAATTCTCATCCTCAAACGGGAGCGGATGCAGAATCTTTAAATATTTTTAAGACAGATTCTTGATTACCAAAGGGATGAAAGATTAGTAGGGATATACAGGAATGTAGAGTTAAGGTTAAAATCAGATCAGCCTTAATCTTAATGAATGGCGAAGCAGGCTTGAAGAGCCAAATGACTTATTCTTGATCCTTGTTCATAAACTTGTAAGAAAAATGGAGGCCAAATCAAAGGAAGAGAGATCAGGAGGGAAGACCACAAGAGGTAGTTTTAAGAACAATATTAAAAACAATACAGAGAATTAGATGCACAGATATTACCAACTTGAAAGGGATCTGTGGGGGATGGATCAGGCCAGAATCAAAAGAAACAGCAATCAACTAGGACAGTATTATAATTGAATCAGCAGATTTCAAAGGGGTACCTTCAATTTCAGCAGCAAATAAGCTGATGGAGAGTAACTGGACTATGTAAGGGTGAGATTATAGCTGGAGGAGGAAAGGTCATTAAATATTTATAATTATTAAATGATGTACAGGAATTTAACTCCAAGTAAATGAATAGTCACTGAATATATCTCTGGTGTATAAAAAGAGGTGACAAGACTGGCAGGTTTAAAAAGGAGATCCACAATGCAAAGGTACGATATCTGAAGATTAGTCCATCTGTGGTGGAGCCCTAGAGCTGCAAGTATGAAGAGAACAAACTAGAATGCAAGGCTGAAAATTCTTTCAACAGAAGAGAAAAGCAAATTCCTAGTGAAAATGAGGATGAAGGTTGTCAAGTTGACACAAGCTGGACAGGCTATGAACTGCAGAATTCTGAAATTTATGTAGGGCACACCAAAAGGCCCACAAGGAGTGCAATATTCAAAATATATTCCAGTAATCTCCATGGTGTTCGGCACATGCAGGGAATGAGGAATGAGGGTTACATGGATCTTAGAATCCCTACAGTGCGGAAAGAGGCCATTCAGGTCCATCCAGTCTGCACTGACCCCCATGCTATCCCTGTAATTCCACATTTAGCATGGCATATCCAGCTAAACTACGCATCTTTGACTGCCAGTTGTAGGAGAAATACTAGTGATGGCTGAGAGAACATGACTCATTGCTGCCAGAAGATGAACATGAGTTTTAAAAACAAGCAGTCAGGAACAGTCATGAATACTGTCAGTGAGATTTTGATCAAAAGGAGAGAGAGAGAGTATGAGCGAGGGAAAAAGAGAAACATGACCAAATAATTAGTTCCTAGCGTGAGAAAACTTGCTTCGGTCCTGATAAATCAATCACTCTGCCTTGGTAAAGTTTCAGGAGGTGATAATCCTGATTTTCCCTTTTGAATCCCAGACTGTTATACTATGGAAAAACATTTGTGTGAAATCTGAACAACTTTCTGATTGCCAGTTGCATCAGAATTCCTAATGTTTGGATACTGGATAAATATGACTTTACTGTATATCTTTTGAAGTTATTTTATGGAAAGTCATTGCTTACCCTCTGCATTGCTGCTCCTTTCATCAGACTCCACTGCATCATCGTCATTGGCTGTGATTTCTTTGATGAGAGTCCCAAGACCCAGCGTCCCCAAACCATCCAGATGCTTTTTTGACTCCTGTGTAAAGACAGTGAACACATTACAACTCACTAAATGTGGCATGGATTAGTCAGAAATTAACAAGTCACAGCAATGAAATGACACAATTTTTCTGATCTAATAGATGAGTCAGTGAAAATAATGTCACATGGAGAGGAGTGATTACACTGAAACTGCAAATAAATTTGGAAAACATTTTATCTTGTTCTCTCCCTCTCAATTATATATTCACTTCTTTATTGTAAAGTGAAGTGTGCTTTCAATATTGGTCCCAATAAACACTGAAAAATTGTATGGTGTTCAAGGCCAGTCAAGGATGTGTTTCTGCTTGGAGATAGGATTGATCTGCTTTGAACTTTTCATTGTCAAAATAGTGTTCCATTATCACAGAGTTCTATCTAGTAATCCAGTTGCTTATACTTCTACAGAGTTTTTCAGGTAGAGAAAGGCTCTAAATGAAGAATGAAATGGACGCTAACAATTGACCAGAATGTGGACTAGCCATATAACTACGATGGCTACAAGAATTTGTCAGAGGTTAGGAATTCTGTGGCAATCAACTCATCTCCTGAGTCTCCAAACCAATTCCACAAACTACAAGTCAGCTGTGTGGCAGAATACTGTCCACTTGCTATGATGATTGCTGCTGCAACTACACTCAAGAAGCACTACACCATCCAGGACAAAGCAGCCCTCCAGATCACCATCCTATCCACTATATTCAAATATCCCCCCTTCCAACCCAATGGATGCACAGTTGGCACCATTGTCTATAATTTATAAGATGCACTGCAACAACTTGCCAAGCTTTCTTTCACAGCACCTGCCAAATCCATCTACCACCTAGAAAGACAGCACACATAAGGGAACACTATCATTTTCAAGCTCCCTGCCCAACCCACATACAACCCTGAACAGTTAAACTGCATTGTAAAGTATTAGCCGTTACTGGAACTACTTGTATTGCAGGTAACACTGTGGGTAAAATCACTCCACATGGACTGCAGTCATTCAAGAAGGCAGCTCACCACCACCTTCTCTAGCGCAGTTAGGGATGGGCAACAAATGGTGGCCTGGCCAGTGGCACAGACACACTTGGATTTTGCTTCAAATGCAGAGGACACAGAGGATCTGAAAGAAAATCCAAACTTTTAAAATCATTTCACTGGGGCATAAACAACTCATGAAGTTTAACAAAAGACAGAGTAACAGAAGTGTTGGGTAAAGTCTTCTGAATGACAATGTGTGAAATACCACTTAATTGGTTAAACTACTAGAGAGGAGCTCACTCCCAGACACAGAGTTATGTAAAATGGGTGTATGTCAGTGACAACTCAAAATAACCCAGCAGTCCTATATTGCTGTGGTGAACGGGTTTTGACAACTGCAGTGTTACTCCAAAGTGATTAAATAAAATTTGAAGCAGTAGGTTTCTATGAGGAGATTTGTAGAAGAGAATTATACTATGCAGACTGTAAAAAATGTGTTACATTAAGGCTGAGATAAACTATACATTGAAAGCAGCTCTGGCAATTTCTTTTTGCAAATCAGGATTCTGTAATTTTTTTGAATAGAACTTACATCTCTGAAAAAACTTTTTAAGCTGTTACACAATGAAAACTAAGCCATTGGACATTAATTGCTTGCAACTTACACAATAGTTTATACAATGCTCTTTCAGTTTGAGGATGTAATGATGAAAACAATAGCTTGGACATCCACAGTGAAATTATCTGCCTGTTAAGAAAATTAATTTTGTTCTTTAAGTACACACATAGCAACAGAGTCGCGCACTTCCTATGCTGTTACAATGCTAACGAAAATACACATTACCTTGTCAAGGACACTATCATCCTCCAACTGTCCATCCTCATTGATGTTCCCAAACAGAAAGCCAGTGAGAGAGAATGGTTGCTCATGATCCTCATCACTGTCCGAGTCAGACATCTTCAGACACTACCAATCCACTTTCTAAAAATAAGAGCAAAAGTAAGTCCCCTGTCAGGGGATTTAAATGATCCCATTGATTCATGTTCAGTTTCAATTAATAGTTCTGCAATGCAAAATATTTTTCGTCTGTCTGTTAGGGAAGGAAATCTGTTATCTTTACCTGGTCTGGCCTGCTTGTATCTCCAGACCAATAGCAATGCAGTTAACTCTTAACTGCCCTCTGAAATGGCTGAGAGATACAATCAGCTCAAGGGCAACAAATGTCAGGTTTGACAGAAAATGTTCACATCTCATACAAAAATTTTAGAAGTCTCAATAATTGCTGTTGTTTCCTTGAATATCAGAATTGGTGGAGCGGTAGACCAAATTGATCAATTTCATGGAACGATAGGATGGTGAAAACTGCCAGATTGGAGAAAGAAAGGTTGTGCGGGTGAAATATGAACTAATTTTGAAGAATTCAAGATTCACCTACCACTCTCTTTCACGCACTGCTTCCGCGAGATCTGTTATAGCAACTACCACAACCAATCTGTTCTGCAGAAATCTGAGGCTATCTCCATTTACCTCAAAAGATATGGCAGATTTCTAAACTGTGTTGAAAACGCTCCAACTTGAGATGGATGGACAATTTGAAGTGATAGAAATTCAACCAAAATGCAAATGTCCACATGGTCAAAAACAAGGTGGAGATATTACCAACATGTAGAAGAATGCCTCCCAGACTGTGCAGCATTATACAAACTCTAGAAAACATTAATACAAAAAGTAATTCTTTTGAACAAGAAAATAACTCAATCTCATAGGACGCCCTATATTTAACCACTTCACTGTCTCCTGAAGCATATAAACTTCTAGACATGTCAAAATAAAACAAACCCATTTCTCTTAGAAGTTCAGATCTAAGGGAGGACACTCAGAGAGCTTCATGGAGCAAACATTTGAGAAATTATGATAATAAAAGTCAACTCATTATTTCAGAAATGCTACATCTGCCCAATAATGGAGGAAATCAAAATTCCACACCTATAAGATTCACCCATTTTGATCTCATTAATTTCAGATCCTCGAACTTTGGAAGCAATAGAAAATGGGAATTCCTATGGAGTACCAGTCCTATAGGTCAACAAAACATCCAAAATTTGATCTATTAATTGATGAACACAAAGTTATGTTTTATTTAGGTGAAGTGCAGGCTCACCCTGCCAAAGTTAACTCTATTTGGCCTTTGACAAAAAGCTCAGCCGATAGATTTCTATACACTATTGCAAAATTAATTTCAAACCTGAGCAACTGCTGTTTTTTCAGTCCAGGTTGAGCTCCTCATGTATCGTCTCTTCCAGCTCCTCTTCCATCCAGATCCCAAAGAAAATCAATTCAAATAATGTTCCTATTTAGTTCAGAACACAAGTTCTCTCAATAAATGGGATTTCTTTACTAGGCCCGGCTCTGGTTACATGAACAAAGCCCACTTCTATTCCAGGATCATTCTCAGGCTCTGACAAAATCATTGTTCAACTCTCATTAAATCTTTACAACAGTGTCAAGATTTTGTCTTGCAATTGGAGTCTCAGGATTTAATGAGGTCGGCTCTGCAGTTTCTACCTTTTATAAATTATTTAAAAAGTGAACGTTAATTATAATGCGTGCGACTAAAAAATGTAGATTTAGTCATTAAAAGCACTAAACAATGTCTAACAATTTAAAAGATAGCACGACAGATGTCAATGGGAATTCAACATAAATGTAATTTTTTGATTTGGTTAAAGAATCAAGAATGCAGCATATCTATAGCAATAATAACTGTAATTTTTGTGAATCCAAACTGCTTTGTTCTGTCAGGCATAACTGCAGTTTTATTTGGTAGGCTATGTGGGGCACACAAAGACACGGATTGATGTGGGGAAGATTAGACCGGGTGGCAAATATGTAACCACCAGCAGGTGATGTGTCACTGACTACATTAAAAGATGGAGGGAGGGAGTGAGAGAGACAGAGAAAGAGGTGTTGTAGATTCTCCCAGATAGATATGAAAAATAGTTCTTATTCGTTAATAGCTGAGGGAAATTAGCAAGAAGTACCAAGTTTCACCTTGCCGCCTCTAGTGAAGGCAATGGACAGTAGCTGGGAAATAAGTATATGCAAGAGTTACCAAGAATCACCTCAGCAATGAGTGCCTTTTCAGTTGGCAGCTAAAACAGCAGCGAAAGCAGCCTGGAAGTACATGCTGTCTCCCTCTCAGCCCTCTGCATTAAGGAGTAATTTGGGATCTTGTTCTACTTTGTAACCGCTGCTTAATACTTAGGTCAAACATAATTGATCCTATTGAATATTAACTGCATAGTTTGAAGTGGTGCTTGGGGTCAGAGTAAAGATGGAAATGTGGCAGAAAGGAGATGACATGAGAGAGTTCCATGGGAAAACTGAAATGGCGTGGGATGAGGATGACACAGGAAGGGATGTGACGTAGGATGATATAGAAGGGAGAACGATATGGGAAGGTGGGGATGAGAGGCATGATCCTGAAAGGAGAGACCGAGATGGCACAGGAGGTAGAGGTGGCATGAGAGAGATGAACGAGATAATAGAATTGGTTAATGATGACAGAATCAGGAGGTCAATTATTTGAATCAATTTATCAAAAGTTACTCTTCAAGCTAAAAATGAAGATTTACTAGATTTGAATGAAAATGTTTTTGAAAAGCTGTCAAGTGAATTAAAAAATGTTAACATTGATTCAATAAAAGACGATCATAATAATCTACACTACCCAGAGTTTCTACACAATCTAACTCCAATGGGAATCTTTCTTCATTACTAGCCACTCCCATAAATGCCTCCAAATTCAATAAACACAACTGCAATGAGTTCCTAAATTTGTGTCACTCTGATTATTCCCTCACCCGTACCATCCCTTATCTTTGTTCTCTGAGCTTTGTCTTAGTGGATTCACTTCATGCTATAGTTTATCATCTGCAACCTCTGAATTAGTCTGTTAACTCCCCACTATCAACAACCTGGAATTTATCATTGACCAGAAACTGAATTGTCTAGCTATATAATTACTGTGGCCACAATAGTCGGTCAGAGGCTATGAATCCTACAACAAGCAATTCACTTTCTGATTTCATAAAGCCTGTCCACTATCAACAATTCAGAAGTGAGATGAAATACTCCCACTTGCCTGGGTGAGTGAGTTCCAATTTCATTTAAGACACTTGACAGCATCAGAACAAAGTACCCGGTTTGACTGGCACCATATCCATAAACGTTCATTCTGTCTACCTCTGGCATTCAGCAGCAGTGTCCCATCTACCGGACGCACAACAAAAATTCACCAAAGCTCTTTCAAACACCTTTCAAACCCATGACCACTACCATGAAGGACAAAAGCAGCAAATACCATCGCTCGCAACTTCCATTCTAAGCCACTCAACAAGTCATTCTGACCTGGAAATATTTTGCTGATCCTTCAGTGTCGCTGGGTGAAAATCCTGAACTCTCTACTAACATTGTGAGTCAACCTCTACCAAATGGATTCGAGTAGTTCATGAAGACAGTTCACCGACACCTTCTTAATGACAACTAGGACTGGTGAGTAAACACTGACCAGCCAGCAATGCCCAAATCCCATGACTGAACTGAAAAAAAACATTATTTCCCTCACTTTATTTCCAAGTTACAAGGCCTACCTCCTTTTCTCTTGACTCTATTCTCAATATGCTCTCGACCAGCCAAATTCTCTTAGAGCTCGTGTTAGCTAATACCATGATTAGTTACCTTGCATGGATACAGTTTGCCCAAACTTTTAAATGCACCATCTCCCCGAATTTTATAAACTCACCCTTCACTCCTCTGTATTTGCAAACCTTTACCCCATCCCCAACCTATTTTTCTTAAAATCTCTGAACATGTTGTCACCTTCTAATGCACTGCCATCCTTCTCACAACTCTACACCAGGTTTCTGGCATCTTCCTATAACATTCACAAATGCTACTGTTCCATAGCTGTGGCCATAGTGTATTGTCATTGTTTTAAACCTGTCTTACACACAAAACTACAACATCCTCCAACACCTTACCTCCACTGCCCAGGTGAGTAGGTCTGTCTTTCTCTAATTCCATTCTTACCTACAGAGTTGCAGTCAAAGAATGATCTCCAGCATAAGGTCCAATGCAAAACACTGGATTAAATTATTTGCCATTTCTCTGTTCCTCGTTATTAATTCCGCAACTGCGTCCTCCAAGAGCCCCATACTCACTTTAACAACTCTTCATTGGAACGTATCCATCTTCTTTTCAGTTATTGCTGTTATTTGTGCAACTCTGCTGACCCCAATCTAGGCCATAGGTATCAGAAAGCCCATCAGAAACCCCATGCCCATTCCCCTCTTTTAAGATACTCGTTCAAACCTCGCTCTTCAATCAAACTTTGACCACCTATTCCAATATTTCCTCTTTTGCCTCAATGCCTATATTCTAATGTCAATCATCTAATTACAGTAAGAAGTGCTTTGAAATGATTTAATGTACTAAAAGTGTTAAATAAATACAAGTTGCCATTGTACTTATCAATCACTGCCCCAAACCTCTGATCCAAATCTTGTAAGCAAAATCGTTCAACAAAAATAATGAAAGCTTCAAAAGAGATTCCATTGAATAGGAATATTTGAAAAGCAGTAGCCTGCCTGTCCAAAGAGATGGAAATATCTTGAGATGGAGCACACGAATATGGAAACTCCACAAGACATTCTGTCCTCGGACTGACAGGTGATAATGGGGAGTAACAAATCTACTTGGAATAAATAAGGCCAGGTTTGTAAATAGTGAAATATGAGATTCTGCCAAATGCAGTAAAGCTTAATGGCCCTGATCCAACTACAAACACCGTCCAACAAGCTCCAAATAAGCAACTGACGTTTCTACTGGAATATTAACCTTCCTTTTGGAGTTTTTTTCATCAAACTAAAACCTGGCCTATTCCTCGCACCATCACCTGTTCCACCGACTCAACTCTCCGGCCTCCTTCAGATCTTAGGACCAGCTGAATCCAGCCTTTCTTGTGACGAAGACAAGCTGTCAGTCAGCCCACATCACAACAACTATTCCCACGATATCCTTCCACTCCACCCGCCGCCCATCTACAAACCCCCGCACACACTTACCGAACGTCCGCCGCTGCTTTTCCAACACGATAGACAAATCCGTCAAACCTCCAGGAACAGCGCCACCACCAGCCCGGGAGGAACCACAGCGACCCCATCTGACCAGAACGATAACGGTAACACTCACTGTCCCGGAGAACCACAAAAACGAAGTTTAAAGCCAAACTGTGGCTCGTGTACCGCAGTAGCAGTGTTCCCAGAGGGATCCAGTGTCATCATCCACTGTCGTATTTATTTCAAAGGAAATGGTGTATAAAAGTAGCGAGTTGGAGACGATAAGGACTGCAGATGCTGGAAGCCAGAGTTTATAGGTGTGAGGCTGGAAAGGGTCAAAAATCACAGGACACCAGTTATAGTCCAACGGTTTTATTTGAACACACTGGCTTTTGAAGCGTTGCTCCTTCCTCAGGTGTGGTGAGAGAAGAAACACAGGATTTATATGTAAAAGATCAAAGGAATATACAACTGATCTGAACATATTGAATAAACGTCCAATGGCTAGCTGACTGCCTCCTGTCAAATCTTTAATCAGTTAGAAAGGAGATGCTGGTTTTGATTGATTAAAGTGCAAATACCAGAATTTCTTTCAACTCACTGCCCTGAGATAACTAAAAGTTTTATCAGTGTGTACAAGAGGTGACACCTCAGGTCAGGTAATGCATTTTAGGTGTGGGGCTTTGAGTAAATTTGTGTTTTAACCTGGAGTCAGACTGGTTTTATTTCCAGAGCAGGAATTTATAAAATGGCCCATTGACTCTGTCTGCAAATTGTGTGCTTTCTGAACAAAATATGTGTACACACGCGCGAGTGGGAGAGACTGTGTGCGCGCGCGCGCGTGCGTGAGCGAGAGAAAAATTGAGAGAGAGATTGTGAGATTGTGCGTGTGCGTGAGAGAGAGAGATTGTATGAGAGAGAGAAAGACTGTGTGTGTGTGAGTGAGAGATCATGTGCGGGTGTGTGTGTGGGAGAGAGAGAGTGTGTGTGTGAGAGAATGTTTGTGAGAAACAGTGTGTGTCTGAGAGAGTGTGTGTGAGAAAGAGTGTGAGAGAGAGTATGTTTGTGAGAAACAGTGTGTGTGAGAGAAAGATTGTGTGTATGCGTGTGTGAGAGAGAAAGATTGTGTGTGTGAATGTGTGAGAGATCGTGTGTGTGTGTTTGAGAGAGAGAGAGAGAGATTGTGAGAGAGTGTGTGTGTGTGTGTGAGAGAGTGTGTTTGTGAGAGAGAGAGACGGAGTGTGTGTGTGCGTGTGAGAGAGGGAGAAAGTAAGTGTGTGCCTGTGAGAGAGAGAGAGAGAGAGAGAATGTATCCGTGTGTGTGTGCTTGAGAGAATGAGTGTGAGGGAGTACATTTGTGTGAGAAAGTGTTTGTGTGTGTGAGTGTGTGTATGTATGTATGCTTGTGTGAGATTGTATAGTGTGTTGAAGTTGTCCTCAATAATACCGAACTTGGCTAACAGCCTCTACTCAGCAACTCTGCGTTGTTGTGAGGTTGCCATGGCAGGGTTGTGTGGTATTGTGGTCGATGTTGCCCTGAAGGCTGGGTAGTTTGCTGCAAACAGTGGTCTGTTTAATGTTTGGTTGTCATTTGAAAGCGAGAAGTGGAGGCGTGGGGAAGATTTTGGTGAGGTGTTCATCGCCATCAATAATGTGATGAAGGCTGTGAAGAACATGGAGTGGTTTCCCTGCTTCAGGGAAGTACTGGACGACAAAGGGTACCCTATCAGTCGTATCCCGTGTCTGCCTTCTGAGGAGGTCATTACAGTTTTTCACTGTGGCCCATCGGAACTGGTGATCAATGAGTTGAGCATTATATTCAGTTCTTATGAGGGCATCCTTCAACACCTTCAGATGTCCGTCTCATTCCTCCTCATCTGAGCAGATTTTGTGTATGTGTAGGGGATGGGTTTCTTAATATGTTTAGGGTGGAAGCTAGAGAAGTGCAGCATCATGAGCTTATCCGTAGGCTTGTGGTAGAGTGAGGTATTAAGGTGTCTGTCCTGACGAAGGGTTTCAGCCCAAAACATTGACTTACCTGCTGCTTGGATGCTGTCTGAACTGCTGTGCCTTTCCAGCCTCACACCTGTAGGCTATAAAAGTAGCAAGGTTTTGCTAAAACTATATGACATTCTAGTCAGACAACAGCTGTGAACAGTTTTGGATACCTTTTCTAAGGAAAGATAGACTGTGTTTGAGACAATCTACAGAAGGTTCGGAGAAGAGGTTGAGTAGATTGGTTATCTACTCATTGGAATATAGAAGAATGAAAGGCGATCTTATTGAAACATATATAGCGTCAGACAGCATGGAAACAGACCCTTTGGTCCAACCAGTCTGTGCCGACCATAAACCCAAACCAATCTAGTCCCACCTGCCTGCGCTTGGTACTTATTAATGTACTTATCCAAATGTCTTTTAAACGTTGTAACCGTACCCGTATCCACCACTTCCTCTGGAAATTCATTCCACACACGAACCACTCGCTGTGTAAAAGAATTGCCCCTCATGTCTTTTTTAAATCTCTCTCCTCACACCTAAAATTATATCCCCTAATCTTGAAATCACCCACCCGAGGGAAAGGACACTACCATTCACTTTATCCATGCCCCTCATTATTTTATAAACATCTATAAGGTCACCGCTTAACCTCCTATGATCTAGTGATAAAAGTCCCAGCCTACTTAGCCTTTCCTTATAACTCAAACCTTATCCCGGGAAAATCTTGGTAAACCTCTTCTAAACCCTCTCCAGCTTACTAATATCCTTCCCATAACAGGGCAACCAGAACTGGACACAGAGTTCCAGAAGAGGCCTCACCAATGTCCTGTACAACCCCAACATGACATTCCAACTCCAATACTCAAAGGTCTGAGCAGTGAAGGCAAGCATGCTAAACATCTTCTTAACCACCCTGTCTACATGTGATGCAAACTTCAAAGAACTACGTACCTGAACTCCTCAGTCTCTCTGTTCTACAACACAACCCAAAGCCCCACTTATAACTGTATAAGTCTTGCCCTTGTTTGTTTTACCAAAATTTATCCAAATTAAACTTCATTTGCCACCCATCAACCTGTTGACCCAATTGATCAAGGTCTCTTTGTAATCTTAGATAACCTCTTCACTCTCCACTATACCACCAATTTTGGTGTCATCTGTAAACTTACTAACCTTCAATATTCTTACTAACTTTCTGTTTTCTCATCTAAATCATTTATATAAATGACAAACAAAAGTGGATACAGCACTGATCCCTGTGGAACACCACTGGTATCAGGCCTCCAGTCATAGATGACAGAATCCCTACAGTGTGGAAGCAGGCCATTCAGTCCATCGGGTCCACACCGACCCTCCAAAGAGCATCCCACCCAATCCCTGTTACTCTGTATTTCCCATAGCTAATCCACCTATAGACTGCATGTCCCCGAACACTATGGGCAATTTTGCACAGTCAATCCACCAATCTGCCATCTTTAGACTGTGGGAGGAAACCAGAGCACCCAGAGGAAACCCACTCAGACACGGGGAGAATGTGCAAACTCCACACAGACAGTTGCCTGAGGCAGGAATCGAACATAGGTCCCTGGTGCTGTGAGTTGGCAGTGCTAACCACTGAGCCTTTGGGCCACCGCAGTCTGAAAACACTCCTCCATCACTCTCTGTCTCCTGCCATTAAGCCAGTTTTGTTTCCAATTGGTAAACTCATCCTGAATCCCATGTGATCTA
This sequence comes from Rhincodon typus, assembly GCF_021869965.1. Classification (NCBI taxonomy): domain Eukaryota; kingdom Metazoa; phylum Chordata; class Chondrichthyes; order Orectolobiformes; family Rhincodontidae; genus Rhincodon; species Rhincodon typus. Next base: position 37,779,891 of record NC_063345.1, read on the forward strand.
ACTTTACTAATTAGTCTATCATGGAGAACCTTGTCAAAGGCTTTACTGAAGTCCGAGTAAACAATGTCTAGCACTCTGCCCTCATCAATTTTATTGGTTCTTCCTCAAGAAACTCAATCAAGTTTGTGAAACGTGAGTTCCCTCTCACAAAACCATGCTGACTATCCCTGATCATTCCTTGCCTCTCCATATGCATATAAATTCTATCCTTCAGAATCACCTCCAGTAACTCAACTACCACCAAAGTCAAACTCATGGGTCTGTAGTTCCCTGGCTTTTCCTTACATCCCTTCTTAAACAAAGGCACAGTATTAGCAACTCTCCAGTCATCCGGTACCTCATCTGTAATTATAGATGGTACAAATATTTCTGCAAGGGCCCTGCAATTTCATCCCTAATTTCCCACAACGTCTTGGGATATGCTAGATCAGGTCCTAGAGATTTATCCACTTTTATATTTTCTAAGACCTCCAGCACCACCTCTTCTGTAATGTGAAATGTTTTCAAAGCATTCATATTTATTTCCCTGAGTTCTCTAGCCTCCATTTCTTTCTCCACAGTAAAAACTGACACGAAATATTCATTTATTATTCTTCCCATTTCCTGAGGCTCAACACAACGATTACCTCTTTGATCTTTCGGCGGCCTTACTCTCTCTCTAGTTTCTCTCTTGCTCTTAATATACTTGTAGAATCCTTAACCTTATATGCCAAGGCTGTGTTATATGCCCTCTTTAGAATGCCTCTACACTCCTTCTGTTGTTCAAAAGGTTCATTTAAACCCAGTTATCTGTTTCTAATATATGACTCTTTATTCTTGACTAGAGCCTCAATATCTTTATTCATCCATTGTTCTCTAATTCTACCAGCCTTACCTTTCACTCTAACAGGAACATAATGACTCTGAACTCTCGTTATCAGACATCCCTTTACCTGCGAACTGACTACTCCAATCAACATTTCAAAGGTCTTGTCTCATACCATTAAATTTGCCTTACTCCAATTAAAAATTTTAACTTTTATGGAAGGTGTATCCTTTTCCATAAGTATTTTAAAACAAATAGAATTATGATCACTGAACCCAGAATATTCCCTTACTATCACTTAAGTCTCTTGTCCTGTCTTACTACCCAAGAGAAAGTCAAGTTTTTCTCCTTCTCTAGTCGGAACATTTACATATTGATAAAGAAAATTTTCTTGAATACATTTAACAAATTCTTCACTATCCAAACCTTTAACACTGTGGTTGTCCTAATCCATGTTTGGAAAATTAAAATCACCTACTACTACAACCTAATTATTCTTATATTTGTCTAAGGTGTCTCTACATATTTGTTCCCCAACTTCTGTCTGACTACTGGGGAGTCTATAATACAATCCCATCAAGGTGATCATTCCTTTCTTATTTCTAACTTCAACCCATATATTTTCACTTGACAATTTTTTAGAAATATCTTCTCTACTTACAGCAGTAATGTTTTCCTTCCAAATCAAAAATATCATTTCTCCTCCTCTTTTGCCTCCCTTTCTATCCTTCCAGTAGCATCTGAAACCAGAAACATTGAGCTGCCAGTCCTGTCCAGCCCTCAGCCAAGTTTCTCTAATAGCAGTGACATCCCAATCCCATGTTCCCAAATATGCCCTGAGTTCATCAGTCTTACTTGTAATACCCCTTGCATTGAAATAAATGTAGTTTAATTCTTCAGAGTTACTTCTGCCATTACTTAGTACAATCCACCATTACCTCCGTGACAGACCACAACAAGAAGGCACAACATGACCAGACACACTAGTCACCGTACCGCACTTCAGAGACACATCAGAGATGACCACAAGACAACTCAGACCCCTAGGTATCAGGGTAGACCACAAACCAATAACCACCCTGCAACGGCTACTGACGAACATAAAGGATGCAATATCCACAACCAATAAAACAAACATAATATACAAAATACCATGCAAGGACTGTGAGAAACATGACGTAGGCCAAACTGGAAGAAAACTGACAATAAGGATATACGAACACCAACTAGCCACTAAGAGACATGACCAATTCTCACTGGTCCCAATACACACGGACAAAGAAGGACACAAATTCAACTTGGACAACACATCCATAACAGCATGAGGGAATTCCTGGAGGCCTGGCATTCCAACCAGAACTCCATCAACAAACACATTGAACTAGACCGGATATACAAACCACTGAAAAACAGAACTGGAAGTATTGCCAACCACCCCAGCAAACTGAGGCATATAAAATAACAAGCGGGACAGAACACTAACGCTTCACCGGAGGTGTACTGACGATGTTACCTAGCAGGGCAACGAAACATCTGCAACCAAACACACCGGCTCGGCGAGCAAATCTACAACCTCATCCACAACCAAGCTACAAATCTTCTCAAAAACCTTTGTTACTTTGTTCTCTGACTGTCTCTTGTCTGTCTTTTCTAATTAATTTGATTTTTTACAGTTTCAAAAACAACGTCGTCTATCTTTCTGGTTACTCTGCTACTTAGGATCCCTCCACCCCTCCTCTCAAATAGTTTACAGTCTCCCTCAATAGAATTAGCAAATCTCCCCACTAGGACATTGGTCCGTTACAATACCCATGAAATGTATCCTTTTTGAACAGATCTTTTCTGCCCCAGAAGAGATCCCAATGATTCAAGAACCCAAATCCCTGAACATTACACTACCTCTTAGCTATTGATTTATCTCCTTTATCCTTTATTCCTTCCCTCATTTGAGCTTGGCATGAGGAGTAAACTAGAGATTACTACTTTTGAGGTTCTGCTCTTTAATCTTCTACCTAAGCTCTTATATTCGCTCTGTAAAGCCTTAATCTTTTCTGTAACTATGTCATTCCTACTAATCCGTACAATAACTTACGGTTTCTCACTCTCCCCTTTAGCAATGTACTTCAAACATTTTCAGATATCCTTAATCCTGGCACCAGGAAAATAATATACTATCCTACATTCATATTCACTGCCATAGAATCTCCTGCCAGTCAGTACCCTTGATGGGAGAGTCCTCTACAACAATTATTCTCTTAAATTTTGTCAAACACTGCCTAACAAAAGATTCATTCTTCGTGCCCAAGATCTGACTGCCTCTTCTATTTTCTTCTGAGAAACTATCCCTTTCAAGAGTAACCAAAACTGAGTATCTGTTTGAGAGAGAAATAGCCATAGGAGACTTCTAAACTACCTTCTCGCCTTTCCTGACAGACACCCATCTATGTAACTGATCCTGCTGTGTAAACACTTCTCTAACTCTACTAGCCATCTAACTCTGTGTGTCTTGTATGCCCTCAATGATGTTAAGCCTAAAAAAATCAGCTTTCAATAGCACCTTATATATAAAATATATTACCTTTTCTCACCCAATGAATTAATATTAAGCATGCTAAAAAAATCAAACATATAAATCTTAAATAAAACCAACCATGTAGCTGAACAATCGAATTAAAAACAATTCCTCATCAAAATGATTCAGCAGACAGCTTGCAATCTTCTGATTAAAAAATCTCACTCCAAAGCTGTCCACATATATGCCTCTCCAAAAGCTCCATAAACACCATGTTTAAAAAAACTCTCCTCTACAATTTAAAAAATCTCTTTAGTGATGTTAAAAAAACTTTCCTTCTAAGCATATTATTATTTTTAGCGTATTAAAAAACCTGAGCTATCCACGAGTAGGCCTGTCCAAAAGCTATGTTAACATGACACTGTTTGAAAAAAAATCAGGTGCTTTTTTTTGGTAGTTTTATTTGACTTTTTGTTTTTGTTTGCATTATTGACTACAAAGGAATCAAAAAATGAATCAAAATAAAAATCAAATTAAAAAATCAAAATAAAATACAAGATTCTTAAAAGACTTGACAGGGTAGATGGAGAGAGATTATTTCCCCTTGTGGGAGACTCTAGATTGTATATTTCCACAATAAATGGTCACACATTTAAGACAAAGATGATAACGAATTTCTTCTCTGAGAAAAACCCATAAAATTCTTTACAATGGAGGCCTAGTCATTATATTCAAGGCTGAGATAGACAGATTTTTAATCAGTAAGGGAATAAAGGGTTATGGGGAAAGGCAGAAAAGTGAAGTTCAGGATGATCAGATCAACTATAATCTCATCAAATGACAGAGCAGACTCAACTGGCTTGAATGGCCTACTGTCATCCTACATCTTATAGACTGCGTTACTTATATTGCTTCGTGTGGAGACCCAATTCCATTGTACAATTTTCTCTGATTATGTTCATTTCTACAGTGGTGCTTCTGATCTGTCTGCCTCTTTCCCCAACCAAAGACTTTCCACCGTAGTATTGTTAGCAGGGTCATCTGCCAAGTCCTACTCATTTCCTGCATTTTCCCTCCATCCTTTCCACATGCTCGTGGTAGAATTCTAGTTGTCCTTACATTCCATGCTACCAGTCTCCATATTCATAAGATAACTCTCCACCATTTCAACCCGCAGCAACATGATGCCATCGCTAAACGCATGTTCCCCTCCCCTATCAGCATTTCATAGGGACCATTCCCTCCTAAAAAAGTCTGGTCTCTCCCTCTATCATGCCCCACACCTTGTCTGGTGCCACCCACCACCACCACAGCATCCTCTCATGCAATTGCAGAAAGTATAAAACTTGACCCTTTTCCACTTCTCTCCTCACAGTCCAAAGTCCCAAACATACATTTTAAAACAGTAATTTACTTGAACCTCTTCAGTCTATTCTACTGCATCCAGTGCCCACAATGAAGTCACTTCTATATTGGAGAGATCAAATGCAAACTGGGTGACTACTTTGTGGAACACCACTGCTCAGTCTGCAAGCATGATCCTTACCTTCCAGGCACTTGCTGTATCAATGCATCATCCTGCTGTCATGATTACATTTCTGTCCTGGATTTGCTGCAGTGTTCTAATGCAAACTGGGGCTGTATTTCGTGGTTTTGCTTTCAGTCAGAGCTCATCTTTATTCTGTTATTAACAGTAAGTCTGGATCTAAGTCCTATTTTCTCCACAACTGTTACTTCTTCAACTGTCTTTTGTTCTACAGCACCTTTGATCTCCAATCTGCTTTAATCTTTCCTTGAACTGCCCTCTGTCCACTTGACCCTCTGCCTTTTTCAATCACATAAAACATGACATTATCATCTCTCTTCAGTTACGAATCAGTATTGTATTGGACTCAAAACGTTAACTCTGCTTTCCTTTCCACAGATATTCCCAGAGTTGATAGCTTTCTCTAGCTCTTTCTGTTTTTATGTCAGCTAATGTACCATGTAAAGCATTTCAGAATTTGGTTTTCTCTGTCCCTAGGAGTTACAGAGGAAGGTGCCCAAAAATAATCTCTAATCTAATGAAAAAGATACCAGCTTTCAAGAGACCAGCACAACCAATAAGGAAAAAGAGCCTTCACTTGCTTCCTGAAACTGCTGAACCCTCCAATAAAGGCAACTGGACTGTTCAACGGTAGAAGCCAATAAAACTGCTGAATACAGCACTCAACCTTTCACTCCAGATGAACCATACTTCAGCTGCCTTCCATGATATCTAAAGAACTGAACTGAATTTCAAATTTATCAGCAATTTTATCCTTACCTGCAAATAATCATTGTAAATATTTCATTAATAATCTTATTATTTCAATTAACCATTTTTATTTGCTTATGGGATATGGACATTGCCGACAAGACCAGAATATTTCCTTCTTATTCAAATGAAACAGGACCTCTAACAGCAGGTGGGAATGGTGATGAAGGGCACTGAGCAGTTTTCTGGGGCTTCCACTAACAGGTGGCGACAGTGAAGGAGAATTGGAACAATTGAATGGAATCTTGGTAAAAATAGTGTCTCCTTAGTGTGGACAGGGCTGATGGAAGAGAGTCATGGAATCATTTAACATGGAATTAGACCCTTTGACCCAAACAGTCCACGCTGACCATAATCACAAACTAACTAGTCCCGCCTGTCTGCTCCTGGCCCATTACCTTCCAAAACTTTCCTATTCGTGTACTTATCCAAATGTCTTTTAAATGTTGTAACTGTACCCCCATCCACAGTTCATTTCACATACAAACTACCTTCTATGTAAAAAAAAGTCCCTCATGTCTTTTTTAAATCTCTTCTCATCATCTTAAAAATATGCCCCAAGTCATGAAATCCCCCAGAGACAATTACCAGCAACTTTATCTATACCTCTCATTATTTTATAAACATCTATAAGGTCACCTCTCAACCTCCCGCGCTCCAGTGAAAAAGATCCCAGCCTATCCAGCCTTTCTTTGTAACTCAAACCTTCCATACCTAGCAACATCCTAGTAAATCTTTTCTAAACCCACTCCAACTTAATAATATCCTTGCTATATAAAAACCAAAAGAACTGCGGATGCTGTAAATCAGGAACAAAAACTAAGTTGCTGGAAAAGCTCAGCAGGTCTGGCAGCACCTGTGGAGGAGAAAACAGAGTTAACGTTTCGGGTCCGGTGACCCTTCCTCAGAACTCGAAACGTTAACTCTGTTTTCTCCAACACAGATGCTGCCAGACCTGCTGAGCTTTTCTAGCAAATTTTTAAAAATATCCTTGCTATATCTGGTTGATCAGAAGTGGACACAGTGCTCCAGAAGAGGTCTCAGCAACATTCTGTACAACCGCAAAATGACTTCCCAACTCCTATACTCAAAGGACTGAGCAAAGAGGATTCTGGGTGATCTAAGATGGAGGACAGGAAAAGAATTGTGGCTGTAAGAGCTGCTCATTTCTTGAGGTATTTTCAGTGTTGGAGTTGACTTCCTGGAATTCTAGGAGCAATAATTACTGTTTTATAAGCTATTGCATTGTTTTGGAACTTTGTGGGAAAAAAGGATTAAAACAACAGCACTTTAAAAAGGAGAGAGACAAAGATAGTGACCACATGGGCAGTGATTCAAATGGAGAAAGAAACCTACACTGCTGCCTGACCAAGCAGTAACCTACACAGCTGCTGCCTGGTTTCAAGTATCTCTGGACATTGGAGTTTGTTCTAAGAAAAATAAACAAACAGCTGAAATTCACAGCTGACCGTGTATGTGCAAGCTCATAGGAAGGGAGCAGCTAAGTAGCTTTTTAAAGTATAACCTTACTGTTTTACTTTTGCATGTCTACAATAGTGAGCAGAGTGTTTTTTTTTATTATATGTTGTTATTGAAGTCTGTCTCTTGATTAAACTTTAAAAATATAAAAACATAGGTACTAAGATTGCCTGGAACATCGTTTTTACAGCAGTAAGACCCTGCTGTTTCCTGTGTCTATAGATTGCTAAAGTGTAAAGATGCCCTTTAGTAGAGTGATGTGCTCTTCCTGTTGGATGTGGGAGTTTAGGGACAGTTTCCATGTTACTGTTGTTAAGTTTGCAGAAAGTGCATTTGGTCGTGAATCCTATCAGATCGCATGGATTGGTTGGAGTGGCAGTTAGAGACAATGAGAAATTTACAGGAGCTATGGGCTGTGATAGATGGCGGTTACAGGAAGGGAGATATACTGAGGATACAGTCAGGTAGATGGGTGACCTCTAGGACAGGATAGGCAGGTAGTGTAGGAGTCTCCAGTGGCTATCCCCATTTCAAACAGGTACGCTGTTTTGGAAAGTGTAGGGGGTGATGGACTCTCAGGGGAATGTAGCACTGACAGCCAGGTTTCTGGTGCTGAGACTGGCTCTAATATACTGAAGGGTACTTCAGGTTCCAAGCGATCGATTGTGATAGGGGACTCTCTAATCAGAGGTATGGACAGACAACTCTGTGACTGACAGTGAGACAACAGAATCCCTGGAGCCAGGATCAAAGATACCTTGGGGAGGATGCAGATTATTCTCAAATGGGGAGAGGGACTAGCAGGAGGTCATAGTACACATTGGAACTAATGACATAAGAAGAGGAAAGGACAAGATTATGAGGAGATAATATAGGAAGTTAGGCAGGAATTTAAAAAGTGGGTCCTTGAGGATAGTAATATCTGAATTATTCTCAGTGCCACGAGCAAGTGAGGGTAGGAATAGGAGGATAGAGCATATGAACGCGTGGCTGAGGAGCTGGTGCAGGGGAGAAGGTTTCACATTTTTGGATCATTGGAATATTTTTTGGGGTAGAAGTGACCTGTATAAGAAGGATGGATTTCACCTGAATTGAAAGGGGACTAATAGACTGGCAGGGAGATTTTCTAGAGCTGTTCGGGAGGATTTAAACTAGTAAAGCGATGGGTGAGGGAATCCAGGGAGATAATGAGGAAAGAGACCAGTCTGAGACTAGTACAGTTGGGAAATAGAGTAAGTAAAACTGATAGGGCAGGCAGGAACAAAGTAGAGAATGAGGTAAGACTGATAAATTAAACTGCATTTATTTCAATGCAAGAGGCCTAAGAGGTAAAGCAGATGAACTCAGGGCATGGTTAGGATCATGGGATAGGGATATCATAGCAATTACAAAGATGTGGCTCAGGGATGGACAGGACTGGCAGCTTAATGTTCCAGGGTGTAGATGCTACAGGAAGGATTAAAAGGGGTGCAAGAGAGGAGACGGAGTGGCGTTTTTGATGAGGGATAACATTACGGCTGTATTTAGGCAGGATATTCCTGGGAATACATCCAGGGAAGTTATGAGTGGAACTGAGAAATCAGAAAGGGATGATCACCTTATTAGGATTATGTTATAGATCCCCCCAATAATCAGCGGGAACTTTAGAAACAAATTTGTAAGGAGTTCTCAGTTACCTGTAAGAATAATAGGGTGATTATGGTAGGGAAGTTGAACTTTCCAAACATAGACTGGGACTGCCATAGTGTTAAGAGCTTGGATGGAGAGGAATTTGTTAAATATGTACAAGAAAATTTTCTGATTCTGTATGTGGATTTACCTACTAGAGAAGGTGCAAAACTTGACCTACTCTTGGGAAATAAGGCAGGGCAGGTGACTGAGGTGTCAGTGGGGGAGCACTTTGGGCCAGTGACCACAATTCTATTAGTTTTAAAATAGTGATGAAAAAGAATAGACTGGATCTAAAAGCTAAAGATCTAAATTGGAGGAAGGCCAATTTTGACGGTATTAGGCAAGAACTTTCAAAAGTTGATTGGGAGTGGATGTTCGCAGGTAAAGGGATGGCTGGAAAATGGGAAGCCTTCAAAAATGAGATAACAAGAGTCCAGAGACAGTATGTTCCTGTTAGGACAAAGGGCAAGGCTGGTAGGCGTAGGAAATGCTGGATGACTGGAGAAATTAAGGTTTTGGTTAAGAACAAGATGGAAGCATATGTCAGGTATAGACAGCAGAAATTGAGTGATTCCCTAGAAGAGTATAAAGGCAGTAGGAGTAATCAGGAGGGAAATCAGGATGGCAGCAGTGGGACATGAGATAGCTTTGGCAAATAGGGTTAAGTAGAATCCAAGAGGATTCTACAAATACATTAAGGTCAAAAGGGTAACTAGGGAGAGAATAGGGCCCCTTAAAGATCAGCAAGGCTGCCTGTGTGTGGAACCACATGAGATGAAGGAGATACTAAATGAATATGTTGCATCTGTGCCTACTGTGGAGAAGGATATGGAAGATATGGAATGTGAGGAAATAAATAGCTACCTCTTGAAAAATGTCCATGTCACAGAGGTGGAGGTGCTGGATGTCTTGAAATGCGTAAAGGCGGATAAATCCCTGGGATCTGATAAGGGTACCCTAGACCCCTGTGGGAAGCTAGGGAAGTGATTGCTGGGCCCCTTACTAGGATATTTGTATCATCGATAGCCACAGGTGAGGTGCCAGAAGACTGGATGTTGTCTAACACGGTGCCACTATTTAAAAAGAGGTGATAAGGAAAAGCCAGGGAACTATAGACCGGTAAGCCGGACATCAGTGGTGGGAAAGTTGTTGGAGGGGATCCTGAGGGACAGGATTTACATGTATTTGGAAAGACAAGGACTGATTAGGAATAGTAAACATGTTTTTCTGCGAGGAAAACCATGTCTCATGAACTTAATTGAGATTTTTGAAGAAGTAACAAAGAGGATTGATGAGGGCAAAGTGGTGAACGTGATCTATATGAACTTCAGTAAGGCATTTGACAAAGTTCCTCAAGCTAGACTGGTTGGTAAGGTTAGATCACACGGAATTGTGGAAGAACCAGCTATCTGGATACAGAACTAGCTCAAAGGTAGAAGACAGAGGGTGGTGGTGAAAGAAACAAAAACAGAAGTTGCTGGAAAAGCTCAACAGGTCTGGCAGCATCTGAAGAAAAATCAGAGTTAACGTTTCGGGTCCAGTGAACCTTCCTCAGATGGTGCTCAGTGTTGCTTTTCAGACGGAAGGTCTGTGACCAGCGATGTGCCACAAGGAACGGGGCTGGGTCCACTGCTTCTTGTCATTTACAAATATGATTTGGATGTGAACTTAGGAGGTAATGGTTAGTAAACTTGCAGATGACACCAAAGTAGGAGGTGTAGTAGACAGTGAAAAAGGTACCTCAGAGTACAACAGGATTGTGATCAGATGGGCCAATGGGCCGAGGGCGTTTCCTTTAGATAAATGTGAGGTGCTGCATTTTGGAAAGGCAGATCAGGGCAGGACTTATACACTTAATGGTAAGGTCCTGGGGAGTGTTGTTGAACAAAGAGACCTTGGAGAGCAGGTTCGTAGTTTCTTGAAAGTGGAGTTGCAGGTAGACAGGATAGTGAAGGCGGTGTTTGATATGCTTGCCTTTATTAGTCAGTGCATTGAGTATGGGAGATTATGTTGACTATACTGGACATTGGTTAGGCCACTATTGGAATACAGAGTTCAATTCTGGTCATTCTGGTCTCCCTGCTCTAGGAGGGATGTTGTGAAACATGAAAGGGTTCAGGAAAGATGTTGCCAAGGCTGGAGGGTTTGAGCTATAGGGGGAGGCGTAATAGGCTGGGGCTATTTTCCCTGGAACATTGGAGGCTGAGGGGTGACCTTATAGAGGTTTATAAAATCATGAGGGGCGTGGATAGGGTAAATAGACAAGGACTTTTCCCCAGGGTGGGTGAGACCAAAATAGAGGGCATATGTTTAAGGTGAGCGGGGAAAGATTTAAGAGGGACCTAAGGGACAACATTTTCGCACAGAGGGTGATGCATGTATGGAATGAACTGCCAGAAGTGGTGGAGGATGGTACAATTACAACATTTAAAAGGCAGCTGAATGGGTATATGAAGAGGGATTTGGGCCAAATGGGACTAGATTTATTTGGGATATCTGGTCAGCGTAGACAAGTTGGACCGAAGGGTCTGTTTCTCTGCTGTATATCTCTAGGACTCACGAAGGCAAGTGTGCCAAACGCTTTTTAACCACCCTGCCTATATGTAACGCGAACTTCAAAGAATTATGTACCTGAACCCCTAGGTCCCTCTGTTCTCCAACACTACCCAAGGCCCTACCATTACTTGTACAATCTCCATCATTGTTTGTTGTACCAAATGCAATACCTCACATTTATCCAGATGGAATTCCATCTGCTATTTTTCAGCACATTGATCCATTTGTTCAAGATCCCTTTGTAACCTTAGAAAACCTTCTTCATTGTGTACTGTGCCACCAATTTTGATGTCATCTGTAAACTTACTAACCATGCCTTCTACATTCCCATCCAAAATCATTTATATAAGTGACAAAAGCAGACCCAGAATTGATCCTTGCAGAAGACTGCTGGTGACAAGCCTCCAGTCTGAAAAGCGATCCTCCACCACCACGCTGTCTTCTGCCATTAAGCCAATTATGTATTCAATTGCAACAAAAACAGAAGTTGCTGAAAAAGCTCAGCAGGTCTGGCAGTATCTGGGAAGAAAAAAACAGTTAACATTTCAGGTCCAATGACTGTGGTCCTTTTGTTTTTTTTTTAAAAACATAGGACTGGAGTCAGGCCCTCAAGCCTGTTCCACCAACGAGGTCATGGCTGATCTGTGGCCTAACTCTATATACCCACCTTTGGCCTACATCTCATAATACCTTAGCTTAAACTCTCATTTGAAAATAGCAGATCCAATTGTTTCCAGATTTGATTCTAGATAAGGTTTGCAAGAACTTCAAGATACCTTAGATGATCCCACAATGCAACATAAGGTTAAAAAAGGTCAAATTTTCCTCAGTGTATAACATTAACCATTTGACAGCTAATCACAATATATGCCATCTTCCTCAAAAACAGCCACATCATGTGATCCTGGAGTAGCTCAAACTATGAACTTAGACGATAGCAAGAACTGCAGGTGCTGGAGGAACACAGCAGGTCAGGCAGCATCAGATGAGCAGGGAAGTCGACGTTTCAGGTCAGAACCCTTCACGAGGACTGGGGAGGTGGAAAGAAGCTCAAATAAAGAGGGAGGGGGTTGTAGCTGAGGCAAGGTAGATGGGGTGGTGATAGGTGGATGCAGGGGATTGTGGAGATTATTCAATGTGAGAAGTGAGAAGGAGGACGGACAGGATGTGGGCAGTGTGATGAACATAGGTGGGGAGTTCCTGCACTGGGGGGGGGGGGGGGGGGGGGGGGGCAGCAGGGAAAGAGAAGGGAAGAAATGGAGTCAAGGTGAGCAGGCAGAGGCAGAGACAGTGGGTCAACTGGGACAGTCAGTTTTGAGAATTTTGAGTACGAGATAGAAATGGGCAGCGCAGGGTTGGAGGCTGTGGATAGGAGGTCTCCTCTCCATGCTCCAACATCTTATCTTACTACAGTCAGCCCTACCCCAGCTCACAGCCTTCCTTTCCCAGTTCTGCAAAGGACCTGTATTGTATTTTATTCTACGCAAGATCCACACCCTCAATAAATGGTTTTTCTTCACCCTAAGTTCACCAAATTCGCTCATAGTTACCTCGAAGCACAGACTCCCTTCAACAACCCGAGACCCCCTTCAACAACCCTAGACCCCAATCCCCATCCCCAACTTTCTCCTGATTCCGTCAAATGCCATAAACCACACGGTTGCCTTGGCCACTGACGCTGCCAACAGCGCAGCTTCCGCTAACAATACAGCCTCCAACAGCGCTGCTTCTGCTGACGCCACTGACCAAATCACTACTTGCGCCCATACGACTGATCCCATACACACCCCCACAAACCTCCCCCTCACCAAAGATGAACAGTCAGTCTTTTCCAGGAGGACTCCCCTTCATTCCCCTACGCCCACACATCAACAAATTCTGTATACGCCTCTAAGTTGAACTCTTTTCCACCACCTCCGTGCCTATTTCTTGGAACAGGAATCCAACAAACCTCATTTCACCACCCAGCCCTGCACCCCCCACACCACCTGCTGACCTCCTACCCTCCCTCAAAATGATTTTGTCTCCAAATACCATCGCAACATCAATTGCCTTCATCTCTCCATCCCTCTCCCCAGTGGAACACACAGCCCTCTGCTCCAATCCCAACTTCATCTTAGACCTGCTGATAAGGTGGAGTGGGGCAAGGTGGTAGTATGGTGTACTGGCCTCCGTGATATGTCAGATGCCTAATCTCCCACACCTCCTCCTACCGTCTCCTTAATTATGACCCCATCCCTGATCACCAAACCATCATCTCCCAGACCATAAATAACCTCATCACATCAGGAGACCTCCCATCCATAGCCTCCAACCTGATCGTTCCCCAACCCCACATTTCTATCTCCTACCCAAAATCCACAAACCTGACTGCCCCGGTTGACTCATTGGCTCTGCCTGCTCCTGCCCCATTGAACTCATCTCCGCATACTTCAACTCTGTTTCTTCCCCTCCTGGTCCAGGAACTCCCCACCTAAGTTTAGAACACTACCCACTCCCTCCACCTCCACCAAGACTTTCAATTGCCCAGCCCTCAACACCTCATCTTCACCATGGATATTCAGTCTGTCTACACTGGTATCCCCCACCAGCCAACACCACCAAGGGCAGCCTAAAAGCCCTCCGCTTCTTCCATTCCCGCAGACCCAACCAGTCTCCCTCCACCGACAACTGCTTGATGCTGGTCTTCATCCTCAACAACTTTTCCTTTAACTCCTCCCACTTCCTACAAACCAAAAGGAATGGCTATGGGCACCCGTATGGGTCCGAACTATGCCTGCCTCTGCATAGGATATGTGGAATAGTCCCTCTTCCGCAGTTAAACTGGCACCATCCCTTGCCTCTTCCTCCGCTACATCAATTCTGTATCGGTGCTGCCTTGTGCTCCCACGAGGAGCTCAAACAGTTGATCTACTTCAACACCTTTCATCACAATCTCAAATTCAACTTGACCATCTCAGACACCTCCCTCCCCTTCCTGAGCCTCATCGTCTCTATCTCTGGCAACTGACTCAGCACCAACATCTATTTCAGACCCACCAACTCCCATACCTACCTTGACTACACGTCCTCTCACCCACCCTCTTGCAAAAATGCAATCCCTTACCTCCCAATTCCTCCACATCTGGTCCCTCGATGAAGCGTTCCACTCCCAGACATCTTCCTACTTCAAGGACCGTACCTTTCCCTCTCCCGTGATTCATAATGCCGTCAACTGCACCTCCTGCCCTCAAAACCCCTCCCCCATCCCTCCAACACCAACAATAGTCCCCCTGGTTCTCATATCACCCCAGCCCAACCTCTGAATCCAGCGCATCATCCTCCACCACTTGCAATCAGACCCCACCACCACAGATTTTCCCCTCCCCACTCCTATCTACTTTCTGTAGGAACCACTCACTCCCCACCACCCTTCCTTGCAACTGCAGGAAGTGCTACACCCGCCATCTCACTTCTGTCCAAGGCCCCAAACAATCATTCCGTATCCAAACAGGGATTCACCTGTATGTCTTGTAACCTGACTTACTGCATACATTGGAGAGGCCAAGCGCAAACTCAGTGACCGATTTACAGACCATCTGCACTTTGTACACTCCAAACACCACTACCTTCCCGTTGCTAGCCATTTCAACGCCCCTGCCCATCCTTTGGTGACATGTCCATCCTGGGCCTCCTCCAATATCACAATGAGGCCACACTAAAATTGAAGTAACAATACCTTTTATTCCCTCAGGTGCTTACAGCGCCATGGCCTCAACATAGAATTCACTAGCTTCAAAATCTCCCCAACCCTCCCTCTCATCCCTGCCTCCTTGGCCTGAGGCAATCTGCCCCAACCTTGCTATTGAAGGATCACCACCCCACCTACTTTACTCCAGTCCCATCCCCCCCTTTTTTTTTTTTCTGAGCTCCCTTCCCCATTCTCTAATCCTGATGAAGGGTTCCGACCAAAACAGCAACTTTCCTGTTCCTCCAGCTCCACGCTGTATCGACTATAAACTCAGATGAAATTTGCAGGTAGTCTACAAGTTACCCACACCATTAAACTGGAAGCTTCAGCATTGCTCTGTGATTGGAGCAAAACATTAGAAATATGATGACTATTTCACATTAAGTTATATGAATGGACTGCAACTTAACAAAATATCAAATACAGGTCTAGCTTGTGGTTTCTTTGCTGGGAATAAAAGATCCAAGTAAGAACAATTGTAGGCAATTGCTATGCAATCTTTTGCATACAGCCAGGAGAACAATGTCTTACTATTGCAGTGTATCCATTTCACAAGTGCAGTTAAATGTCTGAGTAAGACTGAAACAACAAAATGATTCCTGTGACCACATTTGACAGAAGTTTAGTCATGAATTCAAAAGTAGCTGAATTACAATTGAGGAACATAAGCACAACAATTGCTTTTTGCTGACCTACATTTAAGTACCCGCATTCTCAGCAAAATAAACCAGCATCCACTGTTAAAATGGCATCAATTCACAATTATTGGATTAAAACCTCCCATAACATTTCTATATATGTGCTGTTATAAATATTTTTATTCTTGTAACTTTGAAAATTAGCCACTGTCCCATTTGCCCCACAGTTCAGGAAGTTGACACTTCAATTATAAACAATTGAGACGTAATTTTATTTCAGCAGTACAATTTTTTATGAATCGTTTCAAAGTATTGCAGTCCTAATTTAACATTGTTTATTTAAAACATAATTCAGGTTTCTAGTGCACAGTTTTAGCACTGACCATGGTTACAGTGTGGTGAAAAATATGATAAATGACAAGACAAAAAGTGATGCTTCAGTCTTCAGTTTCACTTTTAAAAACTGCAGCATTTTCCTCCACGACAGCTTAACAGCCACCACTTTACCAATTGCAATAGCTGGTAGGTACAAACTGGATTACAAATGAGATATTGAAATTAAATTTAGATAGAACACTTACTGAAAAGGCCTATTTGTTACTAACAAATTGATTAGTGTAGTATGTAGAACATGCAAATTTTGCTTTTATAGAGATGAGAAACTGTTCCAAATATAACTGTCTGCACTGAAAAGTTGAATATTTTAAAAAATGCCTTAGGAGAAACAAGGTCTCTTACTGATAATTAGCTCAATGCTCCAAGCCTCCTCCCAAACAAGAAAGGCCATCAACTGGTTATCAGACACCAATCACTTGTACCCAGTCCAGGTTGGCTAACTGCTGGCTTTTTTCTTTGCAGTGCATTCTCCCACAAAGCTACTGTCAATAGCTCACGTGCTTATCCAGAGAAGAAAAGTTCTTCTTCAAAACTGTTCGATGTTAATATCGAAGTCCTCTCCCTTTGGGAATTACTGAGTTTAACTATCAAAAAAAAAAGCACTAGATCAAGATGTAAAAGATTTCATGGTTCAAAATTGTGGGAAGTTTTTAAAAAGGTAAAAGCAAGTACACATTTATCCATGTTTGAGGTGGAATTGAAATACGTAATTGGGAAAAGCCCAAAATACGAGTGGTTGGGCCCTCTGTGAAACAGCAGCATCAAGGTTCATTTTAAATGGTCCTGTCAAAAATCATTTAATATAGTTGTGCACAGATCTGCACCTACTCCATGAAAATAAAATCTTAATTGAAGAGACTTATTTGAAATAGACATATGATGCAAACAATTCAGACCTTGATCCATAACAGTTCAAACAGCTTAGCTGTTATGGAGTGGCAAATGTCAGTTTGTTTTTGCTTAACTTCCCTTTGTCCTATGTCAGTACCATCAGCAATTTACTTACACACTTGCAAACAAGTCTAAACAGAACAAAGTGACCCCTGAATCCGTACCTTGTCAGACCTTGCAGCTGTGCAATTTAAGATTATGACTGGCATTCAATGATGGATATGTTGCCAGAGAATATGTTCAAACATGTGGAACCCATTTTAGTGATTGCAGCTATAAACTCAAAACTCTCAAAAAAATTGTCACCAAGTGAACAAAATACTTGACTAATACAAAAAAAAACAAACCTGGTTTACAGCAAAACCCAGTGAACTTTACCACAGCTTTTCTATGTACCAATGTATATGGGGCTATTGAGGATTCAATTACGTAAGTAAACAATTTCATAAATACACTACAGGAGAGCCATCTGAGATCTTCAGACAATTTAAATTTGACAATTTTTAAATGAACACTGTCACTTTTAGGTTATTGTGCAAAATAGCTATTTTGCTAGAACTATATTGACAGTCTCAATACATATGGCACTAGCAGGACTTGCATTTTATTATTTGATATGGATTAAAACTAACATATACTAGTTCAGGATTTTAAATAGAAATCATTTGCCGTGCCAATTTATCCTCTCGCAGAGCTAATGGGTGAAATCTCAACTGCGTTCTGTTACCCAATGATTAAATATCTGTAAAAGCAAATATTAACTTGAAACCTGAGTAGTGGAAGAAAAGCAGTCGCCATTTGTTAAACAAAACACTGAGCAGAATGTGTAAATGTTTGTTAATAGCAAAGCAGCCAAATCATGGCCTCCAAAATCACCAAAAGCCAATTGTGGGAAACAAAGCACAAGGAAGATCCTTACAAGAAAAGGGGATCCTTAAAGTGGCTTCTAAAAGGCAAGCTTTCAGACCAGCTCAGAGATTGCAAGCTAGAGTCCAGTGCCATTATTCAGATTAATCTCATTGAGGGTCTGCATTTCTGTAAAAACACCCAGCAAATAAAGCAGCATTTTGACAGTTTCCAGTTTCAGTCATACAAACTTATTTGTGCAAGATTCTTGCGTTACACCACAATGCATTCTGAAGCACAGCTGATGCATTGGCTTTGAAGTATGCTTCCAATCTATGTGCAACCAAGATATTCACACCTTCAGGTTACAAGAGTACACAATTTTTACTTTTCTTCTTCTTATGAGGGTAGAGGACTGCTCTCACAGCCTCCACAAATACTTCCCGGATCCCATCCTGATTGAGTGCTGAACATTCCAGATACTTAACAGCTCTGATCTGTTTGGCTAAGGTCACTCCCTGGTGCATCGTTGTTGGAGAGAGGCTTTGCTCCTTGAGCTTTTTAACGGTTTCAGAATCATTCCTTAAATCCTTCTTCGTACCAACCAAAAGTATAGGAACATTTGGACAATGGTGCAAAACCTCTGGTTGCCACTTATGACGGACATTGGCATAGGAGGAAGGGCTAGCAACGGAAAAACAGATAATGAAAACATTACTTTGTGGATAGGATAGCGTGCGGAGACGATCATACTCTTCCTGCCCTGCAGTATCCCAAAGGTTCAGGCTTACAGTTCGTCCATCCACTGTCATCTGTGCACTGTAGTTGTCAAACACAGTGGGGACATATTCTCCAGGAAACGCATTTGTTGTGTAACTAATGAGAAGGCAGGTCTTTCCAACTGCACCATCGCCCACAACCACACATTTTATAGTCTGCATTATTCATATGGCTCGAAGGTCAAGCTTCACACTGTCAATAAAAAAAATGACATTAAGACAAAACATTTCAGTGTCTAGTCACCTCACTACAGTGTACAACCAACCAACTCTGGAGGAGTAGTAAGGAATTATGTATCAGAGCTGCAGGTCACTAAACCTGCCAGAACATGCAACCTTTAATAACGTGAGAATATTGAAATGTTTCCACAGAATCACAAAGTAGAAATATGTTGCTATTGGATACATCAGAAACTCTCCTTTCTTGTTCTGATATTTAAGTCATTTAGATTCTATTCCACTATTTGAGAGGGAGCAGAAAATTCTTACAGTTCCTACGCAACATTCCTCCCTCAATTATGATCACCAGAAAGATTCATCTTTCATTTCCTACTATTTTAAAGAACTTAAATGTTTGCAAAGGACCGCTATTCTTATCCACCTAACAGTCACTGCAAAGTAATTAGTTGCGTACAAAATAGAAAAGTTTTGAGTCACGTACTATTTTGGAAGTCTTGCATTTAGGTAGTATCTATTGGTAACTCCTTTCCCTCAAACAATAAATACATAAATTTCCTCTGTTCTGTTACAGTGTAAAGAGAGGTACAGAACAGAAACAGGCCCTTTAGTCCAACTTGTCCATGTCAAACAAATATTCTAAATAAATCCAGTCCCATTTGGCCCATATCCCATGAAACCCTTCCTATTCATGTACCCATCCAGATGCCTTTGGCAGCTCATTCCATATATGTACCACCCTCTGCTTGTAAAAGTTGCCCCTTAGATCCCTTTTAAATCTTTCCCCTCTCACGTTAAACCTATGCCCTCTAGTCTTGGACTCTCCCACCCCAGGGAAAACTTCTACAAGGTCACCCCTCAGGCTCCAATGCTCCAGGGAAAATAGCCCCAGCCTATTCAGCATCTCCCAACAACTCAAACCCTCCAGCCCTGGCAACATCCTTCCTATAGCAGGGAGACCAGACTTGAACACAGTATTCCAAAAGTGGCCTAACCAATGTCCTCGACAGCTGCAATATGACCTCCCAACTCCTATACTCGATGCATTGACCAAGAAAGGTAAGCGTACCAAATGCTTTCTTCACTATCCTGTCTGTCTATCTGTGACTCCACTTTCAAGGAACTGTGAACCTGCACTCCAAGGTCTCTTATCAGCAATACTCCCCAGGACCTTACCATTAATTATATAAATCATGCCCCAATTTGCCTTTCCAAAATGCAGCACCTCACATTTATCTAAAATGAAACTCCATCTGCCACCCCTCAGCCCATCTGATCAAGATCCTGTTGTACTGTGAGGAAAACTTTTTTGCTGTCCACTACACCTCTAAATTCAGTGTCATCTGCAAACTTACTAACCATACCTACGTTCACAACCAAATCATCCATATAAATTAAGAAAAGCAGTGGACCGAGCACCGATCCTTGTGGCACACCACTGGTCACAGGGCTCCAGTCTGAAAAGCGACCCTCCACCACCACCCTTCAAGCCAGTTCTGTATCCAAATGGCTAATTCTCCCTGCATTCCATGTGATCTAACCTTGCTAACCAGTACACCATGATGAACCTTGTTGAACACCTTACTGAAGTCCACATAGATCACATCCACCACTCTGCCCTCATCAATCCTGAGTATTTTCTTGAAAGTAGCAGTAACAATCAAGTTAGTGAGAAAATTTCCCTTGCACAAAGCCATGTTGACTATCCCTAATCAGTCCTTGCCTTTCCAAATACATGTAATCTTGTCCCTCAAGATTCCCTCCAACAACTTGCCCACCACCAATGTCAGGGTCATCGGTCTATTGTTCCCTGGCTTTTCTGATGCATTTCTTGTATCTTAAAATAGGATGAGATCATTCAAGTTGACAATATGTTTCTGTTGGAAAAAAATGAAATTAGGCTCTCTCGAACTGGTCTACTCCACCACTTAACATAGTTTAATAGAATTTGCATGTTCCTCGCTTCAAATACCTGAAAATACTCTAGGGGCATCAATATGCACAATATTAGCAAAATCTTTCAAAACTTTATTATAAATAGGTAATGATAACTGAAGCTCAAAAATCATTTGAGGGCAAGGACTCTGCTCCACATGTGCAGAAACTAAAAGGGACACCTTTCATTCGCTCCATAGCCTCTTTCCCCTCCCCATACACTTCTTCAAACCCCAGGCAGCTCTTACACCTCCCACTCTCTTCTCCTTCCCCCTTCATTGCCACCTCATCCATCCTTCCATTATCTCTTCCTTGTATCCTCGGGAGTAGGCTTTGCTCGATCCCCCACTTATCCCTCCTCCTTTTGCCCTGGCTCAACTACCAACTCACCTCCCATTCTCCACATCTGCCCTCCTTCATTTTTCTTCTACTACCTCCTTCACTTCCTCAGCTGCCTCTTTCTCAAATCGCACATCCACTTCACACCTCCATCACGCCACATCCCTCCCTCCCTTCCTCACTATCCATCCCTCCCATGCACTTCCCCTGCCCAAACCCCTTCCATTCCCCTCATTGCTTGCCCCCAGCCCCCTCACATTGGGGAAAAAGGGAACACAGGACAGGGCGGCGGAGGTGGAAAGGCAAGGCAGCGGAGGGGGGCGCCCAGGGGAAAGTAGCACTTTCCCCTCCCATTCCCCCAACCCCCCCCCCCCTTTACCCCTCAGTCCCCCATTCTTTAAAACTAACTCCCAAACCACCTTCCCCTCCCTCCGACTCCTTCCCTCCCATCGTCTCTCTATCTCCCAACCCCTCCCTTTACGTCCCTTCTCTCCCTCCCCCACCGACTCCCTACACTTGCCTTTTCTTTCCCGTCCACTAGCCTCCCCCTTCAACCCACCATTTCCAACTCCTCATACTTTTCTTTCACTTCAAACTTTCGACTTCAATACACCTAGCCCGTTCCCGGAAACGACGCATTCTCATTGTCTTCGTTCCAAACGTGACTAAATGTAACATGGCCAAAGCCTCACGAACTAACCTTCAGTAAATGAATATGCTCAAGTTTATTGACGACGAGACCCCCCCCGGCCTCTAAAAGACCCAACTCCAACCGCCACTTACCTCAACCTTCCCTGACCATGGGTCATCCGGGTCCTGTGCGCAATGCCCTCTGGGGAATGTAGTGTGGCCCGGGCCGTTGCTGACTTGCGCAATAAAATGGCGGTTATGACCCGCGGAGGCGGGTGTCGCGCATGTGCAGAGAGTGCAGGTGGTGTCTTCTTCTTGGAGAAAGAATGAGTTGGAGTTTGTGGCTGTTTCCGTCTATTCGCCGTGATAACAAGTTCAGAGAGATGGCTGATCAGAAGTGCAAAGGTTGAATTTAAACAACCAAGTGGACTTTGATGGAGCATTAATTAAATTGATTCCTGAAAGGAGGTGGTTGCTGTGGAATAAATAAGAATGATATCTTAGATTAACTCGCTAGAGCTCACGGTGAGAAGCCCATCTTGAAATTTTCTAAAATCGACAGACCCCAATTTTTGGGAAAATTCAGCCCTCAGCTTTTAGAAAATGTGTTTCTTATTACTTTATGCATTAAACTGTATTGTTTAGATCAACAGAATTTGGTTTAACAATTTCAGTTTAAATTACTCCACCCTTTTTTTAATCCAGTCTCTAACTTGTCCAGGTTGAAACAAGTCAGTTATGCATTTTTTAAAAATCCTGTGAAGACTGTCTGGCTCTTGAGACTTATCATAAAGAATGCACAAATGTGTCAAATTTGCACTCTTTCTTGATTCTGCGCAAAATTGGCTATGTGGAAAACTGTGGGATATGACTCAATAAAAATATGTGTGTGCATTTCAACACAATAATTTCAAGTATTTAAGAAACCTACCTTGCGTACTTAATGATTCTGAGGCATTTGGAAGCAGATGTTGTGTTTGTTTGTACTTGTAAAATTGAGAAACACACCCTATGTAATTGTATAACAAAAAATAATCAAACATGATCTCTTAGAGATACATGTCACCTGCCTTCCTTTAATCACTGTTTTTCTTCAAATTACAACATTCCAGGGAAGTGCTAATTAGCTCTGCTCATGCCCATAGTAGTCTTAACATTAGACTATCAATTCAAAGTTTAAGTTTATATTTTTACTGTTTCTTTCTGTTTATTTTTATGGTGACATTCACTCATTCTGCTACATCACCACCTTAACAATGACAATCCATAACAGTTTTTGGACTGAGAAGTGTAAGCAGTATTTGAGATGACTGTGCACAATATCAATAATGATAGGTTGTAAAATAAAAAGATGGTGTGTTACATTTGGTTTACACAAGTGGATTTGACCCATCTACTGATTTTATAACTGTTAGAAGTGAATGAATCGACGGATGCAGTGTTAATTACATTTATGGTAAATGATCACTGGGTGAAGGCAGTGCCTTTAGACATAATTGTATCTGTTGTCTCACTCTTTAAACATCCCAATGATGGAGATTTAAACCAGTCACTAAAATGGTTCGGGAATTATGTTTGCAAAGTGTGTGCACTTGTTGTTTTACCACTTCCTTTGCCAGACATTGAGATATGTCTTAACAATTTTTATTAATTCAAGATTATGTGCATCATTGGCTAAGTTAACATCTATTACCCGTTCTTAATTGCCTTTGAGAAAATGGTGGTGAACTGCTTTCTTGAATTTTTGCAGTCCTTAATGTGTAGATACACAATGAAATTCTGCTTGGAAGGCCGTGCCAGGACATTTACCCAGTGAAGGAATAGTGATATAGTTCCAAGACAAAATGGAGTGTGACTTGGAGGAAGTCTTGCAGGTGATGGTGTTTCCATGCATCTGCTGGCCTTGTCTTTCTAGGTGGTAGAGATAGTGGGTTTGGGGGGTATTGCTTAAGGATCATGGGTATATTGCTGATTTTTCCAACTGAATTTTGTAACTGAACTAACTGGGGAAATCTTAAGGCAGAAATTTTCCCCTTGTTGCTTGTGAGTGCGAACTTCTTAGTTGAGTGGCCCTGTCACTAGACTTTGAGAAATGTCCGCTGATCAGAGAGCCCAGAATCTCACTGTCATGCATCTTTATCAGCGAGCACCTATTGAGGCATGTCACAATCATCCTTCTTCTCTCAGGACACAGCTTACTCAGTGTCTTTCAACAACTGCACTACTTTGGAGCATTAGGTTGTGTAATGCACGGTAAATGATAACAATGTGGGATACCCTAGAAGATGCATATTTAAGGATTTCTGTGATCTGTCGATACATTTAAACATCATAAGGCCAAAAACCTTGCAGTAATGAAACAGCAATTGTAAGTTTGAGAAAGGGTCACTGGACCCGAAACGTTAACTCTGATTTTTCTTCACAGATCCTGTCAGACCTGCTGACCTTTTCCAGCAATTTCTGTTTTTGTTTCTGATTTACAGCATCTGCAGTTCTTTCAGTTTTGTTTTAGTAAGTCTTCTGTACTTGCGTTTTGTATTGTGTACAGGGTGTTACGACATCTATAGAGATCAATAACTTTTGAAACCAGGGGATATCCTAAACAACAGAAATAACCAAAGAATAAACTTTAACATCTTAACACTCTCGCTATAGCAAATAAACTAAAATCAACAATCATACATTGCTTAATAGACCACTAATACATCAAATTCTCATTTCCTCATCAAATGAAATAAATAGTACTTTTTCCATAACCAACTAATGCAAACTAAATATCTTTCAATGCATTGCACTGTGCTCAACATTCCTGCAGCAGATGTTAAGCTTTATTAGAAGAAGTCCAATGTCATTCCCAGCAGTCCAGCAGGTTCACTTCTCCCAACCATGCTTGGTCAAAACTTTGAGTGTCCATTCAAAAATAATTTCACTCAGCTTGAGTCTTCCAAAATCAACCTAACTAGCAAGACCTGCCTCGACCACTCTTTGTCCTGTCTGCTGTTTTTTTAAAATTTTTGAACAGAAAACAAGCCCTTAGCAGCATCTTTCTTAGAGTCATACAGCATGGAAACAGACCCTTTGGTCCAACCAGTCTATGCCGTCCATAATCCCAAACTAAACTAGTCCCACCTGCCTGTGCTTGGCCCATATCCCTCTAAATATCTTTTAAACATTGTAAATGTACCTGTATCCACCACTTCCTCTGAAAGTTCATTCAACACACAAACGACACTCTATAAAAAAATTGCTCCTTATGTCTTTTATAAATCTTTCTCCTCTCACCTTAAAAATGTGCTCCCTGGTCTTGAAATCCCCCATCTTAGGGAAAAGACACCTGCCATTCACCTTATATATACCCCTCATGATTTTGTAAATCTCTACAAGGTCACCTCTCAACTTCCTACGCTCCAGTGAAGAAAGTCCCAGCCTATCCAGCCTCTCCTTATAACTCAAACCCTCCATTCCCAGCAACATCCTGGTAAATCTCTTCTGAACCCTCTCCAATTTAATAATAACCTTCCTATAACAGGCGACCAGAACTGGACACAGAATTCTAGAAGAGGCCTCTCCAACGTTCTGTACAACCTCAATGTAACATTCCAACTACTATACTCAAAGGTCTGACCAATGAAGGCAGGAGTGCTAAATACGTTCTTAACCACCATGTCTACCTGTGATGCAAACTTCAAAGAATTATGTGTCTGAACACCTAATTGCTATGTTCCTCTACACAACAGTATATGATTTCTCTCTCCACCCGTGCTTCACAAAATGTTTGTTCCTTTCATAGAATTATAGAATCCTGACAGCGAAGAAAGAGGCCATTTGGCCCATCAAGTATCACTGACCCTCCAAAGACCATCCCACTCAGACCCAGACCCCCACCCTGTCACCATATATACCATGGCTAATCCATCTAACCTGCACATCTTTGGACTGTGGGAGGAACCTGGAGCACCTATTGGAAACTCACACAGACACAGGGAGAATGTGCAAACTCCACCCAGGTCTCTGGCACTTTGAGGCAACAGTGTTAACCATGTACTGCCCCAAATATACAGAATACAATGTTATCATATTTTACTCCACATTTTTGTTTGCTTAACATATGGGCTAATGGTGATTACCATTCGACCAGGTTTTCCTTTTTATTGCTTTTAAATTTTACCATCTGCCATGGTGGGATTTAAACCCAAAGCTCCAGGCCATTACAGGATTACTACATCAGTGACATTACCGTGACTCCATCTCCTCCCCTTACTAGGCATCATTGTGGAAAGATATTGAAACTACTGCTTGGTATTTCAAAATGTTTTAACTTTCCCATGGCCGTTAGATGGGCTGAATGACCTACTTCTGCTCCTATGTCTCATGGTGACCAACTGTATCATTTTTCATGGATTTTTTTATTCATTCACAAGATGTGGGCATTGTGGTTAAGGTCAACGCTTATTGCCCACCTCTAATTGTCCTTGAGAAGATGGCAGTGGGCTGCTTTCCTGAACTGCTGCATACTATATGATGGTACACTCTACAGTGCTATTTGGGAGGAAGTTGCAGGATTTTGTTCCAGAAATACTGATGGAACAGTGTATCTTTCCAAATCAGAGTGCTGAGCGAATAGGAAGAGAACTTGCAGGTGGTGTTCCAATGTATCTGCTGCTGCTGACCTTTGGATGGCAGAATTGTGGGTTTGAAAGGTGCTGTCTAAAGAGCCTTGGTTCATTGTTGCAGTGCATCTTGTAGATGCTACACGTTCCTGCTATTGAGTGTCATGCTTATTTTGAAGGAAGTAATTGTTGCAGGTGTTAGATGTGCTGCCAGTCATGCAGACTACTCTGTCCTGGATGGTGTCACACTGCACTCATCCAAGCAAGTGGAAAGTGTTCCATTATGTTCCTGACTTGTACTTGTAGATGGAGGACAGACACTGGGCAGACAGGAGTTGAGTTACTTGCTGCAGGTTTCCTAATCTTTGATTTGCTGTTATAGCCACTGTATTTAATAGATGCTCCAATTCAGTTTCTTGTCAGTGGTGATCCATTGGATATTGACAATGGGGGATTCAGTGGTGGTTATTATATTGTATGTCAAAGAACAATGATTGAATTCTCTCCTGTTGGAGATGGTCATTACCTAGTGCTTGCGTGGCATGAATTTTATTTGTTATTTATCCACCCAGCTCTGGATGTTGCCCAGGTTTTGTGGCATTTGGATCTGAACTGCTTCAGTATCTGAGGAATCATGAATAATGCTAACTATTGTGAACTTCATTCCCAATGCCAATGAATCAGAATGCACTCCATGTTTAAAAACAAACTTTATACATTTTTAGTTCTGTAATTTATATTGTGCCTTTAACACTGAGGTGCAAACTGCCTAAAATACATCCCACATGGCTAGGTGTGGCTTAATGCATATTTTTGCGTTGTGAGCATCTCTTTCTGTCTCTGTTTATGTCAATGTTTTTTGTGCAATATTTTGATTGATCTTTAAAGCCCATCTGCTTTTGAAAGAGCCAGTGGCCAGTACTTACTTCCTCCAACAATCTGTCAAATAACAAAGTGATATTCTGCTAAAATATCTGATGTTTAACCTGTTCTTCAACCAGACAGTCACGGGGGATAAGCAACTCCCTTTGAGGGTAGTTGCTTGTTTCATTATTTCCATGCTTATTTTGGATCAACTTTGTTCTTTCTGATATGCCTGAATGTAAGACTGAATATCTGAGATACTTTTGAGGACATTTGTAGACATTGCATTCAAACTGGCTCAAACTGCATCGCTGTACATAATACTTATTTTTGGAAATAATTTGATAGACAATGTCTTTTGAAGTATCTTCTTCTGTTTATAAATTCGCCACTATATTTCTTGGCAGAATGGAAGGAAACATTGGGTTGAGTCTCTAATAATGACTGCTGTGAACGCAGCAGACTTGAGTCTCACAAGGAGGACAGCAAGACTAGTTGGTGCCGTTAATGGCATTCTATGTAAGTGTCAATTTTACACATGGGTGTTTCAAGTGGTGGTGGTCACTAGTTTAAAAAAAATAGTTGGAAGATTCTGTCTTGGTGCAGAGGAAGTTTCCCTATTCCTGGACTGAGAGACCCAGGTTCAAGTCCCACCTGCTCCAGAAGTGTGCAATAATATCTCTGAACTGGTTGATTAGTAAAACACATTAAATTAAAAAGAAAACAAGACTAATTGGCGCTGTTAACAGGCACTGTATGTCAATTGGATGCACAAGTATTTTTACCAGTTGTGGTTACTAGTTTAAAAACACCAAGACTAGTTGGACTGCCTTCTTTATGTCGCAGTGGTAGTGTGCGTACTCTTGGACCAAGATGCTGGGGTTCAAGTCCCACCTGCTCCAAAGGTGTATAATCACGTCTCTGAACAGGCTAGTTTGAAAAATAGGTTAAATTAAGAAAAGAACAAGACTACTTGGTGCTGTTAACAGGCATTGTATGTAAATTATCAATTACATACACAGGTGTTTCTACTGGTAGTGGTTGCTACTTTTAAAAAAACTACACTATTCAGAGGGCTCTTTTGTGATGCAGTAGTAGTGTCCCTCCTCCTGGACTGAGATGTCTGGGTTCAGACCCCACCTGCACCAGAGGTGGGTGATAACATCTCTGAAGGGATTGATTATGCAAAGCAGGTTAAATTTTTAAAAAAAGTCTAGTTGGTAGCATTAATGGGCATTGTATGGAAATATTCAATTGTATACTCAAGTGTTTATACTGGTGGTGGTTAATAGTTGATGAAAAAACAAGATTATTTGGACAGTACCCTTGTGGCACTGCACTAGTGTTCTTACCCCTGGACTAGGAGGCCTGAATTCAAGTCCCACCTGCTCCAAAGATGCATAATCATATCTCTGAGCAGGTTGATTAGAAAAATAGATTAATAAAAGGCAAAATTAACAGGCCTATTAATTGCACCAAAGAGTCATTGTATGTAAACAGTCAGTTGGATACACAGATAACAAGGTGTAGAGCTGAATGAACACAGCAGGCCAAGCAGCATCATAGGAGCAGGAAGGCTGACG
>NC_063345.1:37813627-37890200 GCF_021869965.1 Rhincodon typus
TGTTCATCCAGCTCTACACCTTGTTATCTTAAGGTTCTCCTGTATCTCTTAACATAGGTATGAGTTTAGCTGCACCATTTGAAGAGAAAAGGGTTATCTTTCCTTTTGAGAAAATGTCTTTATATCTCTCATCAAACTTATTCACATTTCCTGTCCCCACAGTAGTGTTTACTTCGGATTTCATAGTTCTAGTTCAAGCCACAATTTAATTAATGGTATTTTCCTCCTGACTTCTCTTTTCAGACTCACTGTTATGAACCCTAATAGGGCCCAGGGGTTTCCCTCATAACTTCTGAATGAATGTGTCCACCTTATTGCAACGGAAACACTTAGACCCTTGATTTTCACCACCACTCTCCGCACCTGCATTTCTGCTCTGCGGAATACCCAGCTGTGCTTTCTTCATCCTGGCTTTTCACTTTCCTTTCTCCAACCCATCCTCTACCCTTCTCAATTTTATGACGTGTGCTTGTGGAGGGGTGGTGGTGATGATGTGACAGAAAATAGGTTTAGTTTAATGGATTGATTCATAATCATCACCATGACTGCTTTCTGTTCTGAAGTTGAAACACTTTGGCCTTCAAATGCCTTTTAGTTACAAAAGTTTTTTCAGGATGCTTTCTCAAAGTTTGGAACTTCTGCCTGTATGCTTCAGGAATTAACTCATACATACCCAGAATAGCAACAAAATCCGCCCTGACAGTAAAGCATAAATTTCATGTGCTGTACCAACCAACCTGCTCTGCATAGGCAATCAGAGATAGTAGGAACTGCAGATGCTGGAGAATCCGAGACAACAAGGTGCAGGGCTGGATGAACACAGCAGGCCAAGCAGCATCATAGGAGCAGAGTATAGGCAATGTCCAGTTTTCCTTCAGCCCTTTCATTTGGTTTTCTATTTTCCCAAATGGCATAAAGAATCCCTCCACATCCTCTTCCTCAAATTTTAATAGGGTCTGTGCAAGCTTAAGCAATTCTTTATTGCATTTTAGGTAATGATTGGATTTTCCTCAACAGAACTACCCTGATGTGGAGGCGTGGCATTTTTTTTCATTCATGGGATGTTAGCATCTCTGACTGGCCAGCATTTATTGCCCTTCCCCTTGCTTTGTCCTGGATGGTGTCGAGTTTCTTGAGTATTGTTGGAGATACACACATCCAGGAAAGTGGGATGTATTCCACCACACTCCTGACTTGTGCCTTGTAGATAATGGACAGGCTTTGGGAAATCAGGAGATGAGTTATTAGCTGCAGTATTCCTAGCCTCTGACCTGCTCTTGTAGCCATTGTGTTTATGTGGTGAGTCATTGTTTATGGTCTTTGGTAACCCCCAGGATGTTGATAGTGGGGCCTTCAGTGATGGCAACACCATTGAGTATCAAGGGGCAGTGGTTAGATTCACTTCTATTGGTGATGGTCATAGCCTGGCATTTTTGCGGCATGAACGTTATTTGCCACTTACCAGCGCAAGCCTAGATATTGTCCAAATTTTGTTGCATTTGAACATGGACTGTTTCAGTGTCTGAGGAGTCATAAATGGTGCTGAATACTGTCCAATCATTGGCGAACCTCCCCACTTCTGACCTTATGATGGAAGAAAAGTCATTAATGAGGCAACTGAAGATAGTTGGGCCTAGGACACTACTCTGAGCAACTCCTGCAGAGATGTCCTGGAGTTGAGATAATGGACCTCCAACAACCGCAGCGATCTTCCTATGTGCCAGGCATGAGTCCGACCACCGGAGAGTTTGCCCCCTGATACCCATTGATTCCACTTTTACTTGGTCGAATGTGGCCTTGATGTCAAGAGCTGTCACTCTCATCTCACCTCTGGAATTTAGCTGTTGTGTCCATATTTGAATGAAGGCTATAATGAGGTCAGGGACAGAATGGCCCTGATGGAACCCAAACTGGGTGTCACATAGTAGGTTATGCTGAGCAAGTGCTGCCTGATAACACTGTTGATGATACCTTTCATCACTGTACTGATGGTCAAGAGTATACTTAAGGGACAGTAATTGGCTGGTTTGGATTTATGTTACTTTTCACATACAGGATATGCCTGGACAATTTCCACATTGTCAGGTAGATGCCAATGTACTAGCTATACTCAAAGAGATTGGCTAGGACAGTGGCAAGTTCTGGAGCACAGGTCTTCAGTACTATTGCCTGAATGTTGTCAGGGGCCATAGCCTTTGCCATATCCAGTGCCTCCAAACATCTTTAGATATCACGTAGACTGAATTGAGTTGGCAGAAGACTGCTTTCTGTAATTCTGGGGACTGTGGTGGAGGCTGAGTTGGATTAACCACTCAGTGCTTCTGGCTGAAGATTTCTGCAAATGCTTCAACCTTATCTTTTGCACTGATGTGCTGGGCTCTTCCATCATTGATGATGGGAATATCTATGGCGTCTCCTCTTCCAGTGACTTGTTTAATTGTCCACCACCAATTCTGACTGGATGTGGCAGGACTGCACAGTTTAGATCTAATCCATTGGTAGTGGGATCGCTTAGCTCTATCACTTCCTGCTTATGCTGTTTGGCACACGAGTAGTCCTTTTTGGTAGCTTTACCAGATTGACATGTCATTTTTAGGTAAGCCTGGTACTGCTCCTGGCATTCCCTTCTGCAATCTTCATTTGGTGGACATTGAAAAAGCCTACCTAGAGTACATATTGCACCTTGTCACCCTCTCAGTGCTTCCCC
The DNA here is from genome assembly GCF_021869965.1 of Rhincodon typus. Lineage (NCBI taxonomy): Eukaryota > Metazoa > Chordata > Chondrichthyes > Orectolobiformes > Rhincodontidae > Rhincodon > Rhincodon typus. The sequence goes on from NC_063345.1 coordinate 37,816,335, forward strand.
CAAGTATTGTTCAACATGGAGGAGTACTGATTCATCAGACAAGGGAGTATGGTACATGGTAACCAGCAGGAGGTTTCCTTGCCCATGTTTAACTTGAAGCCATGAGACTTTTTGGGGTCCAGGGTCAATGTTGAGGTCTCCCAGGGCAACTCCGTCCTGAGTGTATACCACTAATCCACCATCTCTGTTATGTCTGTCTTGCTGGTGGAATGGGACCTATCCAGGGATGGTGATGGTGGTATCTGGGGGATGGTGGTATCTTTAAGGTATGATTCTGTGAGTATGACTATATCAGGCTGTTGCTTGACTAGTTTGCGAGACAGCACTCCCAATTTTGACATACATCCCCAGATATTAGGAAGGAGAAGTTTGCAGGATCGACAGTGCTGTTTCTACCATTGTCTTTTCTGGTGCCCAGGTGAATGCCAGCTAGTCCCTCGGGTTTCATTTCTTGGTTGAGACTTAATAGGGTTTGATACAACTGAGTGGCTTATTAGGCCATTTCAGAGGGCAGTTGAGAGTCAAACACAATGTTGTGGATCTTCTGCAGTCACATTTAAGCCAGACCAGGTGAGGATGGCAGATATCCTTCCCTGAAGGACAGTACTGGGCCAGATGTGTTTTTTTTTCTGATAATCAGCAATAAATTCATGGGTTATCAGTAGATTCTTAACTCCAGATTTTTTAAATTGAATTCAACCACGTCAGGACTCAAACCTCAGCAGGATGTTACCTGAGTTTCTGGATTAATAGACTAGCGATAAAACGACTAGGTCATTGCCTCACACCAATATCTTTTTTAAACTGCATAATTGTTACTCAGTATTCTCTAACTTTCTCCACTTTTCCTAACCCTTTCTCTCTGCTGAATCTAGTTGTATCCTATTATCTTAGAGAAGACAATGGCCAAGTCATATTATTGCTGCACTGTTAGTCTAGAGACCCAGGTTCAAATCCTGCCATGGTGGATGGTAGAATTTGAATTAAAGTTTAATAAAAACAATTTGTAATTAAGAATCTAATGATGACCACAAATCAATTGTCAAGAAAAACCCATTGGGTTCATCAAAGTCCTTTAGGGAAGGAAACTGTCACCCTAACTTGGTCTGGCCGACATGTGACTCCAGACTCTTAACTGCCCTCTGGCAAATTAGGGATCAGTAATAAATGCTGGCCTAGCCAACAAAACCCATATCGTATGAATGAATTTTTAAAAATTATCTTTCTCATCCCTTTTCCTCTCTTGGATGCTTGCTTTCTCCTTCTCTTTTTTTCTTTCAGTTCAAGCTTTTTAAGGTCTTTCTCATATTCAAACTATTTTAACTGTATTTAAATCCTTTCCAACTCAAATGAGTCACCACCCTGCACATCTTGTCTTACCACTAGTCACAAATATTTCAAATACCATGCAATTCCACCTCTAATATATTAGCAACTCTATCAGGTCGGTTTTTGTTCATTTCTGTAAACCCATTAGGAACAACCCTCCCATCTATTATGCTGGGCCTTCCAAACATGACGTGTATCTCTGGATTAATAGTCTATTCACACTGGGCCATCACCACCTCATACTAGGCTAGCTCACACAGTTTCTCTTGATTTTTAGCACGATGGTATGCTGTCAGCTGTAATAAGTTGGTTGTTCTACAGTTTGATAGTTGATCTGCTAGACCTAGGCTATTTTTGTAAGAATTCTTTACTTTAAACTTTCTTGGTTTTACTATCTTTATGGGAGAGAGGGAGGAAAGACGTGTGCAGTTTGTAAGCGCTGCGTATTTCTGCTGTCCTTGCACTTACAGCTTGGCAGAAACTGCACCCAACCAATCAGAGATCTGTCATCAGACGGAATTTCCTTAAGTCAAAGATTCTTAATGCAATTCAGGCCCAAAACGTTTCTCTCACTGCTTTGAAAAATAATATTGTCTTATAGCTAAAAATGTGCAGCATTTGATTTTTCCAAGTATCAAAACCGTCCTTGTACTTTGGCTGAATAGTAATGTCCAATTTCCTTTTCCAGTTTATTATCTCAAAAAAAAATGTGGTCATTTACAGCTGAAAATGACAGTGAAGAATTGTGTGGGGAAAAATCTGGCATAATTAATTTTCATCTCATAATTAATTTTCATACCTTATCAGCATGTAAATAATCCTCCAAGATCATGTGGTATTTTTCTGGAAACCCAGGTGGAGGAGTTACTTGAGAAACAGATTAGAGAACTGAAAGAAAGAGTACTAATCTGTGTTCACTGCATATAGAGCTGTGGTAGCAAGAGTAACTGTTTTCAGAGGGGAGGAAAAGAGAATTTCCAAAACATATAAAAGTAATAACTTGCATTTATTTAGTGTCTTTTATGTAGAAAAATGGCTCCAGGTTATTTGGAAAAGTGCAAAAAAAAATAGACTAAATCAAAATAGGAAATAATAAGAAAGGTGACCAAAAGCTTTGAACATAAAGTTGGCTTAATGAAGGTTTTGAAAAGGGAAGAGAGAGACAGAAAGAAACGAAGAAGTTTAGCAAGGGAATTTCAGAGTTTAGGCAATTGAAAGTATAGCTGTCCTGAATTGCCTCCAGATGATTCAGATCACACTGAGCCAGGTAGCAATCACAGTACAGGCTGGCAAGGGCTGGTGTCAGCACTCCCACTGCTGGACCTGGAGGATATCCCTCTCTGTGTCACCCCAGCCACCAGGACGTCAAAGTCACTGTCCACAGAGTGAGGCACTAATTTTCCCTTCTCTGGCATGGTGGCTCAATGGTTAACATTGCTGCCTCACAGCGCCAGCGACCTAGGTTCAATTCCATCCTTGTGTGACTGTCTATGTGGAGTTTGCACATTCTTCCTGTGTCTGCATGGATTTCCTTCGGGTGCTCTGGTTTCCTCCCACAGTCCAAACATGGACAGACTAGGTGGATTGGCCATGCTAAATTGCCCATAGTGCTCAGGGATGTGTAGGTTAGGTGGATTAGTCATGGGAAATACAAGGTTACAGGAAATAGGGAAGGGGGGATGACTCTGGGTGGGATGCTCTTCACAGGGTAGGTGCAGACGCCATGGGTTGAATGATCTGCTTTTGGAAGGTAGGGATTCTATGATTTGTGTCCAGGTTAAATGTCAATCATCATACAGAGCAGGTCCAGGAGACAGTGCTTATCTGGGTGCACAGCAGTTATTTAAAGATGGCATCAATGCCAGGAATGAGGGAGTGTTCTGGGATATCCCAGCAGTGCTGAGTTCTCCCAAGTATGGCAAGTAATAGAATTGGGGTGGTATCATCAATCTAGGGGCAAGGTAGGTAGTTAGTTAATTTGCTTGGGACAATATAGTGAGAAATCTCACTGAGCCTTGCAGAAAGAAACAGTCCATTAAACTCAGTGACACTTCACCATATAAGATTCAGCCCACTGCTTTGATTCAAATATATGAGTTATATTCATTGAAAACTATTTCTCTCTCTGCTGAGTATTTGCAGCACTTTCTATTTTATTTAAAATTTCCAGCATTGACAGTCTATTTTTCTTTTCATTAATCTGTGGAGAATTTAAACATGAACTTGTGGCTTTGGAACGAGAATATAAACAGCAGAGATTAGGCTTTGTTAAAGTGGAGAATAGTAGGCTGGTCAGGAAAACACTTGAAATAGTCATGTCTATGGGTGACAAAGAAATGAATATATTTGTGGATGCTGGATACATTTTTTCAGGTCAAAGGTGTGGCCTTGGGTACCTGTATTGGTCCCAGTTGTGCCTGTCTCTTTATGGGGTAAGTGGATCGTTCCTTGTTCCAGTCCTACTTGGGCTCCCACCTACAACTCTTTCCACAGTATATGTTGTGAAGTTGGGTAGAGTACTTGTGGATTGGAAGGCAGGATGTTAGAATTTGGTGTTTGTAAGATGTTGGCTTTTGAAAAATGTTTGTGTTTATGAAATACTATGAGGAAAGCAGTGCATGGTCCCTTTAAAAGATGATGTGATTTTTCGATACTTAGAGATTCAAAAAGGATGTCTGTGGGTTTTCGGATTTACAGAGCACCTGAATTGAAACATTTGTATCAAAAGGCTATACTGTTAGCAGACAAAGCAACATTTTTACCAAGTCAACAGGTTTTTGAATGTAGTCAATTAATTTAAACCAGGCTCTTAGATACCAAAAACCAATTAAATTTAAATCTGATAGTTCATAGGACCAATCCTATTGTAAGAAATTGATACGTCATCAAGGGTATAAAATATGTGGGCATTTGGAAAATTGGGAGAGAGCCAACTGTCATCTGCCAAGAGAAGAGCTCTCAGCTCTAAAAGAAAGAATCACTGGTTCTCACAAGAATTCTTTAAGCCTTAGAGCACGCTCTGTCTAAATTAAAGATACTTACAACACAAATAGTTAATGTTCCAGACAAAAGAATTCAATGAAAATGGCGTTCCTGACAGAAGGATTCACCAAGAAGGCATTCCTGACAGAAGAATTTGTTGGAGAAGACACAGAACGTTCCAGAAGATGTAACCTGGCTGTAATTTTGAGATACTAAATTCCAGTTTTTTTAAAAATCAAATTATTTTATGTAAATGAGACTTGTATTTATTAGAACAGCATACCATTATAATCTTGTTTTATTCCAGAATAGTTGGTAGTTAGAAGGGGTTTATTCAGTTTGTTAATAGTTTAGTTAGTTTGTTCACTATTAGAGTTAGATAAATAAATTGTTACTAGTTGATTATAAGGAGAGTGTCAGAGGTTTATTTTTTATTTAACCATTCCTTTATAACAGGTTGGGGGCTCTTATAATAGATTATAGGGCATGGCGCGCCTCTCTGGGTGTTTTGGTTTTAGTTAATCGGTGGTGGGGGGAGCGGAAATCAACCTCCACTTTATAATAGATATCAATGACATCATCAGCACTGTTTCCCTCTTTCATCAGAATTGGAAAATTTTATCTATTTTGCTTCCAATTTCCATCCCGCTCTCACTTCAACCTGGTCCATTTCCGACTTCTCCCTCCCCTACCTCGACATCTCTGTTTCCATTTCTGGGGATAGGCTGGCCCCTAATATCCAGTACAAACCCACTATAAAGACTCTATTTCATTCTCTCAGTTCTCCTTCTCTGTCACATCTGTTCTAATGATGGCAGCTTTGACAAGAGAGCTTCCAAATCGTCCGCTTTCTTCCTCGACCAAGGTTTCCCCAGCACCATGGTTGACAGGGCCCTCAGCTAGACTGACCCATCTCCCACACTTTGACCCTCATACTTTCTCTTCCCTCCCACCAGCATCCACATCCAAAGGATCATTAGTTGGACATCCATCTTCAGCGGGATGCCACCACCAGACACATATTCCCCTCCCCTCCTCGGTCAGCCTTCCGCAGGGACTGTTCCCTCTGGGTCACCCTGGTCCAGCTTCCTTCACTCCCAACACAGCCCCACACCCCCACAACACCTTCCCCTGCAATTGCTGAAGGTGTAACACCTGCCCGTTTACTTCCTTCCTCTTCAAAATCCAGGGCAACAAACACACCTTCCAGGTAAAGCAGCACTTTGCCTGCACTTCACACAATCTAATTGATTGTATTCACTGCTCATAATGTGATCTCCTCTACATCGGGGAAATGAAATGCAGACTGGGTGACCACTTAGTAGAACACTTACGTTTTGACTGCAAAAATGACCTTGAGCTTCCAGTTGCCTGCCACTTCAACACACCACTGTGTTCTCTGGCCAACATCTTGGACTCAGGTTTCTTGCAGTGCTCCAGCAAAGCTCAGTGCAAACTGGAAGAACAGTGCTTCATTTTCCACTTGGGTATCCTGCAGCTGTCAGGACTCAGTATTGAACTGAATAATTTTAGGGCCTGAGCACCTCCTCCCAAGTTCTTACCTCAACATCCAGTCACCAGGCGTTGTCATCATATGGGCTGCTACTGCACAGAACCCATTGTCAGCTACTAATAGTCCGTATTAGCAGCTAGTCATTGTCCCAGGCTGACCTTCACCCATTCCTTTGCCTTTGCCAACCATTTTTCTCTCTCTGTGGGCTCTATCTCCACCTATTGTTTACTACTCCCCCTACCCTATCTTCTGCATAAAAAACATTTTCCTAGTTACCATCAGTTCTGAAGAAGATTCATGGACACGACATGTTAATTCTGCTTTCTCTCCACAGATACTGCCAGACTTACTGTGCTTTACCAGCAATTTTTGTTTTGTTTCTGATATCCAACATCTGCAGTTCTTTCTGTTTTTTAAATACATTTTTATATTGGCTGAAGTGGAATAGAGGTGAGTAGCATTATGGAGATGGGATCAGCATTGCTTAACATCGAGTGGATATGGTTTTTAAAGTTTGGCTCAGGGTTGCATACAATTCAAAAGTTGCAAGCAATCTGGGTTAGATGCAAACAGTGGCAAAGGCAATGAATTTGCAATAGGGGAGTCTTCTGTTTGTTAGGCTGGAGCAAAAAATAGCTCATCTCTAGTGGAGGAGCAGTCTGACAACATGCAGGTAATAAAAACCGAAAGAACTGCAGATGTTATAAATCAGGAACAAAAACAAAGTTGCTGGAAAAGCCTGGCAGGATCTGTGAAGGAAAAAACAGCGTTGACATTTTGGGTCCGGTGACCCTTCCTCAGAACGCAGGTAATGATAGGGTCAAGAAAAGTGATGGGTTGTTGCAGTTAACTATCACTTGTATACATGTTGAACTCATCATTGTCTGTGGATCAAGTTGCCAAGGGCCAATATGTAACATTGGAAGTGAATTGGCTAAGGATCAATCCTTAGGACTCTGGAATTAACAGTGTAGGGATCCGAAGAGAAGTCAGATGCCCTAGTTTCTATCAGATAGATAAAAGTGGAACCAAGTAAGGGCAGCCCCTGTGGAGCTGGTCAAAAAAAGGAGGCATTGGAGGATAATGGTGTGTTAATCATGTTAAACGTTGTTGAAAAGTCAATGAGGATTGATGTGGTACTTCTGATTACTGTAACAGAGAATACTGTTTGCTTTCAGGTTGACCAACTTCAGCAGAAAAGTGTTGGAGACACTTTGGCATGCTGATCTCTAAGAGTCAGGACAGGGCATGTTGCCCTGAGCCTGTAGGAACATAGGTGGGGGTGACTGCTGGGCAACTCTTTCAAAAACAAGATGGTCCCAATAAAATCTATGACAGTTGTTCACCCTGTTTATTCCTTTACTTAAGGTCTTATCGTTGTGTCATCTGCGATAGGGTGAGGGTTAGGAGGGTGTTAATCATCTGCAACAGTAAAATAAACACTAGATTAATGTTAATGGCTTAGTTCAGAGATGTTCACAGTGTTTTATGACAATTTATTGATGTATATAAATTTAATCCATTCAGCGTTGACTAAATATCTGTGATGATCTTTGACCCAGAAAGTTTCCAGAAAAGATATTTTTAGAGAAAACATCTATGGAATCTTTCATTGTTTTAAAGTAACATTTAAAAAGGACTTACAAGAGTTTGCATCAATTGTAAACATATCAATTTTAATTTCTTTTGATAATATAATAAATATTGGTCCATGTGACCTAGTGATTCTTGATTTACAAATTGTACCAACAGGAAAGAAGTTGACTTTCCTTTTGGCTTCTCGATAAGCAGAAGATCTGCAGATAGAAGATAGTCAGCATTCAGTCTAAAAATATTTAAAACCTGGAAGGCTCCAGTGTGGTGAACTAAAGAGCTAGATATTTTACCATAAGATGTCATACCTAGATGTTATTAGTTGATTGGTGAAAAGGAACGCTAGAGACCCACAGAACACGGGATTTATAGAAGTGTCTCTTGCTAATGATGATTGTTCTGTGGAATTGAGGCCTGAAAGCTATTTTCAGATAGGACTCCTGACCTATGCTGCACAAATAAAACACATTATGGAACTGGGTAGAACATAATGCTGAACATGCGAAAAGGAATTCTTACGGTTGTGTCAGATGTATCTTTGTTATCATCAACTATTTAAAGAGAAATTTACCTCTTGATTTAAACTATCAATTAGTTTGCTTTGGTTCTGATTTATGTTAAAGATTAAGTTGCAAAAAGTAACCTTGTTGATCATGTTTTCACTTGGAGGGTCACTTGCTAAATGCAATTATTTTGGTTTATGGTTCCTCATAAGGATCCATAGCAATAATTTCTTTCAAAAACTTCACCCCTCACCTTAAATGTCCACCTTACTTCAAAAACATCTGCTCAAGTGAACCTCTCTGTTATCATTCTGAGTGGTACCCTGTACATGCTATAGAACACCCATTAAAGATAAAAGCACGTGTAAGGACTGATTGATAGGTTATCCGTAAAAACTGATTTTTAAATTTGGGTAATAAAACATTAATTCTTAATACAATTTTTTTCTGAAATTCTTTTAAAGTGCTTCTCTAGGTTTTAGAGATGTTTTGAATTTCCATGTCAAAAGTCTGACTATGCACACAAGAGTCAGCATATAGTGGATGCCATTTAACTTGCACCATCACTTCAGCACCCTTCTTCCGAAGAGTCTTAGATTCTTCCAAGGAGCCTTCCCTTCTTCCAAGGACCCTTTCTCCAATCCCAGCAAAAATGAAGGCTCTTTTCAATTAGCTCACACATATAGTATCATTTTATTCTGTGTCCAGCAGGAATTTTATTTTTTATTTTCTACTTGAAAATTCCATAGCATATTATATGTGCTATAATGTCTTAAACAAATTCTCTGGTCTTCCCAGTATTCCAGCAAACAATGCTAATTTAGTGAATTCTTGGAATAAAGAAAATTTTAAGAAGTTGTTCTTGAGTAAAAGCATATGAAATTTTATTATTATTACATTTTGCATTAAATAGTTGACTTATTGCTACATTGATGTATTGTTGCCTATAATTTCCATCAGAACAGATCAAGTTCTGACTTTCTGATGAACTGCCACAGACCTGAAGCATTAATTTTATTTTTCTCTCCACAAATGCTGCATTGTTTGCAAAATACTTCCTGTCTTTTCTGTTTTTATTCTACAGCTCGATCCTAGCTGTGATAGCAGCTTGTAACAGCAATATGTGGAGTATACAGGTTACCGTCGTGTGGATTGTTGTGAATTCAGTGCTAAAACTTGGTGGATAAAGCTCATTTTGAATTCCACTGCAATGTTTTTTGAAGCACTTGTGCATTCATCTCTGTTATTAAAGAATTCAACATTTAAAATTGGTAATGTCAAGAAATGTTGCAGAAATAGAGAACTGTTTATGCTTAAAGTTGCATCAAGTTTAAACTGTGTGACTTGATGATCCAACAATTATTGAAATGTTTATACTTTGTTGTGGTTAATTTCAGAGTTACAAGCTTACAAAGCTATTAGACCAACAGTTGAATCCTGAGAGTCAAAATTTTAAATGAAAACAGGAAGTGCCAGTCAGACTCACTTCCACATGCTCAACCCAAACAACATTTCCTTTCCGGCTAAACCATTTAAACACATTTAACCTGTTATTCTAAGATTAGAAAAATATTTACTCAATCCTGATTCTGTACAAAGCAAAAGGAAATGAATAAAAGACTTGTTCACAGTTTCTAAAAAAGACCTTTCCTTTTTTTGTGTTCTTTTGAATAACATATCATTTTAATGACTCGCTTTTATTTTATTTCTTTTCTTCATTAAATCTAGTTACAAACAACATTGCACAAAATCTCGTGACAAACATCACAAATATCCTTTATATCCAGTAAAAATATTTTGGCAGAAAATGTTATTCCAGATAATTGGACTGATTAGAAGAACCTGCGTATCCATTGGGTCTCAACACTGTAGAATATTATTGCCAAACAAGTTGCCTGCTAGTATCATCGCCACACTGGTTGTCTGTTCAGTTTTAGAGACCTGGAGCGTTGACTCACACCTTTGCTTATGAGGGAATCAGTTTGGTGCTTTACCATAGTGTCTGTCCCAGGGTTTAGCTTTTTTTGTTGCAGAGATTGTTTGGCATAAGGAATCCTGGAGCCTGATGTCACCATGTCTGATTTGCTTAAACTCTTGGGGCTGCTGACTGTAGACGTTATAGTAAATGTTGACTGAGATGAGCTGCACTTCAGTTTTTGATTTTGGATAGATTTTCTGCCAGCTTTTGTTGCCTGTTCAGGTACCATGGGAGTCTCTTTTATCTCCTTTACTTTAGCTATTTGTTTAATACCTGATGTGATAGATTTCCTTTTTACTGGACTTAGCAAATTCCTATGTATTAAAGTTGGTGAGGGAGAGAGAGGTTTCTCAGATGTATGTGCTTTATGTAAAGATGGTGCTGTTCTCTGGCCTTTCAGAGGTTGAATTGGCTGGATCTTTGAAGAGATGCTGCTTATTTTGCTTTTTCTGTTAGTAATTAAGTTCCTGCTTTCAACTTTGCTTAACTCCACAGTAGGTTTCTTGGCAAATTGATTCTTCTGATCAACTCTGGTCTCTCCAACACCAAAAGTCTTTTTAGAAGTTGGAGAAGATTGGTTAAATTGTTTCCTCTTTGAAGCTGCATTTTGTTCCCCCCTTTGCTCCTCTCTCTTCCATTTTGAGCAGTGACTAGGATGTGATTTCTTCAATGGAAAATTTTCAGAGGACTTTAGGCTTTTGTTTGGAGTTCTGCATTCAGCTGTATGAATCAATTTTGGATATTCTTTGATAAGTGGAAGACTTTGTTGGGATTTTTCAAGTAATTGTGTGGGTTTTGCTGTTTCTTTGATAGTCTCAGCTTCCTGGTTGAGAATATTTACCCCTTCTTTTAGAATGGGATATCCTACCTGCATAATACAGTGACCCAGCTGTTGCTTCAGAACCTTTTCGGACACATTTCGCATGAGATTTGCCTGTTCCTTTTCACTGAAGTCACTATTTAAATCATTTGTATCACAGTCTCGTTCTACCTCTGAAGGGTATGTTTTCTCTGCGCAATGTTCTTGAGAGAGAGAGTTAGGCTTAAAAGATCTGCGCTCCCATCGCTTCATGCTGTAACTTTGTAGTTTTCTAGCAAGTGATATCTCTAGATCATCTTGACCAAGTTCGATTTCGATAGAGGAACAAGTAGCTACCGAATGCCGCTTCTCTACCATTTCCTTCTCTCTTTGTTGCCTCTTCCGTTCCTCAATTTCCCGAGTTGCATTCTCCTGACAAATAGAGAAATAAGGCTGACTGTTAATGCTTGATGGACACTCTCGTTTTTATTTCACTTTATTCCATGTACTACTTTAAGGTGGTACCTCCCTCAATCCTCTCCACTTAATTCAAATTATTCCTAATCACACCAGTGAACCACTCTGCAAGAACTTTGGTATCAATCCTGTAGAGGCTCAACTCATCCCTTATTTGAATAGATACCACCTGCCCTAAAACTGGTCCCAATTGTCCAAGAATCTGAAACCCTCCCTCCTGCAGCATGCCCAAAGTCTTACAAAGATTCTCCCTATTTTCGTATCTTTATTCTCTCTAGTGGGTGACATGGTTACACCTTGATTAGTAACTTTGAAATTCCATCCTAGACCCATTGAAATGTTACAGCACAGAAAGCCTTACAATGCAGAAGGCCATTTGGCCTGTCATGTCTGTTCTGGCTGTCTGAAGGAGCAATTGACCTTCTATTCCCCAGTCTTCTCCATATAGCCCTACACATTATTTCTTTTCAGATAATAATCTAACTCCCCACTGAAAAGCTGAATTGACCCTGTTCCACCACACTCTCAGGCAGTGATTCCTTACATTGTCTCATATTGTCGTTGCTTCTTTTGGCAATTACTTTAAATCTGTGTCCTCTGATTCTCAGTCGTCCAAATCTCCAATTTACCTGTGTAATTGAAGTCTTGCATTTCTGAAACCATTCCTGGGTTTTTTTTTTTGCATCTTATCTTGTGCTTTAGTATTCTTCTTAAAGTGTGGTTCCCAGAACTGGGTGCAATACGTTGGTTGAGAACAAACCAATGTTTTACACAGGTTTAAGATAATTTCCTTGCTTTTGTACTCTTTGCCATTGTCTTACCAGACCTAGAGCTGCCCTCTCATTACAGAGATTTAATCTGAGGCCCACCCGCAGCTCAGGCGAGGGCAGGTTGAAAAGGAGAGTTCTTCATGGTGACCTCCAGTCAGTGTGGGAATTGAACGCACACTCTGCATTGCAAACTAGCCATTCTGATTGCAGGATTCCAATGTCTGATTTTTCTATGCTGATTGTACCAATGTATACCACAATATCTGACTGACAGACTCACCACTGCATCATATCTGCAACTCCTCTATGACGTCCTTCACCCTGGCACCAGGGATGCAATAGACCATGTCGGACTCACTTTGACAGTTATAGAAATGTCTGTTTCTCCAACAATAGAATCTCCTATAACAACTATATTTGTATGCTTGATGTTCCTCACTGTGCAGTTCCTTGCCCATTGGTGCCATGGCCTGGACTATATGTTTTCCAGTGTCATTACTCCTAGGAATCTGTAGCTACCAGCTTGAGAAATTGTACTCACTCCAAAGATTCCTGCATTTCTGTCTCTTCCTACAGTTCTGGATGACAATCCAACTACTATTCTGAACTCTCTTTGCCTGTGGAGTGATCCCCACCTTAAGTGTGTTGTCCAGGAAACTCTCAGCCATCTTGATGCTCCATAGTGAAACCAGATGCCCCTCATCTTGGAAACCTTAAGATCAAATTCAAGTAGCTGGGTACAGTACCTATGTACATGAACATCCAAGACACAATTGATGACCAGAATTGCTTACACTGCACAAATTGATCTTCTTTTTTCCTATTCAATCAATTGGTAGTGAAGTCCAAGCTCTCCACAGTTGATGTTAGTTCTAACCTATTTCCAAGCTTCCCCAACCCCCCTCACCCCCCACTAATACCAACATCACACACCCCAGTTAATGCTGTATCTCCAGCAGTTTATTATAGTATCCCGGTTTCTCCTCTCTACCCCTTACATTCCATGGAATCCATTCCCACCTAAAATCATTGCTTACACTTTACTTTTTCCCTTGGCATTCACTTAATCTTGGTCCACTCTTCCTTCTCTACCACCAAAAGACACCAATCTCAACTTCCAACTGTTCTCAAGGAAAATGTTGCTTAGCCTTTACTCTTCTGTTCTTGGGCTATACCTCTTCTGCAGCTCCCGAGTTCCATTCTAGAATTCCTATAGAAAGAGCCTATTGTTTTAAATTAATTTTTCTCAACTGTATAATGTGAGTAGGAAGTATTTATCTTGGTATAATTCTTATCCATTGTTGCGATGCAGGTCCAAATTGTAGCAGCAACAGGAGTTTATAATCTGACATATGTTGACTTTCATCTGTAAATACGGGAACATTACCAGTCTGCAAAACACTAATTCAGGGCAAATCTTTGCTCCTAATAAACGTAGCTTGAATTGGTATATTTTCCATCTTGGCAGATATGTCTCATTTTAAAGGGCATCATTAAACTCACATTTCGTACCAGGGAGGTAGGCTTGGGATAGAGTCAGGCTGACTAGAAGCAGATTGGTTGTGGCCATGGGAACAAATGAGTGCTGAGGCAGCTGGTTAGAAGCCCTGGCTCAGTCTGTGGCTCTTCATCAGGGTAGCTTTTGAGGCCGCCTTGTTTTGAGGCTCTGTAGTCATGTCCCTCCAAAACAGGTATACTGTTTTGGATACTGTTGGAGGAGATGGCTCACCAGGGTAAGGAGGCAGCAGCCAGGTTCATGGCACTGTGGCTAGCTCTGCTGCACAGCAGGCCAGGAAAAACAGTGGCAGATAGGGGATTAGGGGATGAAGCAATAGTGATAGGGGATTCAATTGTAAACGGAATAGATAGGCATTTCTGTGGCTGCGAACAAGAGTCGAGGATGGTATGTTGCCTCCCTGGTGCAAGAATCAAGGATGTCATTGAGCAGCTGCAGGACATTTTGGAGGGGGAGGGTGTACAGCCATGTCATGGTGCATATAGGCACCAATGACATATGTAATAAATGGGATGAGGTCCTACAAGTTGAATTTAGGGAGTGTGAAGTTAAACTAAAAAGTAGGACCTCAAAGGTAGTAATCTCAAGATTGCTATCAGTGCCACGTGCTAGTCAAAATAGGCATAGCAGGACAGCTAAGATGAATACATGGCTTGAAGGATAGTGCAAGTGGGAGGGACACTGGGACACTGGCACCATTTCTTGGGGAGGTGGGACCAGTATAAACTGGACGGCCTGCACCTGGGCAGGACTGGTACCAATGTCTGAAGGGGACTGTTTGGTAGTGCTGTTGGGGCGGGTTTAAACTAATATGGCACGGGGATGGGAAACAGGCAGGAAGTAGGAGGGAAGTAAAGTGGGGACAGAAACAAGAGACAGTAAGGGAAAAAGTGAAAGTCGAAGGCAGAGAAACCAAAGACAAAAATCAAAAAGGGCCACATCACACCACGATTCTAAAAGGGCAATAAATGTCAAAAAAAAAATGAGCCGAAGGCTCTTTGTCTTAATGTAAGGAGCATTTGTAATAAGGTGGGTGAATTAACTGCACAGACAGTTATGAATGGATATGATGTAATTAGGATCATAGAGACCTGGCTCCAGGGTGACCAAGGATGGAAACTCAATGTCCAGAATTATTCAATTTTCAGGAAAGGTAGACAGAAAGGAAAGGGAGGTGGTAGCGTTGCTGGTTAAGGAGGCAATTTACACAATATTAAGGGAGGACATTAGCCTGGACGATGTGGAGTCTGTATGAGTGGAGCTGCAGAACACCAAAGGGAGAAAGACATTAGTGGAAGTTGTGTACAGACCACCAAACAGTAGTTGTGAGGTTGGGGATTGTCTCACACAGGAAATTAGAGATGCACGCGGTAAGGGTACAGCAGTTATTATGGGTGACTTCAATCTACATATTGGTAGCAAATTGGTAGCATTGGAGGAGGATTTCTGGGAATGTATGAGGGATGGTTTCCTCAACCAATATGTTAAGGAACCAACTAGAGCATAGGCCATCCTAGTCTGGGTATTGTGTAATGAGAGAGGATTAATTAGCAACTTTGTGGTGCGAGATCCTTTGGGGATGAGTGACCGTAATATGGTAGAATTCTTCATTAAGATGTAGATTGACACGATTATGTCTGAAACTAGGGTCCTGAACTTAAAGAAAGCTAACTTTGATGGTATGAGGCATGGATTGGCTAGGATAAGCTGGCCAAGGATACTTAGGGGGTTGACAGTAGATATTTAAAGAACACATGGAGGAACTTCAACAATTGTACATCCCTATCTTGCATAAGAGTAAAACAGGGAAGGTGGCTCAATCTTGGCTAACAAGTGAAATTAAGGATAGTGTTAAAGCCAAAGAGGAGGTATATAAATTGGCCAGAAAAAAGCAGCAAACCTGATGACTGGGAGAAATTTAAAATTCAGCAGTGGAGGACAAAGGGTTTAATTTGGAAGGGGACAAATAGAATATGACAGTAAGCTTTCAGAAAACATCAAAAGCTGACTGCAAAAGTTCTATCAATATGTGAAGAGAAAAAGACTGGTGAAGACAAACGTAGGTCCCTTGCAGTTAGAATCAGGTGAATTCAAAATGGACAACAAAGAGATGGCAAGCCAGTTGAACAAATACTTTGGATCTGTCTTTACTAAGGAGGACACAAAAAGCTTCAGAAAATGCTACGGGACGGAGGGTCAAGCATGAAGGAGGAACTGAAGGAAATCCTTATTAGTCAGGAAATGTTATTGGGGAAATTGATGGGATTAAAACCCAGTAAGTTCCCAGGGCCTGATGCTCTGCATCCCAGAGTACTTAAGGAAGGCCCCGAGAAATAATGATGCTTTGGTGATCAGTTTCTAGCATTCTGTAGTCTCTGGAAGAGTTCCAATGGACTGGAGGGTAGCTAATGTAATCTCACTCTCCAAAAATGGAGGAAGAGAGAAATTGGGGAATTATAGGCCGGTTAGCCTGACATCAGTGGTGGGGAAATACTGGAATTAATTATTAAGGATGTAATGACTGAGCGTTTGGAAAGCAGTGACAGAATCAGTCCTAGTCAATTAAAGGAATATCTGCTTGACAAATCTTCTGAAATTTTTTGAGAATGTGACCAGTAGAGCAGACAAGGGTGAATCAATAGATGTTGCGCATCTGGACTTTCAAGAGGCTGTTGACAAGGTTCCACACAAGAGACTAGTAAGGAAAATTAAAGCTAATGGTATTGGAGGTAATGTATTGATATGGATAGAGAACTGGTTGGCAGACAGGAAGCAGAAATTTGGAATAAACAGGTCCTTTTCAGAGTGGCAGGCAGTGACAAGTGGGGTACCGCAGGGCTTAGTGCTAGGACCCCAGATATTCACAATATACATTAATGATTTGGACGAAGGAATTGAATGCAATATCTCCAAATTTGCAGACAACACCAAGCTGGGTGGCAGTGTCTGTGTGAGGAGGATTCTAAGAGGCTGTAGGGTGACTCAGACAGACTGGCTGAGTGGGCAAATACTTGGCAAATGCAACATAATGTGGATAAATGTGAGGTTATCTACTTTGATACACTGAAAACAGGAAAGCAGATTATTATCTGAATGGTGGCAGTTTAGGAAAAGGTGAGGTGCAACGAGACCTGGGTGTCATGGTGGAACAGTCTTTGAAGGCTAGCATGCAGGTGCAGCAGGCAGTGAGGAAAGTTAATGGCATGCTGGCCTTCATAGTGAGAGGACTTGAGTATCGGATTAAGGATGTCTTGTTGTAGTTATACAGGGCCTTAGTGAGGCCACACCTTGAGTATTCTGTGTAGTTTTGGTCTCCTAATCTGAGGAAGGACATTCTTGCTATTGAGAAAGTCAAGCAAAACGATTTCCAGGATGGTAGGACTGACATATGAGGAAAGACTGTATCAACTAGGCTTGTACTTGCTAGAATTTGGAAGAATGAGGGGGGATCTCATAGAAACACATAAAATCCTGATGGGACTGGACAGGCTAAATGTGGGAAGAATGTTCCCAATGTTGGGGAAGTCCAGAACTAGGGGTCACAGTCTAAGAATAAGGAGTAATGCCATTCAGGACTGAGATGAGGAGGAAATTCTTCATTCCGAGAGTTGTGAACCTGTCGAATTCTCTTCCACAGGAAGCTGTTAGAGTCAGTTCATTAGATACATCCAAGAAGATGCTGAACGTGACCCTTGTGGCTAAATGGATCAAGGGATATGGAGAGAAAGTGAGAGTGGGATACTGAGATTGCATGATCAGCCACAATCATATTGAATGGTGGTGCAGGCTCAATGGGCAGAATGGCCTACTCCTGCACTTGTTTTATATGTTTCTCTATTCCTCACACCTCCTCAGCCCCCCTCCTACTCTCCATGCTCAGTCATATCCCCCTGCCAACTCAGGCTTCCTCATGCCCTTCCACACCATCTCCATTTCAACTCATACCTCTTGCAGGCCACATCATACCCTCATGACATCTCAATAGCCAATTTCCTATCATCCACCACAGGCAGACTTCAGGAACTATATGGTGATAAGAAAGAGACCTTCTAACAGTCTAATTCATTGTCATTTATACACATTTGATATTGAAAAATAAACACCCTGTCATGTAAAAAAAATCCTGTCAAGTAATCAATCTGTTGTTAAAAAAAACAAAGTTCTTTTTCGTGACCATGTTAAAGACAGTTAATCTTTTAAACAGAATAAAAAACAAAGAACTCCAGATGCTGTTAATTCAAAACAAAAACAGAAGTTGCTGGAAAAGCTCAGCAGGTCTGGCAGCATCTATGAGGAGTAATCTGAGTTAACATTTCGGGTCCTCAGTTCCGAGGAAGGGTCACTGGACCTAACACGTTAACTCTGATTTCTCTTCACAGATGTTGCCAGACCTGCAATCTTTTAAATAGACTCTTTAAAGTGTCAATTAGAAACTGAACTCAGTCCCTCCCCACCAAGGTAGGTGCATGACAATGCAGTACCCCCACCACACATACACGCGCACAAACACACACCCATAATCACACATGCACACTGAGATAAGTGCTTCTGTTCTTTTTGAAACTCAAGCAAGCTGTGATATCAGTCTTTGGGAAATGTCAAGAAGGAAAGCTATTTAAATTGCAGGAACAGTTGGCAATGGCGATGCCTGTGAATCACAAAAGTCCACAGAGGTTATTTTTAACATTCTGACAGCTTTAGCCTATTGTGTTCATTTTAAAGAGGTGGGGATTTATAGAAGCTTCAGATTACAAAATTTAAACAGACCTTATCTACCCTTCAGAAGCACATATGCTTCTTTATAAATTCGTAATCAAGACTGTAGATTAAGTTCTTGGAACAGTAAACTGGTCTATTTGAATTCAACACTAATTTCAAATGGTTTCTCTGAGTTTAGATTTCCTGCTTAGGTGAATCATTCTCCAACCTCTTCCCCCAGCCATCAAAAATGGGATCTGTTGGTAACAGGAGCAGAACATCCACAGCTGGGTCTTGCCCACCATTTTTTAAAAGTCTTGTGGGTTTCACAAAAATCTAGCTCTGACTGTCAGCATTAGGCAGGTTGACTTATATATGTATTTCTCATAACATTATCCCTGAATTTGCTAGTACTACTACTCCAACTCAAGGCACTGCCATCATGCCTGAAAACACTGTCAAATCATCAATATTCTCCTCAGGAACAGAGAAGAGAAAGCCATGGCAGGTATTGGCTGCAGATATCAGAACTTGGAAATTACATTTGGTGATTATTGAAAACAAATGTATACCTGCATGTTCGTATGTAATTTCTATACCATGTAGTTAGTAGAGACAATGTCCCATTTAAAAAAGGCACTATAAAGCTTGCTTTAAAATAGTGTATGGAAGAATACCAAACCTACATGTGTTTGTGAATATCACTAGTAAGGTATTATCAAGAAGGTAAAGTGATTTAATCAATACTGATAAGTACAAGGCCGTGAATATACTTTGTCAACATTTTTATTTCATGGAAAATCATACTCTGGTCTGCTTTATTTATATGTACATGTGCATTCAAGTTTACATATTAAAATTTTAAAACTGGTGTGGCAAAGGAAGATCGTTTGTTCATTAAACAGTAATTAGTCCCCAGCGTTGGTATTAATCACTATCACTGGGTCGAAATTCTGGAACCCAACAGCACTGTGGGTCTATCTACACCAATGGTTCAAGATGGCAGATCACAATCAGATTCTCAAGGGCAGCTACGCTTGCACAATAAATACTGGCGTAGCCAGAGCCATCCACATCCCATGGCAGACATACAAATGTGCCAGAAGCCAATGCAATCAGATCAACTTGTTTGGGACCAAACTTCCTTGTGTTGGATTGGAGGAAGTTCTGCTTCATTTCTCAGGTGGAATGTTAATCCACACTCTACAAGGCAAGTGACAGCCAAAGGAGAAAACTCTCAATGAACATACTCATATTTTTAAATTAGTGGACAGGTGATTTGTTTAAATATATGATCCTTTAAATCATTATGTACAGCTGCATACAGTTTACAGTATCCTCGAGGAGACAATATGTACATGATCTCTGCAGGAACTTTCAGGGACATGTAGCTAAATGGAACATTACTCTCAAAATGGTGGATCTTAAATATAACAGTCTCCACAAGAGACCCCACTAGATCCCCAGAAACATATTTTAAAAAACAAAATCATCCTTGTTCAAGAATGGAAGGGGTTGCTGGAGGTTCCAACAGATACTGGTAACTAGATGCTGAAGAAATGCCCACTACGCACTTGTAACAACCTGATTTATGCATATGAAGCACCACCCTACTGACAGCACAAATGCTAATGGGGCCAACACTGGAGGGTGTCAACATATAATCCTGGGGTGTCTCAGTTCACAGAAAAAAAACCTTGTGTTCAAGAATATTGCTAATGATAAATATTGTCTGGCCTAGCTAGCACCAGAAACTAAATCTTGTCTTGAAAATATTTGGAATACATGGCTTTACCTGAATTGCTTTGAGGAATTTTTCACAGAAACTTTTGAGAACAGTGCAATATTCTTCCAGCTTAAGCTTTTCATCCTCACAGAAATATTCTACCAAGGACTGTCTCATTCTCTGGAAGAATTCCATTGTTTTCCATATTTCTTTCAGTTTTTCCTTTGCAGTCTATAAAGGGAAGGAAAACACAAGATGTACAAAACATCATAGAAAACTTCAACAGGTTAACTATTTGCAACATCCAGTTTTTAATATTTTATACTCATACATTAACTTGAGCCTATTCTTTCCTATCTCTTGTAACTAATATGCATTGAGTGTATAGAGACTACATTTGAGTATAAATCAAGCTGGAATTTAGTTCTTAAGGATGAAGTTACAAGAGGTATATTTGTAACTTCAGAATTATGCATGAGCCCGACCTTTACTCACTCAAAACTGATTCAACTACAGAGTTAAAATTAGCATTCTGTTTTGACAGCACTCAGATACAGAATTAAGAGTCATTCAATAAACTGAGTGGAGATGAAAAACCAACAAGGGTTGGATCTAAAACCAGAGAGCAAAATTTAAAATAAGGGGATTGCCACTTAGGTCAAAGGTAAGGAGAAATTATCTTACTTTTAGAGTTTGTGAACTTTTGGAATTTTTTACCAGAGGGCTGTGGACGTTCAATCTTTTGAGTATGTTTAAGGTAGAGAGTGATAGATTTTGATTGCCAGTGCTGTTCAGGGTTATGGAGATGGGGTGAGTAAAAGGAAATGCAGTGTTTAATCAGCCATGGTTGTATTAAATGACGGGACAGGCAAGACAGGCTGAATGGCCTACTTCTGTTCCGATATTTATGTTCCTAAATCCATTAATCAACAGCATTGTACAGCTTCAGGTGTTGTTATCCTTGAGATACCTTTTAATGTCTAAAATCAAGATTATTCATTTAGCTGTTTTGTCCCCACTGAGCCATCTAGCCATCAACCTCTCTCCCCAAAATCAACAGCTTTCCTGCCAAAGTATACACAAGTACACAAGAAGGGGACAACAGAATCCACGAAAATTGTTTCAATAGCTGAGGGCAGAGACGCAAGATACATAATAATGTACTCAATGTTAACGGGAGCAATTAGTGCTGTGAAGCAATCAAAGCTCAAACAGTAGAATACAAGTCAGGATAAGTACATCAAATTGTACAGCATTCTTTTTTAAATGTGAGTGCTCTGCTTATTTCTGGTTGCCAAGAAACAAGATAGATATTCAGGCATGGTACTGAGAAGGACCATAAATTAAGTTAAACCCAAGCAGCAAAAGCCTGAAATAAAACAAAGAAGTATAGATGCCGGAGATCTGAAACAAGCAAAAACAGAAATTGCTGGAGAAACCCAGCAGGTCTGGAGTAATCTGTGAAGAGAAAACAGCATTAATGTTTCAATTCCAGTCACCCTGCTTCAGGTCTGATCCACTTCCCACACTTCTGCCCTCAATTCTGCTCTTTCTTCCACAATGATAGGGTCTTCCGTCCTCACTTTCTACCCATCAGTCTCCACATCCAAAGGATCACAAGCCACCATTTTCGCCACCTCCAGTGGAATGCCACCACAAGATGCATATTCCCCTCTCCTCCCTTGTTAGCATTTCACAAGTACTTTTCCCTCCAGGACACCCTAGTTCACTCCTCCAACACTCCCAGTATCTCCCCACATCCCCAAGGCATCTTCCCATGCGATCACTAGCCCATTTACCTCCTCACTGCTCACTATCCCAAGTCCCAGAAGTACCTTCCAGGTGCAGCAGTGATTTATCTGCAGTTCACTCAATCTGGTCTACATTATTCACTGCTCACATTATGGTCTCCTCTACACTTGGAGATGAAATGCAGACTCAGTGACCACTTTGCAGAACACATACATTCTGTCTGTAAAAATGACCCCAAGCTTCATTTGCCTGCCAATTCAATGTACCACTTTGTTCCCATGCCAATATCTCCATCTTGGGCCTACTGCAGTGGTCCAGCAAAGATCAATTCAAACTGAAGGAATAACACCTCATCTTCCGCTTGGGGACCTTCTAGCCTTCAGGTCTCAATATTATGTTTAACAATTTTAGAGCATGACCACCTCCTTCCATGTCCCTTACCCATGCCTACACCCCAGGTCCTGTCATGACATGGATTGTTTTGAGTACGGTCAATGCATTTTCACCTACTCGTAGCCCCCATTATCATGTATCTAGCTTCTTTTCTCCCCTGGCTTACTATCAACAATCCCTTTGTCTGCCCACCTTATTTTTAACTCTCTCTTTCTCTGGGCTCTGTCTTCACCTATCTGCTCATAGAGCCACCATCCTCACAGCTCTCATCATCAGCACAAATAATAAATACTACCACTTCCTAGCTACAAACTGTTCTGATGAATGGTCAGTGGACTTGAAACATTAACTTTGTTAACTTTTCACAGATGCTGCCAGACCTGCTGAGTTTCATCAGCAATGTCTGTGTTTGAGCAAAGGTCTGAGTTATGAGTAAACCTTCAAGAAACTTAAGCTTTTCAGCCTTGAAAGGAGGATTTTGAGAGCAGCGTTGGTACACAAAATGGATTGTGTCTGATTAGGTGTTATCACACACAACTCCTGATAGTTTATTCCATTGATGGCAATACAGCTGTTCATCAGGCACTACCCACAGCAAACATCTATCACTAGATCTTTGAGAAGTATATGGAATGTTCAAGGGAACTGAAAAGATGAGTTTGAAATATTGTCTGAAATTAAATTGTGGAGGGAGGACTCAGCAATGTAGGTCCAAACTAGAAAAGAGAAATTCCATACAAAGTGTTAAAAAAAATCTTCTGGATAAACAAATGATGTCAAGAACCCTGGAATTATTTGAGAAGTAAACAGAGGCCTCAGGAGAGGAACCGTAAAGTTTATCCTCAATTGGTAAACTAAGATGAGTACAATTGGTCTAGGCCCGAAACGTCAGCTTTCCTGCTCCTCTGATGCTGCGTGGCCTGCTGTGTTCATCCAGGTCTACACCTTGTTATCTCATGAGTACAATTGCCTTTTGTTACTCGTTTGTGAACTGTGTTCTCAAACTACCCTATTCTATACTGATTCCCTTTGTCCCAACAATCTCATTTCTTTTAAATGACATAAATAACATTTAGCATTTATATTTAAGTTAAGACTCAAACTTAATCACAAGTAGAGTGATACTCAGCAGTACTTAAAATACAATGGCTTCAATTTAAGCAAAAGAGTGAGAGAAGAGAGAGATAGAACTAAAAAAATCAGGGATGAGAAATCCCACAGGTATAGGACTCAAAACATGATGTCAGATATTAAATAGCGGGATCAGCACAATAGATGGATTTCGTTGGCTATCAACCTGCTGCTATGGCAATACAAGTCTTTTCTGATCTTAAAGGGGCTGATTGGTATGCTGTCAACTCTGTTGATAACCCGCAAGCAAGCAGGATTGCAAAATCCTAGGATGGTGGAAGTTAGGAGTAACAACATATGTTTCAAATCATTTTGGCTATTTGCACATTTACTTTGCCAGGATGATGTGGTAGTCAGTGTGCAATGGCCATCCCACGTTAAAAGAATCCATAGACAGACATGTTCCACCCCTCAAAATGAAGTTTGGGACCTGGGAACATCAGGACACTCTGGATGACCCCAGCAGCATCAAACCTCAGCAGTGACATCAGAAGCATTGCCACATGCAATTCATTGTCAATGGACTCAAGGACTGTGAGGAAAGATCAACACAGTCAGTGCCTCACAGCCAGTCTGGTGATGCTCAACAAACAGGAACCACAGAATGTTCATGGTGCCCTGTCTGTTATTAAATCTATAATAAATTATACAGTCATAGAGTAATCAAGTTGTACAGCATGGAAACAGACCCTTCAGTCCAACTTGTCCATGCCAACTAGAAATCCCAAATTAATCTAGTCCCATTTGCCAGCATTTGGCCCATACCTCTCTAAACCCTTCCTATTCATATACCCACCAAGATGCATTTTAAATGTGGTAATTGTACCAGTCTCCACCACTTCCCCGGTAGCTCATTCCATACATGCACCATCCTCTGCATGAAAATGTCGCTCTTAGGTCCCTTTTAAATCTTTCCCCTCTCACTTTAAATCTATGCCCTTGAGTTTTGGATACCCCTATCTTGGGAAAAAGACCTTGGCTATTCACCCTATTCATGCCCCTCATGATTTTATAAACTTCTATAAGGTCACCTCTCAGACTCCAATGTGCCAAGGAAAATAACTCCAGCCTAATTAGCCTCTCACTAGAGCTCAAATCCTCCAACCCCAGATACATCCTTATCAATCTTTTCTGAACTCTTCCAAGTTTAACAATATCTTTTCTATAGCAGGGAGACCAGAATTGAATGTGTGTATCCCAAAAGTGGCCTAAGCTATGTCCTGTATAGCCATGACATCCCAACTCCTATATTCAATGCATTGACCAATAAAGGCAAGCGTACCAAACATCATCTTCATTAGCCTGTCTACCTGCAATTCCACTTTCAAGGAAGTATGAACCTGCACCCCAAGGTCTCTTTGTTTGGCAACATTCCCCAGGAACTTAACATTAAGTGTATAAGTCCTTTCCTGACTTGCCTTGCCAAAATGCAACACCTCACATTCATCTAAATTAAACTCTGTCTGCCACTCCTCGGCCCATTAGCCCATCTGATCAAGGTCCATTTGTACTCTGAGATAACCTTCTTCACTGTCCACTACTCCATCAATTTTGGTGTCATCTGCTAATTTACAAACCATTCCTCCTATATTCGCATCCAAATCATTTATATAAGTGACAATAAGCAGTAGCGACCCAGCACCGATTCATGCGGAACACTGCTGGTCACAGGCCTCCAGTCCGAAAAACATCCTTCTGCCACCATCCTCTGTCTTATACCTTCAAGCCAATTTGGTGTCCAAATGGCTATCTCTCCTTGGATTCCATGTGATCTAAACTTGCTAACCAGTCTATCAAATGTAACCTTACTGAATGCCTTGCTAAAGTCCATTTGGACAATGTCGACTGTTCTGGCTGCATCAATCTTTTTGCCACTTCTTCAAAAACTCAATCAAGTTAGTGAGACAATTTCCCATGCACCATGCTGACTATTCCTAATCAGTCCTTGCCTTTCCAATTACATGTAAATTCTGTCTCTCAGAATCCTCTCCAACAACTTATCCACCACTGACATCAGGCTCACCAGCCAGTTCTCTGGCTTTATCTTACCACCTTTCTTAAATCATGGCACCACATTAGCCACCCTTCAGTCTCTGGCACCTCAGCTGTGGCTATCGATGATACAAATATCTCAGCAAGAGGCCCAGCAATCACTTCTTTAGCTTCCCACAAAGTTCCAGGATACACCTGACCAGGTCCCGGGATTTATCCGCCTTTATGTATTTTGAAACGTCCAGTACCTCCTCCTCTGTAATATGGACACTTTTCAAGGTATCACTATTTTTTTCTCCAAGTTCCCTTGCTTCCTTACCCTTCTCCACAATAAATAATGGCACAAAATAATCATTTACTATCTCACCCATTTCCTACGGTTCCATACATGGACAACCTTGTTGATCTTTAAGGGGCCCTATTCTCTCCCTGCTGACTCTTTTGCCCTCAATGTATTTGTAGACTCTCTTTGGATTCTCCTTAAATCTACTTACCAAAGCTACTTCATGTCCCTTTTTGCCCTCCTGATTTCCCTCTTGAGTACACTCTTAGTGCCCTTATACTCCTCGAGGGATTCACATAATCCCAGATATCAATACCTGCCACTTGCCTTGTTTTTCTTGACCAGTGCTTCAACTTCTCTAGCCATCTTGTATTCCCTACACCTACCAGCCTTGCCTGACACACTAACAGGAATGTACTTACTCTGGACTCTCATTATCTCATTTTTGAAGGCCCCCTGACTTTACAACCGTCCCTTTACCTGTGAATAGCCTCTCCCAACTAACTTTTGAAAGTTCTTGCCTAATACCATCAGAATTGGGCTTACTTCAATTTATAACTAACTTTTAGATAAGGTCTATCCTTTTCCATAAATATTTTAAAACTAAAAGAATTGTCATCACTGGCCCCAAAATGCTCCCTCACTGACCCCCAGTTATAGTGAGAAAACTATTTGTTCTCTATCAGGGAACATCATGGATGGTTTGACCAGAACTACCAGGAGATCTAGGATTTACTAAATCACAAGTGTAAGGTGTTTTTGAACTGGAAATACCACCGATATTTAATTGAGGGAAAGAAAGCGGTTCTACAAACAAATTAAGGCCTATGTCCAATGCAAAATCTGTGACCTAAAGAATGGGGTTGGGTGGAAAGACTGTAGGAAATCCAGAAACTCATCAGCAGCCATGACATGTGTGGATTCATAAGTGCAATCAAAACTATTTATGGTTCAAGCATCCAAAGCCCTATCCCAGTGACAGCCAGGAACAAATTGGCAAGCATCAAGGACAGAGAGGCCATCAGTGTTGCTGAAAGAAGCACTCGAGTAGCTTATGAGATCTCTTACACAATTTAGATCTAGTGGGACTCTTTTGCTGTCTCAAGTCTGCATACCAGCAGCAACTACAGTAGCTTGGTGGCCCAGATTCTAAAGAAAATTTTAACCAATTGGCCAAGGCTTGGCTTTGTTTTGGGGTTTTGCAGTGGACCTAGAGTCCCTTTGTTCAGGATATGTCCTGAGTGAGGCTGTGTAATTGCATTCACTCAAGTGGTGTTCCCAAGCTCAGATGGACTGACGAGAGTGTCCACTTCCATTGGAATACCCTGTAACTGATATATGCCACATGCTGCATTTCCCAATGATAAAACCAGTTTTAGTGCCTGCTTGAGGTCCAGTTGGGTTTCAGCTAATAGGCGGTTTTGCATTGTTACATCATTAATTCCACATGCCAAACAGCCTCTCAGCATCTCATTAACTGTTAAACCAAAGTCACATACCTCTGCCAGTCATCTTCACCTAATCAAAAATCCCAATATGGATTCCCCTGGTTTTCGAATTGCCAAGTAAAACTAATAGCATCTCAGAATTAGGGAGACTTGGGGTCTGGAAGAAAGAGCAGTCCAAACTTTGAAGGAAGGCTTAAAAAAACAGCCTACACCTTCACTAGATTTCAACCTGTCCCCGTTCCTATTTGATTACAGGACCACTCTCATGTAACTATGGAGACAGCTCCAGCAGAGTTGCCAACAGGGAGAAGACTGCTTCAGGTTAGATTTGATCTTCCCGGACCTGAGGTGGAGGGTGAAATGGCATCAGTGATGCCAATGTGGACACAAGACTCCACTAAGGGTGACGGAAAGTTTACTTGAGGGGATGATGTTTGGTGTAGGAACCACAGGAATGGCCCTGCACGGATAAGAGACATGGTCAATGTGAGGTCAGGTCCAGCAATGTATAAGATTCGAGTAGGTGTGATGGTTGTGAATAGGCACGTGGACCACATGAAAGCTGCAAACTTGTAAATGGTGTGACAGCAAAACATGCTCAGCTCCTTGACTGCCTTTCCAACTGTTCCAGAACCAGTGGATTCTCCCTCTGCATCAAGTGTTGAAGATACCTCAGAATCTGAAAGGAACTTGACAGATGTTGCCACCTTTTTTGATGCTTTTACTGCCTGAAGCAGGCACAAGTGGCGAGCTACTGTGCGTTACATGCTGCCTTCGTCAGAGGCAGAGTTGGAGGAACCTGACCCAGTGCTAAAACATCCCAGGAGGAGCTCCAAAAAAAGAACTGGCCTATGTTCTTGGACTCAGGAGGGGAGGGATGTAATGATTGTAACGAGGTCAGCCAGGTGAACTCATAGAATGTGAGTTCCCTGATTGGGGCTGTTAATCTGGTCCAGTCAGGGAGCCCTGGCTGACAGATATAAACAGGAGTGTCAGAGGTTCTGCTCACTCTGAGAGCAGGCTCTGAATAAGTTGGATCAGTGTCAAGGACTCTCCACATGTAAATAAAGGGTGACTTGGTGACGGGATACCAGCCTCTGTGAAGTCATTTTAATAACCTTACCTTGTCCGGCCCATACACGGTTACAATCTCACAGTATGTTGGTTGATTTTTAATGCTCTAAGGATAAGGATTAGCAATGAATGCAAGCTACATCTCAAGACCAAATGAAAGAGGAAAAGAAAATCCATACCTATATAGCTGGGCAGGACTCGACCAGAATCTGTAACCAAATTTTTGGGGACCTCTCAGACCCATTAGAACAGGTTAAAATTGCTATGCTACTGAATTTAATGGCAGAAATCAACTTGTGAACCTGGATTGTTTACAGACTCTGGGGACCCAATTGTTTCACTTTTTTAATCAAGACCTTCTTCATATTCTGTTCAATACAAGTTAGAACTGAGAAAGGATAGCAAACACAGAAGTGCATCTCTCTGCCAAAGGTGATATCTTCATTATCTTAAATATTCTATTCATTAAATACTATAGAGCTATCAACTCTTTGGAAAGGAGGCTTCTATGCTTTCCAATTTCAACTATCTTCTGTTTTTAACGTCAACAATCTTTATGGAATTGAATACAAGGGCTACAGCATTTACATCAAGTTGTACTAAAATCTTTAACCACTTTTACCTGTAAAAAGGGAGCCAACTGTGCTTCAAGCTCTGGATCTTCATTTAAATCTGTCTGCAGAGAGGCAACTCTTTTTGACAGCTTATTTAGTTCCTCCATTATACCATCTTCGGATAACCTGAGAGGTCAAAAAGTCAGAAATTACTTGATGAATGTCACTGATTATCCTCAGTTCCAAATTTGACTGATGCAATGAGTCATGTCAATCAATCCTGTAGTATCTTCCAATCAAAGACAATACTTAATGTCTACATATCAATTATCATTTAATTAAAATTGTGCTGCAATATCTTTTAAAATGGAAGTGTTTACAAAGCTTCAAAGTTTAAATAGTTTTGATGGCTAACCAGTTACATAACCTCAATGATCATCTCTGCAATCACTAAACCAGTTTGGACCTGGATATAAATGATCTTCTTTGTTTTTTGCATGCCTATTATCACTTTATATAATCCATAGTCATAATTTTTGGCTATAGTTTCCTCTGTTTATCTTTTTATTTAACAATGCACTAATAAAAATTGTAGAGAAGCATATTTTTTAAAAATATGGGAATATAATTTCATTAGAGCAGATCTTTGAAACTAATGGCCAATTATAAGATACTTACAATGGAGATTATTAAATGCTTCTTAATCCAGCATAAATATGTAAAAGTAAGTAAATCCAACTGTGAATTGCATAACCTAGTATGAGGGATGGTCAAATTGCACAAGAACGTTTGATTAAAATCTGTTTTACCAACAAGGTTGTAAACTGAGAGACAGGAAATAGGGGTAGAGAAAAGTATATGGTGGTTCTCCAGCGGTCAGCACTAGGACCATTGCTCTTCTTGATGTAAAATAATAATATAGGCATACAGTGGTCAATTTAAAAAATTATTGTTAATACTCAACTTCGAAGTATTGTGAATACTGAGGAGGATAATGATCAAGCCTTCATCAAGAGGACTTTGAAAAGCCAGTGGAAGGGCATGTGGCATGTGCAATTTAAGGTACAGCAATGTCACATGATACATTTTGGTATATAAGGGAGTCAATATAAATTACAAGGTACAATTCTGAAAGGGATGTAAAAGCTGAAAGACCTGGGGTATATGTGGACTCATGAAGACTGGGAAAATGGTTAACAGACCGTACAGATCTTAGGTTTCACAAATATAAGAATTAGTGCAGGGTTCACTGCTTTTTGTCATTTATACAAATGATTTGGATGTGAATATAAGGGGAATGGTTAGTAAGTTTGTGGATGACTGGAAAATAGGTGGTGAAGTGGGCAGTGAAGAAGGTTATCTCAAATGACAAATGGTCCTTGATCAGATGGGCCAATGGGCTGAGAACTGGCTGATGGAGTTTAATGTAGATAAATAGGAGGTGTTGCATTTTGGTAAGGCAAACCACAGCAGGACTTATTCACTTAATGGCAGGGTCCTGGGAGTATTGCTGAACAAACAGACCTTGGGATGCAGGTTCATAGTTTCTTGAAGGTGGAATCACAGGTAGACAGGGTAGTGAAAATGGCTTTTGGTACACTTTTCTTTCTTGGTCGGTGCATTGAGTATAGAGTTGGGATGTCCTGTTGCGGCTATACAGGACATTGGTTAGGCCACTTCTGCAATACTGCATTCAATTCTGGTCTCCCTGCTACAGAAATTTGATGTTAAATTTGAAAGGGTTCAGAAATGATTGATAAGGATGTTTCTGGGGTTGGAAGATTTGAGCTCTAGGGTCAGGCTCATTAAGCTGGGCAAGGGTCACTGGACCTGAAACGGTAACTCTGATTTCTCCTCATAGGTGCTGGCAGACCTGTTGAGCTTTTCCAGCAATTTCTGTTGTTGTTTCCAATTTACAACATCCACAATTCTTTTGGTTTCTACTTAGGCTGGGGCTATTTTCCCTGGAGCATTGGAGGCTGAGAGGGGACCTTATAGAGGTTTATAAGATCATGAGGGGCATGGACAGGGTGAACAGCCAGGGTCATTTTCCCAAGGTAGGGGAATCCAAAGCTAGAGGGCATAGGTTTAGGGTGAGAAGGAAAAGTTTAGAAGGAACTTAATGGGGAACTTTTTCACGCAGAGATTGGTGTGTAAATGGAATAAGCTGCCAGAGGAAGTAGGGGAGGCTGGTGCAATTATGATACTAAAAAGGCATCTTGACGGGTATCAGAATAGGAAGGGTTTAGAGGGATATGGGCCAAATGGGACTAAATTAATTTAGGATATCTGGTCGGCATGGACAAGTTGGACCGAAGGGTCTGTTTCTGTGCTGTACAGTTCTATGATTCAATGACTTTATAAGCATTGCATACAAGAACAAGGAAGTTATAATGAACCATTGTGATCTACTAATTTGGCCTTTTGTGAAATATTGTGTGAAGTGTTGGGTGGCACGCTTTAGGAAAGACTTGAAGGCGTCAGAGATGGTGCAGTAAAGAATTAGAAGAATGATTTTACAGACGATGGATTTCAGGTATGAGGATAGTTTGGAGAAGGCAGAGCTGTTCTCCTTGTTGAAGGATGAGGGGAAATTTAATAGGAGGTGTTCCAAATTTTAAGGGATCTAGACAGAATAGATAGAGAGAAACTATTCCTTTTGATGATGGCTTGAGAACTAGATTTAAAGTAATTTGGAAAAACAAACAAAGATGAGAAGAAGAAATACTGAGTGGTTAGGATCTGGAAATACTATCTATGAAGGCAGGGGTTAAAATTAATTATGCTTTTCAAAAGGAAATTTAATAAACCACAGAAAATAAATAATTTGCAGGTATACATGGAAATAGCAGTGAAGTAAGGTTAACTGAATTTTTGTTGAAGACAGCCAGTGAGGACCAGCTGGGCTGAATGACCTCCTTCTGTGCTTAACCATTCAGTTTGTTGCATTGAACTTGTTCAAAATTCTGCTCTGAAGAAACTTGGCCAAGATGCTATTATGCTTCATCCCTGAATATCCAAAGAAGACAACAATTGTGATGCTATGCTACATAAAGACTCAACAGAATTCCTGAAATCTTGTCATGAGGGCAAAAGAATGTTGATACGACAAACAGCATGCATACCATTCATATTCAAATAAACACCCATTTGTTGTTAATAAATGTAAGGTATTTCTTACTGTAAAGTAGGAACAAAAGTCCTTTATAAACTTGAAGGTAACTAGTAGCTGTTAAAATATATGTTAGCATAGACAGACAGATGTTTGCAAGTATGTAAAAATTAAGACTTGTCATAATTGTAGGGTTTTCTGCAGCATGGAGTGGGAGAGACATATTACCCTACCTGGCAGCTGCTCCAATGTGTTCTAGTTTATCTGGGAAAGAAAGAAGCTTCTTGTCCCTTTTTTCTGCTTCCTGTTAATAAAATAAATACTAGTTTCAATCAATTAAATAAATTAGTTGCAATGGATTTATTCAAGGACAAATCTCAAATGTGCCGGTGACCAAAATGACATACTCCTTCTGCAAAATGCTGTACATAAAATGCTCATAAAGTTAATCAGCAAATTAACAGTTGGAGTCAAATGATATTCACATCTAATAAAGGGGTGACATTTCAGACTTGCTAAATCATGTAAAATCTAGTAGCTGCTTACAGTACCTTACTTGGATTATTGCCTTTCAAAATAATTGGTACGTTATGCATTTTATCACATATGTATAGAAGGATTTTTTTTCTCTGACCTGGACTAACTTCTCATCACCAATATTTGGATCATAGTATGGAGATGAGAATAGGAAAGACTGCATTAAGAACTAAGTGAGGAGGAATGTTGTAATGGCAACTGAAAATGAAATTTTATGAAAGCAAAGCCTGGTGACACCGGCCAGCAGGGTATGAAAGGTAAAAAAGTACCAAACTTAATTTTAAAGTTTATTGCCAGCTCTGTTAAGTACCTCTTGAGGAGACAGAAAGGCCTAATTTGTGAAGTGTAAATTATTTAAGATAGGTGCTAACAACACCAATAATATAGCATTACTACAAAGCTTTTAACATGCTCAGGTCTTAATTTACCTGTCTGAAAAAGAAAACATTTCAAACAGATGTTAGAGTCAATCAAATTTATGCACCATCAAGGAGAATTTAAATAACGTAAGCAAAAAGACAACAAGGAGAGGAAAGTAGCCACTTGGACGACACTTCTTCCAGAGATTTTTTTCACTATTTCATAAAAATATGCAGAACATTGAACAATATTGTTATTGGAACAACAACTTTTCCACAACTAAACATTGTCAAATGACATGAAACATCACGGAGGCCTTTCCAAGTGCCCAGGACTGTAAATAATTGCAATAAAAGGGTCAGGCATTAAAACATGAATTTTTTTTTTTGTTTATGATAACATCCTGCAATATCAGAGTTCAAACCTTAAAGCATATTTCTTCAGTATGTGCAAGTCAGTGACAGCTGATTTTGATCAATTGTGAGTTTTCTTGTCAGTTTTAGCTGCAAATGAATATCATTGGGATGGAAATAATATATTTTATTAATGGGTACAAGGTCTATAAAATATTCCCAATATAGCCCATTAACAAATTTACTGACATAAATTTATACAGATTAAAAGCTGACAGCATTCTAAATATACCTGCTCACATGCATTTTTACAGTTCTGAATTGCTTCCTCTCCCATCTGACACACAGCTCTGTTTGACTTCTTGCAACTTTTCCTGAAACTGGAATAGGATTTAGGAGATAAAGATGTTGAACATCAATTGGAGGAAGTACTGAGGGTGGCATGGTTGCAGTATGTACTCTGGGTGGAGGATTTCAATGTCCATCACCAGGCGTGACTTGGCAGCAAAATTACCGATTGCGTTCTATAGGTCCCAGCTACTAGACTGGCTATGTGACAGGTAGTGATGGAACGAACAAGAAGGAAAAACATACATGACCTCATTTTCACCAATCTGCCTGTTGCAGGTGCATCTGTCCATGATAGTGTTGGTAAGAGTAACCATGGCACAGTCCCAAATTAAAATCCTGGAATTCCCTCCATAATGGAATTGTGAGTCTACCTATAGCACATGGACTGCAGTGGTTCAAGAAGGCAGCTCACCACCACCTTTTCAAGGCCAACTAGAGATGGGCAATAAATGTTAGCCCAGCCAGTGATGCTCACATCCCATGAGTACATAAATAAATAAAAATCACTGCCATGACTCTGTAGCTTATTAAGGGAGAGATATTTCAGATCAGAGAACTGCCGTCATGACCCCGTCCCATAGTACCCTTTGCGCTCACACATTTATCATCTCCCACTCTTATATGTGGATTGAGCCCCTGCACAATTATTATGCCCTCTTCATCCCCAGCATCCAATCCTCACAGTTGACTTCCCTAGTATCCCTAACATAGCACACACTTCCCCTGACGAAGGAGCAGTGCTTGGAAAGTTTGTGATTTCAACCAGGACTATAACCTGGTATCGTGTGACTTCTGACCTTGTCCACCCTGGTCCAACACCACCACCTCCACATCATGAACACAACAGTGGCCCCTGACAACCCCCCTCTAGACTTTCAGTGAACAGAATCCCTGGACTGACCTTGGTGCAACCCCTGGCTAACTTGGAAAGGCAGCCCTGACTGGTGAGTGACCTGACCCTTGAGTGATCTCTGTGCAGCATCCCAACCGACTTACTGTGAATCCCTGACTAAATGAATTGGGCCTGCAGGACTGACTATGGCCTACTCCTTGGACTGAAGAGACATAGATCCCCGGAACATGGACACCCGAAAGAAGCAACTAAATATTTCAAGTCCTTGAACTGATCTCATGGAATGTCTTTGTCCTACCATGCCCATACTCGCTGTCTGAATTCAGTCTCCATTGACCTGACTGAGGACTACTCCCCTTAGATTTTTAAACATGGTCATATAGTTGAAGCACATGCAGTGTGTTTGCTGTGTAAACTGGAGGCATGGCACGTAGATGTAACACTGACATATCATGGTGCATTACAGCAACATATCCACCGCTTGACCGATCACTGCTGGCAAACATGACAAGCTGCTTAATGTTATTTCTGCACTAAAAAGGAAAGGCAAGACAGAAGTAGCATCAGTCTGTAAGTTCCGAATGAGATAGCAAAGTGTCATAATGCACAGCAAAGCATGACAGAGATGTTGTAAACATCCAAGCATGCATAAAGTGAGTGAATAGTAAGAGAGCAAGTCAGGACCATTGAGATGCACCTGGTTCAATGCATGATTGATTGATTTTATTGTCACGTGTACCTAAGTACAATGAAAAGTTTTGTTTATGAGCAATACTGGCAGATCATAGTTAACAAGGATTTACAGACCATAGGTTGAAAAAAATACTTAGACAGAGATATACAGGTTACGTCGCACAGGGTGTGCACAAGGCAAGATCAACATTAACAAGATCAGCATAATTTGATGTTGGAGAGTCCGTTCATCAGTCTAATAATGACCAGGAAGAAGCTGTTCTTGAACCTGCTGGTGTGTGTGTTCAAGCATCTAGTACCTTCTGCCTGACGGAAGAGGTTGTCAGGAAAGCATTACCAGGGTGCGATGGGTCTTTGATGATGGGCCTTTCTGCAGCAACGAGCCATGTAAATGGAGTCCATAGATGGTGGGTTGGCTTTCATGATGATCTGGGCTGTGCACACAACTTTCTGTAGTTTCTTACGGTCCTGGGCAGAGCAGTTGCATTACTAGGCTGTTATGCACCTGGACAATAAGCTTTCAATGGTCCATCTATAGAAGTTGGTGAGGGACTTTGTGGACATGTTAAATTTCCTCAGCCACCTGAGGAAGAAGAGCTGTTGTTGTGCCTTCTTGACCGTCACATCTACGTGGCAAGTCCAGGATAGGTTGTCAGTTATCGTTCACTCCTAGGAACTTGACACTCTCCACCCTCTCAACCTCAGTTCTGTAGATGGGGGCGTGTTCGCCTCCCTTCTTTCTGAAGTCAACGATCAGTTCTTTAGTTTTGCCAACGTTGAGAAAGATGTTGTTCACATTTCACTACATCACCAAGCCCTCTATCTCCTTTCTGTATTCTGACTCACCATTGTTAGATATCTGTCCTACCATGGTGGTGTCATCAGCAACCTTGTAGGTGGCATTTGTTCAGAATTTGGCAACACAGTTATGGGTGTGCATGGAGTACAGTAGGGGGCTGAGGCCTCAACTTTGGGGGTGTCTAGTGTTGAGTGTTATCGTGGAGGAGGTGCAGGTGTCTATCTTCACTGATTGCAGTCTGTTGGTCGGAAAGCTGAGGATCCAGTTGAGGCAAAGCTAAGACCAAGATCTCAGAGTTTTGGGATCAGTCTGGAGGTGATAATGGTGTTGAAGGTGGAGCTTTAGTCAATGAGCAGGAGTCTAACGTAGGTATCCTTGTTGTTCAGATGTTCCAGGGATGAGAGCAGGTGTTTGTCTTTGCACACAAAGTGGCCTGGCAGCAGCATTACAATGAAACATGCCACCGCATTCCAAAATGCAGCATTGCAGTGGAGAACTGTGCTCTAAGTCAGTTGGAGATTCACCACATGATGATGTGGTAAATCTGGCGCATGTCCGAGGCTCAGTTTCGTGGTTAGGGAATGGGATGTTGCCTGTGGAGCACAACATGAGGTGTTGTGATTGCTGTCCAAGCTGGAAGCCCAGAGGAACAAGCAGTGAGCTGGAGATGCCAGATAATTACTCTACTTTGATGTGGGGAGCTGTTGTCCAGTTCCTCTCCGGAATGTGGAAGAATGGAAACTGCATGTATATGAGCTGTGATTAGCTAGTAAGTACGTGTAACCTTTATTTATTCATTGGATGAGAGCTTCACTGTCTAGGCCAACATTTATTGCCCATCCTAAATAGTTTCCTTCCGTCAAGGACATAAGCAAACCAGATGGGTTTTTTCAACAAATGACAACAGTTTCATGCTCGTCACCAGACTCTTAATTCCAACATTGTACTGAATTTAAATTCTACCATCTATTGTGGCGAAATCCGACCCTGGGTCCCAGAATTTTACCTGGGTCTCTGGATTAACAGTCCAGCAATAATACCACTAGGCCACCATCATCCCTCTATTGCAGATGGGTTTCTTGCACCTCAATAGCGAGGTTTCCATCTTGCCATTCAAAGCATAGTTATAAAATTGGACTTTTTTTCTCTCAATATCAAGAATCCCATTTTTCCAAACTCACTATAGTTTCCTAACTGATTCGCCACTGCCCATGTCATTCAGGGGCTGGAAAAATTCAGCCCACTGTTTCTTAGTTTATTGCAAGGAAACATGCTTTTCCTTACTGCAATGAGATGGAGGAGATATAAATGTAAAGGTGAGGGGAATTAATCTATATAAGGGAAATATGAAGTTAGATAGCCAAGGATAATGAATTGGGGAAAAGAAAGAAATGGTGCAGATATGAAATTATAGCTAGTAGGAAGAAGCCAAAGCAGAAAAAAGTGCGTAAATTGTACAATAGTAGACAGAACTCAAAGGTGTAAGATAACCAATAGTGTCTCGAGGGAAAGCAAGTGGCAGTGGGAGAAGTGATGGAACAGAACCTCTGAGCAATGCAGGCTACATTATCTCTAAAAACCTCACTGCACAATACAACTTCCAAACAGGTATAGCCTTCAGACCAAACCAAATAAGATCTTCCATTCAAAGAAGACAGATACCAAGCAAAAGAGAACAGAGGAACAAGTAAGAGTTAAATATATAGACAGAGAAATGGAAGCAAAATGTACAAATGCAAACGAAGAATGGACACTAAAATATCGACAAGAATAAATGAGAGACATATGACAGATATCACCTAATTAAGTGCAATGATATGGCTAATGTGCTATAAACAAATGAAAATTAAATTTGTTTTCAGTAACAAAGATAACTTGTGACTTAAGTCTTCTTATCTACTTAGAAAATGGCAGAGGTAATATCAGATGCCCCAGTAGTTGGCTTTTGTACCCTATTAGAAAGGAAGATATGCATTTATATAGTGCCTTTCATGACTTCAGGACCTCCCACAGCACTTTACAACCACTGAAATATTTTTAGAGTAGTCAGTATTTTAAGATAGGTAACAAGAAGACACGTTGCACATAAGAAGTTCCCAAATAAAATTAAATAAGTTACTAAAGCATTTGTTTGAGGTTCTGGCTGAGGGATTATTTTTGGCTACACAAAACACAATGGGAGAAAAACTCCATTAATTATTTTCAATTCCTGCCATGGGATTTTTATAATTCATCTTAGAAAGCAGTTTAGCATCTAAACTGCAAGGTATCACTTCTAACAGTGCAGCACTCCCCTAATATTGGATAGAAATAGCTATTTAACTAACAAGCTTAAGCCTCTCAAATCAATCTTGAAGACTAGAGTACTATCACTAAGTCACAGCTTGAAAAGTCACAAAACATTTATTGATATCATTCTTCCATGTTACAAAATTAAGTGAACCAAGCATAATGAATTTTATTGTCCAAAGTGTTGCTTTCATCCCTGCTGTTAAAACTAGAACAGATCTAAAGAGTTTCAGCTTATAAGACAACAGTGAATTGAACAATATCCTGAAAATAGGGTCCAGAGGTCTCTTGACAGTTCCTTATGTTCAAAATACTCACCATTGCTACAAAGTGTATTAAGTTCACACCAGGTTTGTTTGCTTTAATGTCAGCAAGCTTCAATAGTGATGCAATCCGAAATCCTGCAGCATTTCCTGAATATCCTCCCTGCAAATGGAATAATAACACAAGGTAAATTTGCATGCTTATCCAGAGAGGTGTAACATGCTAATGAAATTGACATAAATGCTAGAAATGCAGGTCTCTTCAAAAGTCAACCAGAACAGCACCAGAGTTGATTGAGAAGAGACGATGCTGATTGGACTTTTTATGTAAGAGCAGGGTTTTTGACGGATCTTGAGGTGCAGTGGTAATGTTCCTACCTTTGATCCAGGTGGCTTGGGTTCAAAGTTCCACATGCAATAGCATGTCAGAACAGGATAAGAAAATGTCTGGTAAGAAAATATGTATGCTGTGGAGGTGCCAGTGTTGGACTGGGTTGAACAAAGTCAGAAGTCACACAACACCAGGTTATAGTCCAATAGGTTTATTTGAATCACAAGCTTTCGGAGCGCAGCTCCTTTGTCAGGTGGAGTGAGAGAGAAGAGCACACACAGAATTTATAGGCAGAGAGATCAAAAGATCATACAGCTGGTGTGAGTGGAATGTTGAATAGTAAGTCTCCGCAGGCGACCAAGAGTGTTAGACAGTGTGAGTAAAGTGTCAACAACTGGATAACAAGCGAAGGGATGACTATAATCCAATTAAATGAGACAGAGAGATAATTACAAAAAATTAAAAATAAAGCGGTGCTGGAGACAAACTAAATGACTGGAATAACATGGTAGGTATAAGAGTTGCATGCCAAAGGTCTAACCAAAGTAATAAGTAATTTAAAACTGTACAAACTAATTAAGTTAGAGAGATCATAACAATTTATCAAGGTGATGGTGTCAAAACAGGATAGTAAGGAAGGTTTTACAGATAGATAAGTGTGGTTGGGTCACATGTAGTGCGACATGAACGCAAGATCACAGTTGAGGTCATCTCCATGGGTACTGATCTTGGCTATCAGTTTCTGCTCGGCGATTCTGCATTGTTGTGTATCTTGAAGTCTGCCTTGGAGGATGTTTACCCAAAGATCGGAGGCTGAATGTCCTTGACTGCAGAAGTGTTCTCCGACTGGGAGGGAACATTGCTGTCTACCTTAATTAATTTGCACAGTTTTGGATTTCATGGTTATTGACGCAAATTTCCTTCGATAGAAGATAAGTCTACAGCCCAATACCAAACATATAAGGACACGTTACCCCAGTTTTTGGGTACAAGAATTAGAAACATTCTTCTGGAAACAAACCATGGCGCACTTTACCCCCTTCCTCACCTTAATTATTCCTGATTAGTTATTTTAATTGGTTAATTTAGGGCTGGGTTTTAACAAAAAACTGGGTATTTGAAACAAAGGCACGGTTTTTGAGGGTTTTTGTGATGTGGTGGTGTATTGCTATAGGTTGGGTTCAGGTCCTACCCCTTCCAGAGGTATCTTAAAACACATCTGAACAGGTTGATTTAAAAAAGAACTAGATTCTTGACTGCCAGCCCAAATGTTTATTCTGTGGTGTTGAGGATACTATGAGCCTTGTATACATTGGTTGTGGGAGATTACACTCCCTGTTCACCTTTTTAAAAATCTGTTGTTGTTCTTTTGGCTGCACTTCAGTCACCCGTTCCGGATCTTTGGTCACCCAGTGTGAGGGTATGTGGGCAGTCTGGAGGGCGTTTTTCTGGGCCTGCTTCTCAGTCTGACTAACACAGAAGCACATTGTATCTACCAGCTTTTACAGAGAGGTGAGCACCATGGAGCCAAGAATGCATTAGTTTTCTGATTTAGTTCCCACCATTGTTTTCCACACCTTTCTGTTCCTTTTGTCATTGTTACACTTTGTGCGGTGGGCAGTGTTTGTAATTTGCTGTTTGTTAATTGGGTGATGAGATGCCAGATTCATCAAAGTAAAAAAGCTGAGCTCTTGGTGTTTGGAATTTGTAAAATGGTGATTAGGAAAATTGGTAGCGGACATTTAAAATAAAAACATGAGCTGGCAGTGGCATTGTGGTAATCTCATTAGAAAAGTATTGCACAATTCTACACTAATGTTCTGGGTTCTGGGTCAAATCCCACCGTGGGAGATGGTGATTTACCCAGGGAGATGGAGGTGTGGTGATAATGTAACTGGAGATCCAACCAGTGGGCTGTGGAGAAGGTTATAATTCCAGATTGCCAGCTTTATTCTGCAACTATGTTTGTACCTGGGTATGTTTGGTAATGGAGCATGCAGTGTCGGACCAAGCAGTGTCCAAAAGTACCCTTGATGCTATTAGAGAGAAGTGGGCACGACAAGGGCTAGAATGCATTATTACCCCCAAGGAAGGTTACTGGACTTGAAACGTTAACTCTGTTTTCTCCTCCACAGATGCTGCCAGACCTGCTGAGCTTTTCCAGCAACTTTGTTTTTGTTCCTGATTTACAGCATCTGCAGTTCTTTCGGTTTTTATGACCCCCTTCAAATCCATTTTGATTTAGATTCTTCCTCACTTTTTAAATTTTTGTTGTTGTCACACTGCCCTTAAGTGGTAATGGTTGTAATTTGTAATTTATTAATTAGGAGATTAGATATATTGGTGGTGGGTGTTAAAAATTAAAAAAAAAGATCAGTTCTTGAATTTGTTAATTGGGTTGATAGTTGAATTTCTTAAATATAAAAAAAGGGTTTTTGCTAAAGTTGCCATTAATAGGTCCAGGCAGATGGCCACAGATTTGGTCATAAGTCTCAACAGCCTGACTCTCTTAACATGGCTATGTTCACACCCAGGTCTCCTTGGAGAGGGAGCACATGATGTCTATCAGCACCATGGAAACCTTTAGAGAGAAATGGACAGCAAGGAGAATGGGGTGTGTTATTTCTCTTACCTACTCCATTTTGATTTAGCCTCCTCACTCGTGTTCTACCCTTCTTGATTTTTGTTAATGTTACATTGCCTTTGGTAACCAGTGTTCATAAGTTTTATGTTTATTAATTGGTTGATGGGTGATTTGATAGTGGGTTACTAAAACTTTATAGAAAGAACTTGGTTTTTGCTAAAATAGTCATCAACAGGTCCAGGCAGCAGGTTGTGACAAAGTCATAAATAAAACATGATCATGAATACAGTGTGGGTAGGTTTATTCTGTTCAAAATATTTACTGCATTCATGTGGTTTCCAGCTTTCAACACCAGTCTCAAGATAGCATGCAGCTCATCACAGTTCCGTAGTTCTGCAAGACAGCAAAAGATTTATGCACATTTAAACTGTCTCCCACACTTGCACAGCTTGCAGTACACCCACACCAACTTGCAATGGTAGCACATATATACAAATATTTTTGCAATGATTGAGGAAAATGTCTAATTGGGCAAGACTAGTGTTAGGGA
This sequence comes from Rhincodon typus, assembly GCF_021869965.1. Classification (NCBI taxonomy): domain Eukaryota; kingdom Metazoa; phylum Chordata; class Chondrichthyes; order Orectolobiformes; family Rhincodontidae; genus Rhincodon; species Rhincodon typus. The sequence goes on from NC_063345.1 coordinate 37,857,921, forward strand.
CTATGAAAATTTCAAGAAGGGGACTGATCTTCAAAGTATAATCTGAGTTACAAAATGCACAGTGGTAATCAAATTTCAAAATGTAGTAGGTGGTTTTAAAGCATTTTGTCAAACCTTGAGGTCATGAAGAACACAATATATGCACAAATCTTTTAAAATATTGAAAAATTTTACTTGTTTTACTTTAATGTTCACTTGCTTTCTGAAGGGTTAGTCTTTGTGTCTTAAGAGTTAAACACGTAAAGTTGCTTGGTTCAACGTTGAATTTCAATTGTTTGCATGCAAAATTACACATAAGGTATTAGTGAGTGGTTTACATAGTTCTGAACTTAGCAAATAACATGATAAATTTTGTTTATGATCTAAACGTAGCTGCCTTTGTGTTCACATTCACAGAAACACATCCACTAATTTTGTTTTAGGATCTTACCATGTGCAGCCTTTATCATTGTACAAACAGATGTCATAAGCGATTTTATTTGTGGTTCAAATTCGTCCTTAAGAATCATAGCTTCCAAATGCAAGCAATAACTGCAAAATAAATCAATGTTATTCCCATGCATCAGGATCAGCAAAAGCTCCCTGAACAGCTAGCAACATATTCATATTTTTCGCTTCCAGATACACAAGGAGAAGCAATTGGCAGAGCAATTATGAATTGTTAGTCTTTGTTGTTAAATCTATGTCATTATTTCAATAGCAATTGAACTGGTGCAAGTGTAGGGATACCTGACCCATTGACTTTCTTAGAATTGTTAAACCATAGAACAGCGACATGGATCCACTATATTGATGAACTGCCACTGCTGCATTAAAGATGTATGCAAAACTTTGGAACAATATTGCTGGGGATCAATTTAATAAAGCAAATACAGCACTTTGCATCTCTAGGGTTCCAGCTGGAACCGTCCAATAAAATTAAGTCGACTGGTGCTATCATGCTAATGACATCAGGTCATACACTCTGCGCTAGGTAAAGGACCTCAATTGTATACTATAGTAATTCAGTGTCAGTTTTCTTTTTATCACACTAATATAGAACTAGTTGTCCTCCCACTAGATTTCTTCACCAGATGCAATGAAAATATTAATCTTAACATCAAGATTATTGAATGCGCTCTCATCATACACAGGATTGGATTGTGGATCACAGAAAATATTTTTTAGGGTGAACTATGTTATGCTGTTAAAATAGGTAAGGCATACACATCCAATCAAAACATCAGGCTATGGCCAGTTTTGACTTTATTTCTTAAATATTTTAACAGTAAATACAGCCAGATGGTATTATGACCACAACATTGTGTTCCACTGATACTTTCTGCCTTCTGGGATGACAGTAGAATGTGGTGAACATCCCAATTACTCATTAGAAAGTGTTTTTTTTGTCAAATGAGGTTAATCAATTGGTAAAAGGATGTGCAAACTCATAGTTAGCAGCATTTATAAGGAACTCATATTGGTTAATGGAAACTACTCTCAAACCATAAGTTTGAGAAAAAGATGTGGGGAAGAATGTTCTCACATCAAGGGTCTTCTGCTCCAAGGTGGAGCAGCTGTAGATGGTTTTATGACCAGGTGAAATAGGTTGAATTGGCCCCTCTTTTTAACTCCCATGGTCAGGTGCATCAAATATTTTACTTCATTTTAGCATACAGCTATATCACACTTCAATTAAAAGTAGTACCATTCAAAATTAAGGAACCAATGACAAGGTTTTCTTGAGTGAAAGAACAGGGAATTCTATGTATACAAATCCTGACAAAAACATAATAAAATTCAACACTGAACACATGCAAATATAGGGAGAAAGTTTTAAAAGGGATGAAGGTTTCTTCCAATAAGACAGTAAAGAATATGCAGTTTAAAAAGATCTTAGAGTCCTTGAGTTGTTACAACTGAAATTGAGACCTGGGCAGTTTGCTTGATATTCTTGGCAATAGTGAAAATTGTAGAAACCTTGAGTTATCAGTAAATGGGTCTTTCTCCAATTTGCTTTATCACAGGTGCATATTTTGAGATGAAGAAATAGAGAGATAGAGAGAGAGAGAGAGAGAGATAATCTTCCAGGCCTTGCTGTTACAAATCAATTTTCCTTCTCCCTCTGCCCAAAATCTGTTTGTGATAAACAGTTCATTTATGTATTCCTGTGTCTGGTATCATATTCATTTTGAGCTGAATAATCTGCATGTGTCTTCCACCCAATAAGTGTAACTTCCAGAAAGATGTAAACAGAAAATAGGAGAGAATGGTTTCTTCATGCCTGAATGAGTTTCAGTGCCTTTGGATAAATTGTCAATTTTGATTCAGACTGTCTGTGCTTAACTCACTTTAGTTTCATGAGCTCAACTCAACCTGGTCAGGTAACCACTGTTGCCATCTGTGTTTTCATCATTTTTAAAACCCATTACATTCCATGAAGATCCCAGATATTAAAATTAGATATTGGATGTTGAAAATGGATCGTTCATATTTTACCATGATAAAGGGAAATCACACAGTGACCGACCAATTAGGTAAGCAGAGGTAACGACCCCAGCAAATCATGAAGCAGGGACAGGTAGAAAATGACCAACTCTGCCATTACCTCACCCGAGGTTGAATGTCTGGATGACATATTTGGTTGTGTGCTATGAACGCCAAAATGATCACTACACAGATGTCTGCCTGTGCATATGCAGATACCACCACTGACTCTTGGCATTTGCAGCATTTGCCTAGGCTGTGAATAAGCAAGAAGGTTCTGGCAGATTGTAGCAATCACAAGATGAGGTCCTCATGTGGAGAAACTCGATTCCATATCAGGTTCATCATCAGGAGGAAGGTGCATAAGACCATACCACCATAAGGCATAGGACCAGATATTAGGCCATTTGGCCCATCAAGTCTGCTCTGCCATTTAATCATGGCTGATAAGTTTCCCAACCCAATTCTGCTGCTTCCTCCCCATAACCCTTGATCCCCTTGATAATCAAGAACCTATCTATCTCTGTCTTAAATATACTCAATGACCTGGCCTCCATCACTTTTTGTGGCAGTGAATTCCATAGATTCACCACTCTCTGGCTGAAAAAGTTTCTCCTCATCTCCGATCTAAAAGGTCTTCCCTTTACTCTAAGGCTGTGCCCTCTGGTCCTAGGCTCTCCTACCAATGGAAACATCTTCCCAACGTTCACTCTGTCCAGGCTGTTCAGTATTCCAAAAGTTTCAATTAGATTCCCCCTCACCTTCTAAACTCCATCGAGTATAGAACCAGAGTCCTCAAACGTTCCTCATATGTTAAGCCTTTCATTCGTAGAATCATTCTCGTGAACCTCCTCTGGACCTGCTCCAGGGCCCTTCCTGAGATATGGGACCCAAAATTCCTTACAATACTGTAAATGTGTCTGACCAGAGCTTTATAAAGCCTCAGTAGTACATCTCTGCTTTTATATTGTAGTTGTCTCTAAATAAATGCCAACATTATATTTGCCTTCCTAACTACCGACTCAACCTGCAAGTTTACCTTAAGAGAATCATGCATTAGAACTCCCAAGTCTCTTTGCACTTCAGATTTCTGAATTTTCTCCCCATTTAACAAATAGTCCATGCTTCTATTCTTACTACCAAAGTGCATGACCTCACACTTTCCCATGTTGTATTCCACCTGCCACTTCTTTGCCCACTCTCCTAACTTGTCTAAATCCTTCTGCAGCGTCCTTGCCTCCTCAATACTACATGTCCCTCCACCTACCTTTGTATCATCTGCAAACCTAGCCAGAATGCCCTCATTTCCTTCATCTAGATCATTGATGCATAAAATGAAAAGTTGTAGAATGATTGCTGGTACAGACAAGGGGACTGGGTGCTTCAAGCTCCTTCACGCTGATTGAGGAGAATTTACTCGGTGAGTGGAAGATGTTTGAAACAGATGGGAGCTGATGTATCAGTACCCAAATAAGTGAGAAAACAGCAGTCTACTTTCAGCAGCACAACATGTGAGTCTGGCAACAGAGGGACTCAGAGAACAGTATTGACTTGGGGAAAATACTTGAAGGACAAAGGGAAAGAAAATGGTCTTCAGCACAAAGTCAAATTGTAGCCAGCTTCTTCTAATATGCACCAGGTATATTATCACCGCTAAAGCATAGAACAGACTGCAGGTGAGTGAGGTATGAGATCCAGTTGGGGGAAGCCTCATCTCCTGCAATCATCCAACAGTTATGGGGTTCTTGCAAGCTATGCAGAAGAGCATGGGAACTGAAAGGAGGATGCGCAAATTGACCACTGCATCTTGGTACAGGGAGCTATTCATGTGGTGGAAGGAAATCAGAATGCACTTGTGGTGGGAGACAGTATAATTAAAGGCAAAAATAGAGAGTGCTGTGGAGACGAAACAGGTGTGGCAGCATGAGTAGACAGAAAATCAGAGTTAATGGTTTTCAGTCCGATGACCAGCTAAATGTCTGTTACTGGAAAATGTTAGAGTCTATTATACAGGATGCAATAGTAGACCATTTAGAAATGCATAATATGACCAAGCTGAGTCAGTACGGCTTCATGAAGGGGAAATCGTGCCTGACAAATTTATTAGAATGCTTTGAGGAGGTAACAAGCAAGATACATAAAGGCGAAGCAGTGGATGTAATATATTTGGAATTTCAGAAGTCATTTGTTAAAGTACCACACATTAGGCTACTTAATAAGATAACAGCCCATGAGGCTTTAGTTTCAGAGATAGTATATAAGCAGCAATAGAGGATTGGCTAACTAATAGAAAACTGAAAGTTGGGATAAGGGAGGTATTTTCAGGAAAGTCAACCTGTAACTCATGAACTGCCACAGGGATAAGTGCTGGGACCACAATTATTTGCAATATATATCAATGACTTGGACGAAGAATGTGAATGGATGATAGCCAAGTTTGCAGATGGTACAAAAATAGGTGGGAAGAAAAGTGGTGGGGTTGATGCAAAAAGTATGTGCAGTGATATAGATACATTGAGTGAGTAAGCAAAAACTTGGCAGATGGAATTTAATGTTAAGAAACTCTGGCAGGAAGAATAGAGGAGGTGAATATTATTTAAATGGAAGGAAGATGACAGAAACAGAAGGATTTGGGAATCCTCATCCATAAATCACAAAAGGTTATTATCCAAGTTCAGTGGGTAATGGGGAAGGCAGATGGAATGTTAGCTTTTACGTCAAAGGAATGGAATAGAAAAGTAGGGACGTTTTGCTTAAACTACACAAGGCACTAGTCAGACCGCAAATGGAACACTTTGAACAGTTTTGGGCCTCTTATCTAAGGAAAGTTATCCTTGTCTTGGAGGTAGTATAGAGCAGGTTCACTAAGTTAATGCCAGGTATGGAGGGACTACCTTATGAGGACAGGTTGAGTAGATTAGGCCTGTACCTACTGGAATGTGGAAGAATGAGAGGCAACCTTATTGAAACATACAAGATTCTTAAAGGCCTTGACAGGGTAGAAAGATTGTTTCCCCTATGGGGAGTCTAAGACCAGAGGACATAATCTCAGAATAAGGTGTTGCACATTTAAGAAGAGATGAGGAGAAATTTCTTCTCTCAGAAGATTGTGAATCTGTAGAATTCTTTACCACAGAGGGTTGTTGAGTCTGGGTTATTCTATTCAAGGCTGAGATAGACAGACAGATTTTTAATCAGTAAAGTAATCAAGGTTTGGGGGGAGAAAGCAGGAAAGAGGAGTTGAGGATTATCAGATCAGCCATGATCTCATTGAATGGCAGTGCAGACTCAGTAGGCTGAATGGCATGGTTCTGCTCCTTGTGTTTTATGGTTTATAATCCAGGGGAAAATGAGAAGGTACCCACTAGGCAGAAAACAATTAATAAAGAAAATAGCAGGGATGAAATAAAAAGTTGTCAATACAAAATTTTGAACAGCTTTTTTCTTTCAACAAAATTGAACCCACAATAAAATGATCCTTGATCCATAGCTGAGCACATTCTCAATAGAGGGAATTTCAAATTAGTACAATAACTACGTTATGTAGACGCTCAATTTCACCTGAATTTAAGATTTATTAAATTCCTGCTATCACTGTCATAATAAAGGCATCCGGTAGATATTTTACTTGACCTCTGTGTATGCCACCTATACAATTCACAGTTTATTTGAACAGCACCTGTAGTGTATATAATGAGGTCAGCCAGGTAGGCCTCATAGAACATCTGTTCCCATCCAGCCATATCAGTTTCGCTAGTTTTGAGGGATTTGTAATCTCTGGATCTTCTGCATTCTTCTTCCTATTCCCTGCCATCATTACCACTCCAGTCCTCAGCCGCTCACCAGAATTCCTGCCCTTACTCCCACCTATCCACAGTTAAGTCCAACAGAAAGGCTACCTTCCCTGTTTCACGCCATCTTGAACCATTCAGAGGTCTGAAGGCATGTGATTCCCATTTGCTGCATATTTAATTTCAAAGCTACAATTTAATCTACTGAAGTTGCGCTTTCATAGATGTGCATGACATGCTATAATCTTAAAAAGTGGCTCCTATGCTTGTTGCCAGAAAGCATGATCTGTTCTCAATTGCTAACTAATAATCAACTTCCATTCTGCTGTTGGGGATCTGACGTTTTAGTTCTGTTCCACATTCCTGTGAGTTTCACCATATCCCACTCAGTTTGAAAATGCCTAACCAGTAACAAACAGCAAAGAGAAAGTGGGAGAGAAATAACAGTTAGTCAGTGGTGATTATAGAGTCATACAGCACAGAAACAAACCCTTTAGCCTAACTCGTCCATGCCAACCAGATTTCCTAAACTGAGCTAGTCCCATTTGCCTGCATTTGACCCATATCCTCTAAACCTTTCCTATCCATGTACCTGTCCAAATGTTTTTTTAAATGTTGTAATCATACTTATCTCGACCACTTCCTCTGGCAGATTGTTCCATACCACATACCGCCCTCTGTGGGAGAAAAAGTTGCCCCTCAGATCCCTCTTAAACCTTTCCCCTCTCATCTTAAAACTATGCTCTCTAGTTTTGGGCTCCTCTACTCTGGGGAGAAGACCTTGGCTATTCACCTTATCTATGCCTGTCATGATTTTATAAACCTCCATAAGGTCACCCTTCAGTCTCCTACGCTCCAGGGAAAAGCATGCCAGCCCATCCAGCCTCTCCTTATTACTCAAACCCTCCAGTCTCCATAAAATTCTTGTAACTCATTTTGCAACCTTTCCAGTTTTAATGACATCCTTCCTATGGCAGGGTGATCAGAATTGTATTCAGTACTCCAAATGTGGTCTGACCAATATCTTGTACAGCAGTAACACAACATTCCAACTCCTGTACACAATGCTCTGACCGATGAAGGCAAGTCTGCCAAATGCCTTCTTCATCACCCTGCCTACCTGTAACCTCACTTTCAAAGAACAATGTACCTGCACCCCTAGGTCTTTCTGTTCACACAGCCCAGGGTCCTACTATTAACTGTGTAAGTCATGCCCTGGTTTGTCTTACCAAAATGCAACACCGCACATTTATCTAAATTAAAGTCTATCTGTCATTCCTTGGCCTACTGGCCAGTTAATCAAGGTCCTGCTGTACTCTTAAATAACCTTTTTCACTGCCCACTATAACAATTTTAGTGTATCCGCAAACATACTAACCATGCCTCCTATATTCTCATCCAAATTGTTCATATAAATGACAAACAACAATGGACCAGCACCAATCCTTGCAGCACACCAGTAGTCACAGGTCTCCAATCTAAACAACAGTCCTCTATCATTGCAGTCTGTCTCCTACATCAAGCCAATTTTGTATCCAATTGGCTCGCTCTTCCTGGATCCCATGTGATCTAACCTTACTAACCAGTCTCCCATGCAGAGCCTTGTTGAAGGCCTTGCTAAAGTCCAGAACATCTACTATTCTGCCTTCATCTATCTTCTTGGTCACCTCTTCAAAAACCTCAATCAAGTTTGTGAGACATGACTTCCCACACACAAAGTCATGCTGACTATTCCTAATCCATCCTCGCCTTTCCAAATGCATTTACATCCTGTCTCTCAGAATCCCTTCCAACAACTTACCCAGCACTGACATCAGGCTCAGTGGTCTGTAGTTCCCTGGCTTTTCTTTGCAGCCTTTCTTAAAAAATGTCACAACATTAGCCACTCTCCAGTCTTACAGCACCTCACCCATTGCTGTCAATGACATAAATATCTCTGCTAGAAGCCTGGCAATTTCTCATCTAGCTTTCCACAATGTCATGGCATACACCTGATCAGGTCCCAGGGATTTATCTATCTTCATGTATTTTAAGATCTCTAGCACCTCCTCTTCTGTAATGTGGACTCTTTTCCAGATATTAATATTTATTTCCTTGAGTCCCCTAGCTTCCATGTCTTTCTCCACAGTAAATACTGGTGGAAATATTCATTTAGGATCTCACCCATCTCTTGTGGTTTCACACATAGATGGCCTCATTGATCTTTAAGGGGCCTTGTTCTCTCCCTAGTTGCTCCTTTGCTCTTAATGAAATTGTAGATACTATTTGGATTCTCCTTAATCTTACCTGCCAAAGCTATCTCCCTGTTTTTCCCTCCTGATTTCCCTCTAAGTTTACCCCTACACCCCCATACTCCTCAAGGGTTTCACTAGATACCAGCTAACTATATCTGACATATGCCTCCTTTTTTTTCTTGACCACAGCCTCAACATCTCTAGTTATCCAGGGTTCCCTAATCTTGCCATCCTTGCCTTTCACACTAATAGAAATATGCTGTCCCCGAACTCTTGTTACCTCACTTTTGAAAGTGTCCCACCTGCCAGACCTCCTTCTATCTGCAAACTGCATCCCCCAATAACTTTTGAAAGTTTCTGTCTAATATCATCAAAACTGGCCTTGCCCCAATTTAGAACTTTTAACTTGTAGACCGGGCCTATCCTCTTCTGTCACTAATTTAAAACTAAATTATGGTCACTGATCCCAAAGTACTCCCCTACTAACACTCCTGTCACTTGCCTTGCCTTATTTCCTAAGAGGAGGTCGAGTTTTGTCTTCTCTAGCACGGCCATCTACATATTAATTGAGAAAGTTTTCTTGAACACACTTAACAAATTCCTCCCTATTGAAGCATTTAACACTATGGTAGTCCCAGTCTATGTTTGGAAAGTTAAAATCCCCTACTATTACAACCCTATTACTTTTACAGGTATCTGCGAGTTCCCTACATACTTGCTCCTCATTTTCCTGCTGACTACTGGGGAGCTGACAGTACAATCCCATCAAAGTGAGCACCCCCTTCTTATTCCCCAGTTTTACCCATATAGCTTCACTGGAAATCCTGCAGGAATATCATCTCTAAGAACTGCCATGATGTTTTCCCTAATGAAAAGTGCCAGCCTCCTCCTTTCTTCCCTGCCCTCCTATCCATCCTGTAGCATTTATATCCCAGAATATTGAGCTGCCAGTCCTGTCCCTCCCTCAGCCATGTTTCTGCAATGGCTATAATATCCCAGTCCCATGATCCAATCCGCATACTGAGTTCATCTACCTTATGTGTCAGGCCTCTCGCATTGAAATAAATGCAGTTTAATTCATCAGTCTTCCCTCATTCTCTGCCACGCTCTTGCCAGTCTTGTCTGTTTAACTTGCTTTCTTTAACTTCAGTACCAGCCTCAACTTTCTCTCTTGCCTCGCTGCTGCTTAGAGTTTCACCCACTGCCAGACTAGTTTAAACTCTCCTGAGCAGCTCTAACAAATCTCCATGCCGCGATATTGGTCCTCCTCCTATTCAGGTGCAACCCATCCCTCTTGTACAGGTCACTTCTACCCCAGAAGAGATCCCAATGATCCAAAAATATGAATCCCTGCCCCCTGAACCAGCCCCTCAATCACACATTTTTCTGCCCTATCCTCTTATTCCTACTCTCACTAGTATGTTACACCAGGAGTAATGCAGAGATTACTTGAGGTCCTGCTTTTTAACCTCCTGCCTAACTCCCTATATTCACTCTGCAGGAACTAATCCCTTTTTCCACCTATGTCATTGGTACCAATGTGTACAACAACCTCTGGCTGCTCATGCTCCCCTTTGAGAATTACTGCAACCCCAGTCTAAGATGTCCTTAACTGAGGCACAAGGAAGGCAACACACTATCCTGAAGTCTCACTCACGACAGCAGAAGTGCCTGTCTGTGCCCCTGGCTAGACAGTCCCCTATCACAATTGCTTGCTAAAACTTTGCCATACCTGGCTTTACAGCAGAGCCAGTTGTGGTGCCAAAGACCTGCCTGCTGCTGCTATTTTCCCCTGAGAGGCTATTCCCAGTCCCCGCCCCCCCCTCCAAACAATATCCAAAATGATATACTTGTTTAATAGGGGGATAGCCACAGCTGATTCCTGTACAATCTGCCTACCTCTCCTGGTGGTCACCCAACTACCTGACTGTACCTGTGGTGTGACCACCTCCCTGAAACTATCAATCTCACTCTCTGCCTCCCGTACGCTCCTCAGTGCTTCCAGCTGCCCCTCCAAATGATCCACATGGTCGGAGAGGAGCTGCAGCCAGACACACTTCCTGCAAACGCAGTCACCAGGCACCGTCGACTGACAGGAGGAGCATACCACTCCACTGACTGCCATCTCTGGCCCTTTAACAAATCACGGACTTAGGGGAATAAGAAAGGTCTTAACTTACCCTTGTGTTGTTGATGCTCACCCTCCTCGACAAAGGCTGGTATTCACCTAGGCCTACTCTTAGATCTAACCGGCAGCACCTCGACCACAAAGCAGCCCCTTGCAAAAAATGGTTGGAGCAAGACCCAGCAATGCCTCCCTCCCCCACTTGCCTAAACCCCCACCCTTAGCTTAACTCCCAATGTTTGCACACTCTTGCTGGTCACACTCCGTTTTGGGAGTAAAAAGGACAGTGTTGTGGAATTAACATCGGCTTGGGGAAGAAAGGATAGTGATGACAGAGAAAGTGGTTCACGATGTAAAAGAGGAATTTAGAACTGTCCTTTTCCCTTCAAGATTACATTGTGGTGTAGGCCAAAAAGAAAATTTGTGGTGGTCAATGCACATCTGATACATTTGAAGAAACATCAAAATGCTTTGGTGTAGCAGGATCTGGGTGTCCTTACGTATGAGTTGCAGAAAGCTAGTAAGCAGATAAAAAGGAAGGTAAATGAAATTTTGATATTTATTGCCAAACGAATGGAGTATAAAAGTAGGAATGTGTTGTTCCATTATACAAGGCATTGGCGAGATTGAATCTAGAGTACTGCAGATTTAACACAGTGTAGAGCTGGAGGAACACAGCAGGCCAGGCAGCATCAGAGGAGCAGGAAAGTTGACATTTCGGGTCAGGACCCTTCTTCAGCATCCCACTGCGAAGCTCCAGCATCATTAGTTCTTACAATCTGTATACTGCATATAGTTTTGGTCCCCTTACTTGAGGAAGGATGTAACACAATGAATACAGTTTAGAGAAAGTTCATTCCAGAGATGAAAACCTTGTCTCATGTGGAGAGATAGAGCAGTTTAGGTCTACGAAAGTAGTGTGTATACTTGCTAGAGTTTAGGAGGGAGAGAAGAGATCTAATTGAGGTAAATAAGATGCTGAAGGGGCTTGATAAAGTAAAGCAGATGTTTCCCCTTGTAAGGCAATCTAGGTCAAGAGGTCACAGTTATGGGCAAAGAGGTGGCCAATTTAAAACAGAGATGAGGGGCAGTTGCTTCTCTCAAATGGTCGTGAATCTGTACAATTTACTATCCCTGAGTGCAGTGGACGCTGCAACACAGGATAAATTTAAGGAGTAGATCGACAGATTTTCAGTTGAATGGGGAGTTATGAAAGTTAGTTTTTAGTTACAAAAGGGTTATGGGGAGTGTGCAGTAAAGTGGAGTTGAGGCTGAGATGACATCAGCCATGATTATGTCAAATGGTGGAGCAGGATACTCTGCCGCTAACGGCTGTAGTCTTATATTCTGACAATGGGCTACCAGTTATTCATGTCTGAGCCTGCAGCCCTCAGTTCAGAGGTCACAACTTAAGATAGTCAAGGATGATATCTCCTTGGGGCCTGGTGCACAAATAATTGCTGTGTAAATGTAGTCTTTCTCCCAAAGTTCCTCTCTTGCATGCATCTTTCAAGTGCAATCTACTGAAAATTTCCAATAAATCACTAATAATATTTGAAACAATACAGTCCTTAACTGGTTGATTCCTTAAATACTGCTATTGTCCTACCTTGGAACTTTCACCAGGAGCAGCATAAAGAGATCTGCCTCAGACAGTTTACTCTGGTCTCCTTCAAACCTTTTTAGGCGCTTTACCTGAAACAGCATAATAAACTGTAATAAAGCTAGTGAATCTACTGTGATATTGTTCACATTAGTTTGGCACTTTGGATGTAGTACCTGATATTTACTGTGTTCCTGTTGCAGTCTAATATAGCAGCACTTCACCCATCACCATATTAAAAAAATGTGAAGCAATATACCACTTGACATTTCCTGACACCTCCTGCTTAAAATCTACAAGGTTAAAATAATCACAAAGCTCTGCTTTTATGGTTTGTATTCATACTGGAAATCAAGATCAAGTGAGCTTTTGGGCTTCTGCTCCAAGGGGGACTTCTGTCCTCCCTAAGCTCACCTTAGGACACCTGCATTATGGTGGTCTGGCCAATATGTGACTCCACATCCACAGTAAAGTGGTTGACCTTGGCTGCCCTCTGAAATGGCCAATGTATTCAATTCCAAAGCAATTATGAATGGACAAAACACACATGCCATAATAATTTTAAAAAACTAACTTGAAGTATATGTACAGCATATCTTACCCAAAAACACAAACCACACAGAATCATTTGCATTATCATTCATCTGTATCTTTAGAAAGTCTAAGATCACTAACTTGACTTTTTTCCCAAAAACCTCTTCTCCTCAATTATTTGCATTTTAATTAACTTTTTTCTCTCTCAGATTGATTTTGCAGTATTTGCTTAAAGTCCAAATACTTCATTCATTTACCTATCCTTAATTTTGCCTTTATTTTTTCAGTTATTTAATATTTAATATTTTCTTGTACTGATTTACCATTTAAAGTTGTTGATCTTTCTGAAAGTCTTACTAGTGTGGAATTGCGCAGGGATGTTGTTACCCATTGTCAAGTCTCCAATGATTGATATCTGGACAGCATTTAATCATAATGCTTTAAGCAATAAGCAAAAGAAATTCCATTCATTGCCCTGAATTCCTACGTTTTTGTCAACTGTTTCATGCATATTAGATGGTGTGAAAAAGGAAACCTTGTCTATTTATTTTTGTTTGCTGATGACACTCTGTAAATCTGATGGTCAGAGTACACACACAGCTTTGGCACTCCACAGGCACATTATAAAACTCTTGAATGTACAGAATTTGTCCACTGCAGCTTGTTATCTGCATGATACACATCTAGATGAAATTTCCAATTCAAGCCTTAATATTTCATCTACCTGGGAAGATGTCCTGCAAATATTTCTAGTATTAAATTAATTTCAGTTAGAAGTTTATTTTTCAAGCTGTATAATCTTTTGTGCTAAGTTATAACAGTTGAGAAAGCTAGTCATGCCATATTTGGGCACATGGGTGATACAGGGATCATTAGGAAAGTGGCAAAGAGAATTAGGTACTGTGGCATCAGAGGCATCCCCCAAGGTAAATGATTAGTGGGGATTGGAGAAAGGGGGTGAGTGTGGGGTGGGGGGCAACTGGAAGGTAGGGTGGCCATGTATGGGAAAGTAGAAATAGCCATAAGGAAAACAGTACCGGTTGAGGGTGATGTAAAAGATGACAATGGATGAGGCATGGGTTATTGGCCCTTGTCCTTTGGTTTTGAGGTTGTGAGGAGCAATTGGAAAAATCCAGTTTCACATTCAAGCAGGTATATTTCAAAGCCTTATGTGGAACTGAGGTAGGCCATTCAGCCCATCATACCTTTTCCATCATTCTCGATTATGGCTGATTATCTCCTCAATGCTATTTTTCCACACTATCTCAATATCCCATAATGTCATTAGTCTCCGGAAACTATCTTTTTGTGCTATGCTCAATGATTGAGTTCCATAGGCCCCTGAGGTCATGAATTCCAAAGGTTCACTACTTTCTGACTGAAGAAATTCTTTCTCATCTCAGTCATAAATGGCCTACCCCTTATTCTGAAACTAGATTTACCAGCCAGGAGAAACATTCTGTCCACATGCACCTTGTCACGTGCAATAAGAAAATTAGTGAGTTTTAATGAGATCATATCTCAATCTTTGAAACTCTGGAGAACACAGGCCCAGCTTCAAACTCTCCTCATAAGACAATCTGTTGAATCTCCACCGCACTCCCTCTATAGCAAATATATCTTTTTTTTGATAATGAGACCAAAACGCCATATGTGGTCTCACAAAGGGCTTTATACAGTTGCAGCAAGTTAGTTTTGCATTCAAATCTCTTTGCAGTGAAGGCCAGCATATTATTTGCCTTCCTAATTGCTTGCTGCACCTGTATCTTCTGTGTCTCATGAATAAAGAGACCAATATCTCTTTTTATGTTAATACATCACAACCTTTCACTATTCTCCAGTACTCCATATTTCTATTTTTCTATCAAAGTGGATAACTTCACACCTATTTACATGACATTCCATCCACCATGTTCTAGCCCATTCACTTAACCTGTTCAAATCTCCCTTTGAAGCCTCTTGCATCCTCCTCAAAACTAACATTTGTGCCATCTGCAAATCTGGAGATATTGAATTCTTACACTTACATCTGTATTTGAAATGTCATAACATTTAAGGCTGTCAGCCAAGTGCTGGAAAGTGAGAATTGTGTAGATTTAGAGTAGTCTTTGTTGGTTCAAACTCAATGGGCTGAAGGGTCTCTTCTGTACTGTATAATTCTGTGATTACATTTGGTCCTCACATCGTAATCATGTACATAGGTTATTATTATTATTTTCTGAGGGTCTGGTTGTCCTTTATAATAGATTCTTACATTTCCCCTGGAATTGACATCAAACTAACAGGCCTGTACTTCTCTATTTTCTCTCTCCCTCCTTTCTTAAATAGTGGGGTTACACTTGCTACTTTCCAGTCTGTAGGAAGCTTACCAGAAGCTATAGAATTTTGAATATAACCAGTGCATCCACAATCCTTAGGCCAGCTCTTTCAGCACTTTAGGATGTTGCTGACCTTGTACAGATCATTTATTAGGCTTCAATCCTGTTAATTTTTGGAGTGCAACTTTTTATTAATAATTTTTTTTCAGTTCCTCATTTTTGCAACTCCCTTTGCTCTTCAGGATTTCTGGAAGATTTTCTGCATGATCCTCTGTGATGACAGACGCAAAATAATTCCTTAGTTAGTCTGCCATCTCTCCATTCTCTATTCTCCACTACAAATTCTCCTGTCTCCTCCTGCAATGGACAAAATGTATCCTTGCTAATCAGATTAAGTATTCATATTCTAATTGCAACAAAAATAATTTCTACACTTTTTGCATTTTTAAGAGAAAATGAAGTTATGAGCACTGAATGTGTAGAATTTCACCAGACTCTGCACCAGAGTTCAACGCCATGGAACGGTTTCTCACTGAATTCTCCATCTATACCAATCACAATTAGAGGGTAAAGTTTTAACCAATCAACTGTCACTTGGGACAAGAGCTTTTTTAAGGAACTGAGTCATTGCCTCCAGAACATTTTCCAACTACTAAGTGAAACTGAATTATGTGAAAAAAAAATTCATGTATAGAGTGAGGGATGAAAGCAGTTTCAATGAGAAATTTACTTTTTGTTCTTATATTCTGTAGCATTCTTATTCTGTAGTAAAATAGAATAAAACACAGGATTCTGTGATTGGAGTCCAGCTGGCGCATTACATGAAGAATCACAATTGTTACAAGATGCTTTTCCTTTTGTTTGTTCTTAGATTTGAGCATCACAGGCAAGACCTGCATTTACTGACATCCCTAATTGACCTTGAGAAGATAGTGATGAAGTATCTTCTTGAATTATTGCAATTCATGCCTTATAGGCAAACGCACAGCAATTTTCTCTGTAGTGGACTGTAAAACCTAGTGGCTTAATTTGACAATTAAGAGGGCATTTAAGAATAAAGCACGTTATTACTGACATGGATTTGTTTAGAAAAGTAAGGATGGCAAACTTGCTCCTCTGAAGGATATTAGTGAATAAAATCATTTTTTACGACAATCATGACTATTAATGAGACTTCAATTTTAATCTAGACTTACTACTTGATTAAATTTAAGCCACCTCAAATGCATTGAAATTATATCTCCAAACAATTCATCTAGCTTTCTCAGTTACCAAATTGGTAAAATTACCACAATGCCACCGTCCCCTGTGAAAGAACTCACTGCAACTAAAGCACATAGACTGGGAGAAATAGATTTTAGTTTTGATTTTTGTAAGCACAAAACACACTTGTGAGATTTCAGTCTTACAATATTACTTACAACTGTTAAACTTACCTCTTCAGTTTCTGGCAGTAGTTTCAGCAACTTATTCAATTCTTCAGCACCATACCCTTCAGCAGTTCCTTGTTTGATATCTTCTACAATTTCCCACGCCGATCTTAGAAGGTAATATTGCTCAAACTCAGTACAACATTATTTAAATAGTGTCTGCTTTTAAAAAAAAGTGATGTAAAAGTCATTCTGATCCACTTCTCATGACCTGCTTCAGTGGCACAACTGACACCAGAAGTCTTCAGTTTTACTCAAATTCAGGATAACATTATTTAAACAGTGACTGTTTTTTAAAAAATGTGATGTAAAAGTCGTTCTGAACCAATTCTCAGTTCTACTGGTTTTTAATTCCTTCCTAATTAGTCAAACCTCCATTCTTGAAGCTTTCAGCAAATTATGTCCTTTCTCATCAATAAATTTACATTTGTCTTGTAACTCAAGGGAAGTTTTAACTCTTATTAATAACTAGTAGTTCAGTTGGGCAATCTTTTAAAACAATTCAAACAAAAAATCAGATACATGATGAAAATTTAAAACAAAAATGGATAACGCTGGAAATATGCATCACCTCTGTCAAGCATCTGCAAAGAGACAAAACATTTCCAGTGGATTCCTTTGATTTATCATTACAATGAAAATAAGCAACAGCATTTACTGTTTTTTTTTCACACTTGCTGAAGCAGCTGTTGTCTCCTCCTGAGAAATGGTCGTGAAAAATTTCAATGGTAACAAGCATCCAATGTATTAGTAAAGAAAATATTTTTGAAATTCTAATTCGTTGAAGTCAACATTTTCATCTTTACACAGGTAGCAGTGAGAAATTGGGCTCATGGAACCCATCTTTTTGGGTGTTAGGTGTGCCCTTGGAGCTCCAAAGTGGTACCCATGACATATGCACACAAGTAGGAAGAATCACACTCGATGTCTACTGGCATAGGCGTTGGTGTATACAGCAAGCAGATTAAGGTATCAAACAACATGAGATTTAATGACAGTGTTTCCGTTTTGAAACTCAAGATTCTAACCATCATTCACCTTGTTCAGTATCATTGGCCTGCTGTCACAACCCAGTAGTACTTAAAGTAATCATTAACTTTGTACAAATGTATTGCTAGCTGATTTCTTCAGGATGCTTCTATGGGCAGAATTTTCTGCTTTCTATGGTGGCATTGTAAAAACTGGTGGGACTCCGTCTCCACTGCAAATGGGAATGGTCATTGGATCTTGTGCCTAACAGACATTTGAGTGGGTTCAGGCAGCCTACTGTGTGTTCCCTGAGGGGTTGGGAATGCTGGCCAGCTTGAACACCCAGTGAAGATACCGGCAATTATCACTCAGACTTTAATGTCAGGAATTGTCGCCATCTAGTTTCTATTCACTGCCTGGGAAAATAGCAAACTACACAAAAACAAGATGTGATTAGGTCATAATGAAATGGTAAAGCCTCTGAATAGGCTTCTCACCATTCACTAGTGAGATTCCCATCTTGCTATTAAAACCTTGAATGGAAAATTGGACTTTTTGCTTATTTTTCCAGTCTCACCATATTTTATCAACTGATTCATAATTGCCCATGTTGTTGAGGAGATTGGAAATTTTTTTAAAAACTTAACAGATGTATTAGAATTATTTATACTAGAATTAATCAAACTACTGACCTACTGATGAGCATTATATTGTTCGCCACGGTTCTTAAAATCTTCACAATCTACCTGATTCCAGCACCTACAGTAACAACTGTCCTCCATAATCATAGCATATTGTTAAGTTTATCCAAGAAAAAACACTTGTTCTTTACAATGCTATCTTGTGTCCTTCATTTCCTGAGGATATCTTAAAATATTTCACAGCCAATTAATAACTTTTTATAAATTATTTTATTATCAAATGCATAAGCCACATGACACATCAGGTTCCCATAAACTGTAATGAGATAAATCAGTGTCAGATGGTGTAGGATGAGGGACAAACATTATTTAGATTACCAGCAGATCTGCTCTGCTTTCCTTCAAATTCAGGACCTCCTAAATAAAATTGAGCAGATGGAAAAAATTACAGTTTAATGGACTGAATCTTATGAATTTTTTTGGCTGTGGCAGTCTCATCGAATTTTATGATGGGTTTCATTCCAAAAGACCTAGTGAGTTTTCTTGCTGCTCTTACCAAACTTTCCTCATTAACTACCCTGTCCCTGTGGCAACCTCTTGCCTGATTCTAGCCCCATTTTACCATTCCTGGAAGAACTTGCCACTCATAGAACATCCCACAAAGGAACTGCATCCCTGGCACCTACACCATATGGTCTGCATCCTGATAAGCATTGACAATCTGAAAACTGACCTGCTCAATGATGGAAAATCTTTCTGAAGGTATCAGACAGGGGAAACTAGCATTGTGATTCTCTGACAGGGACCTGAAGATCTTGGTTGTTGGAATGGTCAGAGGAGAGTGTCCTCTTCCCAGCAGAGCAGCAAAGGAAGTAACACCAACAGATCCTGGCAGCCTGGTCTAAGGTCACCACCCGAAGGTGTGCTGTTTCCACAGTCCAAAGGAACAGCTGGCAGCATAGGAAGGTTCATGACTTTCACTGTTCCACCAGGATGAGTGCCACATTCTTCTCTGTGTATCTCACACTCACTCCATCTCTGTTACTGCATCCAATTCCCACCAAGGTCCATGCTCTGCTACTCACGCTATTGCATACACCAAATTCCCTCACTCTCTCACATTCCTTAACCTCCAAAAGCAGTAAACCCTCATAGCTTCAGTGCTGCTTACTCCCTCACTCCCTGCACTGGCACTAACAGCTATGTCAGCCACTTATACCTCACTCGATCCCTTCCTTTCATTACAGTATAAAGCGGCACAAAATAGGCCAGAAAGAGCCACAATGGGTGGACACATGCTCGACATTAGGTTCCTCACCCCTTACTAGAGAGTGTTCCAGCACTCATAGGAAAATACAGGACCACTCCTACGGGGATGCCAAAATATCCATGCCACCCCCGCAATTGAGTAAGTACTACTCTTTATTCTACTGTACCTCTCACATTCACCCCACTGTTAGTACCATTATAGCACTTCTAACAGTTGATTATGATGCCTTCTCTCCTGCAGGTGCTGGTAGGATCGCCACAGCCTCAGTGGAGAAACGGGATGTTGCACCAGAGGTGACCTACTTGACCTCTGAGGAAGAGAGTTCTGAGGTCTTGGAGAAAGCATTGGCCAGGCTACCTGCTGCACCCTCCACTAGCTCAGATACTGGCCTCGCGGCGGGAAATATTAGGTGCAGAATATTAGGGAGCAAAAGCAGTGAACACCTTACTGTGACAACTCCACATCTAACTAAGGAAGAAATATCCCACTTACACCTCACTCGATCCCTTCCTTCCATTACAGTATAAAGCAGCACAAAATAGGGCAGAAATAGCCACAATGGGTGGAGGCATGCCCAATATTAGGTTCCTCACCCCTTACTAGAGAGAGTTCTAGCCCTCACAGGAAAATATAGAAGACTGCCAGAGATCAGGTATCTGTAGAGCCCAGGCAGGATAGGACCATGTGGGGTTGGCAATCAGGGACTGCATTGGAATACATGAGGAGGCACTGGTGCAGCATGTGAGTAAGTTGGAAATAATGGCCTCACAGACCAGAGGCTACTGGAATTCAGATCTGCTAATAAGGACTCAGCTGTGTCAAGCATGCAATTGTCTCGCTGCTTCTGTAGACAAGTTGATGGCTGCCATGGTGAGCCACATTCAGCACTCTCATGGTCTGCGGGATATGCCCACAGACTTATATGCCATTACCCTAATATTGGTCCTCATGACGGAAAGGATGGCAACAGGAGGACAGGTTATCTCTTGAGGAATGCCTTCCTCACTGGGAGTCAGGGTGGTGCCATGAGGCACCCAGCTAGAGGAGGAATCACACAGGGGCTCCTCTGGTGTCTCCTCTCAGTACATTCCACAGGTGGCCTGGTTCTCCGCTTCTACCCTGCCTGCTGTCTGTCCTTCCCACCACCACCCCCCTGCCCCCACCCCCACCCCACAACAATATGTAAAAGATCAAGGCAAGGAGTGTCCACTTGCCTCTGGCAAGGAGACTCTCAGCATATGTGAAGTGTTGAGACACAAATGTCCCTGAGGTCATCTGTCCAAACCTCCAGTACTAACAGGCTCCACTATTGAGCAGGCTCTCTCCAACCCAGTTATGAAATCTGGGACTACACAGAAATATAGCTGGAAGGAAAGGAAAAAACTTGGTGTAACTTGCACTTAGCAAAAAAATGTAAGATTCAGCCCATAGAATCTGGTTACAGTAGGGTAGGTCACTCATGAGGACTTACTCTCTTTCCAACAAGAAACACTAATTGTAAGAGACTTTTATATAGTACAGTGCATCCCCTGACTACATACTGTACCCAAATATAATGTGCAAAAGATTTGTTTTTCATTCATCAGAATGTTCAGCTTGAAAAAAATGTTAATGAAAGACACCACAAATGATTTTTTGAAGAGTTCACAAAATACTGAAGTTAGTGTCTGTCAACTATTAGAACTAAAATTTGACTGCACTGTACCTTTTAAACTGTTTAAGAAATATTCCCACATTCATGCTTCGTCTAGAATCCAGGAGAGATATCTACAAAAAAAGACGAAGAAATCCAATGGTCACACTGAGAAATGCTACAGAGGAGTGGAAGAATTTGTGACGATTATTCTGAAAATGAGAAACAGAAGGAGAATAAACAACAGAAAGAAGACAGGTTAAAGAAATACATAAATTAAAGAACAGAAAAAGAGAAAGAGAAACCAAATTTCATTGCTGTTAGTGGGACCTTGCTGATGAAAGAATAATTGCTGATTCCAAATTTCATTGAAGTAGTGCTGCTTCTAGTGGCACAGTACTGAGTTACCTGCAGAGTTCAAGCATAGAAGCTGCAGCTGGCCACTTTCCTCGTACCTGTGTATCTAAAGCAATGGGCATAGAGCACATGCGAACCCTGAATCTGTTTACAGATATTTAAAGGGCAAGATTATGTGTCACTGACAGGCAGGATGATGTATTCCTGACACACATCAATTCTCGGGAATTTGGGGCATAAGGGGAAAGAGTGACCCTAAGGGAACTCTTACAGTACACAGCACCGGAGAGAAAGCAAATTTGGCAAGGTACGACTGAGCAGAGCAGTGGGATAATTTGCAAAGGAGCAGTCCAGTGTTATCTTCACTCAATCCAGAAGCTGAGCTCCTGCAGTGGTGTCAGGATTCAAAGTGACATAGGGCAGGTGGAAACTGCTGAATGTGTAAGTACAGATGGCAAGGAATTGTACCACTATTATTGCTTATAATTTGTAAAGTCTTTATTTTGTGGTTTATAGTTTGAAAAAGCTACATTCCATTTTAATATATCCAGTAAGGAGGAAAGATTCTAAGAGAGGGATAAACCAACCAAGGCCAACCAAGGAAGTTAATGAGAATATAAAGTCGAAAGTAAAGAGCCAATAAGGAGACAAAAGTCAATGATAGCCCCAAAGACTGGGATAAAGAAGACAGAGAAAATAAACCATCAGGGCTAACCAGTGAGGAATATGAAAACGGACAATAAGAGCTTGTTTAAATATATACAAAAAAAGGGAGATGTCCAAATGAACAAAGGCCCCTGGGGAGACAGCGGTGAATTATGTATATTACGGAAATTGCAGGGTAATTAAACAGATATTTTGTATTAGTCTTTACACTGAAAGATACTTTGAACATTCTTACAATAGAATACAGGGGAAGAATTAAGTTCAATCATCATCATTAGAAATGTAGTATTAGACAAATTAATGGGGCTAAAGGCAGATAAGTCCCTTAGACCATCCTAGAATCCTAAAAGAAATAGCTGCAGAGATAGTGGGTGCATTGGCTGTAATTTTCCAAAAATCCTTGGATCTTGAAGAAGCACCAGAGGATTGGAAAACTGCCAACATGACACCCCAATTCAAAATGGGAAGAAGGCAAAGAGTGGATAATTATAGACTGATTAGCCTCACATCTATTGTTGGAATCAAATATTTAGTAATATTTGAGAATTAAGGAAGTAATAGAAGGACATTTGGAAAATCATGATCTAATAAAGCATGGTTGGCATGGTTTCATGAAAGGGAAGTCTTGTCTGGTTAATTTATCTGAGTTTTCAAGGAAGTCTCAACTACCGTGGATAGAGAGGAACCAGTAAATGTGTTGTATTACGACTTTCAGGAAGCATTTGACAAGGTATCTCATAAAAGGTTTAGTCATAACAGCCTATGGTGTTGGAGGTAGTATATTAGTATGAATTGGCTAATGGTCAGGAAACAGCGAGTGGAGATAAGGTGCTCTTTTTCAGGTTGGCAATGTGTTCCACAGGGATCAGTGCTAGCACTGCAACCGTTCACAATATATATTAATGACTTGGAGGAAGGCAACATAAATATAGATGGAAAGCCAAGTTGAGAAAGGGCTACAAACAATTTATAGAGAGATGTTAGGGTAAGAAAGTGGAAAAAGTTGGCAAATGGAGTATAATGTATGAAAATGTCAAGTTGTTCATTTTGGAAGAGAGAACAAAAGAATGGAGTATTATTTAAATAGAGAAAATAGAGAAAAACTGCAGAAAGTTGCAACACTAAGGGACTTGTGGGTACTTGTGCTTGAAAGACAGGTGCAGCAGGTAATCAGGAAGGCTAATAGAATATTGGCCCTCATTTCAAGGGGGTTCAAGTATCCAAGTAGGGAAGTCTTATTGCAAGGTGTTGGTGAGACTATACCTAGAGTACTGTGAGCTGTTTTGGTCCCCTTATTTAAGGAAAGATATTGTTTCCTTGGAGGCAGTTCAGAGGAGGCTGACGAAGATGATCCCTGGTTTCAAGGGATTGTCTTATAAGCAGAAGTTAAATAGGTTGGGACTCTACTCACTGAAGTTTAGAAGAATGAGAGGTGATCTCATGAAACATATTGGATTCTTAAAGGGCTTGATAGGGTAAACGCTGATAGGATATTTACCCTCTTGGGAGAATGTAAGACCAGAGGGCATAGACTCAAAATAAACTAATTTAATACCAAGATAAACCAAGCTAAGACTGAGACAAGAAGGAATTTCTTCTCTCAGACGGTTGTGAGTCTTTGGAACTCCTTGCCAGAGAGAGCAGTGGGGTAAGATAGAAAGATTCTTGATCAGTAGGAGAATCAGGGTTACAGGGAAAAGGCAGGAAAGTCTCTAGACTTAAGGAACGTTGGATCAGCCGTGATCATATTGAATGGCAGAGCAGGCTCGTGGGGCCAAACAACCTATTCCTGTTCCTACTTCTTATAGTCAAATGGTGTTAATACTTATTAACACATTCACTTGTTAATGTAATGCCTGAATACTAAAACAGGACACAATGTGCAGGAACGCTTTTCCTACTCATTCCTGAAACAATAAATATCAGGAAGCAAAATGGGCCTTGTTCCAGGTTAATTAAATGGCATTTTGATGCAGCTGAGTGGCATTTGATTTATTTTTTCACTCAGGCAAAATTGATGAAAGCACTGGACTGAACTGCTGGAGGAGTCTAAAGGTTTCTGCTGATTTCAAGATAGCAAAAAATTTGATTATCCTATGGAAGTATCGGGACACTATGCAGTGTCACTTACTCTTCAGCATGAGAGGGTTATGGAGTAGCAGGGGCAGTTAGAAAAGCTGAACAAGGAGTGAAGGGAAGGACAACACTCATTAGAAGGCTGTTCTCTGAATGGGTTGTGTGGGAGCACCAATGCTAACATTTGATGACCCAGGAACATTTCTTCAGGAGGCTTTTTGTAGAGATTGTAGTGAGGCCAGCCAGGTGGAATATGATAAGTTCCCTGATTTGTCCCAATCAGGGAGCCCTGGCTGACAGATAAGAACAAGGGCGTCAGACATCCTGTTTACTCTGAGAGCTAGCTCTGAGAGAGCTGGATCAGTGTTGAGGACTCTCCATGTGTAAATGAAAGGGTGACTTGGTGACAGGATACTGGCTTCTGTCGAGTTATTTAAGTGGCAACAAGAGAAAAGCACACTCCTAGAGTGGTGGGCGTGTGGAATGTGCTGCCGGCAGTGGTACTGGAGTCAGATACTTTAGAGAGTTTTAAGCGGCTCTTGGATAGGCACATGGGTGATAGTAAAATGTAGGGTATGCAGGGTAGTTTGATCTGAGTAGGATAATAGGTCAGCACAACATTGTGGACCGAAGGGTCCGTACTGTGCTGTACTGTTCTATGTTCTAAAGAAATTCACCCACAACAGTTGACTTTGAGTTGAGGTAAGCATTTCTGGCATTGCACCGTTATCTGGGAAGCTTGACTTGTTCAACTCTGCTGTCAAAGACTGAACCCAGTATGTGCAAAGAATGTGTTATTTTTCTAGGCAAATGACTCTGGAGCAGATGAAAAGCAACAAGTAATTCTCCTGTCAGCTTTTGGACCCGCAGCTTTTCCCATTCTCCGGCATATATATCAATCTTTTCCTACTTACAATCAGTTCTGAAGAAGGATCACTGGACATTAACTCTGCTTTCTCTCCACAGATGTTGCCACATCTGCTGAGTTTTTCCAGTAATTTCTTATTTGTTTCTGATTTTGGGCATCCGCAATTATTTGTTATTTTTTCACAAAATTGTGGTATTCGGTATTCCAGAAAGAATTGGATTATGACTTAAATAGGAACAATTTTCAGTGTTACCAGGAAAAGGTAAGAGATTGGCACGAAGTTAAAATGCTCAGAGGGAGGTGCAGACACAATAGATTCATAGATTCATTGACTCATACACTGTAGGAAAAGGCCCTTTGGCCCATCAGGTCTGCACCATTATAACTACCACTAAAGATGTTCCAATCTCAATTTTGTACACTTTTCCCATGTCCTTGAATTTTATGATATTTCAGGTACTCATCCAAATATTTTTTAAAGGTTGTAAGGTTACCGGCCTCCACTACCTTCCCAGGCAGTACATTCCAGATTCCCACCACCAAATGAATGGAAAAGTTTTCTTTAGCAAATCTCCCCTGTATCTCCTCCCCCTTACCCTAAAACTATACCCTCCTGTGATTGACTCCTCAACTCAGGGGAACATCTGCTCTCTATTCACCCCTGTCCAGAATCTTATACATCTCAATCATGTCTCCCTTCAGTGTTCTCTGCTCTAAAGAAAACAATCCAAGCCTATCTAGGCTGTCCTAAAATCTCAATTTCTCCATCCCAGGGAACATTCTGGTGAACCTCCTGTGTAACCCCTCTGGTGCTATCGCGTCCTTCCTGTAGTGAGGTGACCAGATCAATACCTCAGCTGTGGCCTAATCAACAGTTTATATACAACTCCAACATTACCTCCTTGTTATTATACTCTATGCCATGACTAATGAAACCAAGTGTCCATATGCCTTCTTAACGATCCTATTCATGTACTCGGCTGACTTCAGGGATCTGTGAATAATTACCCAAGATCCCTCTGGTCCTCTAAGCTATCCAGTGTCCTGCCATTCATTAAACACTCCCTCATCTTGTTTGTTCTTCCAAAGTGCATCACCTCACACTTATTAGGGTTAAATACCCTGCCACTGGTCTGCCCATCTGACAAACCCATTTATATCTTCCTGTAGCCTATAACCATCTTCTTCACTACTAACTACTCTACCAATCTTGGTGTCATCTGCAAATTTGCTTAACATTCCCCCTACATTTTCATCCATATTATTTAGGTATATAACAAACAAAAAGGATTCTCGTACTGATCAAAACCGAAAGAACTGTGTATGCTGTAAATCAGGAACAAAAACAAAGTTGCTGGAAAAGCTCAGCAGGTCTGGCAGCATCTGTGAAGCTAAAAACAGAGTTGATGTTTTGGGTCTGGTGACCCTTTCTCAGAAGTTCTGAGGAAGGGTCACTGGACCCAAAACGTTAACTCTGTTTTTAACTTCACAGATGCTGCCAGACCTGCTGAGCTTTTCCAGTAACTTTGTTTTTGTTCCTAATACTGATCCTTGTGTCCTATGACTAAGTCAGTTTCTGATCCATCTCAACAAGTTTCCCTCAATTCCATGTGCATTAACCTTCTCAATCAGTCTCCCATGCGGGACTTTGTTAAAAACTTTGCTAAAATCCATATAAACTACGTCAACTGAACTTCCCTCATCCACACGCTTGATCACATTTCCAAAAAATTTTAACAAATTTATTAGGCATGCTCTCCCTCTGACAAAGCCATGTTGACTATCTCTAATTAACCCATGCCTTTCCAAGTCGGTATTAATTTGCTCCTTCAGAATTTTCTGCAATAGTTTCCCAATGTGAGACTGACCAGTCTGTGATTTCCTGGTTCAGCTCTACCATCCTTCTTGAAAAGTAGAACCACTTTAGCTATCTTCCAGTTCTCTGGCACTTCCCTCAGAAGTGGAATTAAAAATTTGTTTCAGCGCCTCTGCAATTTTCTGTCTCACCTCCAATAGCAGCCTGGGATGCAATTCATCCAAGCTAAGGGATTTGTCCATTTTTAAGCCTGATAGAGCCTCCAATACCTCCCCATTTCCTATGTCAAACTGTGTAATTTCCTTATAGTCCCTTTTCCTGAATTCCATATCTATGTTCTCCTTTTCCACTCAGGCGTTGCCCTCTTGGTCCCTAATGGGCCCTCTTACAATACCTATTTCCCTGGTTAACCTCGTCCCTTTAATGTGGAGGTGCCAGTGTTGGACTGGGGTGGACAAAGTCAGAAGTCACATGACACCAGGTTACCGTCCAACAGGTTTATTTGAAATCACAAGCTTTCGGAGCACGTGATTTCAAATAAACCTTGTTGGGCTATAACCTTGTGTTGTGTGACTTCTGACTTCATCTCTTTAATGTCATTATAAGATATTCTAGGATTTTCTCTAATCCTGTTTGCAAGTCCTTTTTGATGCCCCCTTTTAGCTCTTCTAATTGCTTTCTTAAGTTCCCCGCTGTACTTCCTGTATTCTTCTACGGCTGCAGCTGAATTCTCCCTTTGGACTTGCTGAAAGCCCTTCTCCTCTTTACCATCCAGTTCTGAATTGTCTTAGACATCCAGGGTTCTCTGAACTCATTGCTCCTACATTTGTCTCTGATGGGTACATATTGGACCTATACTCTCCCCAGTTCATTTTCTGAATGCGCCCCAATACTCTACTGTAGACTTACCCGCAACTTCCCAGTCAACTTTGGCCATTTTCTGCCTTATTTTGATAAAATCTGCCTTCCCCAATCCAAAGCCATCTTTTTCAGACCATCATTTTACTTGTCCAGAACAAATTTGAGCCATACCATGTTATGGTTGCTATCACTAAAATATTTCCCCACTGCCACATTGAACACTTGTCTGGCTTCTTTCCCCAGAACCAGATGCAGCACTGCGCTGGCCCTTCTTGGGCCTTCTGCATATTGATGCAAAATGTTTCCCTGATACATTTCAAGAAATCCACCCCCTCTAAACCCTTAACACTATGATTACCCCAATTTACGTTGGGAAGTTGAAATCCCCGAGTATAATTACTTTTACACACCTCTGTGAACTGTCTACTCCTCTATTTCCCGCTGACTCTTTAGAGGCTTATGATACACTCCAAGTAAAGTGGCTGCCCCCTTCCATTCCTAAGTTCTACCCACAAAGCCTTGAAGACCATTTCAGATATCATCTCTTCTTATTGCAGTAATTGACTCCTTAATTAATAGTGCTACACCACCACGCATTTCACACTCTCCTCTGTCTCGCCCAAAATCCTATACTCCAGAATGATGAGTTGCCAGTCTGACCCTTCTCTCAACCATGTTTCTGTGATGACAACAATATCATTAAAGACCATCCAGTCCTGCCGTAATCTCTTGACAATCAACATAGCTGAACTCACTGTAACTTGCTTCCTTTGCTGTCCTGAATGATCTCTTTCCACACTGTAACTTTGTGATTCTGTGAAAATAATAACATTTTTTATCTTCTGTACAACTAAAAATATTACCTCTGCAATTTAAAAAATCTAATACAACTATTGCTTCCCACCCTTCTGTCTTGGAGTTCTTTTCATGAGGTTTTCTTATTGATTCATAGAATGAGGATGTCACTGGCTAGGCCAGCATTGTTGACCATTCCTAATTGCCCAGAGGGCAGTTAAGAGTCAACCACATTGATGTGGGTCTGGAGACACATATAGGTCAGTATGGCAGTTTCCTTTCCCAAAGGACATTAGTGGACCAGATGGGATTTTCCCAACAATTGACAATGGATTCATTAATCTAGACATTTATTGAATTCAAATTCCAGTATGGCCCATGGCAGGATTTGAACCCAGGTCCCCAGAACATGACCTTGAGTCTCTGGATCAACAGTAATACTGCTAGGCCATTGCCTCCCTTCACTGAGGGTATTAAAATAAGCACCTTCAAAACAGAACAGGAAAAGAACAGGAGAAAAGGGTAACAACAGAAGAAAGCAGAATAACACCAAAATACCAAAGCCATCTATTCAGAGGTAATCTTCTAAAAGAGTCTGTCAGGCACAAGCAGTGAATTCTACCCACAGTCTAATACATAAACTGTTTCACTCAAACTAACTTACTCTTTCACCAGTGGAATCTTGGCAATTGTGTTTAAATCTTCTCCAGTGCTTTCGCTCATGGCCTGAAACTTTCTCCACCTGTTCGAATAACTTCTCCATGATTAAAATGTCTAGCTGAAAATCATCATCATACTTGTCCGTTGTCCAGATGTTGTCTTTTCCCAAGATCCTGTCTTTTGGAATAGTGATCCAGTTCACTTTTTTGAATTTGGATTTCTGAAGACTTGGAGAAGATGGTGACTGAAATGGTGATGATGGTGGTGGCAGTGGTGGTGGTAGTACTGGTGGTGGTGGTGGTGCTGGTGGCGGTAGTACCATTGGGTGGTTTTCATTTTGTGACGGAGCAGTACTGACATTGTGGATTGAAGGAAATGGTGTTGAAGGAGAGAGAGGGGAAGGTGTGGAAAGTTCAATCGATTCAGCATATTTGGTTGCCACTGTCATTTCCATAATCATCTCATTATCACCATTTGGTCAGAAGCACCAATGACAGTGTCCACCATCAGGATGCAAATTAGTCAGTATACTGACATGCAAGACTCCATTATCATTCTATGTGTGGAAAACCTTGACATTTACAGTTTCCCAGTTGCCACATGAATTTCCTTATTTAATGTGATGATTGATACTTCAATTGATGATTGATACTTCCATCCTTCAAGAAGGGAAAAGACAGATTACCAACAAAGTATTCAGCTTCCTGAGATTTAAGTTATTGTTCAATACTTGATGTCCAAAATAGATATATCTGAAAAACTAGGTTTTAAGAGAAATGTAACTGTTCTATTTGGACTGTTGCATGCTACAAATTAGTTTGTCATTTAAAGAAGGAACAGAGTGAAATTTTGTACAATTGATCCAGAGAGCAATGGAAGACATATTCAGTTCTACATATGTTAATACAGAAGACACTGTGTTCACAAGAGGAAAGAAGGTGTAAACAAATTGCAACAAAAATAAAATACTGCAGATGCTGAAGATTTGAAATAAACACAGAAAGTGCTGGTGAAACTCAGCAGGTTTGGCAGTCTCTGTGAAAAGTCAACCAGGGTTAATATTTTGAATCAGATGACTGTTTTTTGGAATAGCTCAGGTCCAAAAAGAATTATTGGACTAGAAATATTACCTGTTTCTCTCTCTACAGTTGCTGCTGTGTTTCTCTCACAATTTCTATTTTTAGTTATGTACATATACTGCTTCTGTTTCAACTTGGTAACATGGGTGACAGTTATTCTCTGGGTTGTTCTGTAGGATATTGTAATGACCAACCTGAATGAACTTGCCTGGTTTAAAATGTAAACAAAGCTTGGCAGTTAATTGTCAATCATTATTAAGGGGTGCATTCTCTGTTGTAAACCTCAACCAATCAGGATCCATGTGTTAATCATTCAGAACTCTCCTCTCATAGAGTACGATGCTGTCAATTCTACGCTTTGGAGCTTCTTCTGAATTCTTCTTCAGAAAAGATGAGTACAAGGTGGAAAGCTTTGTCAAAGCATGTCTTTTTTCAGGAATATTCAAGTTCTGTACTATTAGGACTACTGTAGGACTATTAAAAACTAATGATTGTACAACTTTCTTAACTGATAAAAAAAACTATCACAAATATTTCAAAGTATAATTTCCTGGAACGGGGACGCAGACCCTTATTCTCCAAAAAGACCTGGTGACAAAACTTTGAATGTCCTTTCAATAAATGCCAAGGTAAAAGGCTTGCTGGGCCATGTTGGACAGCACCAAGGTGATACACATTACACAAAGGGTTCAGTTTTTTTGAGTGAAAGCCTTTCCTGTTCATGATATTTAATGGGTTAACATTTGGGACCCTGTGTATTGCGGGTATTCTGTAAATTGCTTCCTGCTTTGTGAGAATCCATATTTTGTACAGCTAGATACCTTTTTTTGGTTCCATTACTAAAGATATATATTGTGTAGCCCTCCATAATTGAATACGGAAACAAATGAAGAGCAATTCCTGACTAATGCAGCAATTCTCACTTAATCCTGTCTGGAAGCACTAAGTAGCAAAGAATTTTAAGGCATGATTAGTACGTACAATAAAAATACACGAACTTGTATCTATACAATACCTTTAAATTTAGTAAACACCCTGGAGGGGTGCAAACAAATCTGACACTGAACCACATCAGGAGATACCAGGAAAGATGACACAAACCTGGTTAAAACAGATGTTTTTAAGCAGTGCTTTAAATGCAACAGAGAGAAAGAGACTTGAAGAGGTTTAAGAAAGCAATTCTAGAGTATTAGGGTCTTGGCAACTGAAGTCATAGCTGTTTCTGGTGCAGCAGTTAAAATTAATATTTAACAGACCACAACTGGAGGGGTACAGATATCCTGGAGAACTGCAGAGTTGGAGGAGATTACAGAGACATGGAGGGGCAAGACAATGGAGGGATTTGAAAACAAGAGTGAGAATTTTAAAATCAAGGAGTATGTGATCATCGGCCATCTCAGCTGCCTATCTTAACCGTTGCAACCTTCTAGTTTTCTATGTGAGCTCTCACTAATGGAGTAAATTTTAATTCTCAAAGGACCATTATTTTTGTTTGGGTCTCATTCATAGTCTCAACCTTCAATGCCTCCAATGGTCGAATTCAGATACTCCAAACTTTGTTCCTGTAAGCCTAAGGGACCAACTTGTACACACTAAGAATTGCCACCTCTGCCCTTTCATAAGTTATATTTCATAAGCTTCCTCAGTTTGGAAGTCATAAATCTTATAAGCGCTGCCTGTCAACCTTTTTTGCATGAGCAGTATAGTTTTCATTCAGCAACCTCCTCTGCTTAGTTAGCTTTATAAAAATAAAGATGAAAAATGCCTCAGCAACTGATTCATCAAATTTTGGGAGGGTTTGCACAAATATAAACAGTTCTCCACTGGCTCTTGGATTAGACTCAGATCTTTCCTCACCAGAATATTCCCTGGCATCAGATCACTTCTTTCATATATCCAACCTTTTAGGTGTTTTCCTAATCAGTGCTCCGAGATGTTACTATAAACTTCTACAGCAGGTAGGATGTGAATCTGGGTTTCCTGGTTCAGAGGCAGGGACACTACCACTGAGACACAAGAGCTCTTAAGGTCCAACCTTTCAAGCTGATATTCTCTCTGTCATTTTCCCTCACTTCAAATTCTAGCTCT
>NC_063345.1:37890700-37901355 GCF_021869965.1 Rhincodon typus
CGGGCCTAGACCCTTTTTTTTTCTGAAGAAGGGTCTAGGCCCGAAACGTCAGCCTTCCTGCTCCTCTGATGCTGCTTGGCCTGCTGTGTTCATCCAGCTCTACACCTTATTATCTCAGATTCTCCAGCATCTGCAGTTCCTGCTATCAGTTGGATACACAGGTATTTTTTACTGGCGAAGGTTACTAGATTAAGAAAAACAAGACTATTTGGAGGGCCCTGTTGTGGTGCAGTGTTCCTTCCCCTAGACCTAGAAGCCTGGGTTCAAATCCTACCTGCTGTAGAAGTATGTAATAACATATCTGAACAATTTGTTTAGAAAAAATGTCATAAAGAAAGACTAGTTGTAGGGCCCTCTTGTGGCACAGTGGAAGTGCTGAGTGTGATAACTCTTCCAAATGTAAGGAAAAAAAAAAGGCTGTTTGGGGGTTCTTCTCGTGCAGTGGTAGAATCCCTACCTTTGAATCAGGCTTAAAGTCCCACCTGTGTAATAACATCTCTGTACAGGTTGATTAGAAAATAAGTTAAGAAAAACAGTAGTTGGGAGGCACTTCTGGTACAGTGGTAGTGTTCCTACCCCTGAGCCAGCAGGCCCAGGTTCAAGTTCCATCTACTCCAGAGGTGTGTCATAACTTCTCTGAATATGTTGATCAGAAAATAAATTTTAAAAAAGGGGAAAAATGAAAAGCAAAATAAAAGTCATGGCAATTTTGGTGGTGGAAAAGTTGCTCAGTTGTGCATGATAGCCCTTCTGAGTGTGGCAAAAAGAAAAAAAAACAAGGCTAGTTGGGCTTTTGATGGTTTGCATTGCCCATAATGGCTTTGATTGCAGTATTTAACTGGCTATGTGGGCGGTTAGGAATTTTTTTAAAAACCAAGCAAGACTAATTCACTGCTTTTCATAATTCATATAAAAGATTTGGATGTGAGCAAAGGAGACAAATGACACCAAAATTGGACATGTAGTGGACAGCAACGAAGGTTACCTCAGAATACGACGCAATCTTAATCAGACTAATTGGTGCTGTTAACAGGCACTGTATGTCAATTGGATACACAAGTATTTTGACCAGTTGTGGTTACTAGTTTAAAAACAACGAGACTAGTTGGACGGCTCTCTTTATGTCATAGTGGTAGTGTCCATACTTCTGGATCAAGATGCTAGGGTTCAAGTCCCACCTGCTCCAAAGGTGGGAGGAGTGGTAGATGGAGTTTCATTTAGATAAACATGAGGTGCTGCATTTTGGAAAGGCAGATCAGGGCAGAACTTATACACTTAATGAACAATATGTAATGGAACTAACGAGGGAGGAAGCTATCCCAGATCTGGTCCTGTGTAATGAGACAGGGATAATTAATGATCTCGTAGTTAGGGATCCTCTTGAAAGGAGTGATCACTGTATGGTTGAATTTAGAATACAGATGGAAAGTCAGAAGATAAAATCCAATACCAGGGTCCTGTGCTCAGACAAAAGAGACTACAATAGGATGAGGGAGGAGTTGGCGAAAGTAAACTGGAAACAAAAACTCTATGGTGGGACAGTGGAGGACTTTCAAAGCAATTTTTCAAAGTGCTCAGCAAAAGTATATACCGGTGAAAAGGAAGGACTGTAGGAAAAGGTGTAATCAGCCATGGATGTCGAAGGAAATAAAGGAAGCTATCAAATTGAAAGATAAGGCATACGAAGTGGCAAAGACAGTGGGAAACTAGAAGATTGGGAAAACTTTAAAGTTCAACAGAAAGCCACAAAAAGGCTTTAAGTAAGACAGATTATGAGACTAAACGAATTCAGAATATAAAGATAGATAGCAAAAGTTTCTACAAATATATAAAACAAGAAAGATTGGCTAAGGTAAACATTGGTCCTTTACAGGATGAGATGGGGAATTTAATAACGGGAAATGAGGAAATAGCTGAGGCATTGAACAAGTGTTTTGTTTTGGTCTTCACGTGAAGGACACAAATAACTTACCAGTAATTGATGACAAAGAGACTGAGGTAGGTGAGGACCTTGACATGATCATTATCACAAAAGAGTTAGTGTTGCGCAAGCTATTGGAGGTAAAGGTAGAAAGGTCTCCTGGCCTTGATGGAATGCAGCCCAGGGTACCAAAAGAGATGGCGTGAGTAATAGCAAATACACTTATGGTAATTTTTCAAAATTCACTGGGCTCTGGGACAGTTCCAGCAGATTGGAAAACAGCCAATGTGATTCCACTCTTCAAGAAAGGAGGTAGACAAAAATAGGGAAATTATAGGCTAGTTAGCTTAACTTCTGTAGCGGGGGAAATGCTTGAATCTATCTTCAAGGAAGAAATAGCAAGACATCTAGATAGAAATTTTCCCATTGGGTGGACGCAGCATGGATTCATGAAAGCCAGTCATGCTTGACTAACTTGCTGGAATTCTATGAAGACATCACAAGCGTGGTGGACAACAGGGACCCAGTAGATGTGGTGTGTCTGGATTTCCAAAAGGCATTCGACAAGGTGCCACACAAAAGGCTGCTGCATAAGATAAAGGTGCACAGCATTATAGGCAATGTATTGGCATGGATTGAGGTTTGATTAACTAACAGGAAGTAAAAGGTGGGGATAAATGAGTGTTTTTCTGGTTGGTGAACAGTGACGGTGGTGTTCCTCAGGGGTCAGTGTTGGGACTGCAATTGTTTACAATTTACATAGATGATTTGGAGTTGGGACCATGTGTAGTGTGTCAAAGTTTGCAGATGACACTAAGATGAGTGGTAGAGCAAAGTGTGCAGAGGACTCTGAAAGCTTGCAGAGGGATATAGATAGTTTAAGTGACTGGGCAAAGGTCTGACAAATGCAATTCAATGTTGATAAATGTGAAGTCATCCATTTTGGTAGGAATAACAGTAAAAGGGACTATTACTTGAATGGTAAAAAATTGCAACATGCTGCCATGCAGAGGGACCTGGTGTCCTTGTGCATGAATCGCAGAATGTTGGTTTGCAGGTACAACAGGTAATTAAGAAGGCAAATGGAATTTTGTTCTTCATTGCTAGAGGGATTGAGTTTAAAAGCAGGGAAGTTATGTTACAGCAGGTGCTGGTGAGGCCACACCTGGAGTATTGCATTCAGTTTTGTTCTCTTTACTTGAGAAAGGATGCACTGGCACCAGAGAGGGTGCAGAGGAGATTCACTGGGTTGAGAATGTTGGCTTATGAGGAGAGACGGAGTAGACTGGGATTATATTAATTGGAATTTAGAAGAATGAGAGGATGGGGGATCTTATAAAAACATATAAGCTTAGGAGGGGAATAGATGAGATAGAAGCAGGGAGATTGTTTCCACAGGTGGGTGAAATTAGAATAAGAGGGCATGGCCTCAAAATTAGAGGGAGCAGATTAAGGACTGAATTGAGGAGGAACTTCTTCACACAATGGGTTGTGAATCTGTGGAATTCCCCGCCCAGTGAAGCAGTTGAGGCTTCCTCACTGAATGTTTTTAAAGCTAAGGTGGTTAATTTTTTGAACAGTAAAGGAATTAGGGGTTATGGTGAGAGGTTGGTTAAGTGGAACTGAGGCCAAGAAATGATCAACCATGATCTTATTGAATGGTGGAACAAGGCTCGAATGGCCAGATGGCCTACTCCTGTTCCTGGTTCTTATGTTCTTATGTTCTTATGATTGCCCTTAATGGGATTTGCACATAAATTGATCACTTGGAAAATATGAGTGATATACCAGTGATGGTTAATAGGTGGAACAAATACAATGGGTGCCTGGTGATGGGAAAACAAACTGTTCACTTGTGTAAGAGAACTTCTGGATACAAAAAAACAAACTAGTTGGAGGACTGTTGTGGTGCAGTGATAGTGTCCCTACCTTTTGACTAGGAGACCTGTGTTCATGTCCTATCTGCTTCAGAGATGTTTCATGACATCTCTGATACAGGTTGAGAAAAAGACATGACTTGTTGAATGCAAAAGTACAAGACTAGTTGGGACCAAATCTACATTGGTTGTGGGCAATTGCATTCCTCTTTTAATAATTTGAAAAAATCTTTTGTGGTGCTTTTGGTTGTACTTCAGCCCCATGCTTCTGATTTTTGTGTATCCAATGTGGAGGGATGTGGCCAGGTCAGAGGACCTCCTCGTGGGGCTGCTCCTGGGCCTAACTAGGTTGGTTATTACCGGGTCCATGCAGTGGGCTGTGGACGAGTTCATATCTGCTGACCCTTTGCCCTCTTCTACAGTTATGTTCATACCCAGATGTCACTGGAGTAGGAGCCCGTAGAGTAGTTGAATGCTCTTGATGCCTTTAGACAGAGGTGGGCACAGCAAGGGATACAGTGCTTTATTTCCCCCGCCAATTCCATTTTGATTGAGACCCCTCCCTCTCCCCTTCCCCTTCCCCCTCCCCATCACCCTTGACTTTGATGGTTTGCAATGTCCTTAATGGGCTTTCCATACAATTTTATCATTTGGGCAAGACGGGTGATTTCCTGATGGTAGTTATTAGAGCAAAAAAAACATGGATGATGGGAAAAAAAAACATTCAGTTGCCTACAAGAGCACTTCTGAATGTAGAAAAAAAATCAGAAAAAGAGAAAAAAATGGATTTCACCCCTTCCAACTCCTTCTTGATTTAACCATCTCCCTGTCTCCCTACCTCTCCCTCACCTTTGACGTTATTGCATTGCCATGAATGGGGTCTATATGTAAACTGAACAATTTGAAATATAAATGATTTAGTGGTGGTGGTTAATAGATGAAAAATACCACGAGTGATTTAATGATGGGAAATGTCATTTGGTATTGTGTGATAGTACTTCCAGATATTACCAATGAATCAGGATGCACTCCATATTTTAAAATATATTTTGCACAAAAAAGGGGTTTCACCCCTTCCAATCCCTTTTGAATTAGCCCCC
Organism: Rhincodon typus; assembly: GCF_021869965.1. Taxonomy (NCBI): domain Eukaryota; kingdom Metazoa; phylum Chordata; class Chondrichthyes; order Orectolobiformes; family Rhincodontidae; genus Rhincodon; species Rhincodon typus. Next base: position 37,895,599 of record NC_063345.1, read on the forward strand.
TCCCACCTCTCTCTCTCTCTCTCTCTCCCTTTTCCTCTCCCTCACCTTTGATGTCTGCTTTGCGCTTAACAAGCTTAGCATGTAAATTAATAAACTGGAAAAACATGGGTGGTTCACGTTGTGGTTAATAGCACAAACTTTCCACAGGTGATTTGGCAGTAAGCAAGAAAATCATTCAAAAACAAAAACAGAAATTGCTGGAATAGCTCAACAGTTCTGACAGCTGGTAATGTTCTGAGGAAGGGTCACTCAAACTGAAACGTCAATTATTATTTCTCTCCACAGATGCTGCCAGACCTGCTGAGCTTTTCCAGCAATTTCTGTTTTTGTTTTTGATTTACAGCATCCACAGTTCTTTCAGTTTTTATTCAGAAGAAAACCATTCAGTTGTGTGTAAGAGTACCTCTGGATATATATAAAAAAACTAGTTGGCCCCAAAGAGGCTTTGCATGTAAATGAACTAATTGGAAAATACCAGTGACTTAATGGTGTGGCTAATAGATGAAAATTGCTACAGACGATTTGGTAATGGGAAAAGCTGTTTGGTTTTGTGTGATAGCACTTCCATATGTAAAAGAAAAAAGATCAAGGCTAGTTGAGCAGCTGTTGGGATGCACTGGTAGTGTGCCTACCTCTCAGCCAGGAGGCCCGGGTTCAAGTCACACCTGCTCTGGAGGTGCTTAATGACATCTCTGATAAGGCAGATGTAAAAGAAATAAGAATAGTTGAACATACAGCACTAACAGTAATTTGGTAGAGTTTAGCTATTAGAACAGATATTCCTAGAATGTAGGAACAACAGCAGGTTATTCAGCCCTTTGAGCCTGCACAGCTATTCAGTATGATCCTCACTGATCATGCAACTCAGTACCCAGTTCCTGCTTTTCCCCCATATCCTTCTATTCTTTTAGGCCTAAGAACTTTATTTATATATACAATGCTCCACTATTGCTTTCTGCCCCTTGCTTTTTCTAAACTCAACGCATACAGATGCTACTTCACCTGAGCTAATATCCTTCCCTCATTGTTGTGTTAATTTTCTCTTTAACCAATAATTTCAGCCCATCTCTTTTTCCTTTTTGAGTGTCCTTTCTAAAAATGAAATACCCTTGGAAATTCAGTTCCCTTTCCTGGTCACCCTGCAACCATGTCTCTGTAATCCCAAATATATCATACTCATTTATTTTTATTTGCATGACTAATTTATCCACTCTATTGTGAATGCTCCACGCATTAAGGTATAAGACCTTATCTTTTTAACATTTTTAGTTCTGTTTACGTCATCTCGCACAATGGCTCTGTTTGATTCATGCCCTTGAATTCTCTCCCTGCCATTTTTCTTTTTTCTCATTCTATCTTTTGTTTTTGGCCTTCTTTCCCTGACTTCTCTTTCCCTGTATAGGTTCCCATTCACTTGCCATTTTAGGATCAACCCTTCCAACCTCACTAAGAAATATTCCCCAAGGACATCAGTTCTGGTCCTGCCCAAATGCAACCTGTCCAGTTTATACTGGTCCCACCTCGCCCAGAATCTGAAACCCTCTCCCTTGCACCGACCTTCCAGCAGGTATTCATCTGATATATCCTATTATTTCTACTCTGACTTGTACGTGGCACTGAGATCACTACCTTTGAGGTCCTACTTTTTAACTTGCTTTCTAACTTACTATGTTCTGTTTTTCGGTCCTCATTCCTTTTTGCACCTTTGTTGTTGGTAACAAAGTGTACTACAATCCTGGCTATTCAGCCTCCTCTTTGAGAATGTCCTTTAGCCAGTCTGAGACATCCTTGACCCTGGCAGCAAGGAAGCATCATACCAACCTGGAATCTCATTTGCAGGCACAGAAACATCTATTCCCCTTACAATTGAATCCCCTATTACTATAGCTTTCTCACACTTATTCCTACACTCCCCTGCCGCAGTGCCAACAGTTGTGCAACAAATTTGGCTATTGCTCCTTTTCCCTGAGCAGTGACTTTCCAACAGTATCCAAAGTAATATATTTGTTTTACAGGGGAATGACCACAGGGGATTCCTGCACTGACCACGTCATCTATTTTCTCTGCCTGGAGTCTTAGCTTGTGGAGAGACCACCTCTCTGTAGGTGCTATCCATGACACTCTCAGCCTCACAGATGCTCCATAGTGTCCCCAGCCACTGCTTGAGCATCTAGGGCTTGCAGCAGGAGAAACTTACTGCAAACATTCTGATCCAGGATATTAGAACTGTGTTCGATGTCCCACATAAAGCAGGGGGAGACCAGCACATCCTTGAGCACTCCTTCCATCACTTTTACCCTTTAAATTAAACCGTTAGATTGTCCTTAAAATGTTAATTACTCTTGGGCCCTTCTTCTCTGGACCTCTGGACTATTGACCTCACAGACTCTAAAGCCAAAATAAAAAACCTACAAATTATAAGTGATAAAAATAGTATACACACTCACCTGACATTACTCACACAATTAGCTGCCTCCTCTTTCTCAACTTCACCTTTTGAATCCAGACATTACAAGGAGGTTCACCTCTGGATTCACTGACAATGAGGTGGAGGTAGGCCATTTCTATGCACAGGTCTTTTCTTAACAACTCATACAATCATTATTCTGGAAAACAAATCACAATCACATTGCCCATTGAAGAGTGGAACTGGGATCTATTCTCTGTTTATCCTATTTTTCAACACTTTGGCTTTTGTTGTACTCTGTGGATGGAGAAATCTGTCCTTTTCCAACAAAATAGTTTGAGGTTCTCCTGAAATAGTAGGAACTGCAGATGCTGGAGAATCTGAGATAACAAGGTGTAGAGCTGGATGAACACAGCAGGCCAAGCAGCATCAGAGGAGCAGGAAGGCTGACGTTTCGGGCCTAGACCCTTCTTCAGAAAAAGGTCTGAGCATTTAATGTGTTCTGAATAATCAGCAGCTTTTCTGCTTAATAAACATGCACTAAAACTAACACTGCTGCGTAAGCGGGATAGCTACCCTGAAAGAACTCTTCCAGTGGGTGTATAGCTGTGGCTGGTTGAGAGCTTGTTTGGCAATACAATAGGAACTTAGATGAACATGAAACTTGTTCACAGGCTTAATGATAATATATAACTTTATTGTGTGTTCTGTAAAGGTCACTTACTTTGACATTTTACAGTTAAAATAATCTCATCAAGCTCATGGATATTCTAAAATGGATTATATCAGGAAAAGTAACGTGTCTCTTTTGAGTAATTGAGCTGCATAACTCAGTATTGCCATAAAATCAAGTTGCATGTCCTGTGCAGTTACCTATTTAAAGCAGTAATTTAATTGATTACGAATAAAGAAAATCGTGCATATATGTTTTCAGAAACTCTACACTGTGATAGTGGAGATTTGAGCAGAAAGTGGAGAATTGGAATAGGGTGAGAAGGTAAAGGTGGGAGATGTGTTAGAGAAACTAGTGCTGTTCTTCTGGTCTCAAAATTTTCATTCTTCCCAAAATGTGTTAATTTGGTATCAGTTTATAGATGCCTGCTAATACTGCAATCACTTGGACACGATCATAGTGTTTCATGGAATTGGGCTGACTTTAAAGCAGTTTAAAAATGGTGGATGGGTTTCCATCATTTGACTCTGCAACATTCAGATATTACCAATGAGGTTGCAGAAGAAATGACTTATTTCAGCCATATTCAGATGTCGGTCAAGCAAAATAAACTCTCCAACAGGTTGTCAAAACAGAAACACTGCTGAACCAGGCAACTGTCCTGGAGCCTTGGAGTTCAGCCAAACTTTCATAATGAGGGCATCTGGGAACAGATTCAGCGGAAGTAGTTGCTTGGAAATCTGGGTAATAATACTCATTATGAGTTAGTTTATCGTGATGATCTTTGTCAACGGTTGAATATTTATTTGGATTGGATTAAGAAGTGCGAAGGCACTAGAGCTCTTGTTCCTGATACTATGATTGCACTCTGACAATATTGTTGCAGATCTCGCAGTATTTTACGATGAAGATTTCTGAATGGGTTTTGTTTTTGTTTGCATCATTTTAATACTTGCCATTGTTATTGCATGGATCATTACTTCTGTACTTAGTACGTACCAACTAAAAGGACACCAGGAACGATTTGCAGGCGGTGAGGGGATGTGAAGGGTTAGGGCTAGAGGACATAGCTCTATTTAATACAACAGAAATTCTCAACGATCCAAGGTGGGCCTTCTAACCAGGCCAATCCCCTTGCCCCTCCAGCGTCTGCTTCTGGGATCAGCAGGCATGATGCAATCATGTCCCTATTAAGTGCTATGTGCTGGATCTTGTTATTCAATGATTTTGTTTTTTAAATGAGGCAAAGTGGTCAATATGACTAAATTATGGTTCCGATCTGTACTAGCTCAAAGACAAGATTTGAATTTAGGGTCAGTCAAGTTGTTTCAGAACGTGTTCTGATTTCATGTAGAAATATTTGAATGTATGAGATAAACCAAAATTTAACATACTTAGAAATTCTTGTTGGAGCATCTGCCTTGACTTGGTTACAATCTGTCAGTGCTATTACTGGTGCCTTCATTATGGAAAGCAAACACCACTCTAGCAAATAGATTTTTGTTTTTGTATTAGTCTTTCTGACTCTGCCATTTCCATTCTTTGCAGAATCTCCCGTCTGTTTTATGATGCCAAGAAAATTCTTCTGTACAGCCAAACGGATGGCAACGTGGGAGCCTTTCACAACCTGTTTGAAGCTCTAAAGAAATTCAGCAATTCTACTTCAGGTGTTGTGCTCAATAATTATTCCTTCCTATTTGACTTAATCAACATTTTATTCTAAGTCTTTGCTTGCATTTATCAATACCAACAGCATGTTGTATTTGCATAATGTCTCATGTTAAAAGATCCCAAGGTGCAGGTACTCACAGGAATTTAACCAAGCAAAATTGGACAATGAATCAAATAATGAGACGTCAGGAGAAGTATGCAAAAACTTGGTCATGGAGGTGGTTTTAAGGCACTATGTCAAAGAGGAGAAAGTTAGAGAAACAAAGAGATTTAGGAAGCAATTCAAAAGTTGAATACCAGGCAGCTTGAAAGTTGGAAGTTTGCAAAGGTCTTGTAGAGTTAAAGGGCCATTTTCAAGTGCTTGTATGTTTTTGATTTTAAATTTACATTTTCTTTCATTTCCCTGTTTTTTAACTAACTAGTTCTGTTTGGGCCATGCACCATCCTGTAGCTGTGAGTACAGAATGATAACCTCCACATTACCTTGGCCTAGGATGTTCTGTAATCTGTAATCTCTGGTGGGAGGGTCCAAAGTTTGAGTTGACCTTTGACTTTTTACCACCTCTGTCTGGTGAACAACCTGGAGTTTATTGGTATCTCTCCAGTTGAGCCCAATAAAGGGCGATAACGTTCCAGGTGAAGAACCATTGCTGCAAACGTGTATCCTGTTCTGTGGCATCCAGAATCATCCAGTTGCACTGGTTAAACGTGGATCATTTGCCTCATTTTTAATGCAAGTTAATTTGGGTACTGTTACAAAATAGTCCTAGGTGCCATATTGTGTCACTAGGAGGTCGCTTATCTGGTGAGTAGAACCACTATTATTGCCAACTCTTAAATCCGTAATATCAAACATTGGTTAAACCACAGAAAGAGGTCATTCAGCCATTGTGTCCCAGTCAACTCTCTTGTCCAGCTGTAAGTCGCAACTGAGGTGATGTCATTCCTGAAGGTCTCAAAACATAGAACATAGAACAGGACAGCACAGTACAGGCCCTTCGGCCCA
>NC_063345.1:37901855-37977941 GCF_021869965.1 Rhincodon typus
TCTACACCTGCATTCCCCATGCAGATGGCCTTAAGGCCCTCCGCTTCTTCCTGTCCCGCAGGCCCGACCAGTCCCCCTCCACTGACACCCTCACCCGCTTAGCCGAACTCGTCCTCACACTCAACAACTTCTCTTTCAATTCCTCCCACTTCCTACAGACAAAGGGGGTAGCCATGGGTACCCGCATGGGCCCAAGCTACGCCTGCCTCTTTGTAGGTTACGTGGAACAATCCCTCTTCCGTACCTACACCGGCCCTAAACCCCACCTCTTCCTCCGTTACATTGATGACTGTATCGGCGCCGGCTCGTGCTCCCACGAGGAGCTCGAACAGTTCATACACTTCACTAACACCTTCCACCCCAACCTTAAGTTTACCTGGACCATCTCTAACACCTCTCTCCCCTTCCTGGACCTCTCTGTCTCCATATCGGGCAACCACCTAGAACCGATATTCATTACAAGCCCACCGACTCCCACAGCTACCTAGAATACTCCTCCTCCCACCCACCTTCCTGCAAAAATGCTATCCCCTATTCCCAATTCCTTCGCCTCCGCCGCATCTGCTCCCAGGATGAGGCATTCCACTCCCGTACATCTCAGTTGTCCTCGTTTTTCAAGGACCGTAACTTCCCCTCCTCGGTGGTCGAGAACGCCCTCAACCGTGTCTCCCACATCTCCCGCACCTCATCCCTCATACCCCGTCCACGCAATAAAAACCAAAAAAGAATCCCCCTCGTCCTCACGTACCACCCCACCAACCTCCGGATCCAACGCATCATCCTCCAACACTTCCGCCATCTGCAATCCGACCCCACCACCAAAGACATCTTTCCCTCCCCACCTTTATCTGCTTTCCGGAGGGACAACTCTCTCCGTGACTCCCTTGTCCGCTCCACACTCCCCTCCAGCTCCACCACACCCGGCACTTTTCCCTGCAACCGCAGGAAGTGCTACACCTGCTCCCATACCTCCTCCCTCACCCCCATCCCAGGCCCCAAGAAGACTTTCCACATCAAGCAGATGTTCACCTGCACATCTGCCAATGTGGTATACTGCATCCGCTGTACCCGGTGTGGCTTCCTCTACATCGGGGAAACCAAGCGGAGACTCGGGGACTGCTTTGCAGAACACCTACGCTCGGTTCGCAACAAACAACTGCACCTCCCAGTCGCGAACCATTTCAACTCCCCCTCCCATTCCTCAGACGACATGTCCATCCTGGGCCTCCTGCAGTGCCACAACGATGCCACCCGAAGGTTGCAGGAACAGCAACTCATATTCCGCTTGGGAACCCTGCAGCCCAATGGTATCAATGTGGATTTCACAAGTTTCAAAATCTCCCCTCCCCCTACCGCATCCCAAAACCAGTCCAGCTCGTCCCTGCCTCCCTAACCTGTTCTTCCTCCCACCTATCCCCTCCTCCCACCTCAAGCCGCACCTCCATCTCCTACCAACCAACCTCATCCCGCCCCCTTGACCTGTCCGTCCTCCCTGGACTGACCTATCCCCTTCCTAACTCCCTACCTACACTCACCTTTCCTGGCCCCATCCCCGCCTCTTCGACCTGTTTGTTTCCTCTCCACCTATCCTCTCCTCTATCCCTCTTCTAAAACATAAATTCTTTTGGGTCTGGGAGAAAGATAGCCACAAGGAAAGGTATTTAAATTAACCTTGTTGTGACCAATCAAGGGGACAGGTGATTAGAGAAAAGGAGCTAATTCATCACTACAAACTTGGGAACTTAACTGTTTTGGGGTATCTCATCTGGAACAGTAACAAATTGGGAACCTCCCCCAGAATCGGGGTGTAACTCTGGGTCTAAATAGCTTGGATTCATATCCTTTGCCATGCTGGAGATTCAGCCACCTCACAGCACTTTATTGCAATGAGCAATCTGTCCATATACAAACTGTGGGCATGCTGAAGGAATGCCAGCAGCCATTCATGTCACTCCCTCCTCCCATTGTGAGATCTCTTGAAGAGCATATGCAAGACATAGAAGCACAAACCATGCATGTTCAAGAAGGAGATGGATCGGGTTAAAATGCATTTTGTGATGTGCAGAAAATTGAATTGCCTGAAACTGTAATGCATCCTGCCAGATTTTCTTTGGTATGAGAACCATGAAGACTATTATGAAGAAATGATGAATCATGGGTTTGGACGAAGAAGTGAGTTCAGTTGAATGAATGTTCTGGTAGGACAGGGTACTGGGTACATGTGAAATGATGATTCTGATTTTGGAAGTATAATACACTCTCACTGACTGAGTTTGAAAACTAATTTGTTTAACTTAAAGCTAACCTCTTCATTTCCCACTCAAGTTTCAGCCTTTCTTATCCTTCTTGCTGTATGGATATTCTTCTCTGTAGTGAAAAAGTACTGAACACAGTAGACTATAATTAACATAGAATCTTGGCTTGACTGTACTGGAGTACTCATCTTCATTTGCCAAAGCATGCTCCACTAAGATCCTGTTGGAAGTATGTACCAAAAAGGAAGTTAGCCAGTAGTTAATCATTTTGTATCCTCTGTAATGCAAATACGTTTATACTGTAATGACTGAAACTGTACTTCAGGTGGGAGTGAATCAGGGTTCCTTACAAGGTTGCTTTTACTCCATCGGTCTGATTCCTTGACCTAAACACTGAAGATCATATTTTCATTTGTTAGTAAAGACTTAGGATTATTTGTAAAACAAGAATTGCACACAGTTTCATTGATTCCTGTTGTTAGTCTCTTTCACTTTCACCTGGGATTGAAGCTGATTTTTTTTTTACAAACCTTTGGTAAATATTTACCTTCACCAAATTAATCTTTACACCAAGTAACACAGGGTTACTATTTAATTATCTTGTCAAATGAAGAGTTTGATTACAAAAAGGAAATGTTCTATAAAAGAAAAAGTACTAAACATACATTTTAAATCCATTCCTTTAGATTGCCTGTAATATAACCTGTTAGGAATTGGAACTGATGTTTTATATTCATTTTTGCTGCAGAAGAAACTGTGCTCAGATTCGTTTGAGGTTGCCATTGTTACAAAGGCTTTTCATGCATAAAATTGCTCAGAAAACATACATTTTTAAAGACTGTGAAAAACATATTTCTTTCAGGTTTTATGTAAATACCTGGAGTGATTTTAAAAGAAAAGAGGTTATTGAAAGTTCACTGTGGACATTGCAGAATTGTTTTTGAACAAGCCCTCCTGTAAACCACATGAATGGTGATAACTGTTTGCTTTGCTATAGACCCCTGCAGAGGCTATTTGAAAATTATCTGGTTAAATTAGAGGAAAGCATGCAAAGAAGAACAAGCTGAATTGGAAGAAAGCTTGCTAACGTGAACCTATCCAGTTGAACTCTCATATGTCCGAAAAAAGACCCTGTTTTTGAGTTCAGGACAAAACTTCTTTGTTTCTTTGAAAAAATGATTAAAGAAACTGTAGTCGTTGTAACGAGGCCAGCCAAGTGGACCTCATAGAATATGAGTTCCCTGATTGGGGCTGTGATTCTGGTTCAAGCAGGGAGACCTGGCTGAAAGATAGAAAAAAAAACATGGGAATGTCTGACATCTTGTTCACTGTGAGAGCTGGCTCTGACAGACCTGGATCAGTGTCAAGGACTCTCCATGATGCGGAGGTGCTGATGTTGGACTGGGGCGGATAAGGTCAGAAGTCACACAACACCAAGTTATAGTCCAACAAGCATTTTTGAAATCACAATCTTTCAGAGTGCTGCTCCTTTGTCAGGCAAATGACTTTGGAGCAGATGAAAAGCAATGAATAATTCTCATGATAGCTTGTGGATCTGCAGCTTTTTCAGTTATTAGGAATTATTACTTTCCCTGAATCATCAGATATTAAAACCTTTCAAGAGTTGATGGATTCAATTAAGGCCTGTTATGACCCCAAGCCTCTTCTAATTCTGAGATACTATCAATTTCACTTGGCAACTCGAGAACCACGGGTATCTGTATCAGGATTTTTGATGAGGCTAAGACGACTGGCAGAGCATGTCCCTTTGATTTAACCCTTAATGAGATGCTGAACGACCATTGGTATGTGGGATTAATGATACAACCATGCAAAATTGCTTACTAGTTGAAGCTGAATTGGATTTCAAACAGGCACTACAACTGGCTTTATCATTGCAAAATGCGGTAAATAGAGCATATGAGTTGCAGGGTATTCTGACAGAAGTGGACACCCTCGCCAGGCCGATTGAGCTTGGGGAACACCTTACAAAGAAGCAGCACTCTGAAAACTCATGATTTCAAATAAACCTGTTGGACTATACCCTGGTGTCCTGTGACTTCTGATCTTAGGTTTACTCAAGAGCTCGGCTAGACTGAGAATTTATACCAGGAAACCAGGATTATGCCTAACAAACCTGTTAGAATTCTTTGAGGAGGTAATGAGCAAATGAGCAAGTGAGAAGGTAATGAGCAATGAAAAGAGAACCGGTGGACCTGATCTTGGATTTCCAGAAAGTACCTCAAAGGAGACTGTTAAATAAGATAACAGCCCACAGTGTTAGGGTGAATTAATGGCATGGATAGAAGATTGGCTAACTGGTGGAAGGCAGAAAGTCGGGATAAAAGGGTCTTTTTCAGCATAGCAGCCAGTGACTAATGAAGTTCTGCAAGGTGCACATTGGCACCATACTATTCATGTTATACGTTAATGATCTGGATGCAGGAACTGATGGCATTGTTGCTCAGATTGCAGGTGGATGTCCTACCTCATGTGATGGATGTCCTACCTCACCTAGTGTCCATAATACTAGCAAGAAGGATTGATGGCGTTGAAACTCAGCAAAGCTTCTTAGCCCTACCATTACAATACACTGCACTAAACTTCATCTGCCACTTGTCAGCTCAATGCATCACCTTGTCTTATCCTCTTGAAGTTTATCACTATCCTCCTCACAGTTCACAATACTCCCATGTTTCTGCAAATATTTGAAACTGTCATGAATATCTATCAAGAAAAAGTTGTCTTCATATCAGCTCCTGGCAATCCCACTACAAACATTCCTCCAATCTGAAAAGGTGTTCACCACTTTCTGTCTTCATCACTGTCCCTTTTATTCCAAGGGCTTCAAGTTGGCTCAGAAGCCTGTTGTCAGAAGCACATTATCAAACATCTTTTGGAAGGACATGTATTCTACATCAAGTCTATTAGTCCCATTCTCCCTCTCTGATATCTCATTAAATAGTTAAACATGATTTGCTTTTAACAAGTTATGCTGGCTTCCTTTAACTAATCCATACTTGTTCAGTGAGTGCTAATTTTGTCTTGGATTATTGCTTCTATATGTTTTCCCAGTGCCGAGCTTAAACTGTAGTTGCTGGATTTACCATTAAGACATTATTTGAACAAGCTAAGGGTGTAGAATTTTAAATTCTCCAGTTCTCAGCCCTTTGAAAGATTTTGCCATTTCTGTCCTTACTTCCCTGTGTATCTTTGGATGCATTTGATCAATCCTGAAAATGACATAGATACGACGCAAATTAAAAATGCAAATCAGGAATGAAGTAATTGGGGTTGTACATTGCAGACCGATGGACAGAAAACTCACCCTGAGTCTTACAAGTTAAATTTAAAAGAGCACACATTCAGGGAGAATGTATTAGTCACACAGGGAATACAGTGCTTTGGAAACAGATACAAAATGAAACGGAGATGTGTGTTTTGTTTGCTTATAGGTGAGCTTGGAGTCACAGTGGTGGGAACATGGGAAACCACATGCATTCTTTGACAGGTCACCTGCATGCTAAGCTTCTTCTGAGACTTTAGCTTGATATACAACTCCTAGGTTTGAATATATACTGCCACTGACAATTTGCCCCTGGATAACAATCATCTTCAATACCCAATTCAGTTTTGTTTGCAACAAAGAAATACAAAGAAAGTAAAAATATTGAGAGTTTTATCTGCCTGGACAAGCTTTTTGACAGGCTTAAAGTTAGAATTTAGGAATAAATTTATGCTATTTTATTTAAGCCAAGCAAATTGACCCACTAACATGGGGACTTATTGAATGTTCGCTTTTTTTTATTAGACAAAGGTAGGTTGAGCTGATTGAACTGTAAATGCAATAATTTTTGCTTTGTATGTTCACTTGCTGGTGATTTAAAGCAGCTTAATGATTCCTATCTGACCTTGTCTCACCAATTGTTTTCTCAATTTGTTTTTGAAAAGCTTCGAACTGCATGTGTGATGATCCATGACTCAGTCTACAGTTCAGATCGCAATGACTTTGAGTTATGCTCCTAAGTTATGTGTAGCTTTTAGGCAGAACAGGGATAGTCCAAAGTGTAAGATGTTCATACTGCTTGGAGGAGTTTCTGGCTTTGAGAGGAAGGCCAAGGAAAAATCCAAATTTATAACCTTCCATATTACAATTTTCCTTTAAGTACCCACCTCTTTATTTGCATAGTCTACTCTTTCTGTTAGGATGGTCTCACCACATGAACCAATGTATTCAAGGAATGCATTCAAATCATCTAAATGACCTAGCCCAAGGAACTGCAGAATTGATATCTTTGCAACTAGCTCTTCAAACACAAGAATAGGAAGAAGAAAATGTCAAAGAATCAACTGGACTGTATTTTATGTTCTCATTAAATCAACTTTCTCCACTTCCAACTGAATCAGTAACTAATGGTATTTTTGATAGGTTAATTTAGGATAGTGCTCATTGTAGACAAATTAGAGTATTCTGTCAGAGTGTAAACAGAACAAAGTTTATTTTTGTTTTTATTCAACTTTGTTTGTAATTGTCTCATCAAATTATTTTTCCTTAGTCAAGATGATGCTTTATGTTGTTTTAACATGCCCAAAATTATGTTCCTCCTTTCTAGTTTTTTAAAAAAAGTAATTATTTTAGTTCAAGAAAATGTTGTCTGTAACTATTAAACACATTTTAAAATTAATAAAAAATATTTTATGATTTCTCTGCTTGAAAATATCTGCCAAGATTTCCAAACCTGCAATGGTTGATGAATGGTGTTTGAATCACAAATAGGAAAACAACTGATTTGTGCATGCATATGGCATGGGAGAAAGCCTTTGTGTCCATCTACACAATTTGCTGTTTCCTCACAGAATAAGGAAACCAACTGTGTTCAGATTCACTGGCAATTTTGCTCACTTTGACCCTATGTTACAGCTCATTAGGAGCAATATTAATGCTTGTAGTTTTGTTGTTCAGAGTGACGTGCAAGACGTGGTTTTCACAAATGCTTTTACATTGTGTCACAGCCAGAAAACAAGTGAAAAGAATAAGAGAAAGAGTCCATTGGAGGTTGGCATAGTATGAATGCTTTTTTTGCAAGCAAGCACAGTTTCCTGCTGGGCTTTATTCATGGCCTGTGGTCTTTCAGAATCACAAGTTTTATTAACATAATCTTCTCCTAAACTTCTATGCAAGTAGCAGTAAATGCCTGCACTTAGATGAAAGAAAACAAAGTCTATAGCCATTAACATAAATACTAAAATGTTTTCAATTTTAATAGCCACAGTCTTGTGAATTTATTTATGATTTGATTAATTGTAATATGTTTAACATATACAGAATTTCAATTTCTACTGGTTGAAAAGAGATATCCATATTATGGAGTTTTGAAGCCTAAGGCTTACATTTCTAAACTATGCTAATGTTTTGAGCACACATAGTGGGCACATTGACTATGCATGAGACTTATTAAGACCTGATAAGTTAATCAAATTAGAATATCCAGCCGGATTGTCTGGAAATGTTTCTAATTGCTTAATAACCTCAAGGGAGATCTAATTATATCTTTTCCCATGAATATATAACGTCATCAAGTATGACCACTTGGCCTTCCTATTAATGGTACCCAGAGAATAAACCTTTGAGGAGAACATTATACTTGTAACTTGAGCCACACATCAGAACTAACCATGGAAATATAGTAGTTGGTGAGCTCTAAAAATGCTGTGCTTTCCATGCTTAGGATACTGAAGAAGTAGCCAGGGATAGGATATATACATTGAATGTGATCTTCAAAAAGTCCACACCAAGGAATTGAAAGAACAAAAGTAACATGACCATTCAAGGAAAGATGGACAGAAGGAAGGGAACTAGGGAACCACAGGTCTGTGAACCTGGCATCAGTTCTTGGGAAAATGCTGGAATCCATTGTTAAGGAAATGTTAACAAAACACTTGGGAAAACCACAAAATGACCAGGTAGAGTCAACATGGTTTTAAAAAAGTGAAATTGCATCTGAAATATATTGGAGTTCTTTGAGGATGTAACCAACAGGATAGATAAAGGGGAATCAGTGAATGAGGTAAATTGTTCTTTCCAATAGGCATTTGAGGAAGTGCCACACAAGAGTTAATTGATTTGGAGTAGGATATCAGCAAAGAATGATGTTTGGTTAAAGTACATGAATAAAATGGGGCATTTTCATTTGGCATGTTGTAACTAGTGGAATGCCCCAGGGATAAGTTCTGGAGCCACAGTTATTATAATACATATTAATGACTTAGAAGAAGGTACTGAAAGTAATGTAACCAAGTATGCTGACAATACAAAATTAAGTGTTTTAGTAGGCTGTAAGATGGATACAAAGAGGTTGCAAAGTGACAAAGGAGGTTTAATGGAAGTGCAACTAGGTGGCAGAGGATATATATGAGGAAATTTGAGATTATTCACTTTCGGAAGAAGAATGAAGTATCAGGGCTTCTGACTGTTCCTCAGCTAAATCTGAAACCCAGTCTGAAGATTTCCCATTAATTTCCAACTGTCAATAATCAGATCTCATCAACACACATTCACTCTCTCTCTCTCTCTCACACACACACACACGTAAACCTGTTGAGTGAGTTTGTATTGCAGATACATTCTATTTTGTTCAAAAAGCACACAATTTACAGACAGTCAATGTGGCATTTTATAAATTCCTACTTTAGAAATAAAACCAGTCTGACTCCAAACCAAAACACAAACAGATTCTAAAACAAAGCCTCACACCTAACAGGCATTATCTGACCTGAAATGTCACCTCTTCTTTACACTGATAATGCCTTTAGTTCTCAGGACAGTGACTTGAAAGGAATTTGGGGATTTACATTCACATATTAATCAATTAAAACCTTCTAACTGATTAAAGATTGAAAAGCATCTGAGGATTGTTTAATGCATCCTCATCAGTGGTGTGACTCTTTGATCTTTTACTTCTAAATTCTGTGTCTGTTACTACCTCTCTCATAAACACCTGAAGAAGGAGCAAGGCTCCGAAGGCTTGTGTTTTCAAATAAACCTGTCGGACTATAACCTGGTGTTGTATGAATTCTGACTTCAGGAATGGCTTGTAGAATATGACCTGGTTTCTAGCACTCTCCTTACGCCAGAGGCATAGCACTATAATTTACAACTGTGGTATTCCAATAGTCCTCATGATGTAGCTACTCCCACATTGTTGTTAGATAGAGTTTCCATGACCTTGACCCAGGGACGATGACAGAACAACAATACAGTTCCATGTTGGAATGGGATGGTGGCTTGAAGGGGAACTTGCAAGTGCTGGTGTTTGTTTTGTCATGTGTATGCAGTCTAATTAATTAGACTTCTAAATACTGCTTCTTGAGTCCAAAGCACTTCTTGTGAGAATTCATTACTTACAGCTTTGTATATATACAAATTCTTTTAACACTCTGATAGAGCTTCTGCTCCTTTCTAGTTCTCTCTATACATGCTGCTGTAGTACCTCACTACTCTACAGTATTCACTTGTGGCTGTTGCCCTTATTTTTCTAGGTGGTAGATATCATGAGATTGGAAACTACTGTTGAAGAAGTCTTGTTAAGTTGCTACAGCACATCTTGTAGGTCATACACACTGTAGCCAAAGCATACTGTTAGTGAATGTAGTGAATGTTTAAAGGATTGGAAGGTGTGCCATTCAGCATAGTGTTTTGCCAAGGATGGTTTCAAGCCATTTTGAGTTTGTGGGCACTCATACAAACAATTGAAGACAACTCCATCACGCTCCTAGAGATAACAAGGTGTAGAGCTGGATGAACACAGCAGGCCAAGCAGCATCAGAGGAGCAGGAAAGCTGATGTTTCGGGTCTGGCGTCAGCTTTCCTGCTCCTCTGATGCTGCCTGGCCTGCTGTGTTCCTTCAGCTCCACACTGTATTATCTCTGACTCCAGCATCTTACTATTACTACAGTTCTTACTATCTCTGATGATACAATGGCGTTGTGTTTTTTTACTAACATTTATTTGCACAAAGTGAAATGTCAATAATCAGATAAATGCTCAGAAGCAATATCTCTTAGGCTACACTATTTATTAGAATCGTAAATTTACAAGACTTACTTGTTGTGCATTAAATACTACCAGTAAAAAGCAGAGGTAATCAGGCTAAAATCCAGAGAGTATTCCTATCCTTTGGGTCCCTGATCTAGAATGCCATGGCTGAGAGTTGTTCCTAGATTCTGAGTCCCTGATCCAGAGTTGTCCTTCTTATGAGTGTTGCTCCTAGGTTCTCATTGTCACTATGCTAGCTCCTTATTTTTAAACCATCTGATACTTCTTTTGTGTCCCTGCAGGTGTCTCTGGTCACATGGCATTTACTAATCAACTCTGCAGATAATTTGAACAAACCACTTCTGATCCGCCTAAAGAGTGTTGCATATTTCTTCATCTAATCACTTGCCTGTCAGGAGTATTGTGTTACGTCATCTTATCTTGTGGTTGTAGCTGTACCCCTATTTTACATCTGCATTACATTCTAGTCTAGGTTAAGCTAAGGTATTAACTTAAACTCTTGGTTCCTCCAATGTGTGCTGGCTAATTTGGTCAAGCTAAAATTATATTTTCCTATTGGTGCTGTACTGTGGTCACGCCTGCCACTACTGTCATGGAAAGATGCATTTGTCATAGGTAGATTGGTGAGCACCGTGCCTGGTAGGATTTCCTTTTATAGGGTCACAGAGCCATACAGCACTGAAACAGACCCTTTGGTCCAACCAGTCCATGCTGAACATAATCTCAAACTAAACTGGTCTCACCTGCCTGCTTCTGTCCCATATCCCTCCAAACCTTTCCTATTCATGTACTCATCTAAAAGTCTTTTAAACGTAACTGTATCCACATCCACCATTTCCTCAGGAAGTTCATTCCACACATGAACCATCTCCTGTGTAAAAAAATTGTCCGGCATGTCGTTTTTAAATCTGTCTCTTCTCACCTTAAAAATGAGCCCGTGGTCTTGAAATCCCCCATCCTTGGGAAAAACTAACTGCCATTAACTCTATCCATATCCCTCATTATTTTATAAACTTCTATAACATTGCTTGTCAACTTCCTACACTCCACTGAGAAAAGTCCCAACCTACCCAGCCTTTCTTCATAATTCAAACCTTCCATATCCATCAACATCCTTGTAAATCTCTTCTGAAACTTCTTCAGCTTAATAATATCCTTCCTGTAACTATCCAACCAGAACTGGACACAGTATTCCAGAAGAGGCCTCACCAATGTCCTGTACAACCTCAACAGGGCTTCCCAACTCCTACACTTAAAGGACTGAGCAATGAAGGCAAGCATGCCAAATGCCTTTTTCATCTGTTCCTTACTCACCTGCCGCAGTCTGGCAGCTATGTTCTTCAGAACTTGTGCTACAGCGCCCACTCCTAGTGATAAACAATTAAGTCCTAAACCAGAATACAATCTGTGTATTTGTCACCTTCCATGTTTCCGCCAAGTGGTGTTCAACACGGAGGACTACTGATTCATCAGCTGAGAGAGAATGGCAGGTGGTAATCAATAAGAAATTTCTTCATCATATTTGATTTAATGTGACAAGACTTCATGGTGTCCAGAGTTGAGTTGTTTGTAGAGCAGCCTCTTTTGAGTCTTCGGTACAGTAATTATAGATTCCATTCAAACATGTACTGGGTAACAAACTTTGCCTAGGATATCTTCTCCAGAAGTACAAAAGTTTCAGCACAGTTTATAATTCTGAAATTAATGCAGGGACCCCTTCTTATTGCAATCTCAACCTTGGGTTTGTTGGTTTCTGTGGCACCTCGACATGCAATTTTCTTATGGTCCATGTAGCAATGGATAATTAATAAATCTTACATTCTTAGCTAAGTTCCCACAGGAATAGAAACAAACCCTATTTTTCCTACAATTTTGGTTACATTTTGCATCATGCTTCAAGAAACTAATCATAGTTACCCTTGTCTTTTGTAAGTTATTAATGTGTACTTAAATATCAAGCTTAATTAATTGTCTAACAGCACAGTCAATAGTATACAACTGTGCCCCACCTTAGATGGGTCTGTTCTGCTGGTGGGACAGGACATATGTAGATGTGGTGATGGTGGAGTTGTGAGAGATTTTAGACATTACTTAAGAGAAATTTGCAGCATCAAGAGATCTGTGTGTGCTATTTTTGCTTCCAATAACCTAATTTGATATCAGCTATCCATCCATTTGTTTTTCTCTTTTGATTTTTTTATGTAACAGTTTGGTATAACTCAATGGCTTGCCCAAGGCACTTAAGAGACAATCACATTGCTGTGGGTCTGCTGTTTATAATGCCATTTGTCACCTTTTTTAAACCCGTTGCTAAGAAGCCCAAGAGCGATCATGGGAAGATACCCACTACTTCACAAAATGCATATTCTCCAACAAAATTTCTATTGCCATCATCAAAATATGGAGTAAGAACAAAATACTGCAGATGCCAGAAATCTGAAATGTAAACAGAAAAATGGTGGAGAAACTCAGCAGCTCAGGTATCATCTGTAGAGAGAGAACAAAATTGACATTTTGGCCGATATGAGTTCTTCATAATTTTAAAATATGAAGCTCTGCTTCAGATATCTCTGCTAAATAACAATGCCCATTTAATTGTTGCAAACAGGACATAAATGTCCCTTTGTTGGTCATACACTCAGACTCAGGTGGTACTATGCACAGTACAATGATGAAAAGTTTCTCATCATTAAGGTAAATGATTTTGAGAGAGCTGCTTTTAGCTCCAAGTTCTAACTTTTAGTGACAGAGGGAAAGACAGAGTATGCTCTGGAACTGGCAGAACCCTTCGGAGTATTGATATGCAGAGGGATCTGGGTGTGCAGGTCTACAGATCGCTGAAGGTGGCAGTGCAGGTAGGTAAGGTAGTAAAAAAGGCCTCTAGCAAGCTTGCATTCATTGGAGGGGGCATTGAGTATAAGGTTAAACAAGTTATGTTACAGCTTTACAGAACTTGAATTAGGCCACACTTGGAATATTGCGTACAGTTCTGGTCACCTCAGTACAAAAAGGATGTGGATGCTTTGGCGATGGGAAGGAAAAGGTTTACCAGGATGTTGCCTGGTATGGGGGATTTTAGCTACGAAGAAAGGTTGAATAGACTGGGTTTGTTTTCATTGGAATGCAAGAGGCTTAGGGACGACCTGATAGAAGTTTATAAGGTAGTGAATGGCACAGATAGAGTGGAAAGTATGTGGCTTTTTCCCAGGGTAGAGGGGTCAGTTACTAGGGGACACATGTTCAAGGTGCCAGAAGGAAGTTTAAAAGAGATGTGCGAGGCAAGGTTTTCACATAAACGCTGCTAGAGGAGGTGGTAGCAGCATTCAAGAAACACCTGGACAAATACACAAATAGGAAGGGAATAGAGGGATACAGATCCTGTAAGTGAAAACAGTTTTAATACGGAAGGGCAAAATTTGACGGCACAGATTTGGAGGGCTGAAGGGCCTGTTCCTGTCCTGTATTGTTCTTTGGTCTTTATTCAAAACATCTCCAGCAGTTGCTCACAGCTTTAAGGTGAGCATTGAAAAGTATCCAGCAGCTCAGTCCAGAGGCTGATGCTAGGTGACAGTGGCATAGATACACTAGGGTTTTCAGGTCTGTCTATCAACAAGCAATAATTATTATATCCCATAAATTTGTGTGTTCCCACAACAGAATATACAACTAAACATATTTCATTTAAAACATATCTTCCAAAGCTGAGAAAAATAACCTCAGAAAAATAATGCACTAAAACAGCAGTATAAATAATTCGCTGTACAAATCTACTTTCAAAATGTAACTTGAAATTCTACAGCTCAGAAATTACAGGTGTTCATTTGAATGCTAGTATCAGCATCAAATAAGTCAGTATGGAAGGCCCACTTGGCTAGAGTGTTGTAAATTCAGGCCTTCTGCAGATAATTTCTTCGGCTCATAAATGTTCCCTTAAGTAGTCTGAGCACCTTTTAGATTAAGAATGCCTGGATGTAAGATTAGCACCCTCTTCTGTTCAGGGCTAGATTCTTATGTTTTTCACACGTGAATTTCTTCCGTAAACTCATTTACAGCAATGAGTGAGACAATGCTTGGTTTGTATCATAAATGTACCTTCTTTACAATAAGATAATGATCTTATAAGTAGTAGTTCTATTCACATTTGTCTATTTCCATCAAAGAATTTGTCAGATTGATGGCACAACATAAAAGTTATGAGTTAATGTTTCAGCTGAGATGTTAACCCTGTTTTTCCTTCTCAGATGCTGCCAGACCTGGTGAGCTTTTACAGCAACTTTGTTTTTGTTTCTGATTTACAGCATCCGCAGTTCTTTCAGTTTTTATAAAAATTATGAATATGTTGTACTGCCCCACTTCAGTGTATAATTTTTTTTATTTGTTTGTAGGATGTGTATTCCTGACAAGGCCAGCATTTGCTGTCAACCCTCGATTTTTTTTATTCATTCATGGGCTGTGTGCTATGTTGGCTGTTTTTAGTGTTTATTGCCCATCCCTACTTGTTCTTGAGCAGGTGTTAATGATCTGCCTTCTTGGAGCACTGCAGTCTGTGCACTGCAGGTAGACCCACAATGCTGTTTTGGAGTAAGTTCCGGGATTTTGACCTAGCAACACTGAACAAGTGCTGATATGTTTCCAAGTCAGGATGCTGAGTGGCTTGGAGGGGAACTTGCAGGTAGTGATGTTCTCATGTATTTGCTGCTCTTATCCTTTTTGATGGATGTGGTTGTGGGTTTGCAGGTGCTGTCTATGGCACCTTGATGAATTTCTGTAGTGCATCTTGTTGACAGTACACACTGCTGCTATAGAGCATCGGAGGTGGAGGAATTAGTTGCTTGTGGATGTGCTGCTAATCAAGCAGGCTGCTTTGTCTTGGATGGTGTCAAATTTCATGAGTGTTGTTGGAACTGCACTCAACCAGGCAAGTGGAAGTTATTTCATCACACTTCTGAGTTGTGTCTTATAAATGATTGACAGGTTTTGGGGATTTAATAAGTCACTTGCCATAGAATTTCCAGCCTTTGACTTGCTCTTGTAGCCACTGGATTTATGTGGCTGGTTCATTTATGCCACCTTCTAGACCAATACTTCTGATATGTCTCTCCTTTACCTTTACTGAGGACTCCCCTTCACCGTTGTAAACATCTCTCTTGACCACATCTTCTCAATTTATTGCACTTTTGTGATTTACCCTTTCTCCTACCTCCTGGAATCATGACAGAACTCTTCTCCTCCTTATTTTCCACCCCACAAACCTCCAAGGATCATTTACTACTACCTCTAACATGATTCCACCAGCCTTTGCTTCTAACCCCTACCACCATTCCGCAGGGACCATACCCTCTATAACAAATTGGTTCATTCCCCTGTCTTCCTACAGTATCTTTTCATGCCAGCACAGGAGATTAAGCCACTGCCATTTTATCTCCTCCCTTCTCACCAGCCAGAACTTAAACTATCTCAGAAGTTAGGCAATGATTTTCTTGCACGTCTTTCATCTTAGTACACTGTATTTGCTGCTCATGATGCGGTCTCCTCTATATAGATGAGAACAAACATAAAGTGGTTGGTCGGCTGCTTTGCTGCAGTCAATCCACAAGTGTCACTCTAAGCTTTCAGATGTGAGTTATTTTCATTGTCAGTTACACTCATACTCTGATCTCTCTTTCAGCCTCCTATATTCTTCCCAAAATACTCAGTGTAAGCTTGAACAGCACTTCAACTTTGGACTAGCATTTCATACAATTGGCATTCAACAATTTCAGCTGATAATTGCTGACCCCATTTTTTCAGATCGTAGCTGTTGCTGATAATTCTGCTTTTAAAAATTACACCTCCTCTCCATCTCTTTGGCTTTTTTGCTTGATCCATTACCACCTTCTTTCAGTTTGCACCATCATCAATTTTGTAATTTCATGCTGCCTGCCTTCACCCTATCACAGACATTCTCTTTTGATTTTTCCACCTTCCTTGTACTTACCTAAAACTTGTTACAGGTTGAACATGTACAATTCTGAAGGGTGAAACATTAATTTTTTTCTCTCTCCATAGTTGTTTCTTGACCTGCTGAGTATTTCTATGATTTCCTGGTTTATTTCAGATGCCAGCACCCATAATCTAGCTTTTGTATTCATTAGAAACTGAAAGTCTTGCATTTCCATACCATTCTTAATATCCACTTGATATTTTAATGCCAACACTGTATGGAATCACTGTAGTAATACAGGAAATATAACAGCCATTACAAATACATAAATTGCCCCAAACAGCAAGATACTAATAACCAGATTGTCTGCATTTTCTGATGTTGATTGAAAGTTAAACATTAGTCAGTACATAGGTCTACCTTGCTTTTCTTCAAAATAGTGCTGTGGGATTTTCATCCACTCATGCGGGCAGATGTGGCCTGAGTTTAATGTCCCATCCAAAGGGCAGCACCTTGCTTCTTTAGTACTGTGCAGGATGGTCATCCTTGATTTTTGCAATCAAGACCTGGAGTAGGACTTGAATGCAAGATCAAGAGAGGCCAAAACACTACTCACTGAGCCACAACTAACGTTTAACATATTACAAACCTAATGTCTCAGATCCTCTGCTTTTCACTTCAATAAAGTACTTTTTTTAATGAATAAAACCGATGGTGAAATCAAAAGACTCTTCGGAAAATGAGATGGTGGTTGGGGTATCAGACATTATCTGAATGTAAATCAAACTAAATTACTTCCTATGTATAAAATTAGGTGGTTTGGGTATTTGAGACCAAGCTGTTAATTGTTCCCTGAACCCCTGAGCACCCAGTAGAACTTACTGTTGAGTCTTTTTGTTTTCATGTTCTTTGGGAAAACACAAATTTAGATTAACTATCTAAAAACTTTCTGCAAGGCAAATATATTATACCTGAGCTGTGATGCCCAGACATGTTCACAGTTCTTAAGGAGTCATCTAACCAAAGCTCCTCATAGCTAAAGCATGGCTTCATCACTTGTACTCATGGCCTTTAGATATAAATGCCAGAATTCCATCAGTCTTTCTGATTATTTTCTGCACCTGTCAATGGCATCTTAATGGTCTGTGCACATGGACACCAAGTATTTCCAAATCACTGCAGTTTCTAGTTTTTCATTATTTCATGGTTAACTACCCATGAATGCTATGTTTTAGTGAGAAGAATTAAGCAGACAAACAGAGATTAAAAACAAAGTGCAAACAGGAGTAAATTCCAGAAATAGTGATTTGGAGCCAGATGTGAAAGACCAAGAGACATACATGGGGAGATGAAGCAAAACAGAAGTTGGATAAAGAAAGACTACAGTTGTGAATTGAGTGAATGGATACCGTGGTCACCTCAGAAACTGAGAGTAATTGCAATGACTATACACCCTGCTAACAGTGTAAAATTGAAACTGTAAAGTTCTGTGTCCATATGCAGCAAGACCTGGACAACCTCCAGGCTTGGGTTGATAAGTGGCAAGGAACATTTGCATCAGACAAGTCAAAGGCAATGACCATGTCCATGTCCAACAAGAGAGAATCTAACCATTGCCTTTTGATATTCAATTTTATCGGCATTGCTGAACCCACTATTATCAACTGTTGGGGTTACCATTGTCCAGAAACTGAACTGGACCAGCCATATAAATACAGTAGCTCCAAGAGCAGGTCAAAGGCTAGTAACTCACCACTGTCTCCTCAGTGCCTGTACACCATCTACTGGATGAATGCAGCTCCAAGAACATTCAAAAAACTTGATACCATTTGGGCCAATACATTCTGCTTGGATGGTACCCCATCCACCACCTTCAACACTCACTATTCCATCATTATTGTGCAGTGGCAGCAGTGTGTACACCCTGCAAGCCACACAGCAATTATTTACTGAGCCTCTTTCAACTTCACCTTCTAAGTCGTACCTCTCACATCAAGAAGGGCAAGGACAGCAGATACATAGGTACACCGCCACCTGCAAAATCCCCTCCAAGCTACAGATCATCCTGACTTGGAACTATATTGCTGTCCCTTCTCTGTCACTGGGTAAAAATCCTGAATTCCTTTCATAAGCACTGTGGGTGTATCTACGCGTCAAGGACTATAGTGGTTTAAGAAGGTGGCTCCCGATCACCTACTCTAGGGCAATTAGGGATGGGCAATAAACACTGGCCTAACAAGCAAGACCCACATCCCATGAACAAATAAGAAAGGGGGCAGCTAGTAATTTTTTTAAATCACTGAGACTTTAAGGCAAGCCCAGAACTGGATGGCCAGCATTCTTACCTGAAACTGGAGAAGCCGACTTGAATATTCAAATTGGTTGTAGGGTTTGAATGATGTCTTTCAGTATCAATGGGCAGTGCATGCCAATATATATTTCACACATGGGTACGAGACATCAAGTGACTTACCTTTAAGGTTAGGGGTTGTTTCAATAGATTTTGTCATAATGAGGGAATTTCAGGATGTGGGAATAGTGCAGGAAAGTCGTGTTAAAGGTAGATCAGCTAAAATCTTGTTGAATGATGAAGCAAGATGGAAGGGTCAAATGGCTGGTTCTTGCTCTTATTTATTATGTTCACAACATGGTCACTGAAAATGAATGCATACAAAATGCTCCATAAATTTCTGAAGGGTCTAGGCCCAAAACGTCAGCTTTCCTGCTCCTCTGATGCTGCTTGGCCTGCTGTGTTCATCCAGCTCTACACCTTGTTATCCCATGATCCACAACTGACCATTTAGTGAGTTGCCCTGATAGGCCTTTCCTCCTTGTCTTTTAGAGTCTTCTTCCAGCCTGGCTTTCATGTGGAATTGCCATACTTTCTGTTCTTTTAATTCAGTGAACTGTCCATAACATCATTCAGTATTCCTGACAAAGTATTTTGCAAATAATGTCCAAACCCCAAAATGATTCAGGTTTCTTCTTACTGTGGGTGGTCTACCATCACTTCCTAAAGCTTTCCCATGGCCTCCCTGACCTGGATCCTAATATTTCTATAGATTTGGGCTGGCCTTTATTGACTGCGGAGATTTACAGCAAACTTCCTTTTTCTCCCAATTAACAAGATTCTCTGCATCCTGTACCTGTCCAAGTGAATGTTGAACATTTTTGACTGTTAATGGATTCTTTTATCGTTCAGTTAAAAGAAAGTATTGTAGATTGAATGTTCTTAAAAGTTTATACCATGAGATAACTATACCTAATGATAGGATACAAAAAATTCCAGTGGAATAGATGATGTCATGCTGAAACTAACAAATTCTTCCTACTGCTGATATGCTTTTCATCTTCTATCAAAAATAAAGACTGTTCAAATGGGAGGGTGACATCATCTGCAGTGGTTGATAATTTATTCTTCCAAATTACTCATTAAGTCAGGAAGTACCTTGATGGTTATTCAGAATTTGACAATGACATTTAGCAGTTAATTACTGAAAAGCAGTTCAAATAATTAGTGTTTATATGCTGACTGCAAAGAGCTTTTAGATTTTGAGCTCATTAACAATGCTGCAAAAATACTTATAGCTTACGAGTGGGTAGTTAGAACTGATTTTAGGAGTCAGATGAAGGTTGGTACAGAAGGGTTGTGAACAGCCTGTTTTGTGCATTTCACTGATTAGGAACAAGGAAGCCTTCTGAACATAGCTGACAGTCTTACCAATTAAGAAAGGCTATACTATGTAATATCATTAGGAATATTAAAATTCAGATCAGGGAGGCCATGTGAAAACTGTTGGAAATAATGTTATATCAATGGCTGTAGTATTTTCAACCCTCAGCAAGGCAAAACTATCCTATGAAATTATTGTATTGTTCACTTAAATTTTCAACTGAGAGAATTTTTAAAAGAATTTAGTCAATTTTACTAATGACAGACTGGGTAGTCCCCAGGACTTTACAGATTAGCAAAATTATTTCATGATGGAATACATCTACAGGTTCATTATAGCAGAAACAACATTGAATCCTAATTTAAGAATATTTGGATAATGTTATCTGTATGTGGGTTCGTGAAGGTTAATTATGAGGTAACAATCTTATAATAACTCTTTTTACAGTGTGTCCCTAGCAAAGGTCCTGAATTTGTTATGATTCCTAAATGGTTATGCTTTGGGTTGAGGACGGATGAATTCTGAGCCCCTCCCTCTCAGTTAATTGCAACAAGGAAAGGATCCCTTCTTTTGAAGATACCTTTTCCCAGACCAGTTAATTATATTTTAAAAGGAGCCCATTTAATCAGGCTTTCTTGAGTTAAAGAGAAAGTGAGTTTATCAGCTACTAAATTTTGAGAAAAGACAATAAAGCATAACACACATACACACAGATGAGAAATGAGAGGCCAGTCCAAAAAGTAGAAGTGAAAAAAAAGTCTTTGGCTCGTCCATGATGAATAGATTGTGAAATGTTGTGGCCATTAAAGTAGATAATTCCAGTAGCACTGATTTCGGTAGTTGAGTGGTTGTTTGGATATTCTTGGTTCTGCCATTGGCAGAAAGATGCTTTTCTAGTTTCCTTAGCTTATTAGTTTCCAAACTTTCAGTAAGACATACTTCAATGAGACAAACAATTCATGGCAGACCCACTTTTGATCAGCCGAACTGAAAGCTTATAAACATCATATTTACTTTCATTTATTGTGCCATGGTAGAAATGCAGGCATCAAGTAATTGGTGAGGAACTCCTGCATCCTCCTCACTTCCTGCCCACCATCCATCCAGCCATCACCCCGCTACCTCTCACAACTCACGTTGGCAGCTGCCTCCCAACCTGCGGGACTCAGGTGAGGCAATGATCTGAAGCCCTCTCCCTTGGACTCTGCTCCAACAAATGGCTGGGTCTGTGCGCTGCAGCTCCCACACTTATCATGTTCTCAGCTTTGTTCTGGCACAACCCTGACACATTAGCAGTGGTGCACAGTTTGACTGGCTCAGCCCAACAAAAGGACAAAAGCTAAAGGTGACAGATTCACTGGCCCTACACACTATGTGACAATGCTATGCACCAATCAGACGATGGAAGCTGCTCCCTTCCTTATCAGTGATAGTGGTATTATGGAACAGACCAGACCCCCTCAAAATATTTTAAGAAGGTCGTCTAGACCCTAACTTTTTCTTATTTTTAAAAGGCAAATGTGAAGTGCCTATTCCAGATGCAATGTGACTGGTCAAACTGCTTGACATTAAGCAAAACATAACTTGTTTAAACACTATAGTTAAAATACAACCAACCAAAGAAAGAGGAATTTAGAATAACAACTCTATTGGAAAAATTTTACAGAATAATTGATACAGTAATTATTACTAATTAACTGTTCCAATATAGTAACATCCCATAAACACACTTCTCAGCAAAAAGGAAAATTCAGACACAGATTCTCACATAGAGTTCTCCCATCCAGGAGGAACAAGACATCGAGAGAAAATTCAGAGACAGTAGCAGCCAGGAGACATTCACTAAAACTACCAACTCTGTTCAGACCCCAATAGTTTCTGATGCTACTGAAAGAAACCAAAACCCAGAAATCTGGATCTGTGGGAGCTGCCACACCCATTCAGGTTATTTAAAAAAAAAACCAAGACTTCCCAAGTTGTTTACTCAAGTGTTATTAACTAGCTGGCTCTGCACCTCTGCCTTACAACTTCTCTTCAAAAAGAAAAGGAAAAAAATAACTTCTTAAAGTCACAGCATTGTCACAATGGCACCTGGTAACAGCAGATAAAACAGCATTGCTTCCTGAAAAAATTTCAGCACACTTTTCACCTTGTCATGGGACAATGGCTGAAAACCACTGGCTTACTTGTTTTCAGAATTAGATACAGACATCCTACCCCCTCCTCTGCCTTGAGTGGTGTGAGAAATGTGGGAAAATATGGTGCATTCAAAAAAAAATTCAGAATCTCAACACAGAAAAATACTATGGATTTTCCCCTTAAGGTTTGAAAGGCAGGTTCTGAATCTCACTAATGAGTGATAACCCCTTTATTTTCACACATTTGCTCCTCATTATTAACTAATTTACCCTAATTATTATGCAACTTTCAATTTTCCAATCCACTGCTGGGAAATTAGACAGCGCTAATGCCTAATATGAAAATCAGGTTATCTGACAAATGCAGCTCAATGATAGCTGTTTTCTATTTTAAAGTGCATTCACCAACATTTCTCAGCAGGCTCAATGTACAGTGTCTGCCTCCACCTTTTGTTCATGTAACTTGGCATCAGCAAAACACAATTTTCACATTATCATGGCTGACCTTGAATTAATTCATAATACACTTCAGAGTTTCACCACTATACTTTGGAGCACATGGAAATCTTACATTTCAATGTTCCTGCCAGGTCACCTTGTGTGCAGAAACACACATGCAAATGTTGCATTTGCTCAGGATGCATTTCATTGGCTCTTAGTTTACTTTCTTATCTCCCACATGGAATTGCAGCATCTCTAACTTGCCGTGCTTTTAAGTGCATTGGCACTTCAATAATTACTACAATTCTCAGCTTGCATTGATTTTTAACACTGATAGAAAGTTGACATGGTTGGTAGTACTGTATTATCATATCATAGAATCCCTACAGTGCATAAATGGCCACTCAGCCCATTGAGTCTCATCAACTCTCCAAGAAGCATCCCACCCAGACCCAGCCCCCCTACGCTATCCCCATTACCCTGCATTTTCCTTAGCTAATCCACCTAACCTGCATATCCGTAGATGCTATGGGACAATTTAGCACAGCCAATCCACTTAAGATGCACATCGTTGGACTGTGCGAGGAAACTGCAGCACCCAGAGGAGAACGTGCAAACTCCATACAGATGGTCACCCAAGGGTGGATTTGAACCTGGGTCCCTGGTACTGTGAGGCAGCAGTGCAAACCACTGAGCCACCATGCCACCAAATCAAGGGGTGGACCGGTTGCTGTATGGCACCAGGCTACATTAATGTCACATAATATGCTAGCAGCTTATGCAGCAAACACACTTAATGTTCTTCAATCAAATGGTCATGACTGACAGTAAAAGGCAATCAGTCCTTGATGAAATGCCATCACACTCAGTCAAGGGACTTGTCTGATCTCAGTCCAAGGAGCTGGCCACAATCAGTTAAGCATTTGGTCTGATCAGGGTCCAACTAGTTTTTGGATTACAGGTGGTTCAGTCTGGGTGCCATGGAGACATCAGTTTGGGGGCTGGGCTATCCTCAGTCAGGGCTGTCCTGACAAGTCTGTTTGGAGGGTGGGCTATGGTCATTGCTGGGGGTTTGAAAATGAACAATCAGGAGGCTAATTCGGGGACTGTCTGTTGAGTCTTGGGGAAAGGGGAATGTTGAAGTCTGGATTGAGATTCATTAGACTGGGTAGCTGAGGGAATTATTACTATGAAGGGTACACTCAAGGTAGAAAGGTGGGAGTTCATAGGCCATAGGAGGGGACAGGTTGGTGTGTGAGGGTATTCTCACCAGTCACTATGGCTCTTGCTTCAATTTGAGAACAGTGGCTAGCTAACAAGGCTTGGCAATTTGCAAAGCCATTGGCTCGGGGACGAAATGTGGAGCATTCACAGTAATAGTAAAAGGGCAGAATGGAAATGGGGAGGCAGAAAGGTCATAGGGGACACAGGGATAGTAACACAAAAGGGAAAATGAAGGATGAAGGAATAATTGTTAGTCTCAGAGGACTCTGCAACTCACTGAAGGACACGGAGCTGAAATGTTGTCATCTTTGCCTCAAATTCAACAGCAAGATTGGCAACTAAATATCCCAGGATAATAGATGCTTCAGGCGGGATAGAGAGGGAGGTAAAAGGGGTGCAGGAGTTGCATTACTGGTCAAAGAGGATATCACAGCTGTGCTGAAGGAGGGCACTATGGAGAACTCGAGCAGTGAAGCAAAATGGGCAGAGATCAGAAATAGAAAGGGCGCGGTAATAATGTTGGGGGTGTACTACAGGCCTCCCAACAGTGAGTGTGAGATGGAGGCACAAATATGTAGACAGATTATGGAAAGATGTAGGAGCAACAGCGTGGTGGTGGTGGGAGATTTTAAGTTTCCCAACATTAACTTAGTGTTAGGAGTTTGGATGGAGCAGAATTTGTAAGGAGCATCCAGGAGGGTTTTCTAGAGCAGTATGTAAATAATCCAACTTGGGAAGGGGCTACACTGGACCTGGTGTTGGGGAATGAACCCGGCCGGGTGGTTGAAGTTTCAGTAGGGGATTAGTTTGGGAATAGCGATCACAATTCCGTAAGTTTTAGAATACTGATGGACAAAGACGAGAGTGGTCCTGAAGGAAGAGTGCTGAATTGGGGGAAGGCCAACTATAGCAAAATTCGACAGGAGCTGGGGAATGTAGATTGGGAGCAGCTGTTTGAGGGTAAATCCACATTTGATATGTGGGAGGCTTTTAAAGAGAGGTTGATTAGAGTGCAGGACAGACATGTCCCTGTGAAAATGAGGATAGAAAGGGCAAGGTTAGGGAACCATGGATGACAGGTGAAATTGTGAGACTAGCAAAGAGGAAAAAGAAAGCATACATAAGGTCTAGACGACTGAAAACAGACGAAACTTTGGAAGAATATCGGGAAAGTAGGACCAATCTGAAACAAGGAATTAAGAGGGCTAAAAGGGGTCACGAAATATCTTTAGCAAACAGGGTTAAGGAAAATCCCAAAAGCTTCTATTCATACATAAGGAGCAAGAGAGTAACTAGAGAAAGGGTTGGCCCACTCAAGGACAAGGGAGGGAAGTTATGCGAGGAGTCAGAGAAAATGAGTGAGATTCTTAATGAATACTTTGCATCGGTATTCACTGAGGAGAGGGACATGATGGATGTTGAGGTTAGGGAAAAATGTTTGATTACTCTAGGTCAAGTCAGCATAAGGAGGAGGGGAAGTGTTGAGTATTCTAAAAGGCATTAGGGTGGACAAGTCCCCAGGTCCGGATGGGATCTATCCCAGGTTACTGAGGGAAGCGAGAGAGGAAATAGCTGGGGCCTTAACAGATATCTTTGCAGCATCCTTGAGCACGGGTGAGGTCCCGGAGGACTGGAGAGTTGTTAATGTTGTCCCCTTGCTTAAGAAGGGTAGCAAGGATTATCAAGGAAATTACAGACCGGTGAGCCTGATGTCAGTGGTGAGGAAGCTGCTGGAGAAGATACTGAGGGATAGGATCTATTTACATTTGGAAGAAAATGGGCTTATTAGTGATAGGCAGCATGGTTTTGTGCAGGGAAGGTCATGTCTTACCAACTTGATAGAATTCTTTGAGGAAGTGACAAAGTTGATAGATGAGGGAAGGGCTGTAGATGTCATATACATGGACTTCAGTAAGGCGTTTGATAAGGTTCCCCAAGGTAGGCTGATGGAGAAAGTGAAGTTGCATGGGGTCCAGGATGTACTAGCTAGATGGATAGAGAACTGGCTGGGCAACAGGAGACAGAGAGTTGTAGTGGAAGGGAGTTTCTCAAAATGGAGAACTGTGACAAAATGGAGAACTGGAGTGGTGTTCCACAGGGATCCGTGTTGGGACCACTGTTGTTTGTGATATACGTAAATGATCTGGAGGAAGGTATAGATGGTCTGATTAGCAAGTTTGCAGATGACACTAAGATTGGTGGAGTAGCAGATAGTGAAGGGGACTGTCGGAGAATGCAGCAGAATATAGATAGATTGGAGAGTTGGGCAGAGAAATGGTAGATGGAGTTCAATCCAGGCAAATGCGAGGTGATGCATTTTGGAAGATCCAATTCAAGAGTGAACTATATGGTAAATGGAAAAGCCCTGGGGAAAATTGATGCACAGAGAGATCTGGGTGTTCAGGTCCATTGTACCCTGAAGGTGGCAACACAGGTTGATAGAGTGGTCAAGAAGGCATACTGCATGTTTTCATTCATCGGACGGGGTATTGAGTACAAGAGTTGGCAGGTCATGTTACAGTTGTATAGGACTTTGGTTCGACCACATTTGGAATACCGCGTACAGTTCTGGTCGCCACATTACCAAAAGGATGTGGATGCTTTGGACAGGGTGCAGAGGAGGTTCACCAGGATGTTGCCTGGTATGGAAGGCACGAGCTATGAAGAGAGGTTGAGTAGATTAGGATTATTTACATTAGAAAGACGGAGGTTGAGAGGGAACCTGATTGAGGTCTACAAAATCATGAGAGGTATAGACAGGGTGGATAGCAAGAAGCTTTTTCCCAGAGTGGGGGACTCAATTACTAGGGGTCACAATTTCAAGGTGAGAGGGGAAAAGCTTAAGGGAGATATGCGTGGAAAGTTCTTTACGCAGAGGGTGGTGGGTGCCTGGAACGTGTTGCCAGCGGAGGTGGTAGAGGCGGGCACGATAGCATCATTTAAGATGTATCTAGACAGATACATGAATGGACAGGGAGCAGAGGGATACAGATCCTTGGAAAATAGGCGACAGGTTTAGATAGAGGATCTGGATCGGCGCAGGCTTGGAGGGCCGAAGGGCCTGTTCCTGTGCTGTAATTTTCTTTGTTCTTTGTTCTTGTTCAGTGCTTTAAAGGGACAATATAGTTGTCAATGCATACAGCATGGGTGACATAAGTTACTGTTTTTCTCTTTAGAAGTCGAGTGCATTGTTTTGCATGTGTGGCCCTGCCATGGGAAACTGAATTAATCATCTATGCACTGAACCTGTAATGACACCCATCTGCCATGAAATTAGATCTCACTGAAAGTCATTCTTTTGGCAACAATCAATATTACAAATTACGGTTTGAAGGAGTCAAGACCATTCCAAATTTTGCATAAATTGGGGCTCAGTCATGTCAGATTCGTAAATCCATGAAGACTTCAACTGAAGAGTCTTATCTGGCTTTGCCATTGCTACATTACTTTCATGCCTGACACTGGACAACACATTGCTTTGGAGCTTCCACATTCTCACAGCTAACTGTAATATTGCAACAACATGGGCTGTGAGGTTAAAGGACAGCTTTTTTTGGGAGAGGGTGTTATCGTGGTCAATATGTGTCTGAACTTAACTCACCCAATGGATCTGCAGTGTATATCTGCATAAACTTATCTAGCTTAGAGCTCCATATGGAGCCATGACATAGGCCTCCTTACAAAGGTGAAATCTCTTTGTCACATTGTGTGAGGCTGACACATCTCAACTCACTATGATTAATGAGAGGGTCAGGAATACTATTACTGAAATATTGTTCTAATTCCTACATTCCCCAAAGAATATCTGACCACTCATATGAGATTAGTACTTGAAAAATTTTTGTGGTGTTGCTGTCCTTGAGATGAGAGTGTTGCACAAGAAATCAATTATGTTTTCACAAAACCAAGCAACCTCCAGCAACTGCCATGCAGCCTCTAGAAGAAAAACCACAAGGTGAAAAACCCCAAAGCAGGTGGTACGGAATGACCAGACTTCAAATCAACCAGATTCCCTGACATTATCTATAGCTGTTGGAAAAGCAGTGCAGGCAGAGATTAAAGATGGCCTTAACCATCATCACCAAAATGTCACCAGTGCTGTTTATGTGCCTTCAGTAAGATGTTCTGAGGAGTTGGGATAGCAATAGCACTCTTGCAAGATGAAGATGAGTTTACTGACTGGAAGGAACATCACATAGACCATGATAGATTGATGCATTGTGGGAGTAATAAGACAAGCAAAACTTAATTGCTATCTGCTTCCAAGATATTTGAATTTGGTGAAGACATCATTCAGATTTGTACATTTTTATTGCTGCAGAGTCTGCTTACTGACAAAAACAAATGTAGCATTTTAGAGATAACATGGTGTGGAACTGGAGGAACACAGCTGGCCAGGCAACATCAGAGGAGCGGGTAAGTAAACGTTTCGGGTCCCGACCCGAACGCACATAAATAGCAGTCATTCAGGCAGGATCATAATATTGAATTACTCTCAGCCATGTTAGCTCTTGCAGTTTCAATCATGATCCTGTATTTGAGAGCTGCATCATGATTTCTCCCGTTGTCAGTTTCAGCTTGAGAAGCATCCTGAAGCATATCCTTTTGACCCTCCCATCATCATTCAGTTTTCAGCATCAATGATTTCTCAAACACTGCTGAATGAGCATGTAATACTTTAGTGTACTGCACTCCAATGTCTAAACTAACAGAGACAAATCTGTCCTCATTAAAGTGTGAAGTCTTGGCTGCATTCATGAACGTAAGGTTAAAGGATCTCTGACGGCTGTTACTATCCAGGATGCTTCCAGAGATGAGCTATACTTCACCAATATAACATCTATCAATCTTGGAGTATAAAGACTCCTTACCACTGTGACATGGTAGCCACTTAACCAAGTCCTGGAGCTAAAATGACAATCAATCAAATATGTGATGATTTAAAGTACATATATATTAACAGATGTTAAAGTGGCTTTACAACAATGTGTCACTCATGCTACCTATATGCACTCAGAGCATTTTTCCCTTCCCCCTCCCACTAGGTCAATGTGCAATCCAGGGTCTGCAGCTGGGGAAGTGGGGGATGGAGCCTTCTTTGTTACGGAGTCTGTTGACCTAGAAGATCTGGACAATTCAGCAGGGGTTCATTGTGGATAATGGGCCCAGATTTGCTGAAAATGTCTTGTCCAGATGCTGGTTCATCCTCTGCAGGTGCAATTTCTGCAGGTTTGGGAATCACAGGCAGGGTCGACGTGGAAGGGCCTGGTGCCTGCTGCCTGCAGTTTTCCGACAGGAAAATTCTGGGGGCCAGTATGTGGTTTCTCGTCCATCTGGGTGCCAGCTAGCATCATCCTGTCTCCTTGAGAGAAAGGGATACTTGGGCTGAGGTTGAGGTCCCTGGTCCCTCTTTTGACTTGCAGTTGATGCTGAGTACCAGTAGCTAAAGCAATAGAATGCAGGTCTGTATGCATTTCCAGCAGCCACTGAACATTCTGCTGGACTTGGCTTTCTATAATGGCTGCTAACCATTCCATGGAGACTGAGATACACACATGTTGGATCCAGTGTGTTACTGATTATGTTGATGAAGTCCTTCAAATCTAGATCCAATTTACTGAGTGTCTCTGATAAATTTGCCTGCTGCTCCTGCATGAAATTATCAATGGCCGACATCATGCAATCATCTTCTAACTAAGCATGAGTAGGTAACTGGTTTTTGGCCGTCCTTCGAGTGTCAGTGACCTGGGCATTTCTTCCTTGATGTTCCAGTGATGTGCTCACCGGATTGTGTTCTTTACTCAAATCTAGGAAGAAAAATCATCAAGATGAAAGTCTCTGAAGTGGTTGAGACACTGGAGAAAAAACTGCCAGTGCATCCTGTGAGAATTTAGTGGTTACTTCTTCAGACCTGGAGGAGTAGCTATGAGCTGGGCTCTTTGGAATGGAGATAATGTGGGTGCTGTTGGTGCCTGCATGAGAGAAGAGGCCATTAATTGGGCACTAGGGCTCAAACTTGAGCAAATTTAGGATTAAATTAACATTGGTTAATGGGAGAGCGATATATCACAGTATAGTGACATTTACTGGGTTGGCTGGATGTGGAGATTGCAGTGTTCCCATACGAGTGTCAAAACTCTCTAACTATTTGGAGGGTCTTGACCTTATAAGGAATGAGGAGCTAAAAGTTGGCCAACCTGCCACAGGAAATATAGAGGGCAGAATGATGGGTAGTTTGAGATTTGAAGTGGGTGAGAGCCCTTGAGTGGAGATGCTGCATACAATAGTGAGAGTTGTAGTCCATTCGCCCTGGTGATGTTACTATGCAGTGGCAGAATAACTGTGAAGCAACAGAGAAAAGATAGTGGCATCCACCCTTGCATAGCACATAAAATCATTGATCTTCTTCATGTACTGCTGAGCATTCTATTTTGTCCCAGAAATGCAAGTCACTATCAATGTCTATGGATGACTCTGGTGGCATGGCCTCCTTTGCTGATCCACAGGAAAGAGGATAGCCCTCCTCTCTGCTACACTGACCACCTTCATTTCCAGGTCCCTATCAGTGAAGCAGGGTGCCAGCTTCGGTGCTGCAACACAGTCTGAAGATAAGTTCCGGGCATGCAGTGTCTGAAGTGATGTACAGTTGGGGTTTAAATATGGTGTCACCCTTGTGAATGGTGAATTGTCCTGGCAGTGAGCACACTTCCATAGGGCCGAGATATATAAATAATAAGGTGAGTAGCGGAAGATAGGTGCTGTGAGCTAAGATGAGACTGGTGTCAGGAAACCCTCAAAATAACATTTAACCTAAAAATGAAAAAAAAGCACTTTATTTCTTTATTTCTGCACATTTAGGGGTGTCTGGTGGAACTTCTCTGTTATGCCATTCTCACAGCACACTTTAGCCCATTGGAACTTGAATTACAAGATGGCATGCTAGTACAAAGAGACCAGAGGTTGTAGTTGGTTTTAAGTCACTATCTTGTGAATAACCTGGAAGGGTAAAACACAAATGTGTCTTTCATCCAGAGCTGCCTTTCTTTCAACTGATAGCATGCCTGCATTTTGGGACACCATCCACAGGAAATCACAGTTGAGTTTTTTATAAATGGCATTTCTGCCTTTGAAGTGCTGCTGTCTAATCAATTCCATAATTCCTGTTGGGACTCAGTGTAATCCGCACAGGGATTTTAAAACAGTCTCTGAATTTGCTTTCTCAGCTACCTTTTGGCTAGCATTTCCTTTTTTTTAATACATGTTTTGTACTAAAAGTTTAATATGTCTGTAATTAATTTGAGGTTAGGATTCACTTTCATGACATTTATGATTATTTATTATGAGAACTGATTCTGAATTACCTTGTAATAAAGAGTACTATTTCATAAAGTATGTGGCAAATAAACACATTTACAATCTGACAATTCTCATAGTAGAATCAGAGAGTCTTTGAAGCCTACAATATAGAAAAGGCCCTTCGACCTATCAAGTCTAGGATATTTAGGTTAGGTGGGTTAGACATGGGAAATACAAGGATAGGGAATGGGTCTGGGTGGGATGCTCTTTGGAGCGGCACTGTGAACTGACAACAAGACTTCTGAGACCACTAGGAATCATGGTTGCCCACAAGCCCACAGCCACTCTATGACAAACACTTACAAGAATTAAAGACCCCATTCCCACAACATGCAGAACCAATGTGGTTTACAAAATGCCATGCAACGACTGCCACAAACATTACATCGGACAGATAGGAAGGAAACTAGCCACCAGAATACATGAACATCAACTAGCAGCAAAACGGCACGACGAACTCTCCTTAATATCGGTACACTCAGACAATGAAGGCCATCAGTTTAACTGGGACAAGGTAACCATAGCAGCCCAAGCCAAACATAGACACGCATGGGAATTCCTAGAGGCATGGTTCTCACCCATAATGCAATCAACAAACACATAGAATTGGACCCCATATACAAACCCATACGGATCAAAACCAGAAATGACACTACTCACCATAACGGACCAGACAGTATAAATTACAAGCAGAGTAGAATAACATTGTTTCATTGGAGGCTCCACTGATGATGTCACCTATCATGGTGACGTAATGTCTGAACAAGAACAAGCCAGCTCGGCGAACAAGTCAACAAGCTTATCCACAACCCGTGCTACAGATCTTTGTCAAAACTTTAAACGCAAATATTGACATTGAGATCAAGCTATAATTTTTCCATTTTCGAATTTAGTCCCCAAGTGCGAGAGTGTCTGGGAGGGAAACTTTCAACCTCCAGAGGTAAGAAAGCTCATTATAGTTTCTGACAATCAGGTAGCTGATTGGTTATCAGCAGACTTTCTGCTGGAATTATAATCTTAGAGCAGGAAGTCCTATTTACATGAAACTGTTGGCCAATCAGAGGCAGAGGCAGTGCCACAGTGGATGTATTGGCTGTTGTGGGGACAGCAACATCGCTGCACCCTCCTCTCCCTGCTGTCACCCCTCTGATGGCAGTGAAGGTTCTAAACTTGGAGTCATGGGGGGTGGGGGGGAGCGTGCAGGAGTTTTGGAAGTGAGGGCAGGCCCTCAGCAGCCACCCCTTTCTTTAGGTCAAGTCCCTTGGCTCTGAATGAATTAGTGCAGATGATGGACTCACTGCACCAAACTGACAGCCTGCTGATATTGTTTACCAGCTGGGTAGGTTAATTTTTCTTTGCCCTACCTGCAGTTCAAGTAATTGCAGCCTTGGCTGAATGGGGCCCTAATTGATTGTTAATTGTCCATTAAGGACCTCAACTGGTGGCAGGCCAGGAGAGCTGTGCTTGAGCTTTCTCACCCAGAACTTAATTTCAGTGTCTCCACAATGCCAACTCCTCTAATTATCTTCCCTTCCTGCAACTTTCTCCACTGCTGTCCAGGAGTGGAACATTTCACCCATGTGCTCAATGACACATGGTTCAGTGGTAGCATTCATTTCTATTAGAAATCAGCCTGGCACTTTGAGTGTATTACAGATGGAGTGTTTCACTGTTAGGATGTCATCTTTCAGACAGACAAATAAACCAAGGCCCCATCATTCTCTCACCAGGATGCAGGTAAAAAAAAATCCCATGACAAGATTCAAAGAAGAACGGAAGTTTACCAGCATCCTGGAAAATATCATTTAACAAAACACATAATTGGTCATAGATTCATACAGAACACAAACAGACCCTTCCATCCAACCAGTCCATGCAGAACATAATCCAAAACTAAACTAGTTTTACTTGCCTGCTCTTGGCCCATATCCATCCTATTCGTTCCTATTCATGTACGTTGTAACTATGACTGCATTCACCACTTCCACAGGTAGATTTTACCACACTCAGACTACCCGCTATGTGAATCTCTCTCCTGTCACCTTAAAAACATGTCCTCTTGTCTTGAAATCCCTTATCCTGGGGAAAAACTCCTATGCTCCAATGAAAAAATTCCCAGCTAATCCAGCCTTTCTTTATAACTCAAACCTTCCATACCCAAATCTAACGAATTCAGCCTTAAAAAATATTCAATGACGCTGTTTCCAATTAACTCTGAAAAAGGGAATCATAAACTAACAATCATTCCAAGTAAAAAAAATCTCCACCTCTTCATCTCCAACTGGAGACCCATTATTTTGAAACTTTGCCTTCTTCACTTGTGATAATGGGGTGACCCAGTGGTTATATTAGAAGACAAACTGGTCGGTTACAGTCTGAGAATGTGGATATGAACCAAGCCAATTACGATCTGGATTTGTGGTCGTTCATCAAGACTGTTCTACTGCTGAGACGATGGTTTTGAATTAGCACAAGCTTGAAAGCGCTGATTATTAGTTGCCATTACATGTTCTTCCTTTATAGGTACAGTATGAAATGTTTAGAAGCAAACGAGAGCATTGGCGTGTGGTGCTCCCTTTTTTTTAAGGTAAATGTCCCACCGCAGGTAGCAACAAAGTTGGTGCCTTGCTCCCAAATGCATCTACAGTGAGGTTGAGTTTTGCAATTGCGTCACTGTGGACGCACACAGGTCAGAACGGCGGGACTTGGTAACCAGAGGAGACCCGAGTTACTGCTGCCCAATCCAGCTATGGGGTTTTTGGATAAATTGGCTTTTTGCCTAAGGCTGAAGCGCAGGGACGTGAATATCCTTTGTTTGGGGCTGGACAATAGCGGGAAGAGTACAATCATCAACTGCCTGAAACCTACCAGTGTGAGTACGGAAGACAACTCCCACGAATCTACTCATTATTATGAATAAATCCTGTACAGTACCTGCCCATTAAAAGTGGATACTTTATCCTGCAGCGTGTATAATTACAACATTTTTTGCATAACTAGCATTCAAATGACTTTGATGCAATCTGTTATTATGTACGTTACAATAAAATTTCCGCAATCCTCTTTATCTGACAATTCCAAAATTCTTCAGTTTAATGTCTGACAGACTGCACAGCTTCACTTTAGAAGAAGAACCTGACCATGCGTGTATTCCGCCTTTGCGCATTTCTTTAAAACAAGCCAGCCTCAGAACGTGTCTGGTGCTGCAATAGTAACAAGTGTCAACATTCCCTCTCCTCAAACCAGCTGCACAGCAGTAACGAAAGCAAAAGCTGTGGCAACTCCATTATCTGTCCCCACACCCTTTTGGTGTCACAGTTCTTCACATGCTTCTTTCTGTGATGTTCAAGCCATTGTATAATTTCCTTCCTTTCCAGTGATAATCCAGTTTTCAGAACCTTTTGCATTGTTGGGAAGGAACCCTTTAGGGAGCTGCTAAGTTTCCCCAGCTGTCTCCTCAGATAAAGGGTTGTCAAATTCCCACAGAAGCTAGCAACTCTGTAGTGTGAGAGAAATACAATCATATGAGTGAAGTCTTACGGGTGGTGAGGGTCTATTGTATGGAGTTACTGACATTATCAGGTCCAACCTTTGAGAGACAAGGCCAATCAGCAGCTTCAAGGTGAGCTATCTTTCTTTGTGTCTCACGCCCCATTCACAGACCTCAGACAAGTTAGATGAATGCAAGACATGGAAAGACATGCTCATCTCTGGGGAAAAGTCTGCTCAGAAGATACCCTGATTGGGGATTTTTGATTTAAGTCCTGAATGTGGCAGAACTATAAGAAACAACAGCTGTTTCTTGACTCCTGATGACAAAGCAGATAATACTGCCAGTGCTTTCTTTGTTACAAAGTTCCCCAGTTCTTGTAAGTAAACATGATTCTCCCTGTGGAAGTGTAAAGCAAAGCGGAATAAAATAGTCAAGTCTGCAGGGCTCCATCAATTACATTTGTTGATTTTACAACAAATATGAACAAATACAGAATAATAAGGAGGTTTATACTGGCAGGAAATCTGGATTTTTAGTTATTTCTGCCTTGTTACAGCCATTTACTTCTCTTTGTATTTGTTTCCACTTTGAGTCTGTTGTGTTCACTAGTATTCTGCTTTTTTCAGCTTTCTATTCTCTTGGAAGTCTCTTTCTATTTGCCTTTTCCTTTAGGTTGCTTATGAATTTTTGGTTTACCTCTACACTCTTATAGATTCCCTACAGTGTGGAAGCAGGCCACTTGGCCCATCGAGTTCACACCAACCCTCCAAAGAGCATCCCACCCCATACCCTATCTCTACATTTCCCACCCTAGACACCATGGGCAATTTGGCATAGCCAATCCACCTAACCTGGACTGCAGGAAGAAACCGGAGCACCCGGAGGAAAACCACACAGACATGGGGAGAACATGCAAACTCCACACAGACAGTCACCCAAGGCTGGAATTGAACCCAGGTCCCTGGCGCTGTGAGGCAGCAGTGCTAACCATTGAGCCGCCGTGCTACCTTGGATTTGGGTTATAGACTATTATTTGGGGAGTTTAAAATGAACATTGTACAATTTTCAGTGAACATCTCCATTCCTGATCTTCTTATGGCAGTAAGGTCATTGATGAAGTAGCTGAAGATAGTTGAACTCAGGACAGGACACAATCCTGAGGAATTCCCGCAGAGGAGTGTCCTGTGAGCTGCGATGACTGACCTCGAACAACCACAACAATTTTCCTTTGTGATAGGTATAACTTCAACCGGCACTCTTCCCCTTCATTACCATTGTCTCTAGTTTTGCACGGTCTCCTTGATGCAGAAAAATGGAGTTGATCTACAGATCAATCATAATCTGATTGGATGGTGAAGCAAACTGAAAAGACAGAATGGTTCATCTCTTCCCCTATTTCTCATGACATTCAGAATCCAATTAAGGAGGCTGCTATCTTTTTCAACCAAAGAAAGTCAATTTGGTTAATCCCGTTTTCTGCAAGTGTGAGATCCGGACAACTGATGGTCAGTTGTGGGATGAAGGTGGTGGTGCACAAGTCTTAAGAATGATGTGTTGGGGGTGTTCCAGCATTGAAGAAAGTTACAGAAACTAGCATAGTCTCAGAATAAAGGGCTTATTATTTTGGAATGAAATGAGAAACCTTTTTTTCACTCAGACCTATAAATAATGGGAATTTCCTACCCTAGAGGGCTATGGATGGTCAGCCATTGACCAAGATCAAAGTTGAAATTGATTGATTTTTGGACTCTTAATGGCAAGTAGTGATAATGAAGGGAAAGAGAAGTTTGATGAACAGATATAATCGTATTAAATGGTGGAATAGGCTTCAGGGACTGCATGATGTACTCCAGGTGCAATTTCCTATATCCTTAATGTAGATGCTGAGAGTCTAAGAATACATCACTAGGATCCTTTGGAAATGATTAGTGCTTTGCTCCTTCTTCAGGTGTTGGTGAGAGATGTAGTATCAGACACGGAATTTATAAGTAAAAGATCAAAGGGTAACAGCACTGATGAGGATGTATTAAACAAACCTAAGATGCTGTTAAAACCTTCTAACTGATTAAAGATTTAATTGATTAATATGTATATGTAAATCCCCAAATTCCTTTCAAGTCGCTGTCCTGAGAGAACTAAAGATTTTATCAGTGTAAAGAAGAGGTGACATTTCAGGTCAGCCAATGCATGTTACAAGTGAGGCTTTGTT
Organism: Rhincodon typus; assembly: GCF_021869965.1. Classification (NCBI taxonomy): domain Eukaryota; kingdom Metazoa; phylum Chordata; class Chondrichthyes; order Orectolobiformes; family Rhincodontidae; genus Rhincodon; species Rhincodon typus. The sequence continues at coordinate 37,938,625 of NC_063345.1, forward strand.
CAGAATCTGTTTGTGTTTTGGTTTGGCATCAGAATGGTTTTATTTCTAGAGTAGGAATTTATAAAATGCCACATTGACTGACTGTCTGTAAATTGTGTGTTTTTTGAACAAAATAGAATGTATCTGCAAATACAAATTCACTCAATAGGTATATGTGTGTGAGAGAGAGACAGAGGGAGAGAAAGTGTGTGTGTCTGAGTGTGTATGTGCGTGCGTGTGTATGTGTTAGGGGGCGGAAGAGAGAGAGTGATAACGCACAATAGTCTGAAGCTAATTTGTAACCTTAGATACAAATTAGGAGCAGGATTAAGCCAGCTCCATTATTCAATAAGATTATGGCTGATCTCTCACATTCCACATTCCCACCTATATCTAATTACCTTTAATTTCCTTGCCTAACAAAAATACATCTCTGCCTTAAAAATATTCAACAGCCCCATTTGCATCACCTTCTGAGGCAGAGTTCTAAAGTTGTATAACCCTTTTGAGAGAAAAGAAATCTCATCATCGCTGTCCTAAAAGGTTGACTCCTAATTTTACAACATTGCCCCCTAGTCCTAGACTTACCCATAAGAGGAAACATCATTTTCACAACCACTTTAACAAGACGATTCTTATATACTTTAGTGAAGTCCCGTCTCACTCTTATAAACTTCAGTGGAAACAAGCCAAGTCTGTCCAATCTTTCTTCAGAAGACAACCTGCTTATTCCAGATATCAATCTGGTAGACCTACTCTGAACTGCATCCAACATATTTTACATTCTTCCATAAATAAGGAGACTAAAATTGTACACAGTATTCAAGATGTGGTCTCACCAATGCCTTTCATTATTGAAGCATAACATTGTGACTTTCATTATCAATTCCCTTTGGAATAAAATTTAGCATATAAACACCTGGATTCCTCTGCACTGTAATATTTTGTAATTGTTCTTTTCTTTAATTCATCCTACCAAAACAACCCATTTCAATTGTTCCCTATTATACACCATTGCCAGATTTTTTCCAACGCTGTACATTGAATTGAATTAGGTTTATTGTCGCATGTACTCAAATGAGCACAGTGAATAGTTTAAAAGTCACCACTTACAGTGCCAAAGGTACAAAGATACCGCTTCTTCAGTTACAGATAAGTTAGTGTAAAAATGTCACCAACACATGGTGCCATTTTACACAGAGTACCTAAGGTACAGTCCTTAGTTATAGAATCGAGAAATTAAAAAAAAGGTTACATTACCGCTGTACACAGTATAACCCTAAGTCAGAAAAACAAGAAGCAAGGTAAAAAGACAAACATTACAGTCTTTCAGCAGACCAGCACATGGGCCCTCCAGCTGGTTTGCACCAGGCCGCTGGTATCCCCACGTTGGTTTGTTGGTCATTGGCGTCCCTACTCTGGGCCGCCAACTGGAGTGGATAAGTTCCGGCTGGAGTGTCCTATTCCATCGTCATCTTACATCGATTCTAGTTTCCTGTGGAAAGGCAAAACCAGAGGATCTCAAACTGCAGGTTTTCAGAAAAGATGAATACAGATGAATCAAGAGAAAATTATCAGAAATGAAAACCAAAGCTGATTTTTCTCCTTTCCCAAAAGCAAATCCATACTTCAGGCAGAGAGGATTTGTACTGATTGAGAAATAAATCTGGTTTACATTTCAGAGAATTGTTGACTATCATAATGTAACTTTGGTGTCAATTAAATGGCTTTGTGGTATCTGAAATGAAAAAGAATGGACAGTTAAGTCAAGTCTCCATACAGTAATTGTTTGGAATTGATCTCAACCTTCCCCTTTATTCTTCAGGCACAGGCCAAGGACCTATTTCCAACAACTGGATTTAGTGTGGAGAAATTCTCTACATCTAGGTATAGTAATTAATACATATGTAAATTGTTCTCTTTCTTTTCCACTTTCCTGACCACTTTTCTTTTTGTTGTCCATGCAGCTTCGAGAATGAAGTGTTTCCTTTCTGGACTTTTTAAGTGTTGAGTTTTGATGGTCTTGCCAAAGCCTTGCACAATCAAGACTTGCCAAATCTATTTTAGTTAGTTTAATTATGTGGCAGCCAGAGAATTCAGGCTCAAGCCCAAAAGATAAAATAACAATATACTAAACCAAAGACAGCACAAACTTCTGTTTTATCTCCGTACTAGCATTTGCTGTCTGCTCACCCTGACACATGGCTAGATGGAGAAGAAGAAAACAGGCATTCACTGATGTAGAGTAATCATGCTTTTTTTTTATTACTTTGTATAATTTCAGGTTGTCCTTCACTGTGTTTGATATGTCTGGCCAGGGAAGATACCGAAACCTGTGGGAAAAATACTATGAGTAAGTGAGATGACAGAAAATAAAAGCTATGTAAAATGCATGAGTTAAATTGTGTGTTTGCACATTATCTGTGAATTGTTCATTCGATGCATTTGCTCTGATTTGTAGATATCATCGTAGATATTCTTGAGTGTGAAGTAACGAGTTACAATAAAAACAGGATACTGACTGGAGAAGTAGATTGCAATCATGGCAAACAAAAATAAACAGAAATAAAGAGAGGCATATGCTGGAAGTGGTGCTTGGTGTGGGAGAAATAGGGAAAATTTTGGTATGAATGCTCTGTGGAAGAAGAATGAAACAGAATGATAGCATGAACAGAGAGAATGGGGGAGTGTTACAAATTAGGACTGCTGTGGATACATTCTTGAGCTCAGTTAACCTAGTTACTTGCTTGAGTTGTATAGAATAAGAATATAAGAAGTTGGAGCAAGAGTAGACTATTCTGTCCCTCAAGTCTGCTCCATCATTCAGTACAGTCAGGCTTGATCTTCTTCATCAATTTCACATTCTTGTTCACTTTCCATAGACCTTGATTCTTCGATAGATTAATAATCTCAGTTCTGAATATGTTCAAAAATGATGCTCAACAGGGATCCACGAGGGTAGACAATTCCAAAGCTTCATAATGCTCTGTGAAGAACAGCATATGAATATACAAAGTCAGAGCAGAAGTAAGCCATTTAGCCCTTGGGCCTTTTCAGCCCTTCAGTAACATCATGGTTCATCTGATTGCAGCTTGAACTCCACTTTCCTGCCTACCCCGATATCTTTTAACTCCCATATTTATCAAAGGAACTAAATGACATGGGCACTGGTGAGAAATTTGAAAAATATGGAAATTTGGGTAAGTTGGCCAGTGAAGAACTTCTCAATATCAAGAGAAAAATCCCTTTTCGTAATTTTGGTGTCAATTAAATGGCTTTGTGGTATCTGAACTGAAAAAGAATGGACAGTTAAACCAAATGTTGAATAGCAAGATAAAATTCTCTTCCTGTGTGGTGAGAGGCCTGTTTGTATGTATTAGCATGCATTAATTAGCAACTCATTCTTGCTTAATGGCACTTCATTAAGATTCATAGTCTCATTTTTCCACCTGCCAGACAGAAACTAGGCAGCTGAAACTGAACATGAAAGTCAGAGTGGGTACTTGGTGACTCCAACTTTCTGCTTGTTCCTCTGGTCCTCCATTTCAGACACCAGGCACCAACATTGACACCAGGCAATGTTCCATGGGCAGTGACTACATGCATACCCCCATCCACAGAGGTTGGCATCAGACAAGCATCAGCCTCACCACACCCTCAAGACACACCTCCAGTCCACTTAGAAGATTGTTCTGTGTTGCACCTGGGAGCACATTAACACCTTCCCTTGCAATGCTGCTGCCAGGACACTTTGCATATAGGGACAAGTACCAATCTTATGGATATGACCAGGCTGCATCTCAGGGGATCTCATTTGCTTTCTTAGTGCTTACTAATTTTGTAGCTGCCTGGATGCTTCCAGCTTGCTGGTCTGCCTTGCCTCTTTACAGTTTTCCCTGTCAATTAAAGCTTAAATGATTAGAGTGCTTCTGCCTTCCCTTGGCATTTGGCACAGACACAAGCCAGAGAGCTTGTAATAGTCACCAGCAGTCAGAAAACAAGGGGATAGACAACATTGTTGTATCGCTATGTCAATCTCACATTTGAACCACGTACCAGCAGAAAGACAGCAAATACACTGCATGTACATCAACCTCAGTTAAGTCAAGGGAAACACGTTTCTTTTGGGGGGGTCCCAGTTCAATAAGTCAACAGCAGCCTCTGATATCAGTTCACTTGCTTGCACAGGTCAGTCGGTTGCTTCAAGAATTCTGTTTGGGAAGGACTACCATCTACTTTTACTACTCGCCATTTTATAACATCCTAACATCTATGGTGGGGAAGTTGTTGCAGTCTATAATCAATGATGGCGTTACTGAACACTTTGAAAATTTTCAGTTGATCAGGGAGAACCTCATTGAATTTTTTTGAAGAGATGACTAAGATAGTGGGCAGGGGAACGTCTATGTATGTTGTTTATATGTATTCCAGAGGCATTTGATAAAATCCCACATAAAAGACTGTTAACTAAGATAGAAGCCCACAGAACTGAGGGCAAATTACTGACATGGCTGGGAAGTTGGATGAGTGACAGGCAACAGAAAGTAGGGATAATGGATAGATACTTAAACTGGCAGAATATGACCAGTAGTGTCCCACAAGAAACCGTGTTAAGTCCTCAATTATTCACATTATCTATTAACAACTTGGATAATTGCATAGAAAGTCATATAACTAAATTTGATGATGACAGAATGTTAGGTGGTTTTGTAGACAGTGTAAATGATAGCATTAAATTACAAAGGGATATTGATAGACAAATTGAACAGGCAAAACAGCGGCAGACGGAGTTCAATGTACACAAGTTAAGACGTTATCTATTTTTACCAAAAAAAAGCATGGATCAGAGTACTTTCTAGGTGATATTAAGTTAAATACAGGTAATGACCAAAGAGACTTGGGGGCTAAAATGCATATGTCTTGAAATGTCACGAACAGGTACAGTCATAGAGTCATACAGCACAGAAACAGACCTTTTGGTTCAACCAGTCCATGCCGAACATAATCCCAAACTAAACTAGTCCAACCTGCCTGCACTTGGCTCATATCCCTCTAAACATTTCCTATTCATGTACTTATCTAACTGTACCCGCTTCCACCACTTGATCACAAAGCTCATGCCACACTCAAACCACTGTGTAAAAGAATTAACCCTCGTGTCTTTTCTAAATCTTTCTTATGTCACCTAAAAAAAAGTCCCCTTGTCTTAAAAACCCCCACAGTAGAGAAAAGGTATCTGCCATTTACCTTATTGATATCCTTCATGATTTTATAAACCTCTATTAGGTCACCCTGGATCCCCTATGCTCCAGTGAAAAAATCCCAGCCTATCCAACCACTCCTTATAACTCAAAACCCTCCATTCCTGGCATCATTCTGGTAAATCTCTTCTGAACTGTCTCCAGCTTAATAATATCCTTCCTATAACACGGTGACCAGAACTGGATACAGCATTTCCGAAGAGGCCTCACCAACATCTTGTAGAACTTCAACATAACATTGCAACTCCTATACTTAATGGTCTGAGCAACGAAGGCAAGCATGCTAAATGCCTTCTTAGCCACAATATCTACATGTGATGCAAACTTCAAAGAATGATGTAACTGAACCCCTAGGTGTCCCTGTTCTACAACACTACCGGAGGCCCTACTTTTAACTGAATAAGTCCTGCCCTTGTTTGTGTTGCCAAAATGCAATACTTCATATTTATCCAAATCAATTTCCATCTGGCACTCTTCAGCGCATTGACTCAACTGATCAAGATCTTTGTAGTTGCAGAAAATAATGAAGAAAGCTAATGGAATTTATATCTTGAGGACTGAACTACAGGATGTGGAAGTTATGCTGTAGTTATACAAAACCCTGGTTTGACCCCGCTTGGTGTACTATGATCCAATCTAGATATCACATCTTAAGATAGATATGTTGGCCTTGCAAGGAGTACATGGTAAGTTTACAAGAATGATACCTGTACTTTAGGAGTTAAGTTATGAGGAGAGATTATAAAAAATTGGCCTATATTCTCTAGAATTTAAAAGGTTAAGGGCGATCTGATTGAAGTCTTCAAGATATTATTAACAGGAAAAAACAGGGTAGATAAAGATAAACTATTTCTACCAGTTGGGGATTCTAGTTGGCTCATAGTCTGAGAATTATAGCCAGACCATTCAGGAGGGGTATAAGGAAGCTGTTCCATATACAAAGGGCGGTAGATGTTTAGAACTATCTTCCACAAACTGCATTGGATGCTGGATCAGTTGTTAATTTTAAATCTGAGATAGATCAATTTTTGTTACGCAAAGATATTAAGGGTACAAAGATATATAGAGTTAGGCCATAGATCAGCCACGATCTCATTGAATGGTGAAACAGGCTTGAGGGACTGAATGGCCTACTCCTGTTCCTATTTATACTTGCAAAAGCAGTCGCAATCAGTTTCTATTTTTCTGGCTAATTTACTGTTTTCCTTTTTTGTCAATTTTTTGATCACTTTGCTCTAAAACACTGTGAATCCTCAGGTCTGCTTCGATTATTTAAAACCTTATAAGCCTCTTTCACACCAGAGGATATAAACTTTCTTTTGGTTGCTCATAGATTATGGGTGCCACTGGCTCGGTCCACATTTATTGCCTATTCTGAATTGTCCTACATTTAACAAGGGGGTCAGCACATCATAGAACAGAATGAAAATCATCATAATGAATACTCAGCATGGATTTTGATATAGAAAATCTTACTTGACTGGCTTTATTGCATTTTATGCAGATCTAATAGGGAGAGAAGACAATTATAATGCAGCGGATACAATTCATTTGGATTTTCAAAAAGTCTTTGATAAGATGCCCCAATAATAAAGTCAGAGAATGTGGAATTGGAAACATGATGCAGAACAGATTGCTACCTGTCTTTTTAAATGTACCACCTCACTTGATAGGTTACAGATATATTGGACTGGATTTTGGCCACGATGGTGTGGCTCTCCATTGTGAAGAAAATGGTAGAAGAGTCTGAAATTGCAGTCAGTGAATACATGCCTTCCCATTTTCATGGGTATGGTAATTTGGATTCAAATTTGTGCATGTGTGGTTTTACAGTGCCAGCTGATGATTTAAATGGCCAGCTGCCACCCAGATTGGATTTTGGTGTTCTGGGAATTTGATACCTTAAGTTTGAACAGACCTGAGAAGAACAGTTGTGAAATTTATGCATTTCCTTGTATACACAGGGGACACTTTGGAGAGGTAACGCATCCCTTTTGTACATGATCCTGAGACAATATTGTTGGAGTTAAGACACCCTTTGAATGAGTTAAGGTGCCTTTTGAAGTTTTTTAAAGTAGGCATGAATTTGCATAAAAGAGACATAAACCACAATGAGGATTTAACAAGCAAGCTCATTGGAACTGTCAACAGACCTGCAAAAACAAACATAAATGTAACATGTGAAAGATGTCACAAGCATCTGTCAAAATCAAATGCCAAAGAAGCCTGATTCTGCCCTTTAAATCTTTGAAAAAAAGGTTTGGACAGTTAAAAAGTGAATCTTGCTTGTTATTTCACTCTACCTGCTGATATAGGATGGATGCTGTATGAATGATTTCACAATCACAACTAGGGGGAGGCGATGGCCTAGTGGAATTATTGCTGGACCTGTTAATCCAGAGACCCAAGTAATGTTCTGGGAACCCAGGTTCAAATCCCACAGTAGATGGTAGAATTTGAATTCAATAAAAAACAATCTGGAATTGAGAATCTAATGATGACCATGAATCCACTGTCAATTATTGGAAAAACCCATTTGGTTCACTAATGCCCTTTAGGGAAGGAAACTGCCATCCTTACCTGGTCTGGCCTACATGTGATTCCAGACCCACAGCAATGTGGTTGACTCTCAACTGCCCTCTGGGCAATTCGGGATGGGTAACAAATGCTGCCTGGCCAGCAACACCCTCATCCTGTGAATGAATAAAAAAAACAATCATAAGAACACAGGAATAATAGAAGGCCATTTGTTGTTTTGAACCTGCTCCACCATTCAATAAAAATAATGATTGATCAGCTTGTAACCTAAATCCATATTCCACTCTATCACTGATCAGCATTTTCCATTCAGCTGCTCTGAGGTTTCACGCACAGTGATTGAGGTACCGACACCGTTTACAGCATTGTGGTTCTAGAAGTTGCTACCGTGCAAGCACTTTGGACATCTATCCAGACAAAAACAAAAGTAATGGGACCACTGCCCCTGTTAATCTTTTACACCTTTGCTCACTAAGAAACTGTCTTAATAAAGGACATATCACAGTATAGCACAGGAACAGGCCCTTCAGTACCCACAATCTATGTGCTGATCATGGTGCCATTCTAAACTAATCCCATCTGTCTGCACATAATCTGTATCTCTGTATTCCCTACTTGCTCACATATTTGTCTAAATACCTCTAAGACACTGCTATCATCTTTCAAAGAATCATCTTTGGACCTAAATCATGAACTCTTTCTTTCTCCACAGATGCTGCCAGACCTTTTGAGTTTCTCCAGCATCTGCTGTTTTTATTTCAGATTTCCAGCACCTGCAGAACTTCACTTTTAGAAGAATCTATCCATCTCTAAAATATATTTAAAAGTTCAGCTTCCACTATCTTTTCGGAAGATAATTCCGAAGACACTCAACTTTCTGGGGAAACAAAAACCTCGTATTATTTTTAAATGGACAACCCCTTATTTTTAAGCAATGACCCCTCATTCTATATTCTCCCATAACACGAAACACCACATCCACATCTGTCACATGAAGACTCCTCAAAATCTTACATGCTTAATCAAATTGTCTCTTACTCTATAAACACCAGAGTATATAAACATAGCATGCCCAAAATTTCCTCAAAAGCCCACTCCAGGTAATAGTTTGGTAACAGTCTCTGAAATGCTTCCAATATTTTTACATTCTTCCTTAAATAAGGTGATCTTTATTGAAATAATTCCATGAAGGTCGGTACCTCGCCACCAAGTCACCCCTTATTTAAACAAGCATTGGACATGACACTGACACAGCTAGCTCTGAGCTGGCTCCGAGAGGGAGCAGAACCTCTGACACTCCTGTTTATATCTGTGAGCCAGGACTCCCTGATTGGACTAGTTTATCAGTCCCAGTCAGGGAACTCTGGCTGACCTCATTACAATCACTATAAATTGGGTTATTTCTCCGAGCCTAAAAGAATGACTGTTGGGGGAGGGGCAAGTGTAATCAGCTAAGATTCACGTTTCTTATCACTACCCACAAATTCTTGTTGGAATGCATCTAGAACAGAATTAGATTCTATTGCACAGTCCCATAATTGAATGGCCTATTAATGCTCACAATCCAGGTTTATGCATGAAAAACGGACACAGGACATCTTCCTGCAGAAATCTGATGGAAAGGAAGTTCACAAGTCATTGGCAAGGCAATTCAAAAATCTGGTTAAAAACTCAGATTCCTATCTCAAACATTCAGTTATGTGCTATTTAGTTTCTAAATATTGTTGCAAATATCTAGTTCATAATATACATGTTTTAGAATATAACTGTGTTAGGGATGAAATTTTAAACTGGATAATGGGGGCATCTAGTTGAGAAACTGCTAAACACAATTCTGATGTAAATGTAACTCAAACAAGCCTGGGTGTATCACACTTACAAGGTAGCACAGCCTGTATTTAGCTCGCAAGATCATATTTGATGGTGGAAAGACTTAAACAGTGATCTCTAAGCTAGTAATGGCTTAGGCATTCAACAGGAATATACAATATTTATATGGGTTGTGAGTGAAATTGCTGTACTTGCACTGTAGCGTTTTGTGATTCATTCAGTAGGGCACCCAGATCTCTCTGTATCTCAAGAATTATGCAATCACTCACCATTTAGATAAATATGCATATTTTTAATTCTTTCTCCAAAATAGACAATTTCACATTTTTCCACATTATATTTCATTTTCCAGATCTTTGCCCACTCATTTCAGCTTTCTTTTTGTAGTCTCCTATGTAATCTTCACAACTCACTTTCCTACCTATTTTTGTGTCATCAGCAAATGTGGCAAGTATACCTTCATGCCTTCATCCAAAGTCAAAAATCTATCTAACTCAGCCTTGAATAAATTTATAGACCCAGCCACCAGAGAAGAGAATTGTAGGCTGTGATGACCCGAGAGAAAAAAACAGTCTCACCATCCCTGAAATGGGAGATCTCAAACTCTTAAATCATGTTCCCTAGTTTCAGTCTCTATTGCAAGCGGAAAATTCCCACCGGTACCCACCCTAACTAGTCTCTTTCAGCATCTTATATGTTTTGATAATATCATGCCTCACTTTGCTGAACTCCAAAGGATATAGGCTGAACCTGTTGGAATGCATCTAGAACAGAATTAGATTCTATTGCACAGTCCCATAATTGAATGGCCTATTAATGCTCACAATCTGGGTTTATGCATGAAAAACGGACACAGGGCATCTTCCTGCAGAAATCTGTCATAAAATAAAATAAAATAAAATAAAATAAAATAAGCCCTTGTTCCCATGAGTTGAGTGAACCTTCTTTGAACTGCTTCTGATGCAATTATATCCTTTTTAAAATAAGGACACTAAATCTATACACAGTACTCCAGATGTGGCTTCAGCATATACAGCTGCAATAAATTTACTGCAGTATTTAACTTTTTTAAAATTCCATTCCCCTTTCAATAAATGACAATATCCTATTTGCCTTCCAAATCACTTTCTGTACCCATATCCTAACTTTGTGCGATTCATGTACTAGATATTTCTGTACCACCAAGTCTTTTTCCATTTAAATAGAATACAATTCTTCCTGCTAAAATGGTCAGGTTCATATTTAACCACTAGGATCTGCCAAATTACTGCAACTTACTTACCTGTTAATATCAGACTCTCTACCTCCTCTTGACAACTCACCTTAGAATCCCTACAGTGTAGAAGCAGGCCATTTGGCCCATCAAATCCACATTAACAATCCAAAGAGCATCCCACCCAGATCTACTCTGCTACGCTGTAGCCCTGCATTCCCCATGGCTAACCCACCCAGCCTGCACATCCCTAGACACTATGGGCAATTTAGCATGACCAATCCACCTAACGTTCAAATTTTTGAACTGTGGGAGGAAACCGGAGTGCCCAGAGGAGACCCATGCACACTTAGCTAGAATGTGCAAACTCCACACAGACAGTCACCCAAGACTGGAATCAAACCCAGGTCCCTGGAGCTGTGAGGCAGCAGAGCTAACCAGTTAGCCATCATGCCGCACACCTTCTTATCTTGCTTGGTGTCATCAACAAATTTAGCTGCCATACATGTAGCCCCATCATCTTAGTCATTGAGATTATTGTAAATAGTTGGAAGATCTAGAATTGATCTCTCTGGCACTCCACTAGTTACAGCTTGCCAAAATTATCCATTTACCCGTACTCTCTGCTTCTTGTTAGCTAACCAATCCTTCATTTATGCTGATATTTTATACCTTTTACCATGTGCTGTTATTTTATGATCCACTATAGCAATGGGAAGCCTACCATGTTCGTTTGATTGACAGTAACAAATTATAATATATGCTCTGAAATGGAACAATGACTTCAAATACTTATTAGTGATTGTACATTTGAATGAAATATCTGTTCTATGTAATTGAAGGATTATTGGTCTAGTAAATGGGGGAGTTTTCATGAATGAGAATTTTTTCAGTGTAGTGAAATCTGTAATAGACACTCAGAACATTGTTTTATACAACATAAATTATTTCATTTTTGCATGGATCCTGCTCATGGTACATAATTGGTGAATTAGCATGATGAGTTCAAAAGCAAAATGTGGCTGATGGGGTACATGAGTTAGCCGTAAATAAGCATAAGACTATAAAGGGCCAAGAGGAGATGGGCAAAGGATTATATGCTGGCATAGGGGCTATAAAAGTCCATGGGGAATTGAGATACCATTATTCAAGCTTACAATTAGTTTCATTGGAATAGTGCAGATGTGAAGAATGAAAACTCCTTAGTAGGCAGCTCCACAAATTTTATTTGATTCACAAAGCTACTGATATAGAAAAATATAGAAATAAAAAAAAAGTAGGAGAAGGCCATCCAGGCCTTTGAGCCTGTCCACCATTCAATATAACCATGGCTGATCCTCTGTCTGAATCCCCATTCCTTCACTGTTGCTGTGTCAAAATCCTGGAATCCCCTCCCAAGGGGCATTGTGGGTCAACCTACAGCATGTGGACTGCAATGGTTCAAGAAGTCAACTCACCATCACCTTTTCAAGGAAAGCTAGAGTGTGTAGTGCAGCAATAAATGCTGGCCAGCCAGCAACACCCATGTCCTATGAGTGAATAAAAAAGATTCCATTTTCTCATTTTCTTCCCATGCCCCTTGATGCCTTTTTTAACATTTAAAAATTTAACTATCTCTTTATTGACTATATTCAGTGACTTGGCCTTCACAGCCTTCTGTGGTGGAGAATTCCATAACTTCACTGCTCTTTGAGTGAAGACATTTTTTTCCCATTTCAGTCCTAAACGGTCTATCCTGTATCCTGAGACTGTGTCCCCTGATTGTAGACTCCCCAACCAGACAGAACATTCTCCCTGCATCTAGTATATTCAATGCTGTTAGAATTCTAAACTCTGGTGAATAAAGGCCCAATTGAACTAATCTCTTCTCATAAGACAGTCCTGCCATCCCCAGTAACAGCCAAGTGAAACTCGCTGCAAGCCCTCAATGTAAAGTATATTATTTGAGGTAAGGTGGCCAAAACTACATGCGATACGCAGGTGTGGTCTCACCAAGGCCCTATCTAATTACAGTAAGACATCCCTACTTTTGAACTCAAATCCTTTTGCAATGAATACCAATATACCATTTACCATCTTAATTGCTTGCTACACCTTCCTGTCTGCTTTCGTTGGCTAGTGTACAAGGACACCCAGATACCTTTGTACACCCACACTTCCCATTATATCACTATTTAAATAATATTTTTACTTTGTTTTTCACACTGGTGTATAATTTTACATTTAGTCACATTGTAATGCCTCTGTCAGGTGTTTGCCCACTCACAACTTGTCTAAACCACCTTGAAGCCCTCTTGCATCTTTCTAACAATTCACAGTCCCACCCAGTTTTGTGTTGTTAGCAATCTTGGAAATATTGCAGTTGGTTCCCCCATCCAAGTCATATCATATTTGTCGTGAATAGCTGAGGTCCAAGTACTGATCCTTGTGGTACTCCATTAGTTACTACCTGCCACTCAGAAAATAAGCCATTTATTCCTACCCTGTTTCCTGTCTGTCAACCAATTCTCCAGCTATGCCAATATATTGCTGCCAACATTAGGGACATGTAGGTATCTGGCCTAAATGAAGGATTTAATTCTTTCTGAAAATTAGTAAAATTCTTTTACCTAAATTTTTTTGACATTTGATTCATTGCAGGGGTGCTGATGCCATTATTTTTGTCATTGACTGTGCAGACAAACTAAGAATTGTTGTGGCTAAACAAGAATTGGATGCACTTCTCATTCATCCAGGTAATGTAGGATCAACATCTGCAGTCTGGTTTCAGCAATGCAACGCACTCATTTAGGACAGATTTGAGTTTGCATAAAGGTGCAGATTTCCATGTCAGATTATGTTGGTGCCTTTTAATATCATTTTGAATGTACTACTCTTTCTCCTCTGGCAAAAATCTTCAGATATGTTTTGTGTACTCTGACTGATAGAAGGGTACTTGATTTTAGTCAAATAGTCAATTTAGCTACACTGCAACCCATTGTAGAAGATCTGCTGTGTTTTCCTTTATCATGCCCTTTCTGTTGGACCTCTTGCTCCACTTCACCTTAGAGCTAAATGGTCTGCAATCTGTACCCCTGTCTTATTTTATATTCCCCGTGAGGAAGTACACATGTTGACATCAGGTGGAAAATAAACAATTTGAATGGTGATGTTCTCAATTGTTGAACAGCTTTAAATTTCTTATTGTCTAGATTTGAACATGATGAATAGCTAATTGAGCAAATGACTAACAGGTTACTATGCTCTCATACTACCACACTCTTTTCCGTGTGAGTGTTGTCAGGTGAAAACAGCAGATCATTTTAAAAGAAATACTGTGCTGATATGGTATTTGAGAAACTGGATACTGTGGCTCTGATTTTGGGCTCAGACTTAAACTCCTTTTGCTCAGACACTAAACAAATATCATGTTTACATTTGCAGATATCTTGCAGAGACAAATCCCTATTCTTTTTTTCGCAAATAAAATGGACCTGAGTGGTGCTTTGCCGTCAGTTGCAGTGTCCCAGATGTTGGGGCTTAATAACATCAAAGACAAACCTTGGCATATATGGTAGGTTAATGGATTGTAGAAACATATCATGTAGTTGGCCTTGGTAGATGTAATTAACGTCTGGCTTTTTACTGTTTTTTTTTACTGATCTTCATTCAAAAAATTGTAGAGTTATTTCCAGTTTTAAGCCTGGTTTGGACAAGTTTAGCTGACCTCTGCGGGGTGATGTTTGGACTAATATAGAGTCATACAGCACGGAAACAGACTCTTTGGTCCAACCAGTCCTTGTTTAACATAATCCCAAACTGAACTAGTCCCACCTGCCTGCTCCTGGCCAATATCCCTCTAAACCTTTCCTATTCATGTACGTATCCAAATGTCTTGTAGCTGAGCCATATCAGCATTTCCTCAGGACATTTATTCCACACGTGAACCACCTTCAGTGTAAAAATAAAAAAAATTGCACCTCATGTTTTTTTTCAAATCTCTCTTCTCTCACCTAGTCTTGAAGTCCCCCATCCTAGGGAGAAGACACTTACCATTAACCCTATCAATACCCTTCATGATTTTATAAACTTCTATAAGGTCACCTTTCAACCTCCTCTGCTCCTGTGGAAAAGGTTCCAGCCTTTCTTTATAACCCAAACCTTCCATACCTGGCAAATCTCTTCTGAACCCTCTCTAGCTTAATAATATCCTTCCTATAACTGGGTGACCAGAACTGGACACAGTACTCTAGAAGAGGCCTCACCAACATCCTGTACAATCTCAGTATGACTTCCCAACTCCTATACTCAAAAGGACTGAGCAATGAAGGCAAGTGTGCTGAATGCCTTTTTAAACCACCCTGTCTATATGTGATGCAAACCTCAAAGAATTATCTACCTCCCGTGGGTCCCTCTGTTCTAGAACACTAGCCAAGGCCCTCCTATTAATTGTATAAATCCCAATCCTGTTTATTGTACCAAAATACAATACCTTGCATTTATCCACATTGAACTCCATTGGCCAGTTTTCCATTTAATCAAGATCCCTTTGTAATCTTAGAAAACCTTCTTCACTGTCCACTATGCCATCAATGTTGGCATCTTCTGCAAACTTACTAATGGTGGCTTCTGTTTTTGCATTCAAATCATTTAAGTGACGAACAAAAAAGGACCCAGAACCAATCCCTGTGGAATACTTTTGGTAACAGGCCTCCAGTCCAAAAAACAACCCTCCTCCACTGCGCTCTCTACTGCTGTTAAGCCTATTATGTATCCATTTGGCAAGCTCACTCTGAATCCCATGTGACCTAACTTTAATATTTGGTCTATCATGTGGAACCTTGTCAAAGGGTTTACTAAAGTCCAAATAAACAACTTCTACTGCTCTCCCTTCAATCTTTTTGGTAACTTCCTCAAAAAACTCAATCAAGTTTGAGAGACACAATTTTCCTTGCACAAAACCACGCTGACTATTCCTGATCAATTTTTGCCTCTTTAAAATGTCCATAATTCTATCTTTTAAAATCACCTCCAACAATTTACCCACAACCAAAGTCAGACTCACAGGTCTGTCTTTGGACTTGTCAAGCCTGGGCTCTCAGAGCAACAAATAACCTCGGTTTCTTTGCCATTAAAAAAAGGAGAATGGAATGCTGGCCTTTTGTCTTAAAAGAATTGGAATATAAAAGTGAGGAAGTAATCCTTTGGCTGTATAAAGCCTTTGTCAGACCTCACCTGGAATACTGCATTTTTTTCTAACCCTAGTTTCATTAAAGGTATGTTGGCCTTGAAGGGAGATTTTTAAAAAAAACTGTTTATGCAGGTGGATAATTCATGGGATATGGGATTTACTGACTGGGCTAGCATTTATTACCCACCCCTGGTTGCCCTTGATAAGGTGGTGGCTACTTAATAGAGGATTGAGGAATTTTTTTTCCCTCTGTAAAAGGCTGCGTAATGCTGAGTCATATATAATTTTGAAGACATGAATTGGTAGTGATTTGGATACATGAAATGAATATATTGGGAATAGCAGGTAAATGGTGTCAGAAAAAAAACAGATTAGCCATCAACTAATAGGGACTGAATGGTCTATTACTCTTCAGTGACAACTGTAAAAATAAGTGTAGGTGTCAAGTGATAACTGAATGACACTTTGCTCTGCTGTACACATCTGAAAGACATGTTCACCCTCAATACCTGGACTTATATGTGGAATGAATACTGAAGACTGCCTAACAGCTTTTGATTCATAACCTAGCAAAAATTTCCGTAGTATTGCATAACTATTACGTGAGAGCGCTGAAACTGGCATGGCAAAACGTTAGCATGAGTCAGCTATTTTTGAGGACTCCTTTTAAAAGGTCTGTCTGAGAAGTGAGAGAGACACCTGTGCAGCTCTCATCTTGTCCATTCTCAACTCTGCAGCTTCACCACGCAACTGATCAAATACTAGGTTCTACAAAGGTAAAGGAAAACAGCTTTGATAGCAAGAAAAGACAAAACAAATAGAAAATGTAAAGTAGTGGGACAAGAAAAAATCTAGAGTAAGTGAATAGGAGAGTGAGGAATGAATGTAGAGAGGGTATCAAGATTCTGTTTTATTAATACAAACTTAACTACAAGAACATGAGATACCTATAAAGAATTGAAAACCATAGCTCCTAACAAATTGATTCAACTCTACTGACAAGAATGCTAGTTCGTTTGAGAAAAGGAATATGAGCAAATTTCTTACGCGTTGAGAGATTGTGCTAACTCTACTATTTTTTAAAATGGAGACCTCCAATGGATAAAGAAAAACATCTGGGATTGGACAAACTGACTCTTCTTGGAAACAAAAACAGAAATTGCTGGAAAAACTCAGCAGGTCTGGCAGCATCTGTGAAGAGAATCAGAGTTAATGTTTCAGGTCTGGTGATCCTTCCTCAGAACGAGAATTCCCTTCCTCAGACTCTTCTTGGGTTTTGTTCTAAATTGAGCCATGTAGGGAATTCAGATACAAATAGATAGGAAATAGAAGTACTTTAAGTTGGTATGTCAATTTCATTTGGGCCTGACTGAATATCTTGTCGATAATCAAATGTGCACACTTGCCTATGTTGAATATAATATCTCACAACTCCAGTAAGTATCTTAGGTATATACGAAATGCACCATCTTAAAATTCAGACATTTGTACAAGTAAATCATCTATGGAATCAATGCTAAAAACTTATATGTTCAGCAACGAGCATATTCAAATACTAGACTATACAGGACAACTGAACAATTTTGTTTTAGAACTATGTACTTCATAGTGAATTTTTCTAATACATGTAATTGATACACCCAAGATCCATCATATAGATGATGTATAAAAGGTTGAAAAAAAATCAAAGAGAGTAACTTAGAAATGGGTGATTAGATGACAGTAAGCTTAATGCAAAAACCTAAAGCCACTAGGAGAAAAGGACTGAGATCCTGGATTTCATTCCAGGTAAGTGCACAACCGTGGGAAAAATCCCAGCTCTATGAACCTTTAAAAACAGCCAATTGCACTTTCCATTTTTGGTTTGGATTGAAAGTCAGGCTGGGCAACCTTGGAAAAGCTTCTTGAGGTGGTTTAGATAGAAAGGCTGTACAGGGACTCTAGCAGGTGTTCAAAATGAAGATTAAAAACACAAAATACCCTTTCTGTTGTCTTCCCCTCACTTTCTCCATACCACCTAATACCTTGTACCCTTTACAAGGTTTGTGCTAACCTACACCCCTGTATGCTCGCCCATGGCCCCATGTGTTCTGGATCAGCATATATGCTGTGCTATAGTCCCCATGGCATCTGATACTCCCATGCCAATCTGTGCCCATCACCCCATGCCCCATGGATGCCAATACCTATGACCACATATGAATCTACCATGGACCGTGAAAATCTGTGTGCCATTCTATGCTTATACATCTCTCATGGCACCTGATAATCTCATGCCACACTATGTCCATCTAGCCATGTCCAAGGACCCCGATCCCCACCATCATACCTATGTTTCCAGTAATGCCCAAGGCCAATTATAGCCCCTGTGCAATACAGTGCAGTGCATACGCTCCTTTTGCTGTCCTACTCCATGCAAACACACTTAATAATCAGTGCAGCCATACCTCTGGTAACATTATGACAGAAAATAAAATTACTTGTCTATTGATGATGTCACTACTGAAAACACCTCTCGATGTAAAAATACATTCAATATATTGAAATTGCTTCAACTAATCTTTTACACAAATAAATAATTTTCTTAAGTGCTAAATCCCTTACGAGAAGAATCATTGCACTTATTGCTCAATTCCTCATGTAAGTAAATATTTCCATTCAAGAAGGAATTGGAGCTGGTCATCAAAATGCTTACCTGACCGGTACCTCATTATGAAAATTATAGTTTGAGAAATCAGTTTTGCAGCAGAAATCCTATAATGGCTCAAGTCAACAGGAACATTGAAACAGTGATCACTTTTAAAAAACTAGGCAGGACACTGAGTTATGAGGAGGATGCATGGAGGATTCAAGGTAGTTTAGACAGGTTGAGTGAGTGGACAAACACATGGTAGATGCAATACAACATGGCTAAATATGAAGTTATATAGTTTGATGTGAAAAACAAAGGAAGGGTATTATTTAAATGGTGATATTGGGAATTGTGGATGTACAAAAGGATCTGGGTTTCCTCGTACACCAGCCAATCCAAGCAGACAGGAAAGTGCAGCAAGCAATTGAGAGGACAAATGGTATATAAACCTTCAGTGCAAGAGGATTTGAGTTCAGAAGTAGGGATGTCTTACTGCAGTTAGTCAGGGCCTTAATGAGACCACACCTGTGGTACTGCATGCAGTTTGGTCTCCCAACCTAAGAAAGATTAGGAGGGTAAAGGAAACAGGGTGTGCAGTGGAGTTTCACAAGACTGGTGTTGGGAATGGCAGCACAGCCTTATGAGGAGATTAGTTCAACTGGACCTTTATTTGCTAGAGATTAGCAGGATGAAAGAGGCTTTGATTGAACTATATATTATCCTGACAGAGCTGAACAGACTATGCAGGGAGAATGTTTTCTGGGACTGGGGAGTCCAGAACCAGAGGACAGAGTCTCAGGATATAGGTGGACCGTTTAGGCCTGAGATAAGGAAAGATTTCTTCACTCAAAGCATAGTGAACCTGTGGAATTCTCTACCACAATCAGAATGCTGTGGAGGCTGTCACTAAGTATTGGCCATGATCATTTTGAATGGCACAGAAGCTTGAAGGTTTGAATAGACTATTTCTGTGTTTACCCACCCCATCGCCATAACCCAGTATGCCATTGGTAATCAGAAATTTATCAATCTCTACCTTAGACATACTCAAATCCTGAACTTCTACAGTACTCAGTGGTAGTGAATTCCTCTTTTTCATAACTGAAAAAAAACTTCCGATTCTCAAACACAAGTGGTGCCCCCTGGTTCTGGACTCCACAATCAAGGGAAACATCTTCTTCTATCTCCATCTCTATCCATTTAAGTATTTTGTAAGTTTCAATGAGCTCACCTCTTATTCTTCAAAATGGTGTGCCCAATTTCATTTTGGAGGACAATTCCACCATCCTGGCAACAAGTCTGATGAGCCTTTGTTGTTGCACTCCCTCTGTGGCAATACTATCTTGACTGAGATAAGGAGACCAAAACTGCACACATTAGTCTAGATGGGGTCTAACCATGCTCCATATAGCATTTGTAATAAATGCTATAACATTCTATTAGCTTGTTGCACCTGCATTCTGTGACATACCGACAATGGTGTGGGGGTGCTTAGCTTGGATGGCTGGTCCGCAATGCAGGGCAACTCCAAAAGCACGGGTTCAATTCCCATTCTGGCTGAGGTTACCATGAAGGACACTCCTTTTCAACCTTGCCCCTTACCTGAGCCGTGGTGACCCTTGGGTTAAACTCACCACCAGTCATCTCTAATGAGAGAGCAGCCTGATGGTTCTCTGGCATTATGGTGACTTTCTCTTACTTTTATTGACAAGGACACTAAGGTCCCTTTGTACATTTACACTTTCCAACTCTTACCATTTAAGAAATAATATGCACATTTGTTTCTCCAAAGTGGATAACCATACATTTTGCCACATTCTATTCTGAAGCCACTTTACATCATTTTCACAACACATTCTCACTTAGTTTGTATTATCCACAAATTTGGAAATATTACATTTGGTCATGAATTCTTTGTATTCTCTAATCATCCTGTTCAGAGAGGTTATTATACATGACTGAAGCAGATAGAATTTAAACCCAGGCCACCTGGCTCAGAAGTAGGGACACTATCACCATGGCACAATGGCCCTAGTCACCAAGTCCAAATCAAGTATGCTTCAAAAGCAGAATTATTGTCAAAAACATAAAAGGAAAGGCATTCACAACAAGGTATAATAATAATGATATATAATAAACTGCTGGTAGTGAATATATTGTCCTGTAATAGTCATAATCTGCTTGTGCAAGAATGATTCCTACACTGTTTACTGTCTTTTAGCCAACCATTCATCCATGCCAGTACTTTACCTCCTAAGCCATGTGCTTTCATTTTTCTAATGAGGCTTAAGTGGGGAAATTTATCAAAAGCCTTCTGAAAATTTAAGTATACAACATCCGTCGGCTCTCCTTTACCAACGTTGTTAGCAACATTTTCAAAAACCTCGAACAAGTTTGTTAAATATGGCTTCCCACTCGCAAATCCATGCTGACTGTATTCAATCAGATCATTATCAATCAGGTTTTTTTTTTAATCTCATCGTTTATAGTAGATTTCAGCATTTTCCCTAGTACAATGCAAGTCTAATAGATCTGTAGCTCAGTGTTCTCTCATTCCCTTCCAGAAACTTGTCCCCCAGAGCTTTAGTGCCTAATTGGTTCATGAAGTCTGCATTCGGTTTGAAGTTACCTAATAATAACTGTGTTGCCAATGCTACATACTTATCACCTGATTAATACCATGCCTCACAATACCACTACAATCTGGTGGCCTATAAACATTTCCAAACAATATCTGCTGCTGTGTAGTTTCTTCTTTCCACCCAAACAGATAACACACTGTTCTGATTTGAGATCATCCCTTAAATCTATTGGAGTTACCCAAGACAAGCTCCTTTTTTCCCCCCTCATCTGTTGTTCCTAAAAATTGAATATTCAAAAATATTCTGTAACCAGTCTTCATGCAGCCATGTTTTTGTGACAGCAATAAGATCATACCCATGTATCTCTATTTATGCCTTTCAATTGTCTACCTTGTTGTGAATGCCTTTCCTTTTATGTTTTTGACAATAATTCTGCTTTTGAAGCATACTTGATGCTCAGCTTTATTTCACGTGCTTTCCAGTCTTCAGAGCATCCTTTCAACTTCTTATTACCAGCTATACTGCCTTCCAATTTGGGTTCCCCCAGATTTCCACGGTATGTGATCTGAATGAAGGCATTACATGCTGATTGGAATCTTCACCAAATGATTGAAGACATGTGCAAAAGTAATATTTTAAACAACCACAGAAGTGTCATAAAATTAGTGCCACAAGTGACAATTGTATTATTGCAGAGAGGAACGTCAGTGGTCTCGATGTTCAATTGCCATCCTTAACTAAGTTGGTGCCACGAATATTTTCAAAACCAAAATCAGAAACTTTTCTGAACACATTGAGAGAATAACAACTTATTTTTAAAAGCTGTTCTCTTTCCCTCATATAGGCATGCATGTCTCTTACAAATCAAGAAAACAAGTTTGACAGCATTTTTCTCATTTTCATTGTAATGTCTTTTTTCCTTAGTGCCTGCAGTGCTCTGAAAGGGGAAGGACTAGAGGATGGAGTGAAGTGGCTACAAGGTAATATTTGAGATACCCTCTGTTGATGAAATTCTTCATACATTGTCTATTTTAATAATTTGTCTTTTGATAGTTGACCAAACAAATTGAGCAATCTAGGAGACTGGTTTGAACTCTGGAAGTAGAAACTAGTGTGGCCTGATTGAACAATGTATAAATAGGTAGTATGACAGCATTGCTCTTAAACTTCAGTTTCTCTAACCAAGGTGAGTTTGGTACAGTCACCAGAGATACCACACTTCAATTATCTTTACAAGGGTGGATATACTATCTAGCAAATAAGCTGCTGAACAATGTACCATAGTATCAAGTTCTATTCTCAATCATGTATTTATAGAAAAATGCTGGATGGATATGGAAAGTTTAACATTTCCAGAGAGACCAATAACTTTTAAAGAGTGATTACTGAGAAATAATCTATGGAAAGAACTGAATGACAGGATTTCATACTTTAAGACTTTATTGTAACAAACAAACTAAAAATCAACATAATCAAACATTAACACGCAAATAATACCACATGAAATAAAACCCTAATTTCACTGACTAAAACAACCAAAATATATATTGTGAAGACATTTGTATAACCTCACCCTTATGTCAGATACATAGCAGTACAGGAACAGTCTGCACTGTCACTTCCAGCTCGCAAGCAAAAATTCATGTTGCTCCATGTAGGTTCAAACTTCAAGTGGCCTTCAACAATTGTTTCACTGATCCGGAGTTCTCTCAGATATGACAGGCACCAACAAGGCACACCTCTGTATAATATTACTGGTTTGTAATGCTTCTAAAAATAGTAATTATAAAGCACGCTAAGGCAAGGAAACCATTAGCTGTATTTAGGAAACATCTTACATGCTTCATCTTTCTATGAGGCTGAAAGAGAGAGCAAGATCATGTGGTAATACATAACTCCTTATGATGTATACTCTTTCATTATCCTGTCAGAAGTTAAAATTAACCCCTTAATGTAGACTCTCCATTCCTTAAATCTGTACTGTTCTTTATTTAATCTTGTTTTAAAAATCCTGAAAACCCAACTCTTATCATCATCCTACTTTGCTGTTAAAACAGTACTTGCTGTTTTCCCACAGCACTAGTTCCTTTGTTTCTGCATCTTAAGCATCTTTCTGTGGAAGGCTGCAAAAATTGTTGAAACTCACCATCTCGGGGGGCCCTCTTCAAGCTTCTCTCTTCATTGCAATTACATCGCATGGACATCTCAGAGCTGAGAGGTTTAAATTAAATTGTTTTACTCTGAGTTAGACATTGAGTCAAAACATAAACATCTTGTAAAATTCAACATTCATGACAAAAGTAATAATGGAGGGTCACCACAAGCTACACTTACACATCATCTAATGCAGAGTTGCATAAGCAAGTAGGTAATTTCCCAGTCATCTATTTTTTCCCCTCTATTTTTTCATGGAATATGGGCATCACTAGCAAGGTGTGAATTAATTGTCCTTCCCGATTGGTTTGCTAAGTCATTTCAGAGGGCATTTAAGGGTCAGATGCAGGCCATGTCAAGATGAAAGGAAACCAAAGAGAACAAATAGGACAAAATGAAATTAGCAAAATAATTATGCTGGAAAATATATTAGCCAGTAAAAACCTAATTTAATTTAGCCAGGCAGCATTTTCTTGTGACAGTACTATCACTTTAAAGTGGTTATTTTGTCTTGGGGATGTTTTTGAAAAGAGGTCGTAAAAGCAGAGGTACTGAATTGGCATTCAGTGGCAGGAGTAAATGGACTGAAATAGAATATAGTGGCGAATGTTTGCATGCTTAAGAGTCAATGTAGTGTATATGTATTGTAGATACAGTAAGACGAAGGTTTTTAAAATAAAACCATCTTTGTATATCGATGGTTCTGTTTTTAAGGGGGAAGATTATGTGATGATGTTGTCACTTTAAAAAGTTTATTTTGTCCTGGGTTTTTTTTTGAAGACAGGTTGCAAAAGCAGAGGTGTTAAACTGACTACTGGAGATGGCCTAAGTAAACAACTTAGAAAGGCCTTCAGCTTTGTTTTAAAAAAGTTGCAACAATGGAAGCAGCTTGAAAGGAAGTGGCTAGTTCTCACTGACCAGGCTTTCTAGTTTTTTTTTGCTTTAGCAGTCAGAAACTGTTTGGGGTCCCAGAAGAGTTGAAAGCTTCAGTGAATGATTCCTTGCTGCTACTTTCTCTGAAATCTGTTGATATTGTTTCCTCCTGGATTGGAGAACTGCATGTAAGAATCAGTGTCTGAATTTACCTTTTTTGCCAGTGTGTTTATGGGATGTTACTATATTGGAACAGTTAATGAAAAACAGGTACTATCTATTATTCAGTTAGATTTTCATTAAGTTATTCTTTTGTTTGTATTTTAATTATAGTGTTTAAATAAACTGTGTTCTGCTTAACAGAGTAGCTTGACCAGTTGCATCACATCTGGAACATGTGTTTCATATCAACTTTTAAAAAATAAAAAAAAGGTTAAGATGCAAGCTACTTCAAAATTTAAGGGGTCTGGTCTGGTCCATAACAAATTGGGGGCTCTTGCCAGGATGGAAATAGAAATAAAACAAGAACAACAGATGCTGGAAATCAAACAAAAACAAATTGCTGGAGAAACTCAGCAGGTCTGGTAACATCTGTGTTGAGAAAGCAGAGATAACTGAGTCTAGAGAGGCTCCTTCAAATCATTTATTGTTTTCTCCCCCCTAGCAAATTCAAGTGGAAGATGAGACTACATTTCTTGCGGTGAATGGTAAAATTAGCTTTTCTTCTGCTTAAAAATGCAAGTCTGATGAACAACTTTTTCGCTCTCTCAATCCAATGTACTTCAGTCTACACTGTAGCAAAACTGCCTGCTTTCTGAGCAAACACCTAGGTAGTGTAAACAAGTGAGCCTGCTAGTCCCATAGCCCATCAGTATGTAACTGATGGCATACTTTGGGATATCCTCTAACAGAAATGCAAATTATTTTACTTCAACATGAGTTTGATTCTATAACCCATAAATATTGTACATTCCTATTGAATGCCTAAGCCATTTCTAGCTTAGAGATCACTGTTTAAGTCTTTCCACCATCAAATATGATCTTGCAACATAAATACAGGCTGTGCTACCTTGTAAGTGTAACAAACCCAGGCTTGTTTGAGTTGCATTTACATCAGAATTGTGTTTCAGTTTCTCAACTAGATGCCCCCATTTATCTAATTAAATCTTTCATCCAAAAATTATTGCAAAACAAATTATGGACTAAATATTTGCAACAATATTTAGAGACTAAATATCACATAACTGAATGTTTGAGTTAACAATCTGAATATCAACCAGATTTTTGAATTGCCTTCTCAAATGCTTCGAGAATTTCTTTCATACAGGTTTCTGCAGGAAAATGTTGTGTCCATTTTTCACATAACCCTAGACTGTGAGCATTAATAGGCCATCCAATTATGGGGCTGTGCAATAGATTCTAATTCTATTCTAGGTGCATTCTAGTAAGAATTTGTAGGTAGTGACAAGAAATGTGATTCTTGGCTGATTACACTTACCCCTCCCTTAACTATCATTCTTTTAAGCTAGAGAGGTGAACCAATTTGTAGTGATTGTAATGAGGTCAACGAGATAGACCTTGTAGAATGATTTCCCTGATTAGGACTGTTAATCTGGTCCAATCAGAGAGCCCTGGTTGACAGATACAAACAGGAATGTCAGGGGTTCTGTTCACTCAGAGCTGGTTCAGGAAGCTGAATCAGTGTCTAGGGCTCTCCATGTATAAATAAATGGTGACTTGGTGTCAGGATACCAGCCTTTGGAGTTATTCCACAACTGATGTTGCACAAGTGCCTTTCTCACCCTTCTGGCTGATACAAACCTACAAACCAAATATATGACTTCAAACCACGAAGGAAATATTCCTTTACAGAGAGTCTTAAAAGGCAAGGCAGAGGGGTTTGCAGGGGCATTTCAGAACACTGGGGCTTAGCTGTACAGCAATTGAACTTTGACCACAAGAGGCCAGAATTAGAGGAATTCAGATATTTCAGAAAGTTGTGGGGCTGGGAAAGGTTAAATATAAGGAAGGGCAAAGTCGTATGGAAATTTGGCAACAAGAATGAGAATTTAAGAATTTTGATGTTGCTTGATTGGGAGTCAATTTAAGTCAGCAAATACACACATTAAAAAGGGAAAGGAACTTGTTAGGAGTTAAGACATGGGCAGCAGACTTAAAAATGATCTTAACCTTATGGATTGTAGATGGAGAGAGACCAGCCAGGAATGCTTTAGGATAGTCAAATATAATGGTAACAAAAGTATGAATGAAGGCTTTAGTAACATAAGCTGAAAAGGGACAAAGCCAAGCCATGTAACAAACTTGGAAACAAAAAGTTTTGATGGCATGAACATGATGTCAGACTCATCTTAATGGTGGATGGATTTCAGAATTGTCACTTACTAGTCATTGCTTTTCAGTTATATTGCTGATATGTATTGTGTTTGCAGAATTTTAACTTACTGGTTACATGTCAGCTGGAATATCCTGGACACTTCAGGGCACCATTGTTCAGAAAAAATATAAAGGGTGTTAGGAAGGGTAGAGAATTTTAAAAATCTTTCTGGGAGGTGGGCATCACTGACTAGGTGAACATTTATAGCATACTTCTAATCACTTATGATCATGTATTGTCTTTTTGAAGCTTTACAGTCCATGTGGTGTAGTTACACCCACAGCACTGTTCAGAAGATACTTCCAGGATTTTGAAAAGTGAAAAATGGTGATGCAATAGCATGTCAGGATGTTTGGCTATATTGATACTTCTGGACTTTTATGTAGCAGTTTGTTAGGCTTGCAGAGCCATTTCAGTGGGCCTTCACTTATGAGGAAGGAAGGGTTGAAAAATTTAGGGCTGTTCTCCTAGGAATAAGTGAGGTGACCTAATAGATGTCAAGATTAGAGTTGTTGATAGAATTAATAGGGTCAAATTACTGACAAAAGAAAGAATCAATTTCTGGAGGTCATGAAAATCATTCATGTCACAAAAATCACTAGATAGCACCTGGAAGGATGATGAGAAATGTTTTAGCTGAGTTATTGGTAACTGCATCACTGAGGCAGCAAAGACTTCCAGAGATTTACAAGTGTTTTATTGTAAGTCTACAGTTTAACAAACACCAACTTCCACATTATCCTTCAGGATCCTTTCCTTGAAGGAAGCCAAGCCTCCACAGACAAAAACTCAGCTTTTTCTTCCTTAGATGAACCAACCAAATAACAAATGCTGCTCGTCAGGGGCTCAGAACCCCGATTTTCCCCTTTTTCTAAACTGGGCAAGCATGAACCCATATTTTTCAATCAAAAGCCCCATCAAAACACCCAGCTAATTAAAAATAACAAATTACAATCACTGCCCACTCAGGCAGCATAACAATAACAAAAAGATAGAGAAAACAAGGGGTGAAACTGAATTGGAACAGTGTTGGAGGGGGGAAGATAATGTACATCAGCCGTGTGGTACGCATGGTCTCTGAAAATCTTAAGTATACTGGTGGGCAGCACATGCTCCCTCTCCAAGGGTGCCCAAGTACAAATGTCACTGTGGAAGATAGGTAGACAGACAGTCTGGAATTAGAGCTTGCTCTATGGGCCTATTGATAGGCCCTTCAGCCTGGCCCAGAAGTAGGTCCACAAGGAGGTCCTCTAAGCTAGCTGCCCTGCAACCGCTACGACTGGAGAAGGGTGATATCCAAAACATTGACTGCTGCTTTCTCCTGATGCAGCCTGGCCTGCTGTGTTCTTCCAGCCTCCTGTCTGTCTACCTTGGATTCCAGCATCTGCTGTTTTTTGTCTCAAATGTTCTGAGGACATGGTTTCAAATCCCACCTTGTCAACAGGTGGGACAACAAGGCGCAGAGCTGGATGAACACAGCAGGCCAAGCAGCATCATAGGAGCAGAAAGGCTGACGTTTCAGGCCTAGACCCTTCATCAGAAAACAGGTGGGATCTGAATTCAAAATCTGGAACATAAAGAACCCAGCTATTTCCTTTTCCATCCTGTGATGCATTTGTGCACCTCTGAATATTTTATTCTACACCACCAGATCACCCGTTTCTAATTAAACAAAAAATTCACACGCACTGCCCTAGCCACTGTAACAACAACAGAAGTGATGACAGGTTGGGAGAGAGGGAAGGGACTAAATTAAAATTGAGTTGTAAGGTGAAAATAAGGCACTGCATCTCAAAGCTTTGGGTGTATTAATGGACACAGCATGCTTCCTCTTTTGGAGGACACCCAGGTGCAAACATGGATACAGACAAGGTGCAGGCAGTCAGGAACTATGACTCACCCAGCTCTTCAATATGTTGTCCTTTGGGCTTCACTTGTTCTCAATTTCAGAGCTGTTACTCTTAAAAGGATGTCCAATTCTAACAGGGACAAAAGCTAGGGTTACGGTTGATACCATCAACAATTTTGAAAGGGAGGTAACAGATAATTCTGGATAACAAACTTGTCAGGGTTATTGATAGAGAGCAGAATATGGGTCTAAATAAGGTTGCTCATTGAAAGAATTAGCACATGTTTCACTATTTTCACCTAATCAGCTTCAGCTGCTACAATGTCCTTCTTTCCATCATAAGGAGAGAAATTCAAAAATGGTTGTACCATGTACAGCACCATTTGGACTGCTTCTGTATCTGAAGGGTCACATGTCCAAATGCAGCAAGACCTGGACAATGTCTGGGCTTAGGCTAAAAATTGACAAGTAATGTTTGTGCCACACAAATGCTAGGCAATAATTATCTCCAACTAGACAATCTAACCACTCCCCTTGACATTCAATGGCATTACCATCATAACCCCCCACAACATCCTGGGCGTTATGGATAAAAAAAACTGAACTGGACTCATGACTATATTGCCAAAACAGCAGGTCAGAGGTTAAGAATACTGCAGTGAGTCACTCACCTCATGACTCCCCAAAGCCTGTCCAGCATGTACAAGGCACAAATCAGGACTGTGATGGAATACTCCCTACTTACCTGGCTGGGTGCAGCTCCAACACCACTCAAGAAGCTTGGCACCATCCAGGACAAAAGCTACCCACTTCATTGGTACCACATCCACAAACACAAACTTAGTCACTCCACCACAGTACGCTTCTGCTGAGCATCAATCCACAATACACTCTGCAGATAATTACCATAAAGATTGAGACAGCACATTCTAAACTTAGTCATGACCATCGAGAAGGACAAGGGCAGCAGATACATGTTAATACCACCACCTGTAAGTTCCATTCCAAGCCACTCACCATCCGACTTTGAAATATATTGCCTTTCCTTCGTTATTGGATCAAAATCCTGAAATTCCCTCCCTAAGATTATTGTGGGTCTACCTACAGCACATGAACTGCAGCAGTTCAGGGTGCCAGCTCACCACCACATTCTCAAGGGCAATAAATGCTAGCCCAGCCAGCAATGCTATGCCCCAGTGTGAATTAAAGTAATATAGCCTTCTTGTATGTTGTTTGTAAGTTTTTACAACTCTAGTAGTTTCAGGAGCAACCGTACTATAAAAGTTGCATATTCTTCAACAGTGCTTTCAGTTTCCAGGGTCACATTTTTTACCTTCATAGATTACCACAATACACAATTTTATATTACCTACTGATAACAACATCAATCACTTGCCAGGCTAATGTTACCTTGTTGCTATTAAGTGCCTTGCTGCTACCATGTTAACAGGTCACAACATTATAAATTGTTTGAAAAAACACTGCGCCCTGCTTTTTGCTTATAAAAAATTACATTGCAGGACTTTTGAAATGGCTACAGATCACAATTTTCAAATTGGCCCAAAGTTCCAATAAGAGTGGATTACAGAAGGATAAAACTAGATTGATCACTTTGGGAAATTTCCCACCTGTCAACTGCATGGACATTGCAACACGTGGAAACAAAGAGGGCTCAGACACAGTCTCTAGCCTAGGTTGATAACCAAAAGGACATATCAAAACTCATTATTCCTTAAGAGGGACTGAAATCAACTTGTCTCCTCAGGCATTCAGTGGATTTTGACCAGAGGAATAAAAACTGTTAACCACATTAATAGTCAGTGTCACATGATCCATACTCCTCCACATTTTAGAACAGCCAGACTAACAAATATATGTCTGAACTAAGCAACAGGGCCAAAAGTTGAAGCCTCCTCAGCATGTTTCTGGAAAGATTTGGTTTTGCTTGAAAATCAGACAGGCCCCCTGTCTGCAAGCATCACTTCATTGCCACCTTCGAAGGAATTTTGCAATTCCTGGCTTAATGCATCTGAACTCACTTGGACTTCAAATTTGAATACAGAATCCTCGCTGACAAACAATAATTGCACTTTTGGTCTTTAATATACAAAGATGTAAAACTCCTTTCTTTGTTTTCAAGCACATGTGCATGTGTATGTGTGAGAGAGAGAAGTGGGGGGGGGGGGGGGGGGGGGGGGGAGAGAGAGAGAGAGAGGGAGAGAGAAATTGGAGGAAAGCTCCCAGATTGAAATTGAGAATAAATGAATGAAATTCCTGAATGAAGTCTTAGTGTTTGCTGCATGTCACTTTAAAATTGACTTCAGAAATAGGTGTTTGTGAAGCACACCACAAACTCTTCCAAATTAAAAATGATTCTGTTTATGGCCAGAAAGTGAGGAGAATAAAGGGGTCCAGTTC
Organism: Rhincodon typus; assembly: GCF_021869965.1. Classification (NCBI taxonomy): domain Eukaryota; kingdom Metazoa; phylum Chordata; class Chondrichthyes; order Orectolobiformes; family Rhincodontidae; genus Rhincodon; species Rhincodon typus. Next base: position 37,969,519 of record NC_063345.1, read on the forward strand.
CTTTCTTCCCTGTCCATAACATTGGGGTAACTCAGTTTATCTGAGGGTACTTAACAGCTCACACAAATTTTGAAATCTCTCTTCCAACTTCCTGGAGTCGCTGTGCTGCAACAGGGATGGAAGAGGTAGAGGTAGAGAGACATGATTGAGGTGAAACTTGCCTAATTACAATTCTACTATGAGAGCTACTTGACACTGGCAGTATAAAAGCTATGTGTGATAATCACTTTACCCTAATCCTGCACATTGCTTATTCTGGTACAGGATTTAAACCCGATGTTTATAATGTGTTAAGAAAGCAAACAAGCTCACTTCAGCATGTATTCAATACAAATATTTTTTCCAGATCAGATCAGAACAATGAAGCAGTGAAGAATTACCCATCTGACAAGCTGAACATCCAAAACTGAGAAACTGAAATCCCAAGTCTGAGCTGACCAAAGAAGCCTAAAGTAGTAATTTTAAACTTGTGAATAAAAACCATGTCATGGAAATAGTGAATGAATTTATGCATTGATAAGGTTAGTCAAAGTAATTGTATTCATGATAAAATCTTGTGCACATACTTATTACCTTCGCCTCCGCCAAAATGCTATCCCCTATTCCCAATTCCTTCGCCTCCGCCGCATCTGCTCCCAGGATGAGGCATTCCACTCCCGTACATCTCAGTTGTCCTCATTTTTCAAGGACCGTAACTTCCCCTCCTCGGTGGTCGAGAACGCCCTCAACCGTGTATCCCACATCTCCTGCACCTCATCCCTCACACCCCGTCCACGCAATAAAAACCAAAAAAGAATCCCCCTCGTCCTCATGTACCACCCCACCAACCTCCGGATCCAACGCATCATCCTCCGACACTTCCGCCATCTGCAATCCGACCCCACCACCAAAGACATCTTTCCCTCCCCACCTTTATCTGCTTTCCGGAGGGACAACTCTCTCCGTGACTCCCTTGTCCGCTCCACACTCCCCTCCAGCTCCACCACACCCGGCACTTTTCCCTGCAACCGCAGGAAGTGCTACACCTGCCCCCATACCTCCTCCCTCACCCCCATCCCAGGCCCCAAGAAGACTTTCCACATCAAGCAGATGTTCACCTGCACATCTGCCAATGTGGTATACTGCATCCGCTGTACCCGGTGTGGCTTCCTCTACATCGGGGAAACCAAGCGGAGACTCGGGGACCGCTTTGCAGAACACCTACGCTCGGTTCGCAACAAACAACTGCACCTCCCAGTCGCGAACCATTTCAACTCCCCCTCCCATTCCTCAGACGACATGTCCATCCTGGGCCTCCTGCAGTGCCACAACGATGCCACCCGAAGGTTGCAGGAACAGCAACTCATATTCCGCTTGGGAACCCTGCAGCCCAATGGTATCAATGTGGATTTCACAAGTTTCAAAATCTCCCCTCCCCCCACCGCATCCCAAAACCAGTCCAGCTCGTCCCTGCCTCCCTAACCTGTTCTTCCTCCCACCTATCCCCTCCTCCCACCTCAAGCCGCACCTCCATCTCCTACCGACCAACCTCATCCCGCCCCCTTGACCTGTCCGTCCTCCCTGGACTGACCTATCCCCTTCCTAACTCCCTACCTACACTCACCTTTCCTGGCCCCATCCCCGCCTCTTCGACCTGTTTGTTTCCTCTCCACCTATCCTCTCCTCTATCCCTCTTCTATCCGCCTCCCACTCTCTCCCTATTTATTTCAAAACCCCCTTCCCCTCCCCCTTTTCTGATGAAGGGTCTAGGCCCGAAACGTCAGCCTCTCTGCTCCGATGATGCTGCTTGGCCTGCTGTGTTCATCCAGCCCTGCACCTTGTTGTCTTCTTTGTCCGTGTTTTGTTTCACCAGTTTATCCTACCTGCGGCTTTTGAATTTACTTCCGGCAATATATTTATCTTGCCCATGTAGGAATGCATGACGCAAGACGGTTGACGTGCTTAGTTGTATGCTGTGCGTGACCGTTTCTTAGCCTCGCTATTCTAAAAATTAAAGGGAAGAAATGTGTTACAATACTTACACTGAAACACTCCAGTAACTTATTGTTTCAACTGTGTTTTAATTAATTTCTACACATGATATTGGTAGTGACACCTTGTATGTACTCATTAGCTGATGTTATCTGTAGATTTCTGCTGTGAGCAAATATAACACTAACAGGTGGATGGAAACTAAAGCTTGTGAGACAAGTCCTCCATCCAAGCGTACAGGATTGGCACGTACAGATTAAGAAATTTGGACTTCTACTCAGAACTTGTCACTTGTCCCATTTAATGTTTAACATACACACAGTGTATGTCCTGGAAGAATGTTAGCATGCCGATGTATTTACAGAAGCATGCAACGGGCGGTGGTGTTGCATTTTCTTCACTGCTCCACCAAGATTACACAGAGAAGTAGTATTGATCACTTACAAATCGATCTATTTCGAGAAGGCAACACGTTTGCACACTTAGAGCAGCAATGTTGCGCAACTCATTTTTTGTCTCATCAATCCATTTTGGAGCGCACCATCCATCACCTCATGAACATTCACTCTGGCAGGACATCTCAAAGCTGCACTTTGCAGTACTGACAATAACATTGATATAACAATGTAAAGTACTTCCATCATAACGTAATAGTATTGCCCCCATAACAAATAGTATAGAATACTCTTAATATCTTCCAAAATTAGAGCGTACGTGTTGAAACTTCATTTCCATTCTACTGTGCGGGGTTCGAAAGCCTGTCATTAGTTGAAACATTTACTGTTTATTCTTGACTAGCCGAAGGACTGACGGTGGCCGTTACTCAGTATTCCACTCACATATCTTACTCATAATGGTTGTGACTCTGAACTCACATGGGTGAAATCCCACAGCGACTTGTGTCGCGCCAGGTCTCCGAGGAATTGTATTCCGTCACTGACCCACCTTATAGGGGACACTCCCATTGCTGAGCCCAGTGTGACCGCTGCAGCTATTCTGTTGATTTGTATCCCTAAAAACTTCTCGCCGACTCAAACTTTTAAAATTGAAACGTAACATCAAATAAAAAGAAAGGGGATAAGAACCGGGTAGGCGAAGAAAGGAGTAGAGATTGGGAGAGAAGTGAAGAGCGATTCCAGCTGGTAAGAATTTAATCACAATTCGAGAAAAGTTTCTGAAATATTGGGGGGGGGGGGGATGTTGCAGTTTTGAAAATCTGGAGTTTATTTGGGAAATAAATGCAATCCAATCGGATTCCTGGAGAGAATAGGAGGTTAATTAATGCCAATGTCCCATTGGGGCGGAAAACGACCGTCTGGTCCGCGGGTTCAGTCCAAGCTCCAGTGTAAACCCAAAATATTTGGAAAACTCCGTGCGCTGAAAATATTAGTTCTGGGCATTTTATTTCTTTTTTTTCCTGTTGCACAATTAGTCACCGGGATTACCAATTAGGAGGGTGATTTAACTCTCACCCAGCTCCAGAATTATACTGCAGTTTGCTGATAACCTTTAACGTTGAAATCGAGTTCATTTTTAGTCCGATTTATTGTTCTTGCTTTCTAGAGTGTTCCTTAACAGTGCATTGTGTTAAACATTTTCTGGCAATATTTTATCTGTGTGTTATTTTAGTTTTACTGTGAACGGTGTTGGCAAAGTTACCTTTGACCAACATTCAGCCATACGGACTGGTATATCCCAGTTTTGATTCACAGTCTGTACCGAGTTCCCTGATTTCTTTGTTGTTTTAAAATATTTTAAACATAAGTATGCAAACATTTGTCCCCTTTCGGAATCGCAGGCTAACTCAGACCCAGAAGGACTATTGTTTGGCTGGAAGAAGGATAAATTGATAACCCGGTGAAATAATTTGGGAACGCTTCAAGAAACGGATAGCGAAATCTAATTGAGTGTATTTGATTTGTTTATTGGCAGCTGAAATGTCCAGTCCGTCTCTCCTTTGTCCTAACTGTTTTGTACCGGAAATTAAAATCACAGACACATTGCTGCTGTGGGAGACGGAACAAAAGGCGAAAGGAAAATGCATCAAAAATATGGAATTTTGTGCTGCCGGGTGAATCTCACTGGCGGCCTCCAGCCTGAGATTTGTACTCCATTGTTGATTATTAACATAATCATCTTACTTTCCCATAGACATTAGTAACTGTATGATATACGTTGTCAGTTGTCACCTGCAACTACAGGGTAATGGAATTGTCCCCAGGTCCATGTAAGAACAGAAGCAGCAGCAGACCTATGGCCCATTAAGCCTACAGCTCCATTCTGTACAACCACTAGGGACCTTTGACTCAACTCCACTTTTCCACTTGCTCCCATATCCCTTGTTTCCCTGAGAGACAAAAAAAGTCTTGAATATGTATCCACTTGAGTATCCAGATTTCATATTCTGTGGAATATAAAATTTCAAAGATTCACAACTCTTTGACTGAGGAAGGGTCATCGGACCCGAAACATTAACTCTGTTTTTTCCATCACAGATGCTGCCAGACCTGCTGAGCTTTTCCAGCAACTTCTGCTTTTGTTCTTTGACTGAAGACATTTTCCCTCACTTCAGTCCTAAATGATTGCCTTCCCATCCTGATACTATGCCCATGTATTCTAGGTTCCCCTAGCAGGAGAAACCACCTCTCAGAGTCTATCCTGTCAAGCCTCTTGGAATATTATGTGTTTCAAAGAAATCACCACATATTCTACAAAATGACACAGAGTTTCAACCCTATTTACTTATCCATTCATAAGTCCATTAGATAAAGCAGCAGAATTAAGGCAATGCAGCCCATTGAGTCTGCTCCGCCTATTCTCCTGCAATCCTTGATCCCCTTACTAATCAAGAACCAATCTATCTCTATTTAAATTCACTCAATGACTTGACCTCCACAGCCCTCTGCAGCAATGAGTTCCATAGATTAATCACACTCTGGCTGAAGAAATTCCTCCTCATCTTAGTTCTAAAGGGTCCTTGAGTCCTAGACTGTCTTAGAGGTAGAAACATCTTCTCCAAGTCCACTGTATCTGGCCTATCGGTATTCTGTAAGTTTCAATCAGATCCCCCCCCCGCATCCTTCTAAACTCCACTGAGTACAGAACCAGAGTCCTCATTGCTCCTCATATGACAAGCCCTTCATCCCTGGCATCATTTTTGCACGCCTCCTCTGAACCCTCTTCAATGCCAACATATTCTTCTTCAGATACATGGCCCAAATCTGCTCACAATATAACAAATGTAGAGTGATCAAAACTTTATACAGCTTCAGCAATGCATCTCTGCTCTTGTAGTCCATTCCTCTTGAAATAAATGCTAATATTGCATTTGCCTTCCTAACTGTCAATTGAATATGTATGTTAACCTCAAGAGAATCCTGAACTAGGACTTCCAAGTCAATTTGTGTTCTACATTTCTGAAGCCTTCCTCCATTTAGAAAATAGTCAGTACCTCTATTTTTCCTACCAAAGTGCATAAACTTGTATTTTCCCACATTGTATTCCATTTAACATTCTCTTAGCCTGTCCAAGTACTTCTGCAGCCTCCTGCTTCCTCGACAGTACTTTCCTTCCACCTATCTTTGAGCCTTCTGCAAACATAGCAACAATGCTGTCAGTTATTCATACAGATTGCTAATGTATAACGTGAATAGTTGTGATCCCGCCATGGACACCTGTGAAACTCCACTAGTAACTGACTGCCATCCTGAAAAAGATCCCTTTTTCCCTACTTTCTGCCTTCTGTCAGTCAACCAATCCTCTTTCCATGCCAATATCTTACCCCTAATACCATGGGCTTTTATCTTATTTAGTAGCCTCCTGTGTGCCTCCTTGTCAAAGGCCTTCTGGAAATCCAAATAGATCATGTACACTGACCCTCCTTTGTCTAACTTGCTCATTACCTCCTCAAAGAATTCTAACAGATTTATCCCTACCCCTTTATCATTCAGAGACCTCTCCTTGATGAAGCCATGCTGACTCAGCCCTATTTTGTATGCACTTCCAAGTGCCTCACAATCTCATCTGTAACAATGGACTCTAAAATCGTCCAACAACTGTGATCAGGCTGACCAGCCTATAATTCCTGTCTTTTGCCTCCCTCCTTTCTTATAGAGGGAGTTACATTAGCCATTTTCCAGTCCTCTGGGTCCCTTCTTGAATCCAGTAATTCCTGAAAGATCACCACCAATTCCTCCATAATCTCCTCAGCTATCTCCATCAGAACTGTAGGGTGTTGTTCATCTGGTCCAGGTGGTTTAAACACCTTCAGACCCATCAGCTTCCCTGGCGCTTTGTCCTTAGTGATGTCACTAAGGATGTCCACTACAAATACCTCTTTCCCCTGACTCTTTTGAAGTTCTGGTATGTGCTGGTGCCTTCTGCTATGAAAATGGATACAAAGTACCTATTCAGTTCCTCTGCCAGTTCTTTGTTCCCTATTATTTACTTTTCCAGCCTCATTTTTAGCAATCCAGTGTCCACTCTTGCTTCTTTTGTCTTTTATTTATCTGAAAAAACTCTTTATTTAACTTGCTAGCTTACTGTCATGTTTCATCTACTCCCGCCATATTGCTTTTTTTTAGTTATCCCCTGCTGGTTTTTAAAGGCTTCCCAATCCTCTAGCTTCCCATTTATGTTCACCACATTGTATGCATTCTCTTTTGCTTTTATGCTGTCCCTGACTTCCATTGTCAGCTATGGTTGCTTTGTCCTCCCTTTAATATGTTTTTCTTCCTTGGGATGAATTTCTGCTGTGCCTCCTGAATTACCTCCATTCATCATAAGATAATCCTTTCATCCCAGGAACCAATCTAATGGACCTTTGCAGTCCTTCCTTAAGTATAGATAGCAAAACTGCATAATATGCTCCAAGTATCACCTCACTAAAGCTCTGTACTACATAAGTATGATTTCATTATTTTTTGTACTCCAGTCCCTTGCAATAATAGTCAACATTCAATTTGTGACAATGTAAACTTTAGAATTTAATAACTTAATGGATCGAAAAAATCAACAATAACACCTTCTGGAATAAACTGTTTCTCAAGATGAAAGGGACAAGGAGAAGCTGCTATAAAGGAATAAAAACACCATCCTAATTATATATATCTAGGAAAAGGCAACATAAACAAGCAGTTACCTGGAGAGAGGAGATAACGCTGCTTGATAACCTGCTGCCACATGACAAATGGACAATTAAGTCAGCTTGAAGAAGAAATGCCCTGAAGTAAAGGGTTTAATTACAGGAAGAGAGATAGCAAGAACTGCTGGAGTCAGAAACAGCACAGTATGGAGCTGGAGGAACACAGCAGGCCAGGCAGCATCAGAGGAGCAGGAAAGTTGACATTTTGGGTTGGGACCCTTCTTCAGAAAAAAGGGTCCTTCAGAAAGGTACCAATCCAAAACGTTAACTTTCCTACTTCTCTGATGCTGCCTGGCCTGCTGTGTTCCTCCAGCTCCATACAGTGTTGTCCTTAATTACAGGAAAAGCTGTGTTTTAGACAGACAGCTAACTTCGAATGTAACAAGGGACAGGGGAACTACTTCTGATAAGAAGACAAGCTACAGACTTAAGGTCTCCAAAAGTGTAAACAATGTTGGAGATGAAGTAATCTATTGAATCATCAATAATGTTACACCACAAACTTGAAAGAGAGAAAATTGTATCAGAATCCAAGGTTAGAACAATTTAGTAGCAGAACTTCAAAGAACAATGCTGCACAAGGATCAAACCTTGGATACTTCCGGAGACAGACACTGTTGGTGGAATGCTGGGCAAATTCCACCACTTATCGGATAATAGACAAATTAAGTTGTGAGGCTTAATTGGCTTACTTGAGGGATCTTATTTTGGTTGCAAAATGCAATAAATTTTAAATCATTGTTTCAATTCTTGATTGTCTGTGATATTTCTTAATAAGGAGTTGGATTCAAGGTAACGTTATTTTAATAATTTCTTTCTACATGCATGCTAATGTTCTGTGATTCTTGCACGAATATATCTGATTCCTTTGAACGTAATTATATACAAGTTTGACACTTTAAAAAATATTCTGGTCTTTTACTCTTACTACCGAAGTGATTGTCACACTTCCTATCATTATAATCTGGATGCCATCATTTCGCCCACTCACTTAAACTTTCCTTATCTCTTTGCAGCTTCTCCATGTCCTCTTCACAGTTTGCATTTTCATCCACCTCTGTATCATTGGAAACTTAGATCGATCATTCTAAGTGTCTAAATCATTAATATACAGTGTACTTAGATGATGCCCCAGCACTGATCCTCATGGCACTTCATTCATAACAGCCTGTCAACTTGAACATGCCACTTTTATCCATATAGAGATAACAAGGTGTAGAGCTGGATGAACACAGCAGGCCAAGCAGCATCAGAGGAGCAGGAAGGCTGACGTTTCGGGCCTAGACCCTTCTTCAGAAATGAAGGGTCT
>NC_063345.1:37978441-38011522 GCF_021869965.1 Rhincodon typus
GAACAGTATGAAAAATATTATGCTGGATAAAAATCATATTCCTTTGGTTTAAATGTAATAAGGCTATTTAAATTCACCAATATTGGTTTCACTCATTTATATTAAACCTATTTTTAGAATGGTCTTTTGGATGTTACTATAAGCTTTTATTATATGGTGTTGCATAACAGCAAGATTACAGCTGGATGAGGGTAAATATCTGCAGCTATACAGATCCAACATAAAATATAATGAAGGCATTTAGTGTAGTTGCCAGTGGGCAGCAGCACTAATTCGTGAATATTATAATCTTGTGCTCTATTTAAGGATGAATGATATGTCAGGTGATAGATAGGTTCTCGATTATTAAGGGGAGTAAAAGGTTATGAACAAAAGGCAGGAGAGCAGGGTTGAGAAACCTATCTGATGATCGAATGATAGAGCAGACTTGATGGGCCAAATGGCCTAACTCTGCTCCAATATCTTATTGAATATGGTGGAAGAAACAAAAACACACAAGTAGAATTTTCAGTTGATGGTCCCTGCCAAAATGGCAGAGCCTATAGAAAGTTAGGAAGCCACTGATAACTTAAGGGTCTTTGGCAGGCCACTTCACTGAGCAATGACATTAGCATCTGCCTCCAGGTTCGTTGGCCATCAGAGAGGGTAGTCAGGACAACATGTGCATTCTGATTAAAGGTGTCAGAAATCATCAACTGGAGAAAGATATCCAAAACCATAGAAACCACAGGAAAGAAGAAGCGACATGGGATGAACAATTCCTGGGTATCTTTTCCCTGGAGGATATGCAAAGATCTGATGAACCACAGTGATCTCACCCAAATGTTGGCAGAAGAGTTCATATTTAGCTAAGCAGGACTTCATGGAAGTGGCCAAGGAAATCAGCAGCAGAAATATGGTCCCTCCAATTTTATTCAGTGCATCACAACAATCCAGGAGAACAGTCAGGTAAATGAATAAAACTTTCAGATGTCAAGACCTAAATTCTTATTATCTTTGTATATTCCTGCACACTGCTACTCAGAATACACTTCCTTTCCAGACACCTCCCATTCCCATCTAAAATACGGTATTTATGGTATTCCATCCCAATCTCTCACTTCCTCGGTCTTCATCGTATATGTCCAAATGAGGCCAACTTCAACAAGGGAGCCTCCGAAATATCCACCTTCTTAGACAACCGAGGATTCCGCAGCACCGTTGTCGACAGGGCCCTCAAACGTCTCCTGCACTTCTGCCCTCACCCCCTCCCTTCTCAGAAGAGTGATAGGGCTCCCTCTTGTCTTTACCTACCAACCCACCAGCATCCATATTGCGAAGATCAGGCACCATTTCCACCACCTCCAGCAAGATACTACCAGACACATATTCCCCTCCCCCTCCTATTCCACCAGGACCATTCCCTCCAGGACACCCTGGTCTACTCTTTCACCAAACCCTGAACATGAACTGATTTTTTCCTTCAGAGATGCCATCAGACCTGCTGACCTTTTCCAGCAACTTCTGTTTCTGTAGCATTTATGGTAATTCTTTTGCCCACCACACCGTCACACTCCACCATTGCCCTGTTTTCTTATCCATAAAAGCCACTTCTGATTCTTCGCCAAAATAGCACACAACTGTGCGAGAGAGGCTGAGGCCTGGGATCTAGAGGAGTGACTCCTTCAGTAACTGGTACGTTGACACATTGACAATGCATGCTTAACTGTTCTACTGGGAAGGAGAGATAGCAAGAGCTGCAGATGCTGGAGTCAGAAGGGTCCCAACCCAAAACATCAGCTTTCCTGCTCCTCTGATGCTGCCTGGTCTGCTGTGTTCCTCCAGATCCACACTTTGTTATGACCAGTAAGGAGACCTTGTTTTTGGAGTCTGCTGATATTAACAATTACCTTGTGTGAGCATACTGTGTTCAAACTCTCCTAAAGATAGCTCATTGTGACTCCTTTGATCCTAAAGGAACTTGAAACAAGTCTGTTCCCAGCACAATGAAACTGGCCATTCTTCAGTCAAGTAATTGCATGTATTTTTACAAAGTCTGAAACTGATGCTCTCAAAATACCCCCTACAATATTTGATCCACTTGACTTTATCCTTCAGAAACAAATTCAGCATTTCAGGAAATTTCTGAAGAAGGGTCTAGGCCCGAAACATCAGCCTTCCTGTTCCTCTGATGCTGCTTGGCCTGCTGTGTTCATCCAGCTCTACACCTTGTTATCTCAGATTCTCCAGCATCTGCAGTTCCTACTATCTCTGAAACAGCATTATATCCTTCTTGTTTGGTCACTGTTCAAGCAAGTTATTTTAAGACTGTTCAGAAGCTTGTTATCTCTCTTACAGAGATACAGTCCCTACAGTGTGGAAAGAGGGCATTCAGCCCAACAAGTCCACACCACCTCCAAAGAGCATCTCGCCCAAACCTATTCCCCTACCCCTGCATTTCCCATATCTAACCCACCTAACTTACACATTCCTGAACACTATGCGCAATTTAGTATAGCCAATCCACCTAACCTGCACATCTTTGGACTGTGGGAGAAAACCGGAGCACCCGGAGGAAACCCACGCAAACACGGGGAGAATATGCAAACACCACACAATCACCCGAGGCTGGAATCGAATCAGGTCCCTGGCGCTGTGAAGCAGGTGTACCAACCACCGAGCCACCCCCAATCCCTCTCTTTGTACGCTATTACTTTTCCAAGATACGTATTAGTCTGGTAAAAAGACTATGAGAACTTCACCTTTTCATTAGGTCAATTAAAATTTCATATTACCAATATTGTCGAACCTATGACAGCCCTACAAATTTGCTTCTCGTTATCCTTACCGTAGCTAACATACTCTATTGGGGAAAAACCCCCGCATACCAGACCTACCATTTCCTCAATCTGCATTAGAAAACTACATTTCGACTTGTGTTTCTTGCAGCCACAGGTTGCCCAGTTTCCTTTTATTTATTCGCCACCCATCAATTTCCGCTCCTCTCATGAACGAAAGCCAATCTCTCTACACTCCGCACCAACGCGTTGTTCTATCGGTTGCCTTTGTCCTCATTGCGCAAACTCAGATCCCTTCCCCCGCCCATTTCCCCCTATTCTCACTGTGGTAGGTGCCCTTCCCCCTATTTCCACTGTGGTAGGTGCTAACGGTTGGCCGGATGCGCGCGCTGGTTTGAATATTCCGTTTTGTTTTCTCAGTGAGATAGAGATGGCAGTTAGATTGAGTGGGAAGGTGAAGACTCGATCTAGAATGGTCAGTGACAACGTGGAGCTCTTGCAGCAAGCGGTTGAGTATTTTACTACTGGTAAGTGTGGCGAGTGTTTGCATCATTAAACCCTTTTGGTGAAGAAGTGAATAGATACAAACTTTGCGGCACAGCTCCTCCTGAGTAGTGAGGTTTCAGCAGCTCGGAGTGACTAGTAGGGCATAGGACTCAGTTAAAGGGTGGGGTGAAGCATTTATAAATAAGGGCAAGATCTTGATATATTTTAGGGGCGTGGGGAGGGTCGGGTTTATGAGAATGAATCAAGGTGCAAGCTGTGATAATCTGAAGAAGTTGCAGCCTTAAAGGGTGGAGAAGCAGAGATAGTTTATAGAAATAGATTTTTCAGAGTTAATCAAAGGCACGCAGGTAAATATTTGCAGCAATGAGGAGATTTAAAAAAAACTAGGAGAGATTATATTGATGATGCATTGGATTTGTGAAAAGGATCACGACATGGGCCTAAAATATTAAGTTCTCTACTGTCAGGCTTGACATAGGTTTACATAAGTAAGAAAAAAGTAACCACTTTTATCTTTATAAAGCTAGTTTTATTCATTCAATGTCATAGGTGGTAGTGTCATTTTGATTAAGCTGTGAATGGGCTCACTGGAGAGCAGGACTAACGTATTGTGACAAAGATAATTGTCAGTGGCTAGAGTTGGGGGTTGGCTGGAGTGCTTAGTAATGTTGAAAAGGGTTACAAGAAACAGCGAACTCTGCTCAATTATACATGGTTGTTATTTTCAGTAGAGTTGTATCAATGACATGAATTTTCAAAGCCTGTCTGGCCACATGATTGGGGCCAGAAGACTAGGCAACAGCTAATGGACTATTATTCAAGAAGGTTGTTAAAAATAAATTAGGAAGCCATGGGCCAGTGAGTCAATGGGAGGGAAAGTGTTAGAAAAAAATTGAGCGATAAAATTAATCTCCACTTGGAGACACCAGGATCAATCAAGGATCCTCAGCATGGCTTTGTCAGGTTAAATTATGTCCAACTAATTTGATTGAACTTTTCGAGGCAATGATTGGATGTGCAAATGAGGATACTGTAGTTGATGTGGTCTACCTGGACTTCAGTAAGGTGTTTTACAAGGTCTTATATGGCAGAGCGGTTAAGAAGCTGAGACCCCATTGGATCCAGGGCAATTTGGTAAAGTGGATCAAAAATTGGGTTAGTTGCAGGAGGCAGAGGATGATGATCAGAGCATTTTTGTAACTGAAATCCTTTGTCCATTGGCATGTCACAGGGTTTGGTGCTGAATCCCTTGTTTGTTATTTATGTTAATGATTTAGACATGAATGTCAGAGTTATGATCAGTAAGTTTGCAGTGACACCAAAATTAATGTGGTAAGTAGTGAGGAGGAAAGTCTTCGACTACAAGATGATGTAGGTGGGCTGGTTAGATGGGTTGAACAGCGAAATTTAGTCCTGAAAAGTGAGATAATGCATTTTGGGAGGACTAACAAGGTAAGGAAGTACACGATGAATGAGATGACCCTAAGGAGTACAGAGGATCAGAGAGATCTTGGTGTGTATGTCAATAGATCCTTGAAGGTAGAAAGACAGGTAGAGAAAGTTGTGAAGGGGCCTTTGGGATATTTGCCTTTAATAATCAAGGCATTGAATGCAAGACCATGAAGGAACTGTACGTAACGTCAGTTCAGCTACAACTTGAATGCTGTGTGCAGTTCTGGCTGCCACACAATAGGAAGGAAAATTGCATGAGAGAGGATGCAGAGGAGATTCACCAGGATGGTGCCTGGGCTGGAACAATTCAACTATGAAGAAATACTAGATAGCCTGGGGTTGTTTTCCTTGGAGCTGACAAGACTGATAGGTAATCTGATTGAGGTGTACAAAGTTATGAGGGCCATAGGTAAGCCAAGATAGATAGAAATTTTCCCTTTTATTAGTTGAGTCAATAACTGGGAGGCACAAGTTTAAGGTAAGGAACAAGATTTTAAAGGTGATTTGAGGAAAAATATTTTCATCCAGGAAGTTATGGGTATCTCACTGCTTGAAAGGATGGTAGAGGCAGCAACCCTCGAGTAATTCAAGAAGTATTTAAATGCTCTAGCATTTGAGCAAAGTGCTGAAAAGTGGGATTAGATTGGACAGATGCTTGATGAATTGCTCAGACATGATTGGCCAAAGAGCCTCTTTGCATGCTGTAAAAACTGTGACACTAACATGCTGTCTACGAAGTTGATGCCAGGTTACTGGTGGCTACGTAGTTTGAAGCAAGAGTATTGTCTGGGACTTTACAAAGCGAAAAATTTCAAGTAGGTTTGTAATTTAAGAAACTTAATGGGGGTTTGCAGTTTTTAATGATGAGAATGAGTGACAGCTGTTGGGCTAAAGTAATAGTAGATGATGGTAAAAATTGGAAATATTGGAAATTAAGAGCTTGAGAAGAAATTGATCATTTGGTGAGAAGGGATTGAGAGAAAAGAGAAAGACCTTTCATGATCAAGATGAGTCTAGTAAAGGCAAGTTTAAGATTGGAAGTGAACTATGGAATGAAAGTTAATGGGAGGAATGGTGACCACAGTTAAGTTAATAGCTGAGAGTGGGGGGAGTTTAGAGCCATAGAGTCATACAACCCCGAAACAGACCCTTCGGTTCAACTCATCCTTGCTGACCAAGTTTCCCAAACTGAACTAATCCCACATGCCTGCATTTGGCCCATAGCCCTCCAAACCTTTCCTATTTGTGTACCTTTCCAAATGTCTTTTAAATGTTGTAACTGTACCTGAATCTACCATTTTCTTTGGCAGCTCATTTCACATACGAACCACCCTCTGTGTGAAAAAGTTGTCTCTCAGGTCCCTTTTAAATCTTTCTGCTCTCACCTTAAAATATGTCCCCCTGGTTTTGAACTCACCCACCCTAGGGAAAAGACCTTTGCTATTCACCTTATCTATGCCTCTCATGATTTTATAAACATCTCTAAGGTCACCCTTCAATGTTCTTTGTTCTAGTGAAAATAGTCCCATCCTATCCAGCCTATCTTTATAACTCAAACCCTCCATTCCCAGCAACATCCTTGCAAATCTTTTCTGAATCCTCTCCAATTTAATAATATCCTTCCTATAGCAGGGTAACCAGAACTGCACACAGTACACTAGAGAAGGCCTCACCAACATCCTGTACAACCTCATCATGATGTCCTAACTCTTATGCTTAGTGGTCTGACAATGAAGGCAAGTGAGTTAAACACCATATTAACCACCCTGTCTACCTGCGATGCAGTGAACTATGTACCTGAGCCCCTAGGTTCCTCTGTTTGACAACACCACCATTACCTTACCATTAACTGTATAAGTCCTGCCCTTGTTTGTTTTATCAAAATACAATATGTCACATTTATACAAATTAAACTTCATGTGCATTCCTCAGCCCAGTGGCCTAGTTGATCAAGATCCTTTTGTAATCATAGCTAACCTTGCTCACTGTCAACTACACTATCAATTTTGGTGTCATCTGCAAACATACTAACCATTGCCTCCTAAACTCTCATTCAAATTGTTCATATAAATGACAAACTGAAGTGGACCCAGCACCAATCGTTGCGGAACACTGCTGGTCACAGGCCTCCAGTCCAAATAACAGTCCTCCACCACCCTCTGTCCCCTACCGTCAAGACAATTTTGTATCGAGATTTCTCCTGATATCTTAAAATGAAAGTTTGAAGAAGCTGGAAGGGGGACGGGAGTGATTGTCATTAATAAGAGAATAGATGGAGTTGCTGCTGTTCAAATGATTTTGAGCAAGTAGATTTAGCTAGATCTAGAATTATTACTCAGAATAATAGGATGCAATGTCCTGTACAAGTTGATTTGTTTTAACTAGACGGATGTAGTTTTACGTTTAGTGAATGAATAAATGGTGATTTGATTCAAGTATTTTTGCCCGGTGGCTTTTACTGCATTATGATGATAGATTGTTTAATTTAATTTTTGTTAAAAATAAAAGCAATTTTAATCTTTAACTGTGCCATTGGCAATTTAGCTGAGCCTTCAAAACAGCATCATAATTGAGTGTTGTTTAGCATGTCTCTGGCATTGACAGTTAGATTGATCTATTTGCCTGCTAATGCAGGCACTCTCTCAGGTCCTCCTGCAATGTTAGAAAACTTGCGTTATGTCCCACTTGTAACATGTATGCTTTTTCTCAATAAAAATTCTTTATGCAAATTAATGAAAAGCAATAGACATAATGGGCCAATTTCTCTGTATGCTTTGTGACCTGTAAAAGGTGATCTGTTACGTAGTGCAGAATGAGGTCAAATAGTGTCTGCCTTTATTTGGTTCTCCCAGAAGCATATCTCTGTCACTACCTCCTTTAATGAAACCATGAATCCATTTTAAAAAAATGTATATGACTTTGGTGGGTTCAATTCAGTTTCTATGCATTTGTACCAAATATTTAAAAATAGAAATGTGCGACTTAGATACAGAGTATGCTTCTTAAGTGATAATCCTTGAACATTTCCCATGTCAAGCACCAAAATCTCTGTAACACTAGACTTTTCAAAGTTGTGCTTCCATGTATGTAATTCTTGCTGAATTTGATTTGATGAATTCTGACATTGTGGTCACAATGCACATATTAAGGATTAATTGATTTGCAGTGCAGTTATTTCATCATATTCCTCATCTGTACACTTTCAAGTTTATAAGACGTACAGAGTTTTCTTGGAACTCTGTATTAGAATCAAAAGGATGAGTTAATGTATTTTATAGACTCTGAATGTTTCCATTTCTTGAAAATATGACAGCAACAAATGTTTAAATTTTACTGTTGTTCTGTAAATGCATAAGTGGTATTAGGATAAACTGGTCACATTGTGTGCATTAATTCCCTGGAACTTCAAAATGATAGAGAGCTACCATACCACTATCAAATCTTCAATTACACATTTAAATCTGAATTGGACTATCCATATAAACATTGTGGTCAGGAGCTGAGAATTTTGCAGCAAGTAACCCCACTCTTGACTGTCCAAAGCCTGTCCATCATTTTCAAGGCACAATTTTGGAGTTTGGTGGAATAATCTTACTTCTCTGGATAAATGCAGCTTCACCAAAATTCAGGAAGCTTGACACCATCCCAGACAAAGCAATCTGCTTGACTGACATCCCATCTAATGCCATCAATGTTCACAATCTTTATTATAAATGCATAGAGACAGCAGTGTGTACCATCGACGAGATGCACAGTGACAAACTGTGGTCTCCTAAGACAACACCTTCCAAACATGAGCCCTCTACCACCTAAACAGATAGGATGGTAAATACCACCACTTGCAATTTCTCCTTTGAACTTCACACCATCTTGACTTGAAATTGTGTTGCCATTTCTTCTTATCATCAGGTCAGATTCTTGGAACTCCCTCCTTAACAGCACTGTGGGTGTACCTACATTACATGGACTACAATGGTTCATGAAGATAGCTAACCACCATCTTCTCAAGGGCACTTAGAGTTGGGCAATGAATTTTAGCATAGCCAGCTATACCCACATCCCATGAATGATTTTTTTTTAAAAATGTCTACTTGGACTTCAACAAGGATTTTGATAAAGTCTTGCATTGAAGAGTGATAGCAAAGGTAAGAGCCCATGAGTTTCAAGGAAATTTGGCAAATTGAATCCACATTTGGCTGAGTGGAAGGAAACAATGGGTGATAGTTGAGGGGTATTTTTCCGACTGGAAATCTCTGTGCAGTGGGGTCCCACAGGGGTCAGTGTTGGGACGGTTGCTGTTTGTGGTTTATACAAGTGATTTAGTCCTGAATGTAGGAAGTTGATCAGGAAGTTCTCAGATGATGCAAAAATTGATGGGGTGGTAAGTGATGAGGAGGATAACCTCTAACTGCAAGAGGATATAGGTCAAAACCGAAAGAACTGTGGATGCTGTAAATCAGGAACAAAACCATAATGCACTGAAGTAGCAGACAGAATATTGGAGTGGAAATTGGACAGACTGGAGCTGTTTTCCTTGGAACAGAGGAGACTGAAGGGGGACATGATTGAGATGTATAAAATTATGCTGGGCATAGATAGGGTACACATGAAGGAACTCTTTCCCCTTTGTGGCAGGATCAGTGATTCAGGGGCTTAGATTAAGGCAAGGGACAGGCGATGTGAGGAACTATTTTTCACTAGAGCGTGGTGAGAATCTGGACCTCACTGCCTGTAAGAGTGGTACAAGCAGAAACCCTCATAATATTTAAATACTTCTTGGGGTTAACAAAGGATATAGCAGGATATAGATCAGTTGGAATCTTGGGCAGAGAAATAGCAGATGAAGTTTAATGTGAAAAATGAGAGGTGATGCATTTGGGAGAACAAATGCGAGGAAAGTATACAGTAAATAGCAGGATCCTTAGGAGCATTGACATATAACGGGATCTTGGGCTACGAATCAATAGCTCCCTGAAAGTGGCAACCCAAGAGGATGAGGTGGTAAAGAAGATGCATGGCATATTTGTCTTTATCGTTCAGGGTATCAAGCATAAAAATTGGCAAGTCATGCCAATTGGGGAATTGTGTGCAGTTCTGGTCACGACACTATAGGAAGGATGTGGAGGCTTCGAAGAGGGTGGAAGAAATTTAAGAACAGTAAAGCATAGGAACAGGCCCTTTGGCCCTTCAAGCCTGTGCCGACACATTTTGCCTTTCCATACTAAAACGGTCTTCACTTACAGGATCTGTATTACCCTATTCCCTTGCTATTCATGTATTTGTCCAGGTATTTCTTGAATGCTGCTATTGTGTCTGCTTCCACCCTCCCCTCTGGCAGCATGTTCCGGGCACTCACCACCCTTTGTGTAGAAAAACTTGCTTTGCACATCTCTTTTAAATTCTCTACCCCCCCAATCCCCGTGCCTTCAACCTACGTCCCCTAGTAATTGACCCCACCACCCTGGGGAAAAAGCCTCATACTTTCCACTCTATCTACGCCATTCACAATCTTACAAACTTCTATTAGGTCGCCCCTCAATCTCTTGCGCTCCAGTGAAAACAAACCCAGTCTATCCAACCTTTCTTCATAGCTAAAATCCCCCATATCAGGCAACATCTTGGTAAAACTTTTCTGTACCCTTTCCAAAACATCCACATCCTTCTGGTAGTGTGGTGACCAGAACTCTGTACAATATTTCCATGATGCTGCCTGGATTGTGGTGTATTAGTTATAAAGAGAGGTTGGATAAACTTGGATTGTTTTTGCAGAGGCTGAGAGGCAACCTGATAGAAGTGTCTAAAATTAAGAGACAGGGATAGGGTGGATAGTTAGAGTCTTTTTGCCAGGGTGGAAATGTCAAATAATAGGGGGCATAGGTTTAAAGTGAGAGGGGAAATGTTTAAAAGAGATGTGCGAGGAAGGTTATTTGACGCAGACTGTAGTAGGTACCTGGAACGTGCTGCCAGTGGAGGTGGTAGAAGCAAAAGACCAAAATGCTGGATGCTGGAATATCAGAAACAAAAACAGAAATTGCTGGAAAAACTCAACAGGTCTGGCAGCATCTGTGGAGAGAAATCAGAGTTAACGTTTCAGGCCCAGTGAACCTTCAGAGATGTTATAAGCAGATGCAATAGTAATGTTTAAGAGGCACTTAGACAGACAATGAACAGGCAGGGAACTGAGGGATACTGAGCATATGCAGGAGATGAGGTCAGTTTAGAATGGCATCACGGTTGGCACAGACATGGTGCACTGAAGGGCCTGGGTTTGGAAGACTCTGTCTAATGGTTTTTGGTGAATTTCTGCACTGTATTTTGTAGATAGTACACACTGTCCATGTTTGAACCAAGGCTATAATGAGGTCAGGAGCTGAGTGGCCTTGGCGGAACGCAACTGGACATCATTGTTACTGAGCAGGTGCTGCTTAATAGCATTGTTGATGACACCTATCGCTTTACTAATTATCGAGACTAACAGCGTGATAATTAGCTGGGTTGGATTTGCTCTGGTTGCTATCTACAGGGCATGCATGGACAATTTTCCACATCGTCGGGCAGATGCCAGTGTTCTAATTATACTGGAAGAGCTTGGCTAGGGGAGAGGCACGTTCGGTAGCACAAGTCTTCAGTGCTATTGCTGGAATGTTGTTATAGCCCTCGGCCTTTGCAGTACGGAGTTTCTCCAATCTTTTCTTGATATCACGCAGAGTCAATCGAATTCGCTGAAGATAGTATCTGTAATGCTATGAACTGCTGAAGGAGGCTGCAATGGATCATCCATTTGGCACTTCTGGCTAAAGATTGCTGCGGGTGCATCAGACTTATCTTTTGCACTGATATGCTGGGCTCTTCCATCATTGAGGATGGGGATATTTGTGGACCTACCTCCTCTAGTGAGTTGTTTAATTGTCCGCTACCATTCCCAACTTGATGTGGCAGGACTGCAGATCTTTGATCTGTACCATTGGTTATGGGATCGCTTAGCTCTGTCACTTGCTGCTTCTGCTGTTTGGCATGCATGTAGTCCTGTATGGAAGCTTCACCAAGTTGACACCTCATTTTTAGCTATGCTTGGTGCTGTTCCTGGCATGCACTCCTGCACTCTTCGTTGAACTAGGGTTGATCTCCTGACTCGATAGTAATGGTTGAATGGGTGCTGTAAGGTTGCAGATTGTGCTGCAGTACAATTCTGCTGTTGATGGGCCACAGCACCTCATGTATGGCCAATCTAGAGTTGCTTCATCTGTTCAAAGTCTGTCCTATTAAGTACGGTGATAGAGCCATGAAACATGATGGAGGTTATTCTGAATATGAAGGCAGGACTTCATTTTCACAAGGACTGTGCAGTGGTCACTTTTACTAATGCTGTCATGGACAAATGCATCTGCAGCTGGAAGATTACTTAGGATGAGGTTAAGTATGTTTTTCCCTCTTGTTGGTTCCCTCACCACCTGCAGCTCACTGGAGGAGGCGGATCATAAATATCACCATCCTCAATGACGGAAGAGCCCAGCATATCAGTGCAAAAGATGAGGCTGAAGCAATCACAGCAATCTTCAGTCAAAAGCTAGATGATCCATTGCGACCTCCTTCAGTGGTCCAATATAGCAGCTATGCACTTTAGGACCCAACAAGCTCGAACAGTAGTGCCACAGCTGAGCCACTCTTGGTGGAGGACATTGAAATCCCCCACCCAGAGTACATTTTTTGCCCTTGCCACCCTCAGTGCTGACTCTGAATGTTGATCAACATGGAGGAGTACCAATTCACCAGCCAAGGGAGTACGATACGTGATGACCAGCAGGAGGTTTCCTTGCCCATGTTTAATCTGAAGCCATGAAACTTTATGGGGTTTGGAGTAAATGTTAAGGATTTCCAGGGCAACCCCTCCTGACTGTATACTGCTGTGCCACCACCTCTGCCAGGTTTGTCCTGCCAGTGGGACAGGATGTATCCTGGTGGTGTCTGGGAACATAGTCATACTCACAGAATTACACCTGACAGACAATGTCAGGCTGTTGTTTGACTAGTCTGTGAGACAGCTCTCCCAATTTTGGCATATGCTCCTAGAAGTTAGTGAGGAGGACTTTGCATGGTCGACAGGGTTGTTTCAGTCATGAAACAATCTGGTTTCCTTTCTTTGAGACTTTGGAGCAATTGATACAACTGAATGGCTTGCTAAGCCATTTCAGAGAGCAATTTCCAGAAAGCCGCAGCTTTGATTATTAGATTGGGTTGGCTGGTATCAAATGTTTCAGCAGTTGAATTGCCGCAATTGTCTGTGCTACTTCTGAGTTACTGGGAAATTTCATAAAGATTCCTGTTTGTGATTAGCATTCTGTTGATTAGCGTTTGCAGGAGCCAGCTTGGAAAGTGTATATATTTGCAAAGAAATTGAGACATAATTAAGTCTAATTGTGCATGCATGTATAGATATGCAGCAAGTGCATTAACTGCTTTTTTTCTTTGTTCAGTAAAGGAACGAACTCCATCAAATGGAAATCTTCATCTAGACACAATTGAAAGCATTGCTTTTGACAAAGGCTTGTCCCCTGATGTAATTGAGTCGCTTGTGGATGTGGCTATGAGTGCCAGACTTGGTAAAGTGTTCAATATTAATATTTAATACTTCTAAATTGTAATATTTAGAAGGGGACAAAATGGTCCCTTACCTGCTGACCTTACCAGGATTTTAATTTTCTGAAATGTTGGTTTATCACGATCACGCAAACATTCAAATATGACTATTCTATGACATTGATGATGATAAACTTGGCTATAAACACAACACTTTTTGTGAAGTATACAGTATCTTTTTTTCATGAACTTCCCCTTTTCACCAAAGTAAAATGCTAATAATTTCTATGTTAATTTTCACAGTTGACAGATTTAATATACGCCTTTTAAAGTGCCTTATTCCTGCTTCTGTAGTCCCTGAATGCGCAGTGACAAATGCTATCTCTTGGATGTGTACAAGAAAACCTACCATCACTGTCCAGGTGAGTCAGAGTAGAAAATAAGCAAATCGTAAAAAAGAGCTGATGTAGGCAGTTTGGCCCGTTGAGTCACACTGATGTTCTACCTCAATTCCACTTTTCTGCTTTGTATATGTATCACTTAGTTTGTTTTGTATCCCAAAATCCATTGACCTGTGTTTTGAATATATACCATGTCTAAGCATTCACACCCAAAATTCGTACCCCTTTGAATTCCTATTGATTAATGAGGGACAGAGGGCATTAAATGATAATTTGAATAGAAACAATGTGCAGGGGTATGGGGAAAAGGCAGGATCTAGCCTATCTGTAGTTACAAACCCACACCCATGCATGTTACGAGCAATAATTATTAGACAATACTGAAAATCAGAAACTCAAATGCTGCTTACAACATCTCCAGTCTAAAACCCAATGTGGGAGTTAATAATCGGCCCACCTAGTTCAACACAGAGCAGAAATTAAATCTAGCAGAGAGGGAACATCATATAAGAAATTAGAATTGGAATGAGCTGAAGGTAATGCTATTGCATTAAACAAAAAAATCACAATCAACTGTTGATGCTGGAAACTTGAAACAAAAATAGAAATTCCTGGCGAAATTCAGCAGATCTAGCAGTATCTCTGCAGAGAAAGTAGAATTGATGTTTTGGGTCCAGTGACTGTCTTCAGAAGTTTCTTCACCAATTTCCATTTTATATGCCATTACATTTGCATCTTAAAATCTGAGCAACAAAGTTTTTACAGTTTAAAGTCATGCCACTAATTAAAAGTCATGTCATTAAATAAAAGTTTGACATGCCTTTTTTTTGTGGTGAAATCAAGAGTCAAGCAAACTTAATTAAAATATTGGTCTTGGGCAGGAGCTATCAGGTAGGTCAGCTGCTCACTTCTTGAAATCAATTGCTTTTATTTGGAAAAATTACCAGTTTATTTTCTGTTATTTTTCCGGAAAGTGTCATTATTTGATTGTTGGTATTTTAAATTTCATGGAAGATTTCTGCAGCAAGAGTACAAGATGCTTATTAATTGCTAGAAAGTTCTGACTTTGTTTATTGATGCTTCTGTTCTGCTATATGATCTTTGCCCACAGATCTGCAAAAGGAGAGAATCCAGGTACACTCCTTTGCCACTCTGATCCCAGTTCCTAAGGGATAGCAGTTGTACCGTACCAGAATAGTAATCTTTTAAATATCATCTGTATCTTTGCTCTCATATGTTGGGAAAGGTGCTGAACATGAATTTAAAACCAGGCTTCTCTTGACATTGCCAATAACAAGGCTGTCTTAGTCCTGCCTCTCTCTGATTGTGGAAAGGATCTTCAGCAATGTCTTCCCTTGCTGGCCGATACTGTATCTTTGAGGACCTGATGGTTTGTCTTTGGTACTTTCTTCAATCATATGGAGTTCAAAATAATGCCATTTAGGTTGTGAGGTTTGTGCAAACTCTGTGAAAGAGCCACTCCCCTGCTTTTTCCGGAGGCCCAACATTTTTTTCCTCTTCAATTGTTTATCCAAGTTCCTTTTTGAATTTGTTTTGTTGCCTTTTTTGATACTGCATTCCAAATCCTAACAATTCTGAATTACACTGCAAATTGTCTTTTGTGCTTTTGCTAATCCCTTTATGTTAATGTTTGCTAGTAACCAATCCTTCTGTTACTGGAAACCATATTAACTATCAAAATAATTTAATGTTTTGAAAAATCCTGATTGAACCTCTCACTTAACCTTCTTTGCTGTGAAGAGAGCAGCCCGTTTTCTCTTGTCTATCCATATGACTGAAGCTTTCTAACTCTGGCATTATACTTGTAAATTTCCTCTGCAACAGGTTAAGAGATTCTGGTGTCTGAGAGCATTTGAAAGAGAGGAATCCTGAGAGTTCTGGAAAGGTGTTTTTGCAGTGTTTGGTGAATCACTCAGAAGGGACCTTGGATTTGAGAGAATTAAGACGCGGTTCAGAATTTGGGGGCATATGATGATTTTGTGATCAGTGTATAGGGTCTAGAAGTTTGTGAGTATATGAAGACATAAGGCTGGTGTTTTGAAGTAAAGGAAGGAATTGCTTTGTGGATGGTTAGCGAAAGGGTAAGCATTTCTGCCAGGGGGAGAAAGAGCAATGCTTATTTGCATGCAAATGGTCAACTGGCAAACAACAATGATTCTAGGAGCATGCTGTGTAAGAGTTAGAAGTTGTGATATCTTACAAATACATTTAGTTACATTAATTATTAGAATTGAAAAAAAATATATGTAATTGAATAAAAATAGATTTTCTTAGATTTCCTCCTAAGAATCATAGAATCCCTGCAGAGCAGTAAGAAGCCATTCAGCCCATTAGAACATAGAACATAGAACATTACAGCGCAGTACAGGCCCTTTGGCCCTCGATGTTGTGCCGACCTGTGAAACCAATCTGAAGCCCATCTAACCTAAACTATTCCATTATCATCCATATGTTTATCCAATGACCATTTAAATGCCCTTAAAGTTGGCAAGTCTACTACTTTTGCAGGCAGGGCATTCCATGCCCTTACTACTCTCTGAGTAAAGAACCTACCTCTGACATCTGTCCTATATCTATCCCCCTCAATTTAAAGCTATGTCCCCTTGTGCTAGCCATCACCATCCGAGGAAAAAGGCTCCCACTGTCCACCCTATCTAATCCTCTGATCATCTTGTATGTCTCTATTAAGTCACCTCTTAACCTTCTTCTCTCTAACGAAAACAGCCTCAAGTCCCTCAGCCTTTCCTCATAAGACCTTCCCTCCATACCAGGCAACATCCTGGTAAATCTCTTCTGCACCCTTTCCAATGCTTCCACATCCTTCCTATAATGCGGTGACCAGAACTGTACGTAATACTCCAAGTGCGGCCGCACCAGAGTTTTGTACAGCTGCAACATGACCTCATGGCTCTGAAACTCAATCCCTCTACCAATAAAACCTAACACACCAAATCTGCACCATCCTTCTGAAGAGCAGCCCCCCCAGACACACCCCTCACCCTATCCCCGTTAGCCCACAATGACCATGGCTAATCCACCTGCCCTGCACATCTTTGAACACCACAAACGACGTAGTATGACCAACCCACCTAACCTGTCCATCTTTGGACTGTGGGAGGAAAACGGAGCAGCTGGAGGAAACCTTTACAGACACTTAAGAGAGGACGCAAACTTCATGCAGACAGTCACCAACGGCTGGGATCGAGCCCGTAGACACAAGTTCAAGTCCCACCTACTCTGGGAGTGTGCATTAATATTGTTGAACAAGATGGTTAGAAAAATATCTCTGTTTTTGGAGCAGGAGGGACATGAATCCAGGCCTCCTGGTCCAGAGTTAGGGGCGCTACCAATGCACCATGAGATCCCCATTTAGAAACCTCTTCAATTGACATAGAAATTGAACACTGCCTGAAGTTAATTTATCTCTTTTGCAGGTGCTGTTTATCAGATGGTTGATAACGGTCTTTGATCTTTTGGATTCAAAGAAGCAATTGCACTCATTGTATGGCATCATTTTCTTCTATCTTCAAAATGACAAGTTGGTAAGAAATGCTATATTTTGTCCCTGATTAAGTGAAGTGGATGCAATGGACATAACTGAATGCTAAGAAAGTAGAGTGGAACTGTTATCTGATAATTGACTAAAGCTGTTGTTTTCCCACAATGAAGACTGGACACTTTATTCTTATATTTGGAATAGCTGGTTGAAGGTTTTGGAAGTTTCAAGAAAGACACTAGCAAGGTTGAAAAGAGGGAGTATGTGTAGAAAATTGGAGCCCAAGAAGAAGCTACCATTTTTGATGTTGAAAATTTCATATGACCTGGCAGGATTGTGTGTTCCAGATTTCCGCCATCCTTTAAGTGGGGAAAGTGCTTCCTAATTTATTTGCTAAATACATGGCTCTAATTTCAAGAGAATATCCTCTTGCTTCGTACTTACCCATGAGTATCTCAGTATCTAACGTATTATTTTATTCAACTAAACTCCATTCAAGCTTCTAAACACAAGAGGTATGATCAAATAACTTGTGCTGTAAGCACCCACTGACAATTCTGTTTCTTTAAAAATGAATTAATAATAATTAAACATTTTGGACGCATGTTAATTTTTTATAATGTACCACATGACTTAACTGTATCTTTAAACCACAGTTAATCGAATTTGGTCATAACCTGTAATAGTAGCTATTTAGTGTGCAAAGAAAACTTAGAATGGTTTAGTTTTACAACTATTTCTGTCTAAAATCATTCACATCAAAATATTTATCTTCAGCCTTTTGCTTTTTCAGTTGTGCTTTAGGCAATATTTCTTTTTGTTTCAGTGTCCCTATATATGTCACCTATTGTACCTGCTAACTAAAAAGGAAAATGGTAAGTAGCAAAAGCAGCAGTAAAACATGCCATTGCATGATAAATGTCACTGTTATCAATATGTGGAGAATCAAATTGTGACTCTCTCTGTGATCCAAGTACATTCTTTGCTAATTATGTTTAAGAACATATTTCCAGTGTTGATGGTGTTCAATACAAGGTAAAGTGATGGCAGCCAATATATTCAATTGAGATATAGCATTTTTTTTTTTGCCCAGTTGAGCCACATGAAATTTTTTTTTGTTCTGTATTACTCAATGCAGTTCGTAGTTTAATAACATAGGATTGATCTGGTCAAAAATGCTTGTTATTTGAGAAATTGTATTTGATCTTGGTTGATAGCTATGATGCCTGAGAAACCATAAATAGATTTTGAAAGAATACCAGTGGACCCTTCCAGATGACAGAATCAGGATAGAAAAGAAACTGCAACCTATTGTACCTTGCCACTTACTTTAATTTGTAGCATGAAATTTTAGTGTCACGTTGTGTTATTAACAAGAGCATGCGGCCATACAACATAATTAACATACGAAAGCTGCATAAATTTCTTCACAGTGATGATGTGATTTTTTAAAAATAAAAGACAAGTCAGAAAAATTAAGTATTAAATGGGGTGACCAAAAGTGTGGTCAAAGAAACGATTTGTTTTAGAGAAGTTCGCAAAGCAAAATGAAGTAGAGTTGCAGTGTGTATTATGGAGAGAATTCCGAAGTGTTGAATCCGAAGGGTCTGAACTCATAGCTGCCAGTGGTGGAAGGAAGTTGGAGAAGATATTCTGGAGACCAGTGTCAAATGAATGGTGAATTTTGGATAGGCAGGTGAATATTCAAGATAAAAGGGAAATGTCCATGGAGAGACTTACATTTAAGAAAAGTTTTATATTTAATGGTCAGGAGCCAGATTAGCAAAGACCAAAGGTAGGTGAGCTGGACTTGGTGCAGGATTTGATATTGGCAGCAGTGTCTGAGTGAATTGAAGTTTGAGGGAAAAGTGTCAGACTGATCAGGAAAAGATTGAAATAGTCAAGTCTGGCTCTGTCATTGGCATGGACACAAAGATTTCAGCAACAGATTGGCTGATGTTAGTCTGCTACTGTCCAGTGTTATAAATGGAAGTATACATCCTTGTGACGTAGAGTTCATAGAATCCCCAATGTGGAAACAGACCATTCAGCCCAACATGCCCACACAGACCTTCTGAAGACCATCCCAGGCAGATCCATCCTCTAATCCTATCCTTGTATTTCCCATAGCTAATACACACAACCTACACATCAATGAACATTATGGACAATTTAGTATGGTCAATCCACCTAACTTGCACATCTTTGGACTGTGGGAGGAAACTGGAGCACCCGGCAGAAACCCACACAGATGTGGGGAGAATATGCAAACTCCACACAGACAGTCGCTTGAGGCTGGAATCGAACCCGAGTCCCTGGTGCTGTGAGGCAGCAGTGTCTTTGGAAGCTCACCTTAGAGTTTAATAGGATAGAAGATTGTGGACAGTCTGGGTTGGCACTAGGGCAGTATTTACAATGTGTGGCGAAATTAATGTGGGTATGCAGAGTTTTACCAAGTACCTTGAACATGGTTTGAGAGATACTTTGAGATTCACAAAAGCAGTTTGTGTCATTTAAAGTAAAAAATTTATCCATTATAAAGATGGAAATACTCAAAAATGTGGGAGTAACTATGTAGTTTCTTGCTGGCAGACTTCATGACCAGTTATGGATAAGATAGTTATTCCAAGGCTGGGATGACCACAATTATGTTTAGCTACAATGTGCCAAAATTTATACTTTCCTATGTAAAATCACATTTGGAAAATACCTTACCCTCCTCCTAACTTGTCATTTCAGCGTGTTTAATTTAGTATCCTGAGCTTCAAATCTATATTTTACTCTCTAGTTTTATTTCTTTGTGCTCCTACACATTTAAGTCTTGATTGTGGTCTTTTGTCAATTTCTTCCCCGCCAACCCTAGTGCTTGCTCTATCATTTTCAAGTTGACTCCAGAGACTTAGATAACGAGGTGTAGAGCTGGATGAACACAGCAGGCCAAGCAGCATCAGAGGAGCAGGAAGGCTGACGTTTCGGGCCTAGACCCTTCTTCATTTTCTGAATATTCCGCTTGGGAACCCTGCGGCCCAATGGTATCAATGTGGACTTCACAAGCTTCAAAATCTCCCCTCCTCCTACCGCATCCCAAAACCAGCCCAGCTCATCCCCGCCTCCCTAACCTGTCCTTCCTCCCACCTATCCCCTCCTCCCACCTCAAGCCCCACCCCTATCTCCTACCTACTAACCTCGTCCCACCCCCTTGACCTGTCTGTCCTCCCTGGACTGACCGATCTCCTACCTCCCCACCTACACTCACCTTTACTGGCTCCATCCCCGCCTCTTTGACCGGTCTGTCTCCTCTCCACCTATCTTCTCCTCTATCCATCTTCAATCCGCCTCCCCCTCTCTCCCTATTTATTTCAGAACCCCCTTCCCCTCCCCCATTTCTGAAGAAGGGTCTAGGCCCGAAACGTCAGCCTTCCTGCTCCTCTGACGCTGTTTGGCCTGCTGTGTTCATCCAGCTCTACACCTTGTTAAATCACAACATTCCATTTGCTTTTTTTTTAATTACCTGCTGCACCTGCAAACAAACCTTTTTGTGATTCATGCGCAAGGACACCCAGGTCCCTCTGCAGAGTAGCATGCTGCAATTTAAATAACAGTCCATTTTGTTGATACTCCTACCAAAATGGGCAACCTCACATTTATCAACTTTGTATTCCATCTGCCTATTCACTTAACCTATCTATATCCCTCTGTAGACTTTCAGCGTCGTCTGCGCGCTTTGCTCTACCAGTTATCTTAGTGTTGTTATGGACCAGACCAGAACCTCTCAAAATAATTTAAGAAGGTAGCTTAAACCTTAACTTTCTCTTATTTTAAAAGCAAATGTAAAGTGTCCACTCCAGCTGCAATGTGATTGGTCAAACTACTCAATGTTAAGTAAAACGCAATTTATTTAAACACTGTAGTTAAAACACAACCAAAGAAAGAGGAATTTGGTATAACTTAATTCTTTTGGAAAACTTAACAGAATAATAGATACGGTAATTATTACTAATTCAGAAACAAAAAACAGAAGTTGCTGGAAAAGCTCCGCAAGTCTGGCAGCAGCTGTGAAGAGAAATCAAAGTCAACATTTTGGGTCTGGTGATCCTTCCTCATGACCAGACCCAAAACGTTAACTTCGATTTCTCATCACAGATGCTGCCAGACCTGCTGAGCTTTTTCAGCAACTTCTCTCTTTGTTCCTAATTTACAGCATCCGCAGTTCTTTCGGTTTCTGACTATTACTAATTAACTGTTTCAATGTAGGAACATCCATAAACACGTACCTTGGCAAAAAAAGGAAAGTTTAGACACAGATTCTTACATGTAGTTCTCCAATTCAGGAGGGGAAAAAGTCAACAGAAAATTCAGAGAGTAGCAGCAGCCAGGAGACACCTCACTGAACCTTCTAACTCTGTTGAGTCCCCAGTAGCTTCTGATGCTACTGAAAAACCAAAACCCAGAAATCCTGATCTGAGAGAGCTGGCCATACCCATTCAAGTGGTTTAAATAAAAATCCAAAGCCTCCCAGTTGTTTACTCAAGTGATCATAGCTAGCCAGCTCAGCATCTCTGCCTTACGACCTCTCTTCAAAACAAAAGGACAAATTAACCTCTTAAAGTGACATCATCTTTACAATGTCATCTGTGAACTTTGACATAGTAATTTGGTCCCCAACTCCAAATCATCTACATGAATTGTAAACAATTGAGGTCCCAACACTGATCCCTGAGGCACACCATGAGCCACTGATCACCAACCAGAAAAATACCCATTTATCCCCACTCTTTGCTTTCTGTTAGTTAACCAATTCTCTATCCATACTAATACATTACCCATAAGGCCATGCACCTTTATCTTATGCAGCAGCCTTTTGTGTGGCACCTTGTGGAATGCCTTCTGAAATCCAAATAGACCACATCCAACAGTTTCCCATTATCCACCAAGCTGGCAATGTCCTCAAAGAATTCCAGTAAATTAGTTAAACATGACCTGCATTTCAAGAGCCCATGCTGCATCTGTCCAATGGGACAATTTCTATCCAGATTTCTTCCTTATTAAATTCTGAAGTGGGGAAAATGCTTGAATCTAAGCTAATGGACCTATAGTTAGATGCCTTTTGTCTACCTCCTTTTTAAACAGTGGTGTCACATTTGCTGTTTTCCAATCTGCCAGAACCGCTCCAGAGTCCAGTGAATTTTTGTAAATTATCACCAACACATTTGCTATTTACCATTGTCATCTCTTTTAGTACCCTGGGATGCATTCCGTCAGGGCCAGAAGACTTCTTGTGCACCTTTTGTGCTATTAGCTTGCCCAACACTGTCTCTTTAGTGATAATGACTGTTTCTAGGTCCTCACCTTCTTGTCCTCAATTATTGGCACGCTGTTTGTTTCTTTCACAGTGAGGACCGACACACACTATCTGTTCAATGCCTCAGCCATTTCCTCATTTCCCATTATTAAATACCCCTTCTCATCCTCTAAAGAACCAATGTTTACCGTAGCCACTCTTTTTCATTTTATATATTTGTAGAAAGTTCTGCTATCCGTTTTTATATTCTGAGCTTGTTTACTCTCATAATCTATTTTATCTTTATATCTTTTCTCGTGACTTTCTGTTGACCTTTTAAAGATTTCCCAATCCTCCAGATTCCCACTAACTGCTTCTACTTTGTATGCATTAGCTTTCCATTTGATACCCTCTTTATTTCCTTAGTTATCCATGGCTGGTTATCCCTTTTCCTCCAGCCCTTCCTTTACACTGGTATATGCTTTTGCTCAGCACTGTGAAAAATCGCTTTGAAAGTCCTCCACTGTTCTTCCATTGCCCGACCATTTTGTCTTTGCTCCCACTCTACCTTAGCCAATTCCTCCCTTGCCCCATTGGTTCAGATCGGTGAAGAGTATACCATCTATACAGTTGTAAGGGCAAGTGGAAGATATATGAAAGGTCAATTTTACGGAACCTTAAGTGATTAGGGAAAGATAACTACCAACAAAAATTGGACAGAGTGAAACTAGAATTGAGAGCTAGGGTTTTATATTTAATGCATTGAAGCAATAGACCATTTAAGTTAGCAATGATGGAATAATTGGTAAATTGTGTGACGATACTATGGCTTTAAGAGGTGTATTTTGTCCTGGTTTCTTGTTTACTGATGACAGGTTGAGACAGAGGTGCGCAGTGCTGAGTTGCAAACCAATAAAGTAAATAGCTTGTGAGGCCTTGGGTTCTACTAAGGGTTTTTAGGGGATTTACTAAATTGGAACAGCTAATCAGTGGTAATTAACTTGGTAATATTATCTTGTTAAGTATTTCAATAGAGTTACAGTTCAGTTATTTTTATTTTATTCTTATTTTGTTTGTGTTTTAACTGTAGTGTAAGAATAAAGTGTGTTTTGTTTCCAGCCTGGTAGCTTGACCAATCAAATTGTATCTGGAACACAACACTTTACACTTGCCTTTAAAAATAAGAAAAAGTTGGGGTCTAGGCTATATTTTTACTATATTTTGAGGGGGTTTAATCTGATCCACAACAACTGGTACTGGTAGATGATGGGATACTGATCATAACATTTTGGAAAAATTGGAAACTGTGAAAGGCTGAATACATGTTGAAAAGGAGGCTAATGGCATAATTGATTCTGGAGATGACAAGCAAAGCTGAGAGCTTCAGTGATGGACGGACAAAGGCAGGATGTATGAGGTATAAACTATATGGTTCAAATTTAATGATTAGTCAGGAAGTGGACCTTTATAGAGTGGAGTACTGATAATTACCACTCATCTGTGTCTTGATATCAGACTACAACCTGCGAGACAAGAAGTGATTTCAGGAACAGAATCATTGGCATTAGCCTGTATCAGTGGATGATGTCACCAATGGACACTGTGAGCATAAAGAGGTCATGGCTAAGTGTAGATTCTTGGGTAGCTTCAAAACTAGGCTTGTTTTTGTGTCTCAGCTGCTTAAAATTGCCTTTGGATCAGCTTGAGTAAATTTCTCTCATTAACTTGAGTCACGTTGAAGTCGCATATTCATAGTTTAAACTTAGGATGCCAAGAATCATTTGCACTGAACCCGAAGAAGAGTTAACGTTAGGGTGAGAAATGACTAACTGCCTCTGGTGTGGATTTTTGCCTTTCCTGAAGTTACTTCAATTCTAGGGCCAACTATAGAGATCTTGGTGTCCAGCAAGTTTGATTACAATGCAGAATATGATATTCCATAAATATAAAGTTAGAATTTTGATACTTGTGGATGTTTAGTAATTGTGAACTTAGTATGTAGTTATGCCTTATTCAGAAATGTATAACTTTTAAAATGCATTTTTGTAGTGAGACTATTCCACAAAAGTGGAAGCTCTTGTGATTGAGGAAAATAAGATCAGTAGTAGATCATTCTACCTTTTGAGCCTGTTCCATCATTCTAGATCATGGCTGATCATCTACCTAAATGTTATTTTGCTACACTATCCCCATTTTCCTTGATGTTATTAGTTACCAGTGTCCTCAATCTCTCCTCATATGACTGACTGTTCCACCTTTCCAGAAATTGGTGTGGTGAACCTGTGTTGCAATCGTAATGGTTTCAAATATGAACAGTTCATCCTGTGGAACAGCACAAAATCACTGACAGCATCTTTTGGATTTCTGCATTTATCTGCATATATGTGGAAATCAGGTGTTGCAGTATGTTTCACATTTCTATTGCAGCCACAGACTTGGACACGTTACATCTGTTCCAACTCAAGTCCTGGTTAGAGAATATAGAAATCCATCTGTGCTCTTGTTTAAAATGTCCAACTTTTTTGGCAGCAGTTATGATGAGGTGTCAGTTCCAAAGGACTGCTGGATGGAACAGTTCTACCTTTCAGTGAGAGGTGAAAGTAGAAAAAAGATGAACAGAAGTGTACGTTTTTAAACTGTTTTGGTTGACAATTTCTGATAAAATGCCAATTGGGAGATTGCTAAATCATTGTGCTACTTCTGGCTAGATACATAATATTCTTACCTGAAAGTAAAAATTTTAAGTTTGAGCAGCCTTGAGAGGGTGGAAAAATAAATTCTCCAGAAACATCTCGTATGCAATATGGAATTGTGACATTTGAGGCAATGCAATAATTCCTGATTTCTGTTGTCTTTTTTTGGATCTTGAAGCTTTAGTGTGGGATTAGCATTTGCTTTTTAATTTGTAAAAATACCACTTTTTTATGTTGTACATTCCTGTTATTTCACAGTTAAACGATTCAGAGTCAAGAAGCTGATTGATCTGCAGGCCAAAATGGTAAGGTATATAATTTTGGTTTTGTATCATCTTGTAGGTTGATCAGTCTTTGGAACTCTTCTTCAAAAAGCAGGAGAAGCAGAGCCTTTGAAAACTTTTAAGGAAGAGGTGGACTTGATTTTCTTTAAGCAAGAGAGTGAGGGGCTATTGGGTGTATCTGAGAATGTGCGTTGAGATTACAATCAGATAAACTATGTTCTTAAACCAATATTGTCTTTTGGGTTCAGTGACCTTCATTCAGAACTAACGGTAGCTAGGAAAATGTTGATATTTGTGCAGAAGATGGGGTGGAGGAGGGTGAGGATTAAATGCTGCTTCACCTGGAAGGGTAGTTGTGACCGTGGATAGTGACCAGACCTCTAATGTTAATTCTGCATTTTCTGGCGGATCCATTGCGCTTTTCCAGCAATTTCTGTTTTTGCTTCTGATTTCTAGCATCTGTAGTTCTTTAGGTTTTTTTGTTTTTAAACCAAGATCTTAGTTGAGAGAGCAGTCTCAAGGAGTGAAATGGCCTGCTCCTGCTTGTTTGTATGTTTATATGTGGATATGACTAGTTAGGCAGACTACTCGGTTGTATGTGGAGAGATGTTTAGGTTACCACATTTAAAGTCTTGCATGGAGTGCCATTGTATTGGAATACTGCAGACTATTTTGGTT
This sequence comes from Rhincodon typus, assembly GCF_021869965.1. Taxonomy (NCBI): domain Eukaryota; kingdom Metazoa; phylum Chordata; class Chondrichthyes; order Orectolobiformes; family Rhincodontidae; genus Rhincodon; species Rhincodon typus. Next base: position 38,004,609 of record NC_063345.1, read on the forward strand.
TGGTTGAGCAAATGAGTGTAATAATAGATTGAGACCAGCGAGTGGAAGGTACTAATGAAGAGAATGAAGGAGAGAGATGTATTTAGTGTTTTTAATATTACATAGTATATAATTCTATATTTGCTACCATTAGCTATTTTATTTTATTGATTGCATGCCAACTATAATTGCATATTGTGGCTGGCAGTTCCTCACTATGACCACAATATTGCAACTACGATATAGTTTTATGCAGGACATGAAAATTTTGAATACACTATGCAGGCAATGAGAGCAGGCGAAGGGCAAATGCAGTTGTGATGTGAGGAAAGACAGCAAAATCAAGGCTTGGGCTCATATGGTTGTGAAACATCATAAATATGTCAGTTAATTTTCAGCACTATTGTTTATAATTAATCCAGGGGATAAATCTCCCCAGTTGTGTAAAGAGGGAATTGGGTTTATTGATTTGCAAAGCTAAATTCACATGAATGCACAAGATAAACCCGAAAAATTACCTACAGTTTCTGAGGTCCTCTGTTACACTAAGAAAATGTATCCTGCCTGTGTGGTTGTGTAATGTGATCTACTCAAAAATGTAACTCCAAAGGCCTTTTATTTTTCTATTGTGTGCAATCCTCTCTGCTTGGTCATGCAACAGAATTTGTCTTTTTTTGTCCTCCTCCATTAAGTTCCTTTAATCTATTTTCTTTACTTTGAAACTTAACATTTCTTTCTTTACTTATTTGTCCAAGAAAGAAATATATCCTCGCATGATTTTTAGTAAAAAAAAAACCTTTGAAAGCTGCCACTTTTTGCTGTATAGCAACATGCTTGGATTAAATAGAAAAATGATATACATTTGCACATTGAGGACCAAGTACAGCATAAGTTAATAATCCAATTGCCAATTTGTTCAATTTCATCTCACGTAAATGCTTATTCATTTGTGGGACTGTCTCACTTTAGCATTATCAATATGTTTTGAAATGAAAGCTAGCACAACCTTTAATTTAGTGTACTCTTGAGGAAATTCCATTTAAAAACTTAGCTGTTCTTAAGTTGCCCGTAAATTGAACTATGTTTTTAGTAATCCAAATTTGATCTTTGATGTATACTTGGACCTATACCTGAGACAAAGATATAAATAATACACAACTTGCGTATTTCTGAAAAACATGTTTTGTTGAAACTTTTCACCTTCACGCATCAGAACATTTTGCAAGAATATCAATTCAATGGTCCTATTATGCCACTATGTTGCTTCAATAAACCATAAACAGCACCTGTTCAAAACACACCCACACTGGAAACTCATTTAAACAGAAGAGTTTAGCAATGCAATTAACAGTGCCATTACACGTATAAATCTCTCTTACCTATTCTGTTTAAAACCTTTGACAAAATCACTTTTTTTTTCAGCCTATTCTCCAACTCAGCCGTTTTATGGACACCATTGCTGATACTAACTTTTTTCAATTGCAATTTTGTTTATTTCATCAATTGAATTCAAATTGAGTTATTACAGCAGTATTTGGGCTTGTGTCTCTAGACCATTAGCCCAGACATTTGCTTTTGTTACTGAGCTAATAATCCAGTCTGCTACCATTCCTGAAGTACATACATGCTGATTTGTTTGTTTTTCTTTTTAATCTGTATATTGTACTGCATTCTATGATGTTGTTCAAATCAGTGGTGGAGTTGAAACACAGTTGTCAGCAATGTTGGGCAGTGAACAATGATGGACAATGTGAGTGATCTGGGTGATGGAGAGGAAAATCAAGTGAGAGGGTACTAATCAGAACATAACAAAAGTGTGTTGAGAAACCCAGTACTCACCATTTTGCGCTTCCAGTTGGATAGTGTTGCTCTACATTGTGTTAAAGAAAGGCTGCATCTTTCTTCAGAACGCAGGTAAATTAGGCTAGAATGTAGCAGCGCTGGGAGTAGTTAGAAGAAACAGTCTTCTCCATGTAGCATCTTTGATGATCAAGTTTCGTCAAACCACAAGTTAATTACAGAGCAGGGCAATGGACGCAGACCCCAAGTCTACTTCAGTTGGAATGGGAGTCATACTGTACGCTCTTGGCAACAATCTGAACTACATTGTAAACATCTAACAGACTGAAGTGTATCTCTCACACAGTCAGACACACTCCAAGAATAGCTACTGAGAAATTAAGCAGCCATTTCATGCTGCCATCAGATCAACTGAAACTGGGAGCTACATCTAGAAGTGATATGTTTTGTCATGCCACATAATTATGTTGAGAACAATTTGTTAATGTGAACTAACCCTGATTGTAGACCTAATCTTGGTATGCTTCCTAAGTGGTCCTCAGTTCAGTAAAGTAGTAGTGAATAGTAGACAAGGAAGAGGAGCTGTTGCCATCATGGTTAAAACACACAACCTTTAAAGTGAGGGGCAGACCAATCTGATTGTCAGCGTCATTACAGCAACAGCGTGTCATTTCCTTGGCCAGTTAAAGGGTGAATTAAAACAAACCAGAAAATATTGGAAATACTCAGCAGGATAGACAGCATCTGTTGGAAGAGAAATGGTTCATTTTTCAGGTCTGAACTTCTGTCACGCTGGCGTGTATGCTTTTTCTGAAAGAAAAACAGTCTTTCTCTCAGTTTTACTTTCATTTTGGGCAGTTCTCTTAAGTACTTGGATGGAGCTGAGAAGGGGAAAATATTGCGAAATAGCTTTGAGTTAGTCATAGCCGCAAACCAGAAACTTTGGCATAAAACCTTGAAGAAGTTACTTGAAGTTGGGTATGTTTAGCTTCAAGTGTACAATAGCTCAAGAAGAAGCTATAAGTGTTTCCAGTCTAGCAGTAATTGTCACAGTCACCTTAAACCTTTTGAGTTTTTTGGAGACTTTTTCCTCTGGTATGAGTGCTGTACAGAGCATGTTCTTTTAATTTTAGAATTTAAAAAGGGTTGTTTTGGAATTAATGAGTTTATACTTTTTACTGTGTGTTTAAAAATCTTTTGAGTTTGAGTTAGAATAAATCAAACTATTTATTTATATTTTGTCACCTTTTGTTTTGGTTGATAAAATTCTTTTTTATTGTAAAATAAAATCTGCAACATTCTGTATTTACTTTAAGTGAGATACCACTTTCTTAAAATGAAAAAAAATCAAAATATGATCTATCAAGTCATGTTCTAGTCTGGGATCTGTAAATTCATCAGCTGGGATCATCATGACTGAAAGTTGTCCCACACAGGATAGTGAAAATTTGAAATCAGTTTTCCTTAAAGTCTGTGTATGCTTGGAATTGAAATTTCCAGAAATGGGATTGTGAGGTAAGGACATTAGTGATATGGAACAAAGTCAAGTAAGTGGAAATGGAGTACTGATCCCTCAATCCAAGTAAACAATAGGACAAGCGTAAGTGGTTAAGTGGCCTACTCTTTTTATTTCCTGTGTTCCTGCTGTTACTTGTTAGAATGAAGAATGGTAATGAAGGTATGAAAACCATATGTGTCCATATTATGCCTTAATTTTGTCAAAAGCTAATAAGCTGTTGCGTGCATACAGATGTTGTCATTTATTTTTCAGGGAATGCAACCACACCTGATGGCTCTTCTCTTGCTATATAAGATCCATGCGCCTGAATATGTGTGTTTGGCTTGTGCTGGACAACCCAAGGTTTGTTGTCTTAAACATTTGTAAAAAATTATATAAATATATACCATTTGCTAGTATACACTTTTTGATGCAAAATGTTAATCTATTTTGAGGTGGAATTGCAATTGGGTGCAAAATCTCGACTTTGGACTGCTTTCTTTACTGGGGCCAGTTGACTACATGGCTGATTTGTGATGCAGAGTGATGCCGACAGTGTGGGTTCAATTTCTGCACCGGCTGAGATTACCATAAAGGACACTCCTTCTTAACCTTTTCCCTCACCTGAGGCATGGTGACCCTCAGGCTAAACCACCATTAGACGTCTCTCTCTCATGAGAGAGCAGCCCTACGGTCCAGAAAGACTACGATGACTTTACATTTACGTTTCTGAAAGACAGATTTCTTTTGATTTTGACAGGTTTTCTTTTCTTTCACAGTGGAAGTGGGAGTTTGAAATTCTTTAACTGTGACAACCCAGTGAGAATTTTTGTTGGTAGGAATGTTAGAATTAAAAAGTAAATCATCAACTAATCAATATTTTTCTTTTAACAATAGCTTGTATTTTCTTTCTTTGTAATGATACATAACTATTATGAGATTATCGTCTGCCTGAACTGTAATTTTTAAGAGCCTGTTGTTAAATTGTTCCACATGAAATTTTGTTGCATCTAAAACAAATGTATTTAGAATCCTGAAGTTGTTAACTGACTAGTTAGCTGAAAACACTGTATGTCATAAATCAAGCACAGTACAGGAAATATTATTACTAGGACTTTTTCCCAGAAGGACAGGGTAGTGAAAAAGGCATTTGGTACGCTTGCCTTTATTGGTCAGTGCATTGAATATTGGAGTTGAGATTCATTTTGCTGCTGTACAGGACATTGGCTAGGCCAGTTTTGGAATACTGCATTCAATTCTGGTCTCCTTGCTATAGGGAGGATTTGTTAAACTTGAAAGTGTTCGGAAAAGATTTACAAGCATGTTGCCAGGGTTGGTGGGTTTTGAGTTATTGGGAGATGCTGAATAGGCTGGGCCTACTTTCTCTGGAGCATCAGAGGCTGAGGGGTGACCTTACAGAGGTTTATAAAATCATAAGGGGCATGGATAGCGTGAATAGCCAAGGTCTTTTCCCCAGGATAGGGGAGTCCAAAATTAGTCGGCGTAGGTTTAAGGTGAGAGGGGAAAGATTTAAAAGGGACTTAAGGGGCAACTTTATCCCACAGAGGGTGGTGCGTGTTTGGAATGAACTGCCAAAGCAAGTGATGGAAACAGTTGATATTACAACATTTAAAAGGCATCTGGATGGGAATTTGAATAGGAAGGGTTTGCAGGGATATGGACCAAATGCTGGCAAATGGGACTAGTTTAATTTAGGATGTCTAGTCAGCATGGACGAGTTGGATGGAAGAGTCTGTTTCCGCGCTGTACATCTGTGATTCTATGATTCAATTAAAACTTTGTAATCCTGAAAACTCAGTACTTTCAATGTTGTATAATAACCACAACAATTTCATACCAATTATTTAAGCTAGCCTGTCCTTTTACATTTGCAATTTGTTTGTACAAGTACAACGAAAAACATTTCTATTGTTTGAAGCAATTTATTTGACTAATTTACAAGGTTAGCAAGACAATTTTTTTTATTTGAAGGTGCTTCGACCTATTAATGTCAGCTGAGGGGAGGGATGTATGAATGAATCTTTATGCTGCCAGAACTTTTATATAGATGTATATTGCACTGAAATGCACTAGCACGCTGCATTGCTTGCATTGTGCACAACAAAGTATTAAGAAATTAGTATTAAGAAGTACTCCTTGGAGTCTGAAAATTGTAGAACTTTCATATGTCAATACCTTTTGGACGGTATGATTTATAATAGATTGGAGTCTTACTCCGAGAACATACAGCACAAGAGCAGCCCCTTTGGTCCTCCATGTCTGTACTATCCATGATAATATTCTAAACTAATACTATCTGCATGCATGTAGTCCATTTCCATCTTTTTCCTGCCTGTTCATGTGTCTAAACGCCTCTTAGACTTTGCTAACATATCTGCTTCTACCACCTCTCCTGGCAGCAAGTTCCAGGCACCTACTATCCTATGTGTAAAAACAAAAACTTTCTTTGCACATCTTCCTTAAACTTTTCCCCTCTCACTTTAAAGCTGTGCGCCCTAATAATTGACATTTTCACCATGGGAAAACGTCTCCGACTATCCATCCTATTCATACCTCTTGTTATTTTATATATTTCAATCAAGTCTCCCCACAGCCTCCAGTGCTCTCGCAAAAACATTTCAAGTTTGTCCAACTTCTGCTTAAAGCTAATACGTCTAATCCAGGCAAATCCTGGTAAACCTCTTTTGCACCCTGTACAAAACCTTGACATCCTTCCTATAGTGTATATGTGTGGTGACCAGAGCTGCACACAACACTCCAAACGTGGCCTAATGAAAGTTTTATACAGCTGCAGCATGACTTGCCAACTTTTATACGGAATGCCCTGACCGATGAAGGCAAGTATGCTGTACTCCTCCTTTACTACTTATCCACATGCGTTCCCAATTTCAGGGAGCTATGGACTTGCACCGCAAGGTCCTTCTGAGTATCAGTGCTGCTAAGGTTCCTGCCATTTCCTGTATATTTTTAATCTTGCATTTGACCACCCAACATGCATCACCTCTCGCTTGTCAAATTAAACCCCATGTGCTATTTCTCTGCGTCACTTTCCAACTGATTTACATTCTGTATTCTTTTATAACCCTCCTCACTAACATATTTTTGAGTCTGAGCGCTGATATTCAGTCTGTGGACTGTTCGATTTAAATCTGCCTATGCTGTGATTAAAACTCAATCCAGGAGCCAAAGACCAAAGTAATTCTGGTTGAATTCTCACATGAAATGTTAATCTATTTTCTTCCCTTCCACAGATGTAAACTGATGTGTGCATTTCTAATAGTTAACTAAACTGAAAGCACAAACCATTATAATTTTGCTTTAAATCTGATATGTTTGAACTTTGGAATCCTGATTTTTGTTTTGAAGATTTCATCAAGTAACTATGAAGTCTCTGCCTTCTCACAGAACTTGCAAGTGTCTGGGTCATTCTGGAAGAAAGCCATTGAAAGAGTTCAGAACAATGGTTACAGGCAGTTGTCTCGACCACCAGAGCTAGTGAATTTAACAGAGCCTCCAATGCGGAAGAGGGTAGGTAAATTATTCCAGGTTTTACTGAATGTATTCCAGTACTGCTGAGGTCATTTGATGTGAAATGCCTTGATCTGTACTTATTTGC
>NC_063345.1:38011622-38013615 GCF_021869965.1 Rhincodon typus
TTTTTTTTTTTTTTTTTCCTGAATTGGGTTAGGTTTTTTGTTGTGAGCCTCTCTCTTTTTTTTTTTTTCGTCCCCCCCCCCCCCCCCCCCCCCCCCGCCCCACCTCAAAGAATAAGCCAGAATGAGTTTGTGAAATCTTTTTCTGCCTTTCACATGAAAATTATGGTCCCTTGGTATTTATTGACTGTTCAACAAAGGGAACAGATACTTAAGTAGCTGCCACCAGCCCTCCCAGAATAAGTTTGTGAAATTTTTTTACGGAACTGAAAGCAATTACTAAGATAATTCTTAACAGATGATTGTCAATTAGTTTTAGCATTGTATTTCTTTATTTCAGAAAAAGAAGATGCATCGTGAATTGATTCCAGTTGTCAGCAGTGCTCCACATTTAACAGAACAGTCTTGTTCCCTGATGCAGAGTAAAAGTTTCCCCTTGGAACAGTTAGCCACATTCTTCCAACTATTGGATAACTTTGACCGAATAGAGGTGAGGCAGAGAAAATGATATTTGAGTGATACAGCTCAATATATTTGTATAGTGGTTTGGAATTGACTTAAACCCTGCAGAAGCAAATGTTTAGAGAAGTGTGGCAAACCATTAGAAGTATGGAGAAAAATTCCTGCTTTTTCCTGCTTAAATTAGTTATCCTGGAATAGGTAGCTATGTATTTAAACTAATAAAAGGCAAGGGATAGTACTTTTTTGCTTTTAGTTTTACATAGCAACTTGTCTTTTAGAAGAAATAGTTCACTTGCTGACCTATATCCACAACTCCAAGTAATGTTAATCTCATATCCATACATGAATTCTTTTCAGCAGGCCTCTCTGGTTTGTGATCATGAGGCGAAGTGATTGTTCCCTTTGGTATAGGAGCACTGTTGCTTACTGTCAGACTTTTGGAAATGCCACTTCCATTGAACTAACTGACCAGGATTCCGACACATTTGACTGTTGTTTAGTTTCACAAGTAGTGTCTTTACATACTTAACCATAGAATTGTAGAAAAGTTACAGCACAAATATGCCATTCAGCCCTGCATAGAGTCATAGAGGCCCTTCTGCTCGTTGAGTTTGTGCCACCAAAAATACACTACTGTCTACTCAAGTACCATTTGCCTTCACTAGGCCCATAGCCTTGAATGCCATGATATTTTACGTGCTCATCATGTACTTTTTAAAGGTTGTGAGGTTACCTGCTTTAAATACTCGCCCAGGCAGTGTATTCCAGACCCCCACCACCCTCTGGGTGAAAATGTTTTTCCTCAAATCCCCTGTAAACCTTCTGCCTTTCACATGAAAATTATGGCCCCTTGTTATTGACTGTTCAATGAAGGGAACAGGTATTTAAGTAGCTGCCGCCATCCCCCTCCGCCCATTCTAATCCAATTTATCAACATCTGGTTCGTAACCTTGGAGGTTACAGAGCTTTAAATGCAGATCCAGGTTCCTTTTAAGTGTCACCAAACTGGACTATGAATTCTAGATGCAAACACAGAAATTTATTGTAAAAACTCAGTAGGTCTGGAAGCATCTGTGGACAGAGAGCAGACATAACATTTTGAGTTCAATGACCTTTCTTCAGAACAGAATATTTATAAGTTATATTTAATTTAGCACAATTTATACTACAAGTGTGAAAGGTGGTTTTAATTTGGCAAATTAGCTCTGATTTGCTGAGGCATTGCCACAAGGAATGCACCAAGTAAATATTGTCCGCAATAATTTTTAAAAATTTATTAAAAGGCATAATGCTTGGATATGTTCCTGCACTCAGTTGAATAGCACTTTCAAAATGTTTCCCATTGTTCACCATCATCGTTTACCAATATAGTTTCCTCTTTTACTATTTACTTATATCAAGTCCCTCAAAGCATTCCTCTGATTTATTTAAGATAACAAGATGTAGAGCTGGATGAACACAGCAGGCCAAGCAGCATCAGAGGAGCAGGAAAGCTGACGTTTCGGGCCTAGACCCTTCTTCAGAAAATCCTGAA
>NC_063345.1:38018615-38037715 GCF_021869965.1 Rhincodon typus
TGCTTGGCCTGCTGTATTCATCCAGCTCTACACCTTGTTATCTCAGATTCTCCAGCATCTGCAGTTCCTATTATCTCTGATACAGTTTTAGGTGTTTTGTGCATGAATTTCCTATTGAATAGTTGTTGTTATTATTGTTGTTACTGAGGACATTTTTTTCCCCTCATTCAGGCTTAAGATTGCTATTTGTCAAAGCAGATTTGTTTCCTCTTTAATAGAGTTCGCAGATTGTAGTGGTGACTCATTGCAGAGAGAAAAAGAATTCATTGAATTTCTAAATATCATCATTAGAACTCAAGAATTTCTACAGGTAAGAACACTGGAAGCACTGAAAGAACATGTTGAGAAAAGTAGGCACCTGCTTTTGTAAACTGAAGACAAGAAAGGCAATCATTAGGAACTATGTCATTGCTTGGCTTTCATCATCTGATGCGTGTCTGAAAGTATCAAGAAGTGACAAGTGGTAGTCATGCAGTTTTTGTATATTACACATTTTTCTTGTGTTAGATGATCACAACTAGCATGCAGCCATTGGGGCTCCGAGATAAGCTTTCTCTTGTCCATTAAGGTGCAGTTATTCATATGAACCTCTCAAGCTACAAGATTAGATTTTATGGTACTTTGATCAACAATTGGAATTTCTACTTTTATGGCATAAAAAGTCAAATATCCAAGCTTGCTGATGACAAAATTTTGCAGTATTGTAGACAGTGTTGAGGACAGTACAAAATTACAACAGGATATTAATTGATTAGGTGAATGAGAAAAGCTGTGGCAGATGGATTTTAATATAAGCAAGTGTGAGGCTATCCATTTTGGACCTAAAAAGGAAAGATCAGGTTTTTTCAGAAGGCACAGAGTTTAATACAGTGAATGTCCAATGAGATTTGGGGGTTCAGGTGCATAGCTCTTTGAGATGCCACAAGTAGATACAGAAAATAGCCAAAAGGCTAATGGAATCCTTACCTTCATGTGAAAGGGCTGAAGTTTGGGATACAGAAGTTATGCTGCAGTTATACAAAATCCTGGTTGGACCCCTTTAGAGTGTGAGTAGATCTGGGCACCATTCTCTAGAATTCAGAAGGTTAAGGGTAATCTAATCGAAGTCCTCAGAAGATCAACATGGGAAGACAGGGTAGATAAACTATTTCCACTGATTGAAGATTCTAGAACCAAAGGCATAGACTAAGTATTTGGGCCAGGCTATTCAGGAGAGATGTTAGAAATCACATCAACATGCAAAGAGTGGTAGAGATTTGGAACTCTTTTTCAAATGGCAGTCAATGCTAATTTAATTGTTCAATTAATTCTGAGACAACTTTTTTATTAAGCAACGGTATCGAGGGATATGGGCTGAAGGCAGGCATATGGAATTAGATCAGCCACAATCTTAGATCTTAGAATCCCAACAATATGGAAACAGACCATTTGGCCCAATGAGTCCACACCGACCTACTGAGCATCCAACCTAGACCCATCCCCCACCTTATCCCTGCATTTCCCCTGGTTAATGCGCCTAACCTACACATCCCTGAACATTTTGGGTAATTTAGCATGGCCAATCCACCTAACTTGCTCAATGAACAGTGGAGGAAACCGGAACAACTGGTGGAAACCCGTGCAAACATGGGCAGAATGTGTAAACTCTACACAGGCTGTTGCCCGAGGGTGGAATTGAACCCGGGTCCCTGGCACTGTGAGGCAGCAGTGCTAACAACCACTGAGCCACTGTGTCGCTCCATTCTTATGGAATGGAAGAGCAGAGCAGGATTGGTGGGTGCTGAATAGCCTATTCCTGTACCTATCTTCCTATGTACTTGTACACTAATGTGTTTATATCACAACTAGACCTTTTGATTATATCATGGCAATGCTAATCACAACTGTTGCAGGTGTATACTGAAAGATGGTATACAGAGAAAACAGGCACTCTGGTCTGAAAATTGATGAGGTTTCTGGCATGTGATTGGGAAAAATTACATTGAGAGTTCTTACTATGTTGAGATTTTTGAGAGTTGGATGGATGCTACAAAATAAATTGCGTATGTCTGTTTGACCACAATTAAACCATAGGAAGTGCAATTTAAGGTTTCTGTACATTGCTGCATTTCTTCACCAGGGACTTAACAATCATTTTGCAATATTTTAACATGGTCCTAGAAAAATTTTGATCTTCCTTTCCCATTACTTAAAACCATCTTATTTAGTTACTATCAGAATATGTTTGAGCATTTGTTCTGGATTAGAGTCAAAGAACAAGTTGCTGGTGGAGGTGGGATTATTGCAAATTTGATACTTCAAATTGTGATGCAATTGTTTTTCAGGAAGGATTTTCATGCTGTGAGGATTTTGTGTTCAAGAGCTTATCTCTTTATGATAGTTTGTGGTGTAGCTCTCAGATCCTTGCCTTACTCACAAGGATTTCCCCAAGCACAGGTAGGTAGCTATTTTACGTTTTTGGGAGGTGAACTTGTTCTTGGTTTATTTCTGCCACTTATTTTTCTGATATGCAGTACTTCACAGCTGCTAAATTTTATTTACAGCTAGTTTTCTTCAATCTAATTTTGAAGTTTGAGCTGATTTATCTGATTCAACTGCATTTCTGATCTGCTAATTATTCCAATTTACATTGACGATTTGGATTCAGAGACACAATGTAAATCAGAAACCATAAAGTCCCCAACAACAAACCTCAATTTCTGCACCTAGTACCTCCTATTTCTCTGCAGCTAATTTCTTTATCCATTTTCAACTTTTAGCAGCACTGAGTTCTTTTTTAGAAATCTAAATCTCCTAGAAATTTATTTTCTGCAGAGTGCTTGGAATGTCACTTTCTCAAAATGAAGGAGATTGGTTAGGTAGCTCTTCTCTATCTGGATTCACATTTTGGATTATCATAAATGTAATTCTCAAATTTATTCAAGATTATTGCATTATTTCACAAAGTAAGTAGTTTCCACAGCTGTTTTGTCACTTGTTTTGAAAATAGGAATTGAAGTAACTTCTCTCTTATGTGAGATAAGTAGATTTTATACCAGATAAATACTTGTTTGAACCCTTCAAGTTGTCTTTACCTCCTTTATTGTTAGCCATTAATGAGAGAAATATAAAACAATAGCAGGTGTAGACCATTTGTCCCTTTTGAGTTGTACTGCCATTTGGAAGGGGAGCCTAGCAGGGAAGAAGGAGGAGTAACAATGGCAGTACTTTCTGGGGATAATTTGGGAGGCACAGCAGAAATCCATCCCAAGGAAGAAACATACCAAAGGGAGGACGAGGCAACCATGGCTGACAATGAAGTTGGAAACGGCACAAAGCAAAAGAAAAATCTTATAATGTGGTGAAGATTATTGGGATGCCTTTAAAAACTAGCAGAGGACAACTGAAGAAGCAATAAAGGGGGAGAAGATGAAATAACGAGAATGAGCTAGCTAGTAATATAAAAGAGGGCACAAGCCGAGAATGAAGGGCCGATGCTTTAGATGAGGATGAAATGAGATGAGAAATTTCTTCAGCAAGAGGGTGGTGAATCCATGAAACTCATCGCCCACAGAAGGCTATGAGTGTACTTATAACAGAGATAGATAGGTTCTTGATTCAGAAGAACATGAAAGTTACAGGGGGGTCAGGCAGGAGAATATGGTTCAGAAACATATCAGCCATGATTGAATGATGGAGCATACCTAATGGGCTGAATGGCCTAATTCTGCTGCTCTAGTTATTGGTTTTAATTAGACTATAGATGAACTCAACATGACATCAATTACACTTTTCTGTCAGCTCATTTTAAAGTTTGACTTCAATTATTCCAGGTATGGTCTTACCAAGGCCCTATGCAACTGCAGCAAGCCATACCAGCACGTGCACTCAAATGGTCTTACTATGAATGCCAACATATGATTTGCCTTCTTTACCGCTTATTGAACCTGCAAGCTTACTTTCAGTGACTGGTGTACAAGGAGATCATATCTTGTTGCACCACCCCTTTCCCCAAGCTAATGCCATTCAGACAATCTGTCTTCCAGTTTTTGATAACAAAGTGAATGACCTGACACTTACGCACACTATACGTCATCTTGCACGCAACTGTCTACTCACTCCAAATCACTGAATCATCTCTGCATCCACCTGACATTTCACCCTCCCACCCAGTTTCGTGTTGTCTACTATGAGATATTACATATAGTTCCCTCATTTAAATCATTAATGTATTTTGTGAATAGCTGTGTTCCAAGCACTGATCCCTGCAGTACCCCACTAGTCACTGGCTTCAGAAAAAGACCCATTACTCCTACTGTTGTTTCTTGTTTCCTGTCTGTCAAGCAGTTCTCTATCCATGTCAATACACTACCCCAAACGCATGCCCTTTAGTTTTAAATGCTAATCTCTTGTCTGGGACCTAATTGAAAGCTTCTGAAAGTCCAAGTAAACCATATCCACTGGCTCCCATTTACACCCTTGCAAAATTCCAACAGATTTTCAAGCATGATTTCCATTAAATAAATCCTTGCTGACTGTTAGATCCTGTCACTCTTTTCCCCATGCTCTGCTATTAAATCTTTTATGATGGATTTTGGTATGTTCCCTACTACTGCTGTCAGGCTAGCTAGACTATAATTCCCTGTTTTTCCATACCATCTTTTTTGAATAGTGGGGTTATAGTAACCACCCTTCAGATGTAGGAACTGTTTCACAGTCTGTAGAATCTTCAAAGTGACCACCAATGCATCTATTATTTATAGGACCACTTTCTGAGCATATAATTTATTGGCCTTTAATCCTAGCAATTTCCCCAACACCATTCCCCACTAACACATACCTACATAAGCTTTTACATTCAGTTGTACGTTCCTGCAAGCTTACCCCTGCACTCTATTTTTCCCCTTCTTAATCAATCCTTTTGTCCTCCTTTCTGCAATCTATCTCCATTACTCCATTTCTCATCCATGGAACCCTTCTTGTAAATTTCTTCTCCACTTTCTCTAATGCATTCCCATTGAGCCATTGTGCCATTGTGCCATTGTCAGGAACAGTGGGTAGCACTGTTGCCTCTCGGCGCCAGGGACACATGTTCGATTCCAGCATTGGGTGATTGTGCAAACTCCACATAGACATTCTCTCTGTGTTCATGTGGGATTCCTCCAGATGCACTGGTTTCCTCACACAGTCCAAAGATGTGTTGTGTGGACTGGCCAGGCTACATTTCCCTGCCATGTCCAGGGTTGTGTGGGCCATGTGGATTAGTCATGGTAAATGCATGGTTAACTATGGGGATGTGATGGAGGGGGTGCTCTTTGTAAGTTCAGTGCAGACTTAATTGGCTGAATATCACTCAACTATTGTGTAGAGGAGCTGTATGTTGACATACTAACATGAATATAAAAATCTTGAAAACAGGAAATAAGATCTAAAGAAGCACATTTGTGCTATTTGTGAGATTTTTTAATATCTCCAGTGACATTGTATAAAGTGTCAGGTTTCATTAAAACAGCATGGTTAACTAAGAATTATAAGTAATATAATGCACAGATTTTTTTTCAGTATTGAAGAGGGGAAGCAACCTGGGGATCTCTGGAACATGCAGAAGTTGAGATTCTATAGTGTTGTATTGCGTGGAAATATCTAAGACCTTTAAGACCATATAGAAGTCCAATTAGGCCATTTGGCCCATCAAGTCTGTTCTCTCATTCAATCATTGCTGATATGTTTCTTAACCCCATTCTCCTGCCTTCTCCCTGTAACCCTTGACTCCCTTACTAACCAAGAACCTATCCCTGTTCAAATACACTCAATGGGCTTGGGTTCAACAGATTAACCATTCTCTAGCTGAAGGAATTCCTCTCAGTACTGTTGAGTCCTAGTCTCTCTTCTCCATGTCCACGCTATCCAGCCTCTCTGTATTCTGTCAGTTTCAATTAGATGCCCCTCATCCTTCTATACTCCATTTCAGTATAGACCCAGAATCCTCAACTGCACCCTGCATGACAAGCTTTCATCACCGGGATCATTCTTGCGAATCTCCTGTGGACTCCCTCCAGTGCCACCACCTCTTTCCCTAGAAAAGGGGCCTAAAACTGCTCACAATGTTCCAAATGCAGCCTGACCAGAGCCTTGTACAGCCTCAACAGTACATCTCTGCAATTGTATTCTAGTCCTCTTGAAATTAATGCCAATATTGCATTTGCCTTCCTAACTGTCAAATGATCCTGTGTATTAACCTTCAGAAAAACCTGAAAATAGTCTAAGGCAATTTACAAATGTTGAAAGGGAGGGGCCAGTGTTTGGAAGTAATGAAAGCAGTAGAGGTATAAGACAGTAATGCATTGTAGTTCAGGGATAAAAGTGTACTATGAAGGGTCTTGGGATCTAGATTGAAAACAATTCCTTGACCCAGTAAAGCCATTCTGACATTATTTTAAAATAATGATCTTTTAACAGCCTTGTGAAGAGTACCTGTAAAATGTGAAAATTTGATAATTTATTTCTTTCTAGAATTAAGCAATTGGCCTCTGGTTATTTGCATGGTGGCATTTGGAAGTTCCAATATTTTAAATTTTTTTTTTTTGAAAACCTTTCTACGCTCTAACCTGTCTTTCTTAAATAGTTCTTATGAGTGTCAAAATATTGTTCACATTGTTTTGTACAATTGCAGATATGATTTCTTTTTATTTTGATCCATTAATGAAGCTGTTCTTCACTTCCTCAATTTATTTTAAGGTAAGGAGACGTCTGTTTATTTACTCCCTCTTGATTTTCCCTTGAAAGAGTGTTCATTAACTGTGATTTCTGTGTTTTCTGTTACCAAAAAGGATATTTTAAGCCACCTTAGCATAAATAGAAATACTGCTTTTTTTAAAAAATGTGTAGGTCTTGTTGACAATTGCATAGTGTTAAAAACCATGAGTATGCTTCAGAATAGTAACTTTGTTTTTATTTTGCCTTCCTGAATATCCATTTTCAGCAGTCTTTTTCTGAAATACTCTTCAAATTGTTGGTTAGCTACCTAATCCAGACGCTTCTTTAATCACTTTTGTTGTGTTTGCCAAACCTTTGCTTCACATCCGTTGAAATTTTGTTCTTTAGCCATTTGATTATCTTCAGTTATTTTGAAATTAAGTTAGTGGGTTTTTTATTGTTTTGATTTCCATTTGCTGGATATGCTAGATTCTTGCCCACTGCTCAGGGATGCAGGAATTTGAATGTGTTGCTTTGTTATTGTACACAAAAAAATCCAGAAAAAGGAAAAGATAAAATATCTTATCAATCCATCATCTATTCCCTCACATGCGCATGCACACACATATATGCACACAGATACATGTTTATGTACACATATGTTGGAAAATATCATCTCCAACACACCCACAATTTGCCAGGTATCTTTTAAAGGAAAAGGAATTGTTTTTCAGCTTTTTCTTTCTTACCCAAGACTTAAAGATACTTAAATACTTGAGAATGGTGAAAGAACCTGTAGTGCTTGTAACCTGAAGGCAGGACCAATTAAGCTAAGGGTCAGCTAGAATGAGAGTGAGTTTTGCCTCGGCTGGTGGAATAACATTGTATTTTTATTCTTTGATTTAAGGGGTAGCGGGAAATAGCTGCATTATGCTACAAAGATAATTCAGAGTTAATTGTTAATTTTCATGTAAAATGATACAGTTTGTTGATTTACTTTAAACTTTGTTTTGCCAGATGCTTTTCAGTAACTTTTCATAAAGGCGTGTATGCCTATGCTGGCATGAGATAACTGAAGCAGAACTAACGAATAATTTCATTTTTGCCATTGTTGGGTAATACTGTTGTTTAAGCAGTCATTTGGCAGTGAATATGAACTAAAATTAGTAGTTATGGGAGATGAAATTGAGATTGTCCCACTGTGGACCTGTGAAATTTATTGCAACAGTTACATATTTTCCTTAAAATTTACAAATATGTTTATATGGAAAAACCAACAGTGATGCACATTTCCCTATAATGTAGTTTGCTATGAGTTCAGAATGCGTTTAAGCATTCTTTTCTACTGATTTGGTGGCTTGCAGCAACCCTAAGGAGTTAATCATTGTAAAATTATTTTGGATGCAAGACTGAAACTCTCTTACCGTTGGGTAGTTTTGATGTCTGCAGAGATCTTGCATTCAGATATTTACTATGGGAGGTGTGTAAATGCACTTTGGAGTGATGTATATCTTCAAGGATAGCACTAATTTGGTAAGATGTCAGAGAAATTTAAAAATCTTCCTTGTGCATGCAAAATATGAGCCATCTGCACTTTCAAAGGATGCAGTGTACTACCTCTGTTTTCTGATGAGAAAACATTAGGTAGGAGAGCAAGTTCTTGGAAGAACAGAATTTACAAAACAATAGAGATAGATTAAACAAGTGGGGCAAGAAAATGGCAGATAGTGTACAATTAGGAAAAATCTGGGGCAGTCCACTTTGCTAGAAGACTAGAAAAGCAGATTTTATTTTTAATTGGCAACACTGCACAATCCTGTGGTATAGAAGGAGCTGGACACGCTTGTGCACGAACTATAAAAGTTTGGTATTCATGTCCAGCAAGCAATCAGGAAAGTAAATCTAATGTTGGCCTTTTTTACAAGGAGAATGAAATATAAAAGTGGGAAAGCCTTGCCACACATGTACAGGGCATTAGTGAGTCTACACCAAGAGTACTGTGTACTGTTTTGTTCTCTTCATTTGAAGTGGGATATACTCACATTAGGAGCAGGTTAGCAAAGGTCCACTACACTCGGGGCGGCACGGTGGCTCAGTGGTGAGCACTGCTGCCTCACAGCGTCAGGGACCCGGGTTCGATTCCACCCTCGGGCGACTGTCTGTGTGGAGTTTGTACATTCTCCTCGTGTCTGCGTGGGTTTCCTCCCACAGTCCAAAGATGTGCAGGCTAGGTGGATTGGCCATGCTAAATTTCCCGTAGTGTTCAGGGATGTGTCGGTTAGGTGGGTTATAGGGGGATGGGTCTGGGTGGGATGATCTGTGGGTTGGTGTGGACTTGTTGGGCCGAAGGGCTTGTTTCCACACTGAAGGGATTCTATAAAATAAAAAAATTCTGTTCGACATTGATGGGATGGAAGCATTTTCTTATGAGGAAAGGTTGAGCAGGTAGGGCCGAAGCACATTGAAACTTATAAGAGGGCGAGATGATTTTGTTAAAACATATAACCTGAGAGAGCTTCATAGCATAAGTGCTAAGAGGGTGTTTCCCTTAGGTAAGGAATTTGGAATTAGGGAACACAGTTTCAGAATAAGGAGATCTCAATTTAAAATTGAGGAGAAATTTGTTCCGAGGGTTGTCCAACTTTGGAATTTTCTTTCCTACATCTTTGAATATTCTAGGCTGGGTTACAGATTCTTTATTCACAAGAGAGTCAGAGATCCGACACGAAAGTGAAGTTAAGGCCACAGAAAATCCAGCCATGATCTTAATGAATGGCAGAGCAGTTTTGCCGGGCCAAAGGGGTGGCTGCTTATTATGTTCTCGTACCCTTCAAATTTCTTGAATTTCTTTGGAGACACAGGTGACCTTTGTGTCCCAAGCCTTCACCTGAAAGTGTCCCTTCGTTCACAGTCTTGTAAGCATTCACCATTAAACACTTCTTGGGTGTCAAGTTGCTTACTGTATACATTGTCTTCATCCTCATTGTGAACACTGGTACCATTCCATGTGTTTCCTTGCAAAACTGTGGCCAGTACTTAGGACATGGCAAGGATATGTGCTCACAATGTTACTATTTATCAGGAATAGGCATCTGTAGTGGAAACAAATATTAATTTGCACAACCATCTGATGCTGGTCTCAAGCAAGGGGCACATTGGAAAAAGAGCACACTTTCTAGATTTCACATGTCTGATGGGAGCATGTATGGATATACGTCTGCAATCAGTGACACAGTTATTAAAAATTGCAGAGGCTTGGTTTGTTAATGCCATTTATTCTTGATGTGGCAACTTCTAAATTTGCTTTTACAGTGGAAATGATGATGGAATAATTTGCTTTTAGAGAACAATGAATCTATAATCCACCTGCTGAATTTTTGTGTGCAGATGATTCTGTTTACAGCTTTGGGATGTTAAAGATGATGGTGGTCATAAACTGTCATTTCAGAACAGTGCATGCAATGGGAGGAGGCTGCAAGTCCACCTGAAACACATGGCAATCTTTAATAGCCTCTGCTGTAAAGCTCCTTTGACTGATGGTTCTTAGTAGTTGGTTGGTATATTTGTATGCCCTGCTTTAGAGTTATCAACAATTGTGAACTATATCCCTCTAGTACAGCCTCTCAGTCTCCCTTTTATATTACCATTTTCTTCCTTCCAGAAACAAGAGAATTACCAAAGGGGTGCAAATAGTGAAAAGCAGGGAGGTAGAGGGTAAATTGGACCCTCTTAGGAAATAGAATGAAGACAGGTGCCAAAAAAATGATGAGACTTTTAATAGTGACTGTAAATATAAGACTTGTCATTTTAAGTTTACTTCAGTATTCACAATACATAGTTTCAAACTAGCATAATAAAAACAGTAAGTAAGACATTAATGACTAAGAAGGGGTCACATTTGTCTCTTGAGAAGCTTCTGATTTCATGTACATGCTGTCACTGAAATGATCTCTTTCCATTTCTATAATTTCACCTGTACCTTAGCCCACCTATTCAAATTCTAATTTCTGCCTTGATTTCCTCCAGACTTGATGACTCCAATACAGAGTAGCTTGGTATTGTCACGACTTGACACCCAGGCCGATGCTTCGGGGACAATGGTATGAATTCTCCCCATAGTCGCTGGTGAAATTTGAATAAACTTAATAAAATCTGGATCTAAAAGCTGTCCTACTGGTGACTATGACACTATTTTTGATTGTTGTAAAAATACAGATCGTTCCCAATGACTTTGAAAAGAAAAATCTTCCATCCTCACCTGGTCTGGCCTACGTATGACTCCAAATTTAAAGCAATGTTGTTGCCTCTTAAATGCCCTTTAAAGCGGCATAATAAACCACTTAGACTTGGTAGTGGTTAGATACAACTCCTAAAAGAAATGAAATAGGATTGACTACCCAGCATTGACCAAGGTTCTGGAAGCAACAATGACTAACCCAACCTTGTCTGCTCTGCAGTGTCCTCCAGACTGACATCCCAGGGCTTACAATCATGGAATTTTACAGTACAGAAGGAGGCCAATCTACACATCATGTCTGTACTGGCTCTTGAAAGACTGATCCACTTAGTCCCATTCTCCAGCCCTATCTCCGTAGCCGCTTAAATTGATCACTTTCAAATATATATTCAGCTCTCTTTTGGAACCACATATGGAATATGCCTCCACCACTCTCGCAGGCAACATGTCACAAATCCTAAAAACTTTTGGAATAAAGAGTTTCTCATCTCACTCTAGCTCCCTTGCTGCTGACCTTGAAATTGAGATCCCTTGTTACTGACATGCCAACTAATGGAAACAGAACATCCTCTATTCTTTTTAAAAAAAAAAAAAAGTTTGTAATTTTGAGCATGTCTATAAGGTCACCTCATAATCTCCTCTACTCCAAAGAGAATAAGCCCAATTTCTCTAATCTTGCCATGTATTTAAGATCCCTCATTCCTGGTATCATTCCAGTAAATCTCCTTTGCACTCTCTCCAAGGTTTTAACATCCTTACTTAAATAAAGTACCCAGAACTGAACACACTACTCCCAATGATTTGTAGAGGTGCAGCATCACTTCCTTGCTTTAATATTCTATTCCTCTATTTATAAACCCTAGGATCCTATAAGCTTTCTTAACAAGTATATGGGCCAAATGCTGGCAAATGGGACTAGATTAATTTAGGATATCTGGTCAGAATAGATGAGTAGGACCAAAGGATCTGTTTCCATGCTGTACAGCTCTGTGACTTAATGATTCTAACTGTTTCAACTTGCCTGGCCAACTTCAAAGAATTATGTCCTGTACTCCTGTATTCTACTCATAGTTGTACGATTGAGTATTTGTTGTCTCTGTTTCTCCTCTCGAATTGCACTACCTGAAATTTCTCCGCATTGAATTTTGTCAGTGTCCCTCTGAAGTTGCTCAGCATTATCCTCGCAATTCACTGTTCTTCCTAGGTTAGTATCATATCCAAATTTAGGGATATTGTCCTGAAACACCCATCTCCAAATCATTTAAAACTCAAAAAACCAAGCCTCCCAACACCAATCCCTGGGGAACACTTTCTATTCATCTCCAATCCAAGAAATGCCCACATACAAACTGTTTCCTATCTTTTAACCAACTTTTAATCCACACTGCCAAGGATCAATCCCAAGCATTATTAATTTGCCTCATTCTGCCACATAGCACAGTGTAGATGCTTTCTGAACGTCCAAATATACAACATCCACAGCACTACCCTCATCCATTGCCTATTCCACCTCATCAAATAACTCAAATCAGTTTGTCACACATGACCTGCCCTTGACAAAGCCATGTTGACTGTCAAGTATTAACTTTTTTTTCTGTAAGTTTATATATCCCTTATCTCACATTATGATCTCCAGCAGTTTTCCCATTATTAACATCAGCTAACAGGTCTGTAGTTAGCTGTGTCATCCTTTGCCCCTTTCTTAAACAACAGCATCACATTTGCAGTCCTGTGTTCCAAGAGGCCTGGAAAATTTCTGTCAGCTGCTTCACATTTTGGTCCCTTACCCCTCTCAACAATCGAGGATGTATCTATCCAGGACTGGTGACCTCTCTACCTGGAATGCTGCCATCCTTTTTAGCACCTCTTCTTTATCTATCACTATACTACTTAGTTGCTCAACACTCACATTTTCAACCAAGCTATTATCACCATTTTCTAATTTGGTAAAAAATAAGCTAAGTACTCATTTAGGGTCTGGCAGAAATACTTTGCTTCAGTAGGCAGCTCACCCAGCTTATTCCTTATGGGCTCCACTCTATCCTTCACCAGTCTTTCACTATTAATTTGTTTGAAGGACATTTTTCTATTTGTTTCAATGCAGTGTGACATCCTTTCCTTCTGATTCCTCTAAGCCTTTCTTTTTCCAGCCTTAGTCTCTCTCCTGCATTTGAGATACTCTTTCTGATTTCTGTTGCTATTGTTATTCCAGAATGAATTTTATGCCTCCTTTTTCTTCTTTATTTTCTGATAAGTATCCTTACTCATCCAAGGTGCTCCAGCTTTGGATTGCCCGTATTTATTTCTCATGAATATGTACCTAGCTTGCAATCTATTCATCTCTCTTTTGAAAATCTCCCATTTTTCATCTACCGTTTTATCCGAAATGTATTTCTAATTAACTGTTCCAGTTCAACTTTTAAATATCTAAAATCTGCCCTTTTACAGTTTGGTATTTGAATCATTGACTGATTTTTATTCTTTACCAGCTTAGTATTGAAACTTATATTAAGATTGCTGTTTCCTAAATGCTCCCCAAATCTGACATACTCTACTTGGCCTGCTTGACTTCCTAGATCCAGTACAGCTCCCTCCCTGGTAGGACTGAAATGTACTGTTCCAAAAAGTTATCCTGCACACATTGAAGGAATTTCTCCCTTTCTGTACCTCACACTCTATCTTTTTCCCAATCTACGCACAGGTAATTGAAATTACCAACTACCACAACCCTACTTTTCCTCATTTCCATAATTTGCCTTCAAATCGTCTCTTTTATTTCTTCCCCACTATTTGAAGTCAATAAAAGTACCCAGCAAGATCACTGCTCCTTTACTGTTCCTCACTTCCAACCATACAGATTCTAATTCAGGAAATGCATCTCGTTCAAGGGCAATATATCTTTGACCAAGACTGCTACACATCCTCCCCTTTTACCCACGGTGTTTTTACTAAAATCCGTTTAACCCGGAATGTCAAGTATCCAGTCCTGTCTGGCTTGAGCCACATTTCTGTCAATGCTACGATGTCATATCCTCCAGAGCAATTTCTGCTACCAGTTTTCCAATTTTGTTCATGATTGTTCAATGTATTTCCATACATAAAATTTAACCCTGTCCTTATCTCTTCCTTGCCATTAGAAGGTGACCATTTCCTTGTTCACTGTCAACAATCAAGCCTTCCCTCACTTCTTTTCGCCGTTCCCTATCTTTCTTTTTGCCTTTGCTGATACTTCCAAAACTAGGCCCATTAGTCAACTCACCCTTACAAGTTTTAATCCACACCCACTACATTATTTACTCCCTGAGCCAGGAGATTAGTTCCACTTCTGCTCAGATGAAGCTCATCCCTTCTGAACAACTTTCTTCTTTCCCAAAAGTGACCCCAGTGATCCAAAAATCTAAACCCTTCCCTTCTGCACCATCTCTCAAGCCCCGATTTCCCTTCCTTGATATGCTTTTGTGTAAATGATGCAGCATGTAGCACAATTAGTATTTGTGACATTACTACCCTGTAGGTCCTGTGTTTTAATCTACTCCTAACTCCTGATATTGATCGTGCAAGTCCTTCATGCTATCCCTCCCTATGTTGTTAGCACCCACATGAACCACAACTACTGGTCGTTCACCCTCCCTTTCTAGAAGTTTATCCAGCTAAGCCCTTGGACCCAGGAGACAACAGACTATACAGGACTTACAATCTTGGCTGCAAATTAGACTGTCTATCCCTTGAGTTATTGAGTCAGCCACGACTACAACCTTTCTACTCTGCCTAACAGTCTCACTCTTTTCCCAGAATATCCTTGGGCAGCATTTTCCCTCGTGACATCCATCCTCTATTAAGTCGTATCGCTTGCTAAAATTTCATACCTGTAAGACAGTTCCAAGGACAACCAAGTTTCCTGGACTTGTCTCCTTTCCTTTTGGCAAATGGTCACCCACTCATTTGCCATTTCTGTACTCGTCCTTGCCTGCCTATCATGCAAATGCTCCCCCACTCTCTGGTATGACTATTCCAGAAACCTATCTCCTTGTGTGGAGTGCATTGAGGAGAGTCACTACTCTAACTGAATCACATGTTGTTCAAAGAGTGCAAATGTGACATCCTGGATGTCCTGTAGATTGAAAACCACTGACAGTTTACAAGCTACACACATCTGCTTTCCCAGAGACCCTGCCATCTTTGCAGATCAAGATGATGCACACTGCTTAAGCTCTGTTGTTTCTACGCCACAAATAAATTTTCGAACAGCTCCTTTTCTTTTGGTTCAAAGAGGAGTGAGAGGGGAAAACACAACAGTCATGTATTATTTGGGGCTTCACCATTCTTTGACACCAGGTTCCCCATAATCCCTTCTGAGATGTGGTGCGTGAGCCAACTTCTGTCAGAGTCCTCCCCAGTTGCTTCTCACTCCTGCCCTTTGTTGGATGCTGTTCCTCCTGCTGACCACCAGGTCCTCCATGATTCCCTTCTCAGTCATGGTGAGTGAGCCGACTTCTCCCAGAGTCCTCACCAGTCGTTTCTCACAGTTGCCCTTATTTGGAAAGACAGATTTGGAGAGCTGCCACACAGACTAGGCAGGCTACAGCCTGACAGTCATTTTCATGGAATTATATGTTCCTTCAATGACACTGACATCACCATCCTTGAGTCCCCTGTCCCAATGACAGGACAGACCCACTAGAGGTGTCAACACTGTGGTATACAGTTGAAAGGGAGTTGTCCCGGAAGTCTTCAACATAATTCCGGCCCATGTGAAGTCTCACAGCATCAAGTCAAACATGGGCAAGGAAGCTTGCTGGTTACCACCCAATGCTTTCTTTCAGCTGATGAATCCATTCTCCATGTTAAACTATCAAGCCAGGGGAATCAACTTTGACTCAAAGAAGAGTGCAGGAGAGCATGCCAGGAGCAACACCAGGCATGTCTTTAAAGAAACAGGTGTCAACTTGGTAAAAGTAAAATGCAGAAAAACTTGAATGCTAAACATTGGAAGCAGCCTGCAATAGACAGGGCTCAGCAATCTGACAACCAACAGATCAGATGTAAGCTCTGCACATCATGTTGCACCCAGTTGTGAATGGTGGTGGACACTTGAACAATCCACTGGGGGAGGAAACACTAAATATCCCGATAACACTGCACATCAATGAAAAAGATTAGGCCAAAGCATTTGTAAGTAGCTTCAGCCAGAAGCATTTGATGGAACGGGTTCCAAAGAAGTGTCTCAAAACATTAATTCTGTTTCTGTCTCCACAGATGTTACTAGCCCTGCTGAGTTTCTCTTTCTGTTGGTTTCTGGAGCTTTTACTGCCTAGAATGACGATGGCAGAAAGTACATGCAAACAGCCCCACTTGTAATTTCTCTTCCAGACCATCCACCATCCTAACTTGCAGCTATATTGCCACTCTTCACTCACAGGGTCAAAAACCTGGAACCCTATCCCTGCCAGCACTGTGAGGTAACCCCTGCACCATATGGACTACCGTAGTTCAAGCATACTGCTCACCACTGCCATCTAATGGGCAATAAATACTTCCTCAGTGATGTCCCCATCCTGTGAATGAATTATAATAATATACTTCAAATTGGTCTCCCACAGTCTGCCTTCAGCAAACTTGAGATCACCCAAAGCTGTGCTGCTTGTAGCATCATTTGCACAGAGAATCATTCCCCTATCCCCAGTGCTTACTGAATTCCATTGTTTCCAGTTAAACAATGTCTTGATCGATCAATCATCAGATATTCAAATTCTTGTTCTTGTTTTCTTTTGCCTACATGGCCTTGCGCCTCTATAATTTTGAAATCTTCTCCTCCAGCCCCAGACCACTCCAGGATATCTTTGCTCTTCTAGTCCTAACCTCTTCTGCATTCGTAATTTTAATTGTTTCAATGTTTGTGGGCATGCTGTCAGTTCAAGAGTCCTATGTTTTAAACTATCCTCCCTATCCCTCTGCCTCTTTACCTTGATTTCCTCTTTTAAGACCTACCTTTAAAACTGTGTCTTTGGCCAAGCTTTTGGTCAACTGACCTCATATCTTGCTGTCATACTTTGTTTGATAATGCACTTGTGAAGTACCATAAGTCCTTTTGTTTCAATGAAGGCAGTGTATAAATGTAAGCTGCTGTTACTACGTTAGTATTGTCCTCTTAAGTAGAAAGAGCTTCTCTGCTCATCTTAAACAGAAACAATTGCTCTCAACTCTGCCTCAAATGAAAATATCACATTGCTGGAGTCAGGGAGGGCCCCAGAGGACTGAAAAATTGCTAACGGGACACCCCTGTTTAAAAAGGGAGTAAGGCAAAAGATGGAAAATTACAGGCCGATTAGCCTAGCCTCAGTCGTGGGTAAAATTTTGGAGTCTATTGTAAAAAATGAGATTTCTGAATATTTGGAAGTATATGGTAAAGTAGGGCAAAGTCAGCATGGTTTCATCAAGGGGAGGTCATGCCTGACAAATCTGCTAGAATTCTTCGAGGAAGTAATGAGCAGGGTAGACCACGGAGAGCCAATGGATGTTATCTACCTGGACTTCAAGAAGGCCTTTGACAAGGTGCTGCACAGGAGGCTGCTGAGTAAGATAAGGGCTCATGGTGTTCGAGGCAAGGTGCTAGCATGGATAGAAGATTGGCTGTCTGGCAGAAAGCAGAGAGTGGTGATAAAAGGGTTCGTCTCAGGATGGCAGCCGGTGACAAGTGGTGTTCCGCAAGGGTCAGTGTTGGGACCACAACTTTTCACTTTATACATTAGTGACCTAGATAAAGGAACTGTGGGCATTCTGGTTAAGTTTGCAGACGATACAAAGATAGGTAGAGGGACAGGTAGTATTGAGGAGGTGGGGAGGCTGTAGAAGGATTTGGACAGGTTAGGAGAGTGGGCAAAGAAGTGGCAGATGGAGTACAATGTGGGAAAGTGTGAGGTCATGCACTTTGGTAAGAAGAATAAAAGCATGGACTATTTTCTAAATGGGGAGAAAATTCAGAAGTCTGAAGTGCAAAGAAACTTGGGAGTTCTAGTCCAGGATTCTGTCAAGGTAAACCTGCAGATTGAGTCAGTAGTCAGGAAGGCAAATGCAATGTTGGCATTTATTTTGGGAGGACTTGAATATAAAAGCAGGGATGTACTACTGAGGCTTTATAAGGCTCTGGTCAGGCCACATTTGGAGTATTGTATGCAGTTTTGGGCCCCATATCTCAGGAAGGATGTACTGGCCCTGGAGCGGGTTCAGGGGATGTTCACGAGAATGGTTCCAGGAATAGAAAGCTTAACATATGAGGAACGTTTGAGGACTCTGGGACTATACTCATTGGAGTTTAGAAGGATGATGGGGGAATTCAGTATATTAAAGACTGAGATAGATAGGTTCTTGATTATCAAGGGGATCAAGGGTTACGGGGGGAAAGCGGGAGAATGAGGTTGAGGACCTTATCAGCCATGATTGAATGGTGGAGCAGACTCGATGGGCTAAAGGCCTAATTTCTGCTCCTATGTCATATGGTCTTACATTCCCCAACACTGATCCTTCAGTGTGGTATTGAACATGTGCTGCATTACAAAAGATATGTCAAAATAAACATTAAATTGAGGCCCGTTTTGTCTCTGACCTGGATATGCAGTGCAGTAGTCTGTTGTCCTGGCCAAAGTTTATAAATTAAGTCATGCATTTAACAACAAATCCAGTAATTTTGTCTCCTGGCTGTACAGAGCACATTATTGTGTGTTTCAGTTGTTCTGTTTGAGTATGTACAACTGATTGCAACTCCATGCTGTTAATATAGTTATATTATGAAGGTGGAAATGGGCATTTTTAGCAATGGCACAGATGCATGATTGGAAGTTCATCTTTGGGTCAAATGTTACACCAGGGTTGTGAACAGTTTGGTTTAGTCTCAGAAATTGCCATAGAGAGAGATGATAGTTTCAGTCTTTCTAATGTACAGTTGGAAGGTACTTCTGCTTATTCTGTGCTGGATTTCAGAAAAGGTATTTGATAGTGGCGTAGTTGGCTGGGAAATTTACATGAAGATAGAGATGTAGCGATGATGGCAGGTTTGTGAACTCAGAGAGAGCATGATACAAACCAAAAGAACTGCGGATGCTGTAAATCAGGAACAAAAACAAAGTTGCTGGAAAAGCTCAACAGGTCTGGCAGCATCTGTGGAGGAGAAAACAGAGTTAACGTTTCGGGT
>NC_063345.1:38038115-38053262 GCF_021869965.1 Rhincodon typus
AGGGTCACCGAACCCGAAACGTTAACTCTGTTTTCTCCTCCACAGATGCTGCCAGACCTGTTGAGCTTTTCCAGCAACTTTGTTTTTGTTCCTGAGAGCATGATACATTTTGATTGGGATTGAAATCACTGAGAATGAAAATCATGTCGGCATTGGCTGAAGTAGTAGTGACAAAATTTTTACTGTGGCGTTAGATGGGGAGGATTTGAATCGAGATGAAATGTTGAGGAGGGGTAAATGCCAGAGGAGTAGGGGGATCAGGCTATGGTATGATTTGGTAATAAGTGCTAAACTGATAAAGTGACTGGATAAAAATCATGGAAGATATAACCAGGTGGAAAGTTTGGATAAAGGGGTCGTTGCATTCAGCTTTTGATAAATATATTGCAGAATATGGATTGCAAAACCTTGATGACAAATGAATGGATATTTCTGCAGGGAAATGTATAGAGGGGTGGTGAGGGCTGATCTTGGCAGAATCTACAGAATCAGCAGTGAGAGGAGTGAGTTGGGCAGGAAGGAGATTGATGAAATTCATTTCCAGCAAAGATGCTGGGTGGCTGTTCAGCAAGAGAATACAAAAAATATGAAAGGAGTTTCGTTGGGGTAAATAGAAAAGATATGTTTTAGTAAGAATACAACATAGAGGATGATGAGCTGAAGCCTGGAGAAGCAGCCATAGTGGACAAAAGGAACGTTGAGGGTTCAGAGGCTTAGTTATTATAAAAGTTAGGAAAACACAATAAAATCCGTGAAAGTTAATAGAAATGTTGAAAATTTTTTTCAAATATATACACTTTCAGCAGGTTAGTCAATGACTGTGCTAATCTTCCTTGTTTTATTTATCTACAGTGCAGTGTAATTGAGAGTCTGACCAGCCTGCTGATGAAATGGCTAACCTGGCATTCTGTTTGTGTAGCTGATTTGGACAGAGATATTCCCAATGTTTTACAAAGTCCACAGTGAGTATCTATAATGTAAGAAATTCCCACAAAAATGGCTGACAGTCTGACTCTTTGCTTATAGATTAACTTTAAAATGGCTTAGTATTGAATTTCCACAAACCAGAAATATCCTTGCTAATTGGATAATCATTGGAAAAGTTCATTAAGTCTGGATGACCCCAGTTTTCTGCTGACTGATCTCAGGCAGGCCAGCAGAAAACTTGTAATTCACCACAGCACATCCAGATTCTTCTTCTTGAGTTCTCTGCCTGAGTGCAGGTCTGACTTTCAGTGCTGCAATCTCTGCCATGGATTGGACAGGAAGAAGGGTCCCAAATCCACTCCTGCTGAAACATGGATTAAAACTTCTATTGTCAACATCAATCTAATCCTCCCTGGGGGCCATTCAACCAACTGGCTAGATGAGGATTGAGTTGCTGTGCCATAAACTTTCACATGTGAATTGTGGAGCTCTAGATAGTCATGGTAGAGCTACGTAATTTTTCCTTCACATCACTGAGCAGGAACCTCTCCCACATTTTTCTGCCTGTCATGAGTCTACGTTCAATGGATTTACAAGTTGGCAGTGAACCTGTTTGGTCATGTTTAGAACACAACTACTTTAGCCATAACGTCAGTCCTGGATTGGAACTTGAACCCAGAGCTTCTGACTCTGTGGAAGGGATACAGGACACAGCAGTCTGCACCACAAGAAATCCACACTAAAATTAGGGAGGGAGAAAGAACCAACTGTTTTCTCATTTTAATTGCTCTCCAACATCTTTCTAAAACTTCATACGAATGGACATTAGCTGAAGGTATATCGTGGCTTTGCTGCGAGATCTTTTGATTGAATGTTCTGTCATCTGTCAAAGTCAAAGTTCAACATGAATATTGGCCAGTGATTCTGAAATCATACCCAACCAAGCAGTTAGTGACCAAACAGGAAAAGAATTATAATGATACACCTCTGAAGGAAAGTCATTCGATTTGTACCAGATTTCTCCAAGAGCAACTCAGCTATGCCTTTTCCCCCACCTTTTCTTTGAAGCCCTGCTAATCTCTATTCCCTTCATGTAATTATTCCTTTTCCAATCACAAATTAGCCTCTTCTCGTTCTCAAACCCAACTATCAAGGAATATTTTCTCCACATCTAGTCTGTCCAGATTCCTCGTGGTTTTGAGCAACTCTAAACAAATCTCCTGCCAGTGTTCTATTCTGGATAGAGAACAACTCAGTTTAATTTATTCACATAATTGAAGTCCCTCATTCTTAGAATTTGTTTCTATATCTCTATAATGTCTTCACATCCTTTCTAAAGTGGAATGCCCAGAATTGGATGCAAGTGTCCTCCTCCTTGGAGTTCATTGTCTTCTGTGTAGTTTGTCTTCTCCAATCAAGCACAAAGGAGGAAGGAGGGGGGCAGATCCAAATTGTAGTATTGAAGCAATCTCACTGCAGAGTCAAAATTCTTTTGGATGCAAATATAAATGATTTTCAACTAATATGTTCTTTACGTAATAATTTTTAAGATTATGGAACTATCTAAGAAACAGAAAAGCAGACAGCTGAGGTAGACATCACTAATCATGTCATGGAAAAAGTGGCCAAACATTTTAAGTGGAGGACGGTCCAAGGTTTTATTGAGCAAACATTTCAGTGGAATTAATTTTGGATTCCAAGCAGACAGACAAAATAGGCTAAGTGCTACCAGTTATGTTGTAAGCTTCTTTAGTTCTGTGATTAGCAGCAAGGCAGTGACTAACTTTTTTTTGTCATACATAAGTTGAGGTGTTTTGAGCTAGGTACAGGATTTGCAAAATTGTTTGCTCACATTTCAATTACCGTGCATTCACAAAGTAACTGCATTTTTAATCTTAAATGTTTTGTTTTCCTAAATTTTCCAAGTCATTATTATTCCTCTTACAACACCACTTGAATTAGTAATTCTGTAGCTGAGAGAAAAGGGCCACAATTGTTTCTTGTAGTTGTCTCCAAATATTTCTGGAGACTATGGGATCTTTCCTTACATTTGACCCCACCCTACTGGAGAGCTTCTTTTTAATCCTATTTCAAGGTTCAGATTGTAAAATGAGTGGATTCAGACTTAACTGTTTAGCTGCCTGGCTGCTTTGTAATATTGAGCTCAGTAAACTTACACTCAACTGCACCATACTTTCCAAAGAATGTTTCAGATCTCTTTCTGTAGCTCTATAACTAGTTGGCTTTGAGTCTGTGTGAATAATAAATAAGTTGAAGAGAATATTTCTTTGAAAATTGTTTGTGCTTTCAGGAATGTTACCCTTTCTGGATTGGTGAATTCTGTTTCTGAACTTGTGGAATTTACCGCAAGAATTTCAATCGTAGCACTTCAGATGGAGGCTTACAACAGTCTGCTGTTGCATTTCATACTCAATTTCTATGAGACGGTGAGAAGAGTTGATTCATGTTTAGGAAACTATTTTTGACTGTTAGATTATTAATCAGTACAGATAAATGAAATACAACTTAAGAGGCATGCAATTTGTAATTTGAATCCTTTCCCATTCCTCCACACCTGTAAAATCTGATATATATTAGAGATCAGCTTTTTTTAAACTTGTTCATGGGGTGTTGCTGGCTGGGCCGATATTTTTTGCCCTGAAGAAGATGCTGGTGAACTGCCGTCTTCAATTGCTGCAGTTCCAGGGAGTAGGCACACCCACAAAGCTGATAGGAAGGATTTTGATCCAGTAATGACAAGGAAATAGTGATATGGATCGAAGGGTAGTTGGTGTGAGATATTGCTATTTTATGTAAATGTATTCCATTTTTTGCTTTCACAAAATAACATTTGTCGATGTTTCATCCTTAACATGTTTGCTTAACAATTCAAAGTAATTTCTTGTGCTTAAAATTAATGTCACTGAATTTGAATTATACAATGCAATTCACACGACAAAATAGAAATTTAGGGTGGAATGTGTGGCTCCCTCGAGCAACATGGACAATGGTGCAAAAGTTGGGGAAACTACAGCAAAAATGGAAAGAACAGACTGTTGACCTTGAGGGAAAAAATGCTGATTTTTTTTTCATGGGGACAGTTCATGGCTTATAGCATGATTCCACAAGTTAGGTGCTGAAGAGCCACAGCATAATTAATCCATATTTAATGAGCTGAAGCACAGAAGATTGCATGAGAGAAGTCGACAGGGGCTATGGCAGACAAGCCACCAGGAATCTCATCTGTCAAGCCACTTTGCCAACAAATAGGAAATTTTAGCCTGTGGTGTTAAATTCGGAAAAATTTTAATTAGTAACATTGATTTAAAAATGTTAGACTAATTTGTGAAACAATAAACCAGAGGCAGGAGAAGTAAAGTTGTTTTGAGTTGGATCTTTTGAAAATATTTGATAACCTCAAATTGTTATTTTTGTAAAAACCGAAAGAACTGTGGATGCTGTAAGTCAAACAAAAACAGAAATAGCTGGAAAAGTTCAGTTTTGTATTGTGATTTAAAATGGATGCAGCTGATTGGACAAGTTTAAGATAAGGAATTCAGTTGATTTGTGGTTCAAATGCTTTTTTTCTAAATTCTTAAAATGTTTGTGAGTTGTAGTGCAGTATGTAATTACTGCCACTAGATGGTACAGTTGTTTGTACACCTATCATTTGCAATCTCCAGTAAAATACACAGGTAGTCAGGTAAAAATTATAGTCTGTAGCATTTTAGAATGTTAAACACCAAAATAGACATTTGGTCCATTTAGTACGCACTGTTGTTCCACAAGTTACCTAGTCTAATTCTAGACTCACAACCACTCTTCTCACTCACTCTTTGTTCCATTTTTTCTAGCATATATTTAATTCCCTTTTAATTGAATTAAGTTGAAAGAATTACAGTGGAAAATAATCCTGCTTTCTAGATGTTATTTGTATAAAAACAAACAGTTTACAATTCTGTTTGTCATTAACTTGCATTTTGTAGTGTTGTCTGTGGTTTGGTTGGTAGCACTCTTGCCTCTGAGTAGAGGATTATGGTTCCAAACCCGCTC
Source organism: Rhincodon typus (assembly GCF_021869965.1). Taxonomy (NCBI): domain Eukaryota; kingdom Metazoa; phylum Chordata; class Chondrichthyes; order Orectolobiformes; family Rhincodontidae; genus Rhincodon; species Rhincodon typus. Next base: position 38,043,096 of record NC_063345.1, read on the forward strand.
CGAGATTTGAACAAACAAAATCGAAATGACGCTCCATTTCAGCACGAAGAGAGGGCTGCATGATCAGAGGTACCATTAGACTGAGACCTGTTTGCTCACTCAGGTGGGGGTAAAAATCCCATTGCATTATTTTGAAGAAGTACAGGACACATATCCCCGGGTGTCCTGATCAGTGTTCATCTCTGAATCAACATTATAAATGTTTGCTTGTTATCAGTTTCTGCATGTTGAAGCTGTGCTTAAAGTTTGAACATTACAATACTTCAAAGTACTTATTTTAGCTCTAAAGCACTATAGGAAATGTGCTTGTTAGAGATGTTGTATAATTTTTTTCATTTATTCTTTTCTGGGATATGGATAGATGAAAATTTATTGGCATCCTGAATTGCCCTTGGTGGTGAGCTCCCTTAAACCCCTGAAATTTGGGTGGCAGTGCTGTTAGGGCGTTACAGGATTTTGATATGGCAACATTGAAGGAATGGTGATAAGGTTCCATGTCAGGATGGTGAGTGGCTTGGAGGGGAACTTGCAGGTGCTGGCATCTACTGCCTTTATCCTTCTAAGTGGTAGAGGTTGTGAGTTTGGAAGGTGTCGTTGAAAGAGTCTGGGTGAAGTGCTGCTGTGCATCTTGAAGGTGGTACATGGTGCTAAACACTGCTCATCATTCATAGAGAATTAAGATGTTGGATGGAGTACCAATCATGTGGACATCTTTGTCTTTATGTACTTTCTCAGTGTGTGAAAGTGACACACTGACAAAGAGGGACACGAATTTGACTGGGACAACACGTTGATAATCGCACAAACCAAGGAATGCCAAGGAATTCTTGCAGGCCTGGTATTCCAACTGGAACTCCATCAATAAAAACATTAAATTAGACCCTGTGTACAAACCACTGAGAAACAAAACCGGAAGTAATACCAACCACTCCAGAAAACCGAAGCATATAAATAACAAGCGGGACAGAACACAGATGCTTCACTGGAAGCGCACTGACGATGTTACCTAGCAGGGTGACTAAAAGTTTGCAACCAAACCCACCGGCTCAGTGAGCATGTCTACAACCTTGAATACTATCTTGTTTTGGCACAACCTACTGTTGTGAATCAACATTTTCGTATGTGACACAAATTAAAACGCGCTTGAGACCTCAGATGATGGGTATTTGCCTGGAGGACCAATTAAAGCTACGGTCAATGATGTTTTGGAACCAAATATCCGATTCCTATCTCGCAAAAAGCAAGCACAAAAAAGTCATTAAATGGTTTGTTGTCTAAGTTTTTCACTTACTATTAGTTCTGTTGTTAACTTTGCCAAACAAGTAAATGTGTCTTTGCCGAATTTTTAAAGTCCTCATATAATAGCAGGCTTTAATTAAAATTAGTAAACACGTCGACAAAAATATGACATTTTGTTGTATGTGTTAAATTCTCAGCATGCAGCCTAAAAGGATCTTGGTTAAATAAAATGTGTTCTCCACCTCTGTTCTAATCAATGATAGCCCCCAGGATGTTGATTGTGGGATATTCAATGATAATAATGCTTTGAATGCCAAATGCTGAGGGGATTGCCTGCCACTTGTGTGGCAATAATGTTATGCACCACTTATCAGTCCAAGCCTGAATGTTGTCCAGGTCTTATGGAATGTCAACACCATCTGCCTCCGTATATGAGAAGCCATGCATACTAGTGAACATTGCGCAGCGATCAGCGAACACCCCTGTGTCGGATTTTCTGCTGAAAGGAGGTCACTCATAAAGCAGCTTAAGATGGTCAAGGACACCATCTTGAGGAACTCCCACAATGATCTCCCATTTCTGAGCTGATTAAATTAAATCTTTTTTCTACTTTGGTTAGCAAGAGTGCGCAATGTACTTAATTTAAATTGTTGCACACCTCATTTAACCTTGAAAAGAAATTAAGTACTTGAAGGGAAATAAGTTACAGCTTTCTGTCAAAAGATTGGGGGTTAGAATTAATTGTTTGGCTCTACCAACTGTTACTATCTCTAATATCTTAATGTTTAATGAGAAATTCGAACACCCAGTGCTTTGGTCAAAAGAACCATGCTACAAGATCTGACATTTTTAAACATGAGGTTGAAGAAACTTGGATTGTTCTCACTGGAACGACGGAGGTTGAGGGGTGACCTGATAGAGGTCTACAAGATTATGAAGGGCATGGATAGAGTGGACAGTCAGGAGCTTTTTCTCAGGGTGGAAGAGACAGTTACTAGGGGGCATAGGTTTAAGGTGAGATGGGCAAAGTTTAAAGGTGATGTACAAGGCAAGTTTTTTTACACAGAGGGTGGTGGGTGCCTGGAATTTGCTGCCAGGGGAGATAGTGGAAGCAGATACGATAGTGACTTTTAAAGGGAGTCTGGACAAATACAGGAACAGGATGGGAATAGAGGGATATGGTCTCCAGAGGGGTAGGGGGTTTTAGTTCTGGGCAGCATTTCGGTGCGGGCTTGAAGGGTTAATGGGCCTGTTCCTGTGCTGTGATTTTCCTTCTTCTTTGTTCAAACTTTGCTTAAGTGAGCACTTCTAATGTAACACTACAGTGTACCAGGACTTCGAGTATAAATTCAGTTCCTCTTTACTTCTTGATTCCACTGAGACATCTCTTACCCCAAGATTTCATTCACTTCCTGAACCAAATCAAAAATATTATGCAGGCCAGGCAGCATCAGAATAGAGGAAAGTTAACATTTCGGGTCAGGACCCAGAAGGATCCCGACCTGAAACGTCACCTTTCCTGCTCCTCTGATGCTGCCTGGCCTGCTGTGTTCCTCCAGCTCCATGCTGTGTTATCTCTGACTCCAGCATCTACAGTTCTTAGTACCTCCAAATATGCTATGCTACAGCTTTCCGTGATTCATCTGAATTTCTCTTCAGTGTTCTAACTATTCTCCTGAGCTATGAGATTTCATGGGCAATCTACTATTAGTTTTTGGCTAAGTGACCCTCCAATTTTCTTCAAACTCCCATTACACTGAACATCTTGGCTCAAGCTTGGGACACACTGCACTTGTGCCTAGTGACTGTAGTGACTCAGGAATACCCCTGGCCTCTATTGGCCTGACTTTGGGCAGATACAAATTGTTCTCTCTCAGTTTACTTCCCGGCCAACTACCTGGGGGATGCATAACTCCCCCTGCACCTTTCCAGTTGGTAGCAGGAAAAACATATAATTTATCCCACAAATAGCTTTCCCTTTTCCAGTTCTCCAGGCAACAGAAAACGCCTTATCCTTGTCTCCAATAATAAATGTTAATTGGCTATCTCTGACTGCAATTGCTTTTCACCTTGGGAACAAAGGGCAGATTTCAGCACAACAATCCGATACTGGTACCAGCTGTATTAGTTTCAAGAGACTTAAAATCTTCCCATTGTGGACAGAGCACAGCTTGATTCCCCTCTGATGTAAATATCAGTCAACTCCCTCTTGGTAACACAATTTAAGTTATCCCTTTGATCTTTACTAATTACCAACCAGTTCTTTTTGGTCGGTCAGACTCCTGCACCGATTACGTAATTGCTTTTGATTGCTCTAAATTTAAAGGTTCAGACCCAAACTATAATTCTCTTGCAAATCAAAAAATGCAGTTCTACAGCATAATGATTGAAAGATAAGCCATACATGTATGATGGGCCAAATGACTTCTTGTTATGTTCACTTTAAACTGCATGGCTCCACAGTAATCTGAAACATACCTCTCTAGAAACAAAGTGCAAGAAACTGCAATCTACTATTCTATGAAGCTGGAGTCAGGAGAATAAAGAGTTCAGAGGTGTACATCTGGCAAATGTTATTAAGAGAGGAGATGGACTTGAGTTCAATAAGGATATATAGGTGGCTGAGGTACTTAGAGTCAGTGTAGATGAGTTAAGATGGGAAAAATTTGGGAGTTTGTTGGGATAGAATATTGGAAGGAGAGAATAGATGAGCTGAAGTTTATGGAGGTTTGCAAAATAAATTATTGGTGTGGTAGTCATGAAAGGCATACATTAATTGTATAAATTAGGTTTTGTTTTTAACTGTGCTCAACAGCTATGCCTATGCTCTTCAAAAATATCACTTGTCTTGCTTTGTTTAGGGACAATCAGTCTCTCCCATATACCACTGTTTATTATCATAACAACATTTCCAGTTAACTTTGTGGTTTTATGTGATTTCATACTCAGGTATCTGATATGTATTTGAAATACAATCTTCCCCTGGTGATTTTGCCACCTGCTGGTATAATTTATCCAGCATTATTGAGTTTGGAATCGGTGAGTCTGAATCAGCTGTGCCACATTATGTACAGGTAAGTATTTCATTTCCTAAAGCGCATCTTATTGACATATACCTCTACAAAACTGAGGCATTTAACTTCATTTGCTACATTAAACCATAAGAATGAAAGGTACCAATGTCTAAATTATTCTTTAGCCTTCGGATACTAGTGGGGCCATCTTCAAATTAACCAATGCTGTTTCTTATTCTTATGTAATTTCTTTCACTGCATATATTCCTGGTTACAGATAAGGATTTGCGGGTGGCTGGAGAAATGTACTGTTACTAATACTATTTGTTCATTTATTAGGAATAATGAGTGCATGTACATGAAATCATATTGAATCTCCCTTGGTGAGTGATGTTGGAAACAAGGATGTTACGAGCATTCAAGTCATAGAGTTGTACAATATGGAAAAAGGCCCTTTTACCCATTGTGTTTGCACTGGTCATCAAGCACCTAATATTCTTGTGTCCCATTTTCCAGCACTTGGCCATGACCTTGAATGCTATGGTATTTCAAATGTTCATCTAAACACTTCTCAAAAAATGTGATTATTCCAATCGTACCACCATTTCAGACAGTGAGCTCCAGATACCTACCATCCTTAGGGTGAAAAAAATTCTTCTTTGAATTACCCTGTAAATCACCTGCACCTTACTCTAAGTCTATGGCCCTGGTTATTGACCCCTCTGAGAAGCTACTCCTATATTCAAGTCTAGATCATTAATGTACACTTCAAACAGCAAGAGACCCAGTAGCAAATCATGCAGTATACCATTGCACTCAGGTTTACAGGTCACAAGAAATAACCGTCACCCTCTGCTTCCTTCCAATAAGCCAAATTTAGATCCAACTTATGAAATTGCCCTCAATTCCATGGGCTCTACCTTTACCAGTTTCATACTAGTGTTGTTAGGCTCACTGGCATTTGTTCCCTGATTCATCTCTACCGTGCTTCTTAAATAGTAGTATCACATTAATTGTCCTCCAGCCATGTGACACTTCTGTGCCCAGAAGAGATTAGAAAATAATGTTTGGGTCTCTGCAATTTCCCCGCTGGACTCCCAAGACCACCTCCCTTGCTTCCCACAACAGCCTGAAATACATTTCATTGGACCTTAGGGATTTATCCAATTTTAAGCTTTCTAAAACCACGAACACCATGTCTCTCTCAACTGTAAGTTGTTCAAGTGTATCACAACCCTGTCCCGGATTTCTATACTTCATCATCTTTTTCTTTAGTGAATACGGATGTAGTACCTGTTTAAAACCTCACCTAAGTCTTTTGGCTGCACCCACAGTTTGCCTCATCGGTGTCTAATGGGCCCTGTTATTTCCCTGGTTATCCTCTTGCCCTTAATACACTGAAAAAATGCCTTGGCTTTGTTTTATTATTATTTTGTTTTACCCATTAGGATTTTTCATGCCATCTCTTTGCTTTCCTAAATTCTTTTTAATGTCACTCTGTATCTCTAGAACTTTCGATGTTTTCTGTATTTACAATAGCTTCCCAATTTTTCCTTGACATCCAGGGCCTGTAGACTTGTTCATTCACTTTTCACCTTTATATGAAATTTCACTATTTCGTTTTGAAGGAGTCCCATTGCTCTGAATTAGATTTTCTTACAAGTAGCTGCTTCCAGTCCACCTTAGCCAATTCCAGTCTTGTCACATGAAAGTCAGCCTTCTCCCAATCCAAAACCTTTACCTCTAGTCCATCTTTGCCCCTTTCCATAACCATCTTAAATCTTAGAGTTAAGGTCACTCACCAAAGTGCTCTCCCCCTGATAATTCTACTATTTGCCTGGCTTTATTCTCTAAAATTAGATCCAATTCCTGAACATCTTTCTACATGCTGCCTTAAAAAGGTCTCCTAGATATGTTTTAAGAATTCCATCCCCTCTAAGCCTTTCATGTTTTGCTTACCCCATCAATATTGAGGAAGTTGAAATTCTCCATTATTACCTATTAATTTTACACTTCTCTGAAAGTTCGTTATTTGACAGCAGTAATCTCATATCTCCTTGTGTTATTCAGCACCTTCAACTCATCTGCCTTGCTTCTATGACTCCTTACTCTAAAATAAGTGCCATCCAAACTTCCTTGTGCCTTAACTGCTTCTTAAATTCGTTCAAGGAATGTGGGTGTTAGAGAATTTCTTCTAATGCACAAATAATCAGACTGCAGCTGTCAGACTTCGAGGTAAAGAGAACTTTTGATTTGTGATATCATGGAGAGTCAACGCTAACAAAGGTTAGATACCGAAGATTCTGCAGCAATGCAGAGTTATAGGATATTTATAGAGACAGACAAACAAGTCGACATGACAGATAACAGTGATCTTCTAGTCCAAAGTTCAACGTTCTCATCATCTTCCTGAGCTGCAGGCTTTCTTCTTCTGTTAATGTTTAGCTAACATGCACTTATTTCACTGACTAAGGCAAAAGTGTGATTCGGATTTACTAAGACAGCAGTTACTAAGAACTAATGCGGGTTTGAATACTTTGAGTTGACACTTTGTTTTAACGTTCTGTCTGTCACATAGTCTTTTTGCCTTTTCGATACTGACTTTTCTCGAACCTTCTACAACATGCTAATTTCTTCCACAGTGGCCATCACCGGCATTTATTGCTTTCCCTAATCACCCAAAGAGCAGTAAAGAGTCAAACACATTGCTGTGGGTTTGGGGTCAAAGGTAAGCCAGACTAGATAAGGACAGCAATTTCTTTCTCTAAAGTGAACCAGATGCATTTTTCCAATAACCGACAACAGTTTCATGGTCATCATTAGATTCTTAATTCGAAGTTTGGTGTTCAATTCAAATTCTACAATCTGCCTTGGTAGAATTCAAACCCAGGTCTCCAGAATATTACCTGGATCGCTAGATTAACAGTCCCGTGATAATTCCACCAGGTTATCACATCCACCCCGCTTGACAACACATGCTGTGTCTGCCAGATTGACTTGGCTTTTCTGTGCATCACTTCCTATTGCATCTCCACTCTTTATCCCGCTCCCCTGCCACATTAGTTTACCCCATCAAGACTAGCAAACCCACCTATAAGGAGGTTGGTCTCATTAAGGTTCAGATGCAAGCCATCAGTCTTGGACAAGTGCCACTTTCTCCAGAAATGGACCTAATGATCCAGGAATCTAAAGCTTCCACTCCAGCACGAGCACATCAGCTATGCATTCTTCTGCTCTAACCGCTATACCCTATACCCTATACTCATTAGTACATGGAACCAGGAATAACCCAGAGATTACAACCTTTAAGATGCTGCTTTTCAATCTGCCACCTAAGTCCCTAAATTCTTGTTGCAGGATCTCCTCTCTTTTTGTATATGTTGTTGACATTAATGTCAACCACAATCTCTAGCTGTTTGCCCTCCACCACCAGGATGCCCTACACCCTTTCGGTGATGTCTTGATGCTGGCCCAAGGAAGATAACACACAATCTGGGAGTCATGTTTGCAGTTGCAGAAACACCTGTCTAGACCCCTCGCAATGGAGTCTCCTTCCACTGTTGCTCTTCATTTCTTTCTGCTTTCCCATGTGTTGTTGGGTTCTGGCTGCATTTCCCAAAAGAACTGTCACACTTAGCTTTTCTGTACTAGAAAATCATGTTTTGTTGAGTGAGATGCATTCTGGTGCTGCCTGCTGCCTGGCTGCCTGCCTTCAAACTGGTGGTCACCCATTCCTTCTCGGAATACACTTCCTTATGTTGTGGATGACCACATCTAAAAATATGCATCCATGTAACTCTCAGTTTTGTTAATACATTGCATTGCCTGCAGACGTGCTTATCCAGACTCTTTTCCACCCCCCCCACCCCAATTTTATGTCAAGTGGAAAATTAAATTTCTTTACTATTAACTTTAAACTGAATAAACATTTTTTTCACCCTAACAAATCTGGTTCCTCCCCTGTGCTATAGACACGAGAAAATTATATCTCAGTAATCTGATGTCTAGTGAAAAAGACATTGCTATATAAAGTAATGCTCAGCTATTCTGCCCAAAATTGTGTCTAATTTGAACTCTGCTTTGGGTTGAATAAACCAATGACAGTGAGGCCATTAATTAAGAAGTTGAATTTGGCAATTTGTCTGTGTATTGGAGAAAAAATAAAAGCCCCTTTTTATTGTTCAGCACAACTTGCTTGAAATGTGTACGAAGGGCTCGTGTGGTGCAGTGATAATGTCATTACCTCCGGGCCAGAAGGTCTAGATTCATGTCCCACCTGCCCTCTAAACAGGTTGATTTGAAAATATCCTGAAATGAATATGATTTACTGTCAGGTTGGTGCTCGGCTGACCTAAGTTGTACTGATTCATGCTTTATTAGAATTAAGAGTAATTCTTAATGCAGCAATCTGAATAGTGACTCTACAGCTGGAATTTATCATGAGACAAGTCAGAATAGTTCTTTTAAAAAAAAATCCTTGACCTGAAACTTTAACTGTGTTTCTCTCTGCAGAGTTACTGCAAGACCTGTTGAGTAGTTCCTCCAACATTATCTGCATTTGTTTGTATTTAACAGCCTGTTTTTACGTCTAAATATTTAATTGATACTTTTGAAGTCTTTAGCAAGAGTTCCCAAGCTTCCTTGTAGCTTTCGTAACTTTTAACTGCTTTGCTTTCTTTATAACTCTCCATTTCAGTTTTAGTTTTCATTTTTGTGAACTTAAATTATTGGCTGTTTCCTTCAAAATTAGCTTTCTAGCCTCTTTTTTTCATAACATTTTAAGACTGATTGTAATTTCCCTTTTTAGGCCATACCTTTTGCTGTTACACTTTCTTCTTTGACTTTCTCATTGTTAAGTCCACTGTTGTTCTTCAGTCCCGTGCTACTTGATTCATTTTTGGTGAGCTGCTTGTTCATTCCAAAATCGAGATTTACGGAGTGCAACTTTACAAATGTCTGCCTCCCCATCCCAAAAAAATCCAGTATTCCAGAAATATCTCTTCATTCTAAGCTAATTTTAATGAATTGAAGGGGAATCAAGCCTGTATAAATTGGAGTTAAAGACTGATCAGTAGAATTATAACAATCTGATGGATAACATACTTGATAAATGTTTGGCCTTGAAAGAGGGGATGTTTTGAATGAGGAATCATCAGCCAAAACTGACAGTGTTCAAGAATAGGATAGAGCAAAAAATGAGGTGTATGACAAATGTTAGTATCAGGCTATACATAAAAAGTACAGAGAAGATATGTTTTTAAAAAAAGCACTCAGGACAAGTTGACAGTAAAGCAGTCGATTGATGGCTCGTATAAAAGGGAACATAACATCCTTTGGCTCATAGACAATAAAAGTTGCCAGAGGAGTGATTAGTTGATTGGGAACCAAAATGGGAATATATGGTAGGAAGTAGAAGGCATGGATAATGCGTTAAATGAGTACTTGACATTGGTGTTTATTAAGAAAGAGGGCATTGCCAAAGTGAGGTTTCCACAATACTGGATGGAATAAAAACAGTTAAAAGACAAAGAAATAGAAAGTCTAGCAGTGCTTAATGGTTATGTTACCTAGTCAAGATGGAGTGCATCATAATTGCTAAAAGAAATTAAAGAATAAATTATAGAGATGTTGGCTACAACCTTCCCAGTCATGCTTGGATAGAGGAGTGCTGCCAGTGGACTGGAGAACCACAAATATTGTACCCTGCTGCAACAAATGAGAGATGGATAAACCTGGCAATTTCACACCGGTATGATAATTGTCAATGGTGGAGAAGCTTTTTAAAAAAAAATCTTTTGGGAGAAAATTAATCCTCCACTTGGACAAGCAGGAACTGATACATGAAAGCCAGCACAATTTTGTCAAAGATAACAGGGTGTAGAGCTGGATGAACACAGCAGGCCGAGCAGGAAAG
>NC_063345.1:38053662-38105314 GCF_021869965.1 Rhincodon typus
GCAGATGTGCAGGTGAACATCTGCTTGATGTGGAAAGTCTTCTTGGGGCCTGGGATGGGGGTGAGGGGGGAGGTGTAGGGGCAGGTGTAGCACTTCCTGCGGTTGCAGGGAAAAGTGCCGGGTGTGGTGGGGCTGGAGGAGAGTGTGGAGCGGACAAGGGAGTCCCAGAGAGAGTGGTCCCTCCGGAAAGCAGATAAGGGTGGGGAGGGAAAAATGTCTTTGGTGGTGGGGTCGGATTGCAGATGGCGGAAGTGTCGGAGGATGATGCGTTGGGGTGGGGTGGTACGTGAGGACGAGGGGGATTCTGTTTTGGTTGTTATTGCGGGGAGAGGGTGTGAGGGAGACAGGGTGGGGGGTGTTCTCGACCACTGAAGGGGGGGGAGGTTGCGGTCCTTGAAAAACGAGGACATCTGAGATGTATGGGAGTGGAATGCCTCATCCTGGGAGCAGATGCGGCGGAGGCGAAGGAATTAGGAATAGGGGATGGCATTTTTGCAGGAAGGTGGGTGGGAAGAGGTGTATTCTAGGTAGCTGTGGGAGTCGGTGGGCTTGAAATGGATATCGGTTTCTAGGTGGTTGCCAAAGATGGAGACACAGAGGTCCAGGAAGGAGAGAGAGGTATTGGAGATGGTCCAGGTGAACTTAAGGTTGGGGTGGAAGGTGTTGGTGAAGTGGATGAACTGTTCGAGCTCCTCGTGGGAGCACGAGGCAGTGCCGATACAGTCATCAATGTAACGGAGGAAGAGGTGGGGTTTAGGGCCAGTGTAGGTACGGAAGAGGGATTGTTCCACGTAACCTACGAAGAGGCAGGCATAGCTTGGGCCCATGCGGGTACCCATGGCCACCCCCTTTGTCTGTAAACGTCAGCCTTCCTGCTCCTCTGATGCTGCTTGGCTTGCTGTGTTCATCCAGCTCTACACCTTGTTATCTCAGATTCTCCAGCATCTGTAGTTCCTGCTATCTCTGAAACAATTTTGTCAAAGTTTTGATCAGGTCACAGAGGATAGATGAAGGCAGTGCTTCAACTCATCAGCTGCCAAAATAATCTTTGTCTGTCAGCTCCAGATTTGACTGTTTTAGTTATCTCATAGTTGAATTTCCACCTGTCACTAATTTTCATTGATCCTAAAGTGCAAATTTAAAACCTCCCCCCCCCCCCCCCCCCCCCATCCATTCCATCTGCTCTGCATCAGGATCTTGTTAACTTGTTTCCACTGTGGTCTTGATCTCCCCCAGTATCTCCCATTTTAAATTGCACATCCCCTTGTTTTGACTCCTTGCATAGCTTAGCCTCTCACTAGTTCTGTAACCTTCTCCAACCGCATTTCTCCTTTCTTCCAACCTCACCCTGGAAGCCTTTGTACCAATTGCCCAGATATTGCACATCATCTATCTTTGAATGTCATTGGACATGCTTTCAGCTTCTAAGCTCTATGAAGTAAAATTCTGTTGCCAAATCACTCCGTCTCCATACTCTGTGTAATACCTCTGATTAAAGCACACATTTTGGACCAAGTGTTTTATCACATCCCTTGATATCTTTGATCCATTTTTTCTTGATCTGAGTATGGCTTTGTATGTTTTTCTATGATAAAAGCCCTGTATGAAATGCATATACAGGTACAGTAAAATTCATGTGCTTTGGTGTGCACACACTACTGCTAGTAAATCAAAATGCAGATAACCTATTGCAGTTTGTGATGCTAGTAGGAATAAAAAAAATACCACAACACATACTGCAACTTGGAGGGTTAAAACCTCTTTTACCTTTGACATTATTCCTCTGTAAATACAAGGGAAAATACTTCAACATTCATTTGGCTCCTTTACATTTACTTCAGACGACAACACCATTATTGTATGTGGTCGCAGTGAGCACTGCAAGTGGATATCGGAGATTTGGGTTGGTGGGGTGCTGAATGATGCAAATTCTAGTGTACATATTTGGTTAATTAAACAGGTTGCATTTATATTTTCACTGATTACAATGCATTATATTTTGATATGAAAACATAAATTGCGTGAAAAGCAACAGCTTTACATTTTCTTTCAGGTACCGGACAAATCTGACAGCTTTGAAATCCTTGGATTCAAGTACAAATGTAAGGTTGTTATATTTAAAGTGTCATTGTGAATTGTAATATTGAAAGCTGAAAACTGTGCTTGTAATGTGATGCTGTGGTTTGTTTGATTGTTTTTGAAATGTAAAATGACTTGACTGTTCACTTAGTTCAAGTGCACATCATATAAATGGCATTTGCTGGAGCTTAAAATAGCTTTTAAATCATGCTGAAGGAAGTCTGCGAGCAGTTGTCTGAATGTGAACCAGCTATCCTTAGTTAGTAACTGATGTTTTACATAGTACCTTTTTACAAGTTTGAGTTTGAATCCAAATGATTCTGGAACATTTTACAAACTGCTAGATCATTAATCACGTAGCTGTAGGCAATGTCATAACATACATGTATGAAAAAATAAAAAGTGCACATGTTCCAGGTATTGATTTCATGCTTTGACATAGTAAGAGCATAAGACCTCTTCCTTGTTTATAGTTGTATAAATTTATTTCTGTGGCTTTCCACATTCTTTTCAGCACAAGTTTCTCAATAATATTAATGAATAAATTATAGCATAATACTAATCGAGAAACCCATCCATTATATTATCATGCCATTGGTACAGTCAAGAGTACTGTTGTATGAGTATCAGCAGCCATGTGGACAACAATTGACATTTATGTAGCGCCTTTAATATAGTAAAATATCCCAAGGTTCTGCTGGTCACTGAGTTTCGAACAAAATTTGACACCAAACATGTAAGAACTAACGAAAAATTTGATCAGTGGTGAAGTGGTAGCTTTCTCGGAAACAAAGACACAGAGTGAAGAAATTTATTGAGGAAAATCTAATGCTAAAGGCCGAGACAGTTAATGATATGGCTACCAATATTGGGGCTGAATTTCATGTCCCGTGGATTGCTGTCTGTCCTCTCGAAGGGAAGTTGTCTGGCAGAAGATACAGTGGAAAGAAACCTGCTTCACTGACATCTGAATGGTTGGCTGCTCTAATAGTTTCAACAATGCCAGAGTTCAGTAATGGATGCTGCCATGATTACAAGCGAAAGAAAAGAGGAGCAAAACACAGCTTGACGTCTTTTAGAGGGCGGTGGGTGCTAATGACAATGCAACTTGAATGATGTGTTCCCCAACCAATTTTGTCTTTTTTTCCAACTTTGCCTCAAAAAATAGTTTGTTCATTCAAACTGTATAATGGCATGGACAGTGAATTGTACTGTTCAGTTGACTTGGTAACAAGCTCAATTGACCAGTATTCATTTGAATGTGGTAGTCAAGTTACTAATTACGATGTATGCCAATTTATCGTATTATGGGGAACAACTTGGAGGTGGGTGCTAGGTTTGCTGTCAGCACTTTTCTCCCCCCAAATTTTTAGAGTTTAGATGAATTGAGATTAGTTCAGTTTGGTTGACCTCATCTCATTAAAATTCAATCGCATCTTTCATTGAGACAAAACTCGTCCTCCATTTCTTCTTGCCATCAGAAAAAGTCCCTGACTAGCAGGACTTGAGACAGCTTGAGGTTGAGGTTGAGATCAAGTCCTCAGTATGCTTCTGCAGAGTGAAAGCATTAAGCTTGAAGATTCACTTAGGAGAGTGCAGAAATCGTATTGTCACCTACAAATGAGGTCGGTGTTGTTTTCCTCTTGGATTTCAATTGATTTATAGAATCATAATATCCCTACGTGTGGAAACAGGCTGTTCAGCCCAACAAGTCCACACCGACCTGCTGAACAGCATCCCATCCAGACCCATCCCTGTACCCTTTCCCTGTAACCCTGCATTTCCCATGGCTAACACGCCTAACCTAAACATCCCTGAACACTATAGGCAATTTAGCACGGCAAATTCACCTGGTCTGCACATCTTTGGACTGTGGGAGGAAACTGGAGCACCTGGCCGAAATCCACGCAGACATGGGGAGAATGTGCAAACTCCACAAGAACAGTTACCCAAGGGTGGAATTGAACCTGGGTCCCTGGTGCTGTGAGGCAGCAGTGTTAGTGACTGAGCCATCATGATGAGTTTGCAAATTTTTCTGTCTGTCCTGTAGGTGATGTCCACACCACTGGGAACCTTGTTCTTGATAAAATGAATAATGAAGGTGATGGAGAAAAGAGGAGGGGGGTGCCAATGATGCATCCCTGCTTGACTCCTGTCTTGACCTTAAAGATGTCAGTTATGTCAGGTTATTATCGGTGAGGATATTTCCTCCATGACAAGATATTGGTAATGGGGGAATGTTAATGAATTTCTCTGGACAACCAGCCTTCGACAGGGTCTTTCACTTCCAGATTGGTCTAACCAAGACATTAGACTCAGTCATTAAGGGCCATATAGAGTGGTTGATGTTATTCTTGGCATTTCTCTTGAAGTTGCTGAGCAGTGAAATCATATTCCTAGTTCCATGGTTTGGTTAGAAGTTATACTAGCTCTCAGGAAGAATGTCCTCAGAGACTGAGAGAAGGTGCCTACTAAGAATTCAGATAATGATCTTCCTAGTGATGGAGAGTTGATGATTCTCTCGGTTCTTCCAACTTTGTCTCCTTTCTTGAAGACAGTGGCAATGGAAGCATGCCTGAGATTGGCAGTGAGTTTTCTTTTGTCCCAGATTTTCAGAAACAGTTGAAGATGATGGGTAAGCGCTGCTCCTCCAAAGTTAAATCTCCACTGGAATCCTGTCCATTCGTCGTATATCTAATGATGGATTCATTTCTGTCACACTAGATAGGAATCCAAGAATTAGGGGCTTTCCTCAAACGTGTCCTCACTTACAACTGTATAATGTTTTTGAGATTCTTTTGAAGTGTTCTCTCCATTGGAGAGTGGTGTTTTCTCTATCTCCATAAGGGTCCCATCCTTACTGTGCACTAGTTTGAGGCCAAGAGTGTTGGGTTTGTGGCACTGAAGAGGCCCTTGGTGTCATACTTCTTGGCACAGACTTGCAGATCCTTAGTTTTCTTGATACACCATTGGCACTTGATTTCCCTTGTCGTTATTTGTAACTATATCTTTGCCTCACTGCAGATGTCATTTTACCAGTCATGGAGAGCTTTCCTGTTTGTGTTAACGGGGTCTTTTGGATGATGTGGATATTTTCGTCGAACCAGTCTTGGTGTTTCATGGTCTTGCAGCCGATGGTTTCTTCACAGCATGAGATGATGGCTGTCTTCACAACTTTCCAGATTTCCTCCACTCCATTAAAATGATCTCTTCGGAGATTTTGGTGGAGTCATTGTTGGAGGTTTGGTAGTCTGCTTAAATCTTGAAGGCGCTCAATCTTGAGCTTTTCAAAATATATTTCTTCATCTTCAGCTGCTTCTGGTGGACAGATACAAGATGACTAAAGGGCTTTTGTGTTGCATTGGTAGTGTCCCTACCTCTGGACAGAGATCTGGTTCAAGTTTCACCTGAACAGGGTGTGTAATAACATAGCTGAACAAGTTGACTGAAAGTATCTAAGATAACTGAAGTCTGAACTACGTCTAACTGCCTTATCTCTTAGAATGAACGTGTTTGTCAATATTTCAGTGTAAGGATGATGTTGTAGAGTCATGTGGTGTGAAAACAGACCCTTCTGTCCAACCAGTCCACACTGAACATAATCCCAAAATAAACTAGTCCCACCTGCCTGCTCCTGGCCCATATCTCCTATTCATGTAGTTATCCAAGTATCTTTTAAACATTGTAATTGTGCCCACGTGCACTGCTTTTTCAGGATGTTCATTCCACACGTGAACCACCTTCTGTGTTTAAAAAAAAAAAAATTGCCCTTGTGTCTTTTTTAAATCTCTCTCCTCTCACCTTAAAAATATGCCCCCTAGTCTTGAAACTCCCCATCTGAGGGACAAAAACATTACCATTAACCCCATCTATTCCCCTCAATTTTATAAGCCTCTATGAGGTCACTTTTCAACTTCCTATGCCCCAGTGAGAAAAGTCCCAGCCTATCCAGCCTTTCTTTATAACTCAAATCTTCCATACCCAGCAACATCCTGGTAAATCTCTTCTGAATCCTCTTCAGTTTAATAATAATCTTCCTATACCTGGGCGACCAGAACTGGACACAGTACTCCAAAAGAGGCCTCACCAATGACTTGTACAACCTCAACATGACTTCCCAGCTCCTATACTCAAAGGACTGAGCAATGAAGGCAAGCGTGCTAAATTGCTAAGAACCTGGAGTTATCTTATTCACTTTGATTCCTTTCACGGACAGTCTGTTTCTTAGAACTCAATTTTAAAATACATACAGCTATTAAGATGTATCAAGGAAAAAATAATTAAGTTGCTTTTGTTCAGTATTGATGATTTATTTTCAGTTACAATGTAACTAGTGCTTTAATTATATGTTGCTAACTGCTACTCAATTCTAGTTTATCAATGCTTTTGAGATGGCTGTGTGGTTATGGCAACATAAACTGGCTTCATTCAAAGACCATGTATTAACATGGAAAATAGCCTCATTCCCTTGTTAGACTAGCATAATACTTGCATTTGTAAAACATTGTTAAAATACGAGATTAACTAATTCTAACATCACACTCAGCGGGTATTGCTGCTGTTTTGATATTTTTAGGTTCAAACTGAAGAATAACATATACCTCCCTCTCCCAAAAGAAAATTTACAAATCCTCCTGCACATGAGAACCCATCTTGGAGATTTACGGAAGTGTATTAAAAATAATAAGTTTCATGTCCCTGGCATCTCCCAATGATGGAAATTTCAAAATAAATGCACAATTTTGTTTTTCTGTATTGTTTTGCTTTTGTTTTGTTTGCCCAATTAATGTTTTCAACTTTGGGATTTTTAATAGGCATAGTCAACGCCAAGACCTCAAAACTGGCATCTGATCTCATTTGGTTGCCCACTTGTCTATCTAGACTTTGCAATTTTTCCATTTCAGTTTTGGAAGTGGCTGTATCTTTTTGTGAATCTGTACTTTGACAAACTGTAATGAGGCTACTGTATTATTTTCCAAATAAGATGGCTGATGCAAATCAACAGTCTCTCTATTCTGCTTGATTTCCATTCCAATGTATTTAGAAGCCCTAGAACCTGACTTAGATTTTGAATTCTGAAATTGATTTAAGAAGTAGTTTTCCAATTCACTGCTTCCATGCTGCATAAAAAAATCCATGTGCAAAATAGAGATGCCTGAAAGCTGCTCCCACATTGGTTCAGTAAAATATTGTAAAATCAGTTTCAAACTTTAATAAGATGGAATTTTAATAAGATGGATCTTACTGAGAAATATCAAATTCTTGAGGCATTATTTCAGCCATTTATGCATTTATTTAACTTCCAGAGTATCCCCACTGTATTTGGCAACTTTTGGAGGGCAAAGAAACACTTCCCTTTTGATTAGAGCTGATCTCCTTAAGGTTGGCATCTTTAATCAAATGATCTACTTTACCAAGCTAGTAATGCCAAAAAAATGTTCGAAATTGCTTTTCCCGCCATTGGTGAAACTACCCTTTTAGTCCGATCAGTAACATTCCCTCTACATTGCACATGTGCACAGCAGCTCCAACATTACACAAAAAGCACTCTGATGCAATTGCAGCATTGACTTCCAATTTCAGAAGTCACTGCTGTACACTGACCTTGGAGATCTGCAAAGAATAAAAAAAGGGGGAATGCTGCCCATCAAGGAACATTGTTTCTGTGCATATTCACTCATTAGATAGTACTGGCAGTTCCGTATCCACCTCAAATTCTCTGCAGCTTTGTATTTTTTCCTGTTTAATATCTTTTTATTATTCTGTCTTTTGATTTGTTTGTAGCCACTAACTCTTGCCCGTCACAATGGCTTCTGATCTGGGCCATCAGTGTTTGATTTCCCTTTCCTATTAAAAGCATTCCTTTCAGCAGTTTGTGATCTCTTGCTTGGGGTAAGTTCACTTCCAGTGTCACTGTCCAAGAATACATTGTGTTGTCTTACCTTCCATTTTTTAAGTTCATGATCACATTCCTAACCACACTAACCTCTTGGCCCTCAACTTGTACATTCAACCAATTATTATAATTTCCAGTTGCCTCCCTTGGTCTATAAATAGTAGTTCCACTGCTTCTTTTCTCAGCACCTTCTTGGTAAATATTTTATTTTAATTACCAGTTTCGATAATTGTCTTTGTGGCTGAGCCACATTTGGAACTTCAGAACTGGTCACTCCTTCATGGGCCATACTTTCTAGTGCAGCAGTTGGTATTCAGTTGTGTACTCTTCTATGGAGCTATTGTCAAAATCTGACTGCGTCTCAAAAGCAGTTAATATTTTCCTTTTGATAAACTTTTTCCATAAATGTAAGGAACAGGAGTAGGAGAAGGCCACTTTGCCCCTCAAGCCTGCCTTGCCATTCAACAAGATCATGGCTAATCTGCCCCAGGCCTCAAGTTCTGTTTTGTGCCAGGTCAGGATAGCCCTCAACTGTGATATTTTAATAATCTATAGCAACCTCTTCTTTAAATACTCTGGGGTAGGAGATTCCAGTTTCTAGCCTCTGAAAGATGAAATTCCTCCAATTCGCTATTTTAAATGAGTGTCCTCATATTTTGTAATCTCTTAATTTGAGATACCCCACTAGTGGAAACATCTTTTCAACATCTACTCTATTAAATCCTACAGAATCTGGTATGTTTCAATAAGATCATTCCTCATTGACATTTATTCTGAAAGCAATACAGTTTAAAAGGAGGAAAATGTTTTTGCAACTAATGAGGCATTTGTAAGACTGCACCTGGAGTATTGCATACTTGAGGCCTGTAGCTGCATTGGAGACAGTTCAGAGGAGATTCATTGGATAGATTCGAGAGAGGGGTTTGTCTTATGAAGAGAGATTAAGCAGTGTAGGCCAGTACAGTCTGGAGTTTAGAAGAATGAAAGGAGATTTAATTGAGACATGCAAGATGCAAAGGGATTTCCTCTTGTGGGGCAATTGAGAAGGAGAGGTCATAGCTTTACGGGAAGGGCAAGCAGATTTAAAATAGAGATGGGGAGGAATTACTTCTCTCAAAGGGTTGAGAATCTGTGTAACTCACTACCCCAGAGCATGGCAGACGCTGGGACATTGAATAAATTTAAGGAGGAGATTGATGGATCTTTAAATCAGTAAAAGGTTAAAGGGATATGGACAATGTTTCCTCTCAGGCTACAGGAGAATTGCAGAGGACTTGAGGACAACTAATGTACCGTTAATGACAGTTAAGAAGTATTTAGATGTGCAATTACAAGGCCAAGGCATACAAAGCTGTAGCCAAGTGCTGAAAACTGGGATTAGAATTGGTTGGGTGGTTGTTTGTGACCAGTACAGACACAATAGGCGGAAGGAGGTTTTTCTGTGCTGTAGATCTCTGCTGTAGATCTATGATTCAAATTGTTGCATATTACAATTTTTCTGCTTTAAAGTACAAATAGCAATAACACTAGGCACCTGGTGCGAGAGATGGAAAAAATTGTTCACTGATATACACTGCTTTACTGACTAAATAAGTCGCAATGGTTGCTATTCTACTGTCAGTAATTACATGCTACTGAAATGCTTCTCTCAAAGAAAGGGAATGGAAGCTTTCTGGCTGGAAACTATCCCATTGACTCCTATTCAAAATCATGTTCGCAATTTCACCATTTACAACGTCCTCCAAAGTGCATCCCTCTGAATGGTGTGACTTTACTGTAATTGAATGTTTCTAAGCTGCTTGTCTTTCAAGCTTTAGTATCTTCAGCTTTGTGTCACCAAAATATTGGAAATACTGAGTAGTCAGACAGCATGAGTTTTCTGTTTATATTTCAAATTTCCAACCTGTATAGTTTCTTTGCTTTTGTATTAATATTTACATAGTGGGTTTAACAAAATCTTTTGCCCAACAGTATTTTTTAATGATCACCAGATTAGTTGTTTTCCATTTAAAACCATTATCTGACTCGCCTGTTAGGAATATTTCATGTATTTAATTTAAGAAAATGTCTAGATATTTGTTACTAGTGCAATGCAACATTTGCTACCGAAGAGAATGGCCTGTAACTTGCATGGACGGATCATGTTCATTCAAATACTAGCTTTCTTATTTTAATTATAAGATGCAGCATTTTCTATACTTTTGATTTACCTGCACAATTTTACAGAAAGAAATTCCAAAGTTTTATGGGATTGGTTCTGGGTAAAGAATTTGATAAATTGCAGCATTCTAAATGTAGCTATTCTTCATGTTTTTCAGGCACAAATAGGTTTGAAGGTGAACAGGAAAACATTTCAACAATACAATGCATTTATGAAAGCTGCAGTCAGCTGCTTGTGGACAACAAGAAACTTTGAACAAGATATTCATCCGATGGGTATTGGAATTGAATATAATCTGCTAGCACAGACCAAGGTTCCAGACCCTGTGAGCAGTTTTACTCTTGTTAATCATCCAGCACTGATGGGACATGCCATAAATTTTACCCAGAAGGTAAGACCCAAGTGCAAAGATTACGATACTGGTACATTAATGAACTGCTGTGTGCCAGTTAATTTTTTTCTGCTTCTGCCGCTGAAACCCTGTTCTTCTCTGGGAATATCATTGTTGAAAGACAAAATTACACAGTTATCTTAGCCATGCATTCAGATCTACAATGATCTGAAATTGGGCCTGTGCCTATGAACTTCAATTGCCGACATGCTACTTTTTATCATATTTCATATTTTGATGCACTTTCCTACCTATAGAGCAAAAGCCAATTCCTTTAATATTAATACAAATTGGTGGTTACTCAACAGCAAGAGAGAAATCCATGATAGAGCAGCTGATAAAGGAGGCATATAACTACACCCTGTGCAGATTTGACCAACCATGGTAATATCAAAAAATTATATATGAATTGTTGTTTGATCATACAAAGCTTGAGTACTTTTCACCTTGTGCTGTTCAGGACAATTCACAAGAGATACCAAAGTACAGGCAATTCATAAGTGATACCAAATTAAAGGGTGGAAGCAAAAATGTTGTTTTCGAGGAGAGTGTTGATTGGTTGGCAAGTGGACACTGATTAGTAGAGATGTTCCATTGAGAATATAGTTCAGTACCAATCAAATTTTAATCCTGGCACTTTAGCACTGGTCTGTTTGTTCATTTCTCAGGGCAATTTTAATAGGTCAAGTTGATTTTAATGACATGCATTTGTTTGTAAATTTTGTCTGGTTGCCATCTGAAATGGGTTTGCCGTACATTGTAATTTGATGGTTCAACAGGAGCAGAGTTTAAACTGTGATTTAAACATATCTCTGATTATAGCTTACACAGAAATTGTGCATATAAATCATAATTTCAGTCATCTTTTAAACACATGGTTGAATCTTAATCTCTTGAATGCTTGTTGTGCGTGATTTTCCATAGATCAATGGTGAATCCATATGTTGGCTAACATGCCCTCTGCAAAGTCATTATGATTTTTTTACACTTGGATATTAAGACAGTGAATCAAACTTCCAAATCAGATACAGTCTTACCATGATAATCCCAATTTTTTTTTTTTGCAGGGATGGCCCAATGGAAAGAAGCGATTACATGCAATACAAGTATGCTAAACAAATCTATTTTCAAGAATATAGATGAGGGTATATAATTTGACTGGGGCCTCGTGTGTGCAAATGTTGCAATCTGTTATATTTTGAAATAATTTGGTAGTTTATTCAACATTTCTATTTTGGATTTTAAAACTCCTCAATTTTGCTGCATTTCTTACTTGAAATCTTCCCTCTCCCTATTTTCATCTCTCCTATCCCACTGTTTTGCCAGTTCCCACCACTTCCTTTCTACCACACTCTTATTTCAGCCATCACCACTACCTTTTATCACAACTTTTTCTGACTGCTGTCACTTGTCACAACCTACTCCTATCTTTCTCACTGTCATTCTCTTGATTTCCATTCCTCTGTAAAAGTTTTGTATTTTCACTCTCCCTCTGTCCACCTTAGCTCAATTGTAGCTCTCTAGCCTTTGAATCGGAGGTTTGTGAGTTCAAACAATTCACTGTCTTTAAGATCAGATGTTAAATAATCAAACTACCTGTCCTTTTAGGTGCATGTAACACCTAATGTGGAAATGATAAGTACACTATATCTGGCAATGACTTGTCCAACAACAAAGTCTAACCAGTTGCCTTGACATTCATTGGCATTACTATAAATGAATTTGCCCACCATCTGATTACCATTCTATATTTTATGGCAAGAAACTCCTCTGACTCCCTGTAGCTTTTCTATCAACTTCAAGGCACAAGGCAGGGTTATGATGGAATGCCTTTCACCTACTTGATGAGTGTAGCTCCAATACTCTCACTGAATGCTGTGCTGGATAAAGTAACTCGCTTGATTGGCACCCCATCTGTCTTAAACACTTACTCTTCACCACCAGCTCTGTGAGTACTATTTACAAGATACATTGCAACAACGTGCCAAGACTTCTTGCCCAGCATCAAGTTATAAAATTCTTATAATACCAAATTATTTCAAAATTTAGCCGATCATAACATTTGTACCCACAAGGTCCCAGGAAGCAATATCAACTCCAAGTTTGTATGCAGTTCACACATCTTTGTGTTCTTTGCCATATGGATTGCAATGATTCAAGTGGGTTGTTCTCCACTGCCTATTTTCCATGCACAAGTTTTTTTTTTAAAAATGTAAACATTCCAAGGAAAGAGCATGAACGTTCTCTTCATGTCTTAGCGGATGCACATTTTTCTATTAATGCTATTAAAAGCTATTGTCTTACTCTGGGGCTTTTCTTTGCACACATTATAACAATAGGCACACTTCAAAAGTACCTTTGTTGCTTGTCATTCGGTCAATCTGAGTGAGGCAGTATAAATGTAAACTTGATTTATTTTCTTTCACATGCTTTGTTTTTCTCTCTCTCTCCTTGTCATTCTTCCAAATCCTCCATCTCTAATTTTTGCTCCTACTGTCAATCCTGCATGCTATTTATTTTTCTCTCTCATCTCAGTTCCTTTCCTTAGTCTGTTTTGTCTGCCTTTGTTTATTTTTAATACTGAAGTGTTGCATATTGTTGTAACAAAATACTGTAGATGTTGCTAAGCATTTCAGCATTTTGTGTTTGTTTAATATTGTAATCTTTTCTATCTCTAGGACCTATCTCAATATGGCTGGAACTTACTCATTTGATCTTAGAAATCTATAAACGACGTGTACTTAGTTATGTTTTACAATTAACCATTTTGACTTTTAATATGTGTGTATGAGTGTATCTATAATAAGTATCTTATAAATGGCAGTCATAAAATAATGTTACTATTATATGTTTGATTTCTCCTGTAATGGTTATATTCTGTGAATTTGTTTTTGGCTAGGGAAAGACGTGGAACTGGTATGTTGAGTACTTATACAACCAAGGACTTGATGGACTTAAACATTTCCTTGAATCTTGCATCCACACAGTGTCCAGTTCAGAACATTAAATAACAAGCTACTGCACTACTGAACTGTACTATTGAATAATTTGAGAGATTCCACAGCATCCATCTGCTTTTGCTAAATGCACAAGATACCCAGCTGCTTCCTGAATAATTGCCTGGACAATAAATGGAGGATTGATATTAAACAAAGACGAACTGGTACACATGTTGATCCAAACACATCATGTCTGATCTTGCACTGTTCAGGAACCCGCAGAACACACAATGTGTAAGAAGTAAAATGCAATGTTGCATTAAACTATATTATTAATGATCCAGGATAGCTAAGAAGGATGGCACAAAACACCAGATTATGTGGAATTTTTCACGCTACAGATATGATTTTATTGAAATATCTGTCATGTATAGTACATAAGAAATAGTGAATACTGACAGACAGAGCATGAAGTGATTGAGAATAGTATTAGACAATTACTGTGAGAGGGCTTTTACATTTTGCAAAATTGTGTTTATAAATAATTTAATTGCTGACATCAGTAAAATGTTATCTTTGCATTTAGTGTTGTCCTTTATGGGATTAGCACTATATTGTTTTCCACAAGCAAGGTGGACCATTGCAAGATCTTTCTGAAATCACCTCTTACTCCACTATAAACTTTTGGAATGCACAACTGTACTTTGTAGATGTCCCAGTGGATGGACAAAGTATCTTGCTGAGCATTTTGCTTTTTAAAGTATTGTTAGGTTGGTGAATTAATTGATTATTTGACTAAGTTGTTATTACAGTGCTTACAATTTAATGTTGCCACAATTGATCGAGTGTCTTTTTAAAACAAAAATCATAATTGTAAAATGTTACTTGTTGATGCTTCAGGTATTTGAAGAGCAAAAGATGAAATTACATTTTTATAGTGATGCCCAAAATTTCAGTTGTCGATGGCATTTTCTTCCCAAAGTGTTACAGATTCAAGATAAATTTATTTCTAATAATTGTTCAAACTAATCTCTGAAATGGAACCTGACAGCTGAAAATAATAGGTTTACAACCATCGAGGACTTAAGAAGCAAAATTTAAGGGGTGTTATTTATTATTGAAGGAATACCTTACATTTTATTTTTCCTCAGTTCCAAACATGGTAAATGTAGAATCTAAACAGTTGTGTGTACACACTTGAACTAAAAGATTTTTGCAGGATTCTCTTACTCACTGTAATGTTAATGTCATTTTTCCAGAGGTTTCAGCAGTTTTACATTTTGATGGTTGCCTTTGCATTTATGCCTCTGCTGATGACAAATGTGTTATTTGCCAGATCAGAAGTGTTTGTCCATGATAAGCAATGGGAAACGGTATTGATATTTATTGGAAAGAAACTGACTTAAGAGGAAGAAATTAAGTAATTGTTTTTCTTCAGGAATCATCTGAACTTGCAACGTCAGGTAATGGGGTGCCACCAATTTACAAATACCTGGCTCATGAATACTCATGCCTATGTACGTGATCCTATATAGGGGTGTAATTTTAAAGATCTGACATACAAACATTTCCTGTACTTATGAATGGCTACTTTTATATTATCCTGCATTGTGTTCTATCTTGTGTACAAATTGACTTGTGAATGGACAAGTTTACAGTGACATGAATATCAACTGGGTTAATTTGACTAAACTGTACATTATATACCAAACTCTATTTCAGAAGGCAGTGGAGGCATGGTCACTGAATATTTTTAAGGAAGAATGAATTGATTCTTGTTAGGTGAGGGAATCAAAAGTTATCAGGGTTAGATTGGAATGTGAAATCAGCAATGATCATCTTGAATTATTGAGTGAGCTTGTGGGGCAAAATGGTCTACTACTTTTTTTTGTGTGTTCATACCTTCAGAGCTGCTTCTGTGAATTAAAAGTTAACAGCAATTCAATCAAGGGGTTTGGATGATTTATGCAAAGAATAGATGCATGGTAATAAGCTATAGCTGGGACTTAACTGAGGATTTAACTAGTTTGAATATAGAATAATGGAGATAAAATGTCTAATAGAAGGTGTAGGAACATTACCCACACCCCCCTCCGCACTCTCCCAACGACTAGGGACAAAGACTCAGGAGGCAGGCAGGATTCAGGCAATGGCAGATTTTTATTCAAGCAACAACTGGTTAATGCAGGGAGAAGGCCATAGACCTTCCCCGAATCTGGCCTCGACGTGAGAACTGAATCATTCTCTTAATCTCTGGCTCACGTCAGCAGAGAGATCGATGACGCACTCTGATTTTTACAGTGAAATACAGCATTTTTATACATCATGTTACAATAATTACATACAGTGTGGATACTCTGTCCTTCCGCTTTATTCCATACACCCAATCCTGTGAAACACCTAATCAATGATGGGCATTCCTATGGATAGCCCCAAATTCACATGATCTCGTAGTGTTTAATGTTGTAATCTCCAGGCCTTGGGATCTTTCTATGCGTCCTATTAATTCACATTCCATGGTTACTGGCAATACTTCTTCCGGTCTGTCCCAGACTCACTTATCTCTCAGGACTGATTGATTGAATTCTGTTATTCCTTGTATTCCATGAGCTATCTCTATCAAATTCAGTTATTACTCTTATATAATTGGGACAGTGGAAAAAAAAATATAATAAATACAAAAGACAGTTGGTTTTAACTTACTGGTTTAAGATTTTTGGTATTTGTTTCCCATTATAAAATTAATTGTACTTTTTAACCATTAAGTTGCAAACAATATATTTCGTTCAGGACGTACCAGTTTAAGAGACAAGTGTTTTCCGAGACTAATTAACTTTCACATCTAGGTTTAAATGTTTTTTCCCAATGCTTCTATTATACTTTGGTTATACCTGTATATAGAATTACATTGAAATCTATCCCTATGATTATCAGAAGAATCTTTAACTAGAACCTATTTCTTAATATTGTGAATAACTTCAAAGAAACAACTGATTACTGCAAAATAACTATAGCTGTTGTTTTCATTGCTGCCTTAGTGAGTTAGGCTGACTGGTTCATGGACTGAGATTTACAGCCCTTGTTCTAACTTGCACTGTTCACCTAATAGGATGACATCCTTTCATTAAGGAGGCTGAAATCACACTTGCCATATTTTAATGAACTTGTCTGCATCCTTTGATATCCTCTTATCAAACTGTCTCGGATGGTTGCTTGTATGACCTCCCGTTCACCTTGAAGTAGCCCTATTGGAAGGTACCGTTATGTTTCACATAAATGCTAGAGCAGGCTACTTTAATTCTGTTTATCTCTTGTCAGCTATTTTGTGTCTTTCAAACATGGGCAGCTCTGACAGAGGGGATGAGGAATGGCAGGCTGGAATGTTTTTTAATATAGGTGTCAGTTGAACATTGGGATTATTTTTAGTGATGTGTGTGTGTTACAGATTGACTCAACATTTATTCCCTGTCCCTTGAGAAGGTGGTGAGCTAAAATTGAGTCACATTGGAAAATATTTGTAGAGAACTACTGTCGCCTTTTTCCTCACTTTGCATCTACGTAATCCAACAACGTCACGTTTGGTTGTTAGTGCAAGCGGTAGGATGAATCCATAGTAACAGCAGTGAATGCAAACGATCCATATTGGTAACGGTAACAAAGTAAACAAAGCGTTAACGCATGTTCCTGTTGACGTGATGTCGAATAATTTTACCTATTTAAAATGGACTAGCGTACTTCCATTTAACAACATGCTCTATGTAATTCAATACACAATAGCTCAAAAACAATTTGTCTTCACCCACTTCCAGCCCTGCCCGTGTGCTACATTGAGCTGTTTATGACCTTTTTCCCCACTACAGTGGTTCTCCTATGCTGTTAGCCTCTTATGCTTCTTCCCAACAACATCCAAATTTTCCTTGTTTTCGGTCGAAATGTTATTATTGCACCGAAGACGAGAAATCTCAATTTCACATTACAAAATCGTCTCTGGATCGTGGTGACTTGTCGAAAAATTTCGATTATACCTGAATGCAAGGGGTTGGAGGATAGCATGTGGGCTGAATGTGGCCACTTTTGTGTCCCTAAAACAGTTACTGATTATTATTTACAATGACTAGTGAACATTTGTTATCCACGGCTAATAAATAAGAACAACATCCACAGTTTTCGCGTTATCTTTCCAGCGAATTCCTACATAGGAATCCTAGTTGGAATTCGCAAATGACAGACCCGTCACTTCCTCTACCCCTATGGCATCGGGGCCAAATTTAGCTGCTCAGCTGCCTTCCTAGCTGAAATCTGATAAATCAGCACAGGTCAACAATTTTTAAAGCTTGGAATTTTATAACCATATACTGAGTAACTGGAGACAGTATTTTCAAGGTATTAAAGGTAATCTATAGGATCTTGTCTTCACCTGTAGAATAAGAATAATGAAGAATATTAATGGTGTACTGGCTCCACAAGGATCCGATACCCCAGTCTCGGAAGACCTGAGAATATTTCAGCCTGACTCCTAATTTAAATCCGCGAACAGTATTTAAAGATTCAATTAAATCGCGTTCCACTGGAGTAAAAGAAAATCTATTATACCAATAGTTTAAGGAAAGTGAACATTTGTTTGGAATAGCAATGTTGACACCTATCTGGTCTGGCATTTTCCTATTTTGGAAGTAATCTTTGAGGTATTTACAATCCGTTCTGATGCCGCAACACAGTGTGTCTTCTGGGTCCTAGTACCATGAAGTTATTAGTTGGCGTTTCCTGGGTTATCTTTCCGTAGACATCACCTCAATCTACATTGATATCGAAACCAAGTTGCATTTTAGTTACATGTAAGTGAAGATTTCATAATTTCTTGGTTTGTTTTTTTTAAAAGAAATTATTACTGTCAGATTCTAGAGATCTGTTATTATGCTGTCTGATGACTTTGGGCAATTGCTGCGCATAAATGTTCGGAAGCCGGGGATTCTCACAACCCCGGGTTCAAGACCATTTAATCATTGGGCCAACGTATCTTGAAAACAATACAATCAAAGCAATTTTGCTTGTTGCATATTTCCATAAACAATCGATTGTTTATGAATTTCCTCAATTACAGAACGAACTAATTTCTGTATATTCAGTTTGTAATACAACAGTTTTAATATCTATTTTACATAATCGAGGAAAATATCGCTTCTTGGCAATTCCTACGGAGGTCTGGGATTTCCATGCAGTTTTGATTCACATATCCATTCTCCAACGATCCACTACTGGAAGATTTGGGAGACGGACTCGACAGCAGACCATCTGCTGTTAATTTTTTTACCATGCTATTTATGCAAATGATCATCTGGCTGACATATTCAATATTTGGTAAACTTTAGCACTGCTGCCCAAATACTCTGCAATACTGTCCCAATTCACCCACGACTCCTGACCTCATTGACCTATATTGCTCTGGAGCCCTCCAGCCTATCATTGACTTTAAAATCCCTCCAAGACTTCCCCATTACACTTATGCTTGTTGCCTCTTCCAGACAATCACTTCTTTTTTCTGATTTTTGATCTTGTTCATCCCTTTACTTCACTGATTACCATGCTAGGTCCCATGCTCCAGAATTCAATCCCTAAATTCTCTTGATGTTTAAGGACCCTCTTATGATGTGCCTCTTAGGCTAAGTTTCCTCTTCATCTGAGCAGATCCTGTGTATGCATAGGGTTTGTCCAGAGACATGTGGACATATATGCTCAAGCCGCAGGACATGCCTGAACTCCAGATTCATCATCTACACTCACAAGGCAGTGCAAAACGTCACCCAGGCACAACACACTGCCATCCATGTTCTCAAGACCAATCGCAATATTGTGATCAAACCAATAGACAAAGGTTACAGAATAGAAGGGACTACTGCAGTGTACTGACAATTGAACAACCAGGAATACTACAGACAACTACTTGCCAATCTGACCAAAGATCACACCTGTGAATTCAGACTGATCCTTCAGAGTATCCTATGCACTTTCATCCCGCGTACTTCTCACGTAGGGGACTTCTACTGCTTTCTGAAGATACACAGAACCAACATACCTGGTTGTCCCATCATATCAGGCATTAGGACCCTGTGTGAGAACCTGTCTAGCTATGTCGAGAGCATCTTGAAACCCATTGTTCAAGGAACCCCCAGCTTTTGTCATGACACTATAGACTTCTTACAGAAACTCAGCACACGTGGACCAGTCAAACGAGGAACATTCCTCGTCACAATGACGTTTTGGCGCTCTACACCGGCATCCCTCATGATGATGGCATCGCTGCAACAGCCTCAGTACTCAATACCACCAACTGCCAATTTCCAGACACCATCCTACAACTCATCCACTTCATCCTCGACCACATTGTCTTCACCTTCAACAACCAGTTCTTCATCTAAACACACTGAATGGCCATGGGGACCAGATTTGCACCCCAATATGCCAACATGCGCAAGTTAAACAAGACTTCTTTGCTGCATAGGACCTCCGACCAATGCTCTCCACCAGATACATTGACATTTCCTTCCTTTGGACTCATGGTGAGGAATCACTGAAACAACTACATTGTGGGATGAAACTTGTTGACATCACTATCAGACTTGCCATGGACTACTCTTTAGAATCAGTCTCATTCTTGGACACGCATCTCCATCAGGGATGGACACATCAATACCTCCCTCTACTACAAGCCCATGGATAACCTCATGATGCTGCACTTCTCTAGCTTCCACCCATAACATGTTAAAAAAGCCATATACAGGATCTGTGCAGATGAGGAGGAACGCGACAGGCACCTGAAGGTGTTGAAGGACGCCCTCATAAGAACGGGATATGACGCTCAACTCATCAATCACCAGCTCCAACATGCCACAGCGAAAAACCGTAATGACCTCATCAGAAGACAGGCACTGAATATGAACAATAGGGTACCCTTCGTTGTCCAGTACTTCCCTGGAACAGATAAATTATAACATGTTCTTTGCAGCCTTCAACACATTATCGATGACGATGAGCACCTCGCCACGATCTTCCCTATGCCTCCACTCTCACTTTCAAATGACTGCCAAACCCAGCCTTCAGGACAACATCGATCACAACACTATACAACCCTGTCATGGTAACCACTGCAAGACATGTCAGATCATCGACATGGACACTACCATCACATGTGAGCACAACAGATACTCGCGTGACTCAGGCAACGTTGCTTCACTAATATGCTGCAGCCAAGGATGCCCCGGGACATGGTATATTGGTGAAGGCATGCAGATGCTATGACAACAGGTGAATGGACACCACACAACAATTGCCAGACAGAGGTGTTCCCTTCCCATGGGGGAACACGTCAGTGATCAAGGGCATTTGATCATAGAATCCCTACAGTGTGGAAGCAGGCCCTTCAGCCCAACAAGTCCATACTGACCCTTGGAGCATCCCAATCAGACCCATTTCCTCATAACACACCTAAGCTACGCATCCCTGAACACTACGGGCAATTTGGTGCGGCCAATCCACTTAACCTGCACATCTTTGGACTGTGGGAGGAAACCCACGCAGACTCAGGCAGAATGTGCAAACTCCACATAGACAGTCACCCGAGGGTGGAATTGAACCCGGGTCCCTGGTGTTGTGAGGCAGCAGTGCTAACAACTGAGCCACCGTGCCACCCCATTTTGCCTCAGAACTTCCAGTAAATGTCCTCCAAAGCAGACGTTGGGATACACAACAATGCAGAGTCGCCAAGCAGAGGCTGATAGCCAAGTTCGAGACCTATGAAGATGGCCTCAACCCTGATCTTGGGTTCACGTCGCACTACAGGTGACACCTGTACACTCAAACACACACACACACACACACACACTCTTAAATCTACGGGGTGAATTTGTATTTGCAGATGCATTCTATTTTGTTCAAAAAGCACACAATTTGTATACACCGTCAATAAGGCATTTTATAAATTCCTGCTCTGGAAATAAAACCAGTCTGACTCCAGGTTAAAACACAGATTCTAAACAAGGCCTTACACCTAAAATGCATTATCTGACCTGAGATGTCACCTCTTGTATAAATTGATAAAACCTTTAGTTATCTCGGGGCAGTGACTTGAAAGAAATTCTGGGATTTGCATTTTAATGAATCGAAACCAGCATCTCCTTCAGAACTGATTAAAGATCTAACATGAGGGTGTCAGCTAGCCATTTTAGGTTTATTTAGTACATTCTCATCAGTTGTATGATCTTTTGATCTTTCACTTTATAAATTCTGTGTCCTGGTACCTCCTCTCTCACTACAGCTGAGGAAGGAGCAACCTTCCAACAGCTAGTTTTTTCAAATAAACCTTTTGGACTATAACCTGGTGTCGTGTGATTTTTGACCTGTTCCTTGTAGATTGTGTAACTTCCATTTTCTGGTCAGAAGTATTGGCTAATAGAACCACAGTAAAACTGCAAAAGCTCAGCAACCGAAAGAAATAGCTGATACTGCTCCACCATATAACATTATGTCTGATCGTTGACCTCAACTCCCACAGGGTACATGACGCATTGGCGTCACATTTCATAAATTTGCTGTTGGTCATAAAATGTTTGTGCATTACTCTGTATATCTTATTGCAAACGATCCATGTAGGAAGTAACGACTGACCACAACAGGCAGAGCATCATTGAATTAAAGCAGTAAAGCCGCAAATACAAAAGAGTTGTAATATCCGATGAGAAAATACCAAACCCATCTGACTCTCCTAAAAATTGAGAAGTTACTTTGCTGAATAGGATTGAGAACACAAACTCTGCCAAGTCGCACCCATGCCTCACTAAACTGCCACAAAATGGTGCCCTTCCCTCCTTTACACATTGGCTAAAAGAAATATGAACATCTATCCGCTTGCAGAAGGTGGGGGCTGCATTCTTTGGTCGTCTTCCATCCGTTATCCTTTCATAAAATGAAAGTCTTAGCGATTGATAATCTAATGAAAACTGCAAGTCAGAGATTTCAGCTGCCTGTCGTTAAATAATTATATGACCAAACATGACCATAATGCGTCCAAGATTAAGAAATAGATTCTGCCCTGTATAGATACACATGAGACGTGAAATTCTAAGACAGGTGACGTGCCTTCCAAGAAGCTGGTAAAGCCTATCCAAGAATAAAAATTACATTTAATGCATCAGAGGAGAATCTATCAGTGTCTCTATGTCCGTGTGACTGAAATAAAAACATACTCCACAGGTCTGGTAACATCTTTGGAGGAAACAAACAGAATGGTCTATGCTTTTTCTAACCAACTTGTTCAGAAATGTTATTTTTTAACCACCCCGGAACAGGTGAAACTTGAACCCGAGCCTGCTGACTCACAGTAACTGGGTGTAACTGCGTTACAAGACCCAACATCGAAGCCATGATACGAGTCTCGATGCTGTAATAAAATGCCGAGGCTACACCACGCCAAGTAAATGCAATGTGGGTTCTCTCTGCCGACATGAAGTAACAGACTCTCCTGTGTTTGATAGTCCCCGGCCCACAATGAGGCAACCGGAACATCGTTTGAACAACCTTTCCGGACTTTCAAGTTCGAACATTCCTACGGCAATAAGGTGGAGTTTTTCGAAGTTCATACTGTGACAA
Source organism: Rhincodon typus (assembly GCF_021869965.1). NCBI lineage: Eukaryota > Metazoa > Chordata > Chondrichthyes > Orectolobiformes > Rhincodontidae > Rhincodon > Rhincodon typus. The sequence continues at coordinate 38,076,771 of NC_063345.1, forward strand.
AAAAAACAGTTGTGAAAGCAAATAAACAAACAGCAGTGGGTGGAGGTCGCAAGGTTGGTGTTTATCTACGCTATTTCTTCCTCTTTTCTCTTCACATTGAAGGTGTTCCTGGGAGGAGGCGGGGTGAGAGTGCTGGGCTCACTGGGACGTGTTTCTTTCCCTTGGGTGCGAGTTTTGCCTGAGTGGGCTTTGAAGTGACTCTCCATGGGGTGGGGAAAGGGATACTGGCTGAGAGCAAGCTCAGGCACCGGGTAAGTGGCAGAACGCGAGACTTACTTTCCAAATAGAGAGGGAGCTCGATTCAGAGCTGTTAGTCCGAAGCTATGCTGTAAATGCAGCCTTTTCCCGGATTGGTTCGGATCATGTTCAAGCGCCTATGGGGGTTGGTGTCTTAGGAAAATTACTTGTTCTGGTCACCCTCTGATTGGCGCCTTCAATATATATTCATTATGTCAGTGTGCAACACTGTCAGCAGAGTCCTCGAACCAACAAGGTGTATAAATATTCCAGTATGAAAATGCTCCCAGTGCTATTGCTTGGTGCTTAACTCGGAAGGTTTTTTTTTAAAAAAATACGCTTAGGACGTGGCTGTCGCTGGCTGGTCGGAATTTGCCTGCCTCTAGTCGCACTTGAGAAAGTGGCGGTGAGTTGCCTTCTTGAACTGCTGCAGTCCCTATGCAATAGGTTGGCCTTCAGGGAGGGAATTCCAGGATTTTACCAGCAACACTAAACGAGCGACGACATACTTCCACGTCCGGCTGGTGAGTGACTTGGAAAGGAACTTGGAAGGTGGTGGTGTTGTTCCCTGCTACCTCTGTCTTTCTAGATGGAAGTGGTCGTGGGTTTGGAAGGTGCTTTAAAAGGATATTTGGTGAATTTCTGCAGTGCATCTTGTGGATAGCACACATTGCTGCTCCTGAGCGTGGGTCGTGGAGGGAGTGGATGCTTGTGGATGTGGCGCTCATCAGCGCTGCTTTGTCCTGAGTGGTGTCAAGCTTCTTGAGTGTTATTGGACCTACACCCATCCAGGCAAGTAGTTCGCATCACATATTCCATCACATTTCTGATTTATATTTGTAGATAAGCTTTGGGGAGGCAGGAGGTGAGTTACTGGCTGCAGTATTCCTAGTCTCTGACCTGCTCTCAACCACTGTCTTTATGCAGCAAGACCAGTTGAGTTTCTAGTCAATGGTGTTGTGGGTAAATCACTACAGTTACCTTTAATTTGTCTACTTATTAAAGAATCTCTCATAAAATCAAGTACTAAAACAATGATTTAAATTTTATTGCATGTAGCAACCAAAATAAGACCCTTCAAGCTAAGCCTGACAATGCAACTTGACTATTGAAAGCAAGGTGTAGAGCTGGATGAACACAGCAGGCCAAGCAGCATCATAGGAGCAGGAAGGCTGACATTTTGGGCCTAAACCGTTCATCAGAAATGGGGGAGGGGAAGGGGGTTCTGAAATAAATAGGGAGAGAGAGGGGGAGGGGGAGGTGGATAGAAGATCTGAACCCCCCCTTCCCCCTCCCCCATTTCTGATGAAGGGTCTAGGCCCGAAACGTCAGCCTTCCTGCTCCTATGATCTGCTTGGCCTGCTGTGTTCATCCAGCTCTACACTTTGTTATCTCAGATTCTCCAGCATCTGCAGTTCCTACTGTCTCTGCAACTTGACTATTACCTGATTAATGGTGGAATTTAGCCATGATCCCAACCAACACTGTGTCTGTGGAGGTGTTCAGGGTTTGATCCTTGTGCAGTGTTGTTCTTCAAAGTTCTGCTCATGAAGGATTCTGCAGTTGGATTCTTATACAGTTTTTTTTGCCCTTCAGGTCTATGGGGTGACATTACTGATAATCTTTTAGATTCTTTCATCCAAAACATTGACTACTTCTCTGAAAACATCAAGTCTGCAGTTTGCCTTCTTATCAGAAGTAGTTTCCCTGTTTTTTTGTTACATTTAGCATTGACTGTCTGTTTGAAGACACAGCTTTCCTTTGATTAATTCCTTAAATTCTTCTGCAGGGCAGTCATTTGACCTTGTGGCACAAATCAGCCAGTTGTCAAGCAGGTGTCAAAACAGTTTTGTTCATGTAGCTTTGACTCCTTCATCTCCCAGGCATGGCTAATTGCTTTCAGTTCCTCTAAAAGTTTGTCCTTGTCCTTTAATAGTTTATGCCAGACAGAGTTATTGCTGATTCCTTTGTGTGTAACAGTTTATCTTTGATTCTTTCAATCCATGAACAATTATGAAAAGTCTGAACTGTACTGTCATAGACCCTTCTCTTTATTAGTTATTTTTTAATATGATGAACAAACACTAGTACAATTGATCATTTTCCACCTGATCGGTTTGTATCCAAGGTGGGTTTCTACACCATGTGCAATTTAAAAATGCACCATTTCATTATGCAGTATAGATATATGCAAATCAATAATCAATATTTGAAGTACAGAATAAGGATTAATAAATAAATCAGAAACATGCCAATAAAGACATTAAGTATTACTGTGAAATACCACAATGCAATACCCATTGTAGTTTTAAGATTCTTACTTCTTAATGGAACTAATTTCCTTTTCAACTGCTGTATTTGTTGCTGATGCTAATGGCAAAAAGCGATAGTAATGGAAACAAGATAGACCCAAGTACACAGAGTCATAGTAACAAGGTGTGAAATAATATGAACCCATGTGGCCGTATGTGTTACTTCCCCCAATTCCAGATGTCATCCTGCCAAGAATGTTCCTTAATGTTTTTAACAGCTGCCTTGATTCTCTGACTATTCTGCTAAAAGGGATTTTGAGAAAGGTATACCAGTTACAGTTAAGTGTAACTCGTGTACCTTTCTCAAAATCCCTTTTATTTCTTCCAAATGTTCTCTTTGCAGGCCAATATGGACCTTATAGTTTTGCCAATAAGGTGTAACCATTTCTCTAGCTGAGCCAGTCACGTCAAAAGTCATAGATTTTCTCCTCCTGATGTTAATCGATTCAGTTGTTCCTACGTGCATGGGCATTTTGGGTAAATGCAAAATGTTGAATCAGTGATGGGACAAGGCAAGTTATGATAATGATATTCTTTTACGGTAATCTCATCTTCCCGCATACCCAACTCTGATTTATGTTCTCTCAAATGGTACTTGAAATTTCAAGAGTACATAAACATAGAACTGTACAGCACAGGAGCAGGCCTTTTGGCTCACAATGTTGTGCTGAACATGATGCCAACTTAAACTAATCCCTTCTGCCTGCCTTTGGTTCATATCCCTCTAGTCCTTGTATATTCATGTGCTTATCTAAAAGTCCCTTAAATTCCCCTATTGTATCTGCCTCCACTACCACCCCTGGCAGTGTGTTCCAGACTCCTACCACTCTGTTTTTTTAAAAAAAAAACATGCCCCTCATGACTCCTTTGAACTTCTCCCCCCTCTCGCCTTAAATGCATGCCCCGTAGCATTAGACTTTTCTACTCTGGGAAAAAGATTCAACCCTATCTATGCATCTTATAATTTTATATAGACTTCTATGAAGCCCTCAGCCTCTGCTGCTCCAAAGAAAACAACCCAAGTTTTTCTAGCCTCTCCTTATAGGTGAAACCCTCTAATCCAGGCAGCATCCTGGTAAATCTCTTCTGCACTCTGTCCAAAGCCTCCACATCCTTCCTGTAATGTGGTGACTTGTATTGAAAGCAATACCCTAAGTGTGGTCTAACCAAAGTCTTAAAAAGCTGCAACATGACATCCTGACTCCTGTGCTCAGTTCCCAACCAGTTAAGGCAAGCATGCCGTTTGATTTCTTTACCACCTGATCAACTTGGATGGCCACTTAGGGGGAGCTATGGACTTGAACCCCAAGATCCCTGTATACATCAGTGCTGTCTCGGGTCCTGCCATTAACTTATACTTTTCCTTAACATTTGATCTCCCAAAGTGCAGCACCTCACACTTTGCCAGATCAAATTCCATCTGCCATTTCTCCTCCCATGTCTGCAACTGATCAATATCTCGCTGTTTCCTTTGACAACCTTCTATACTATCCACAACTCAACTGATCTTTGTATCGTCTGCACGTCTAACCCACCCATCTACATTTTCTTCCAAGTCATTAAGATATATCACAAATAGCAGAGGTTCCAGTACAGAGCCCTACGGAACACCACTAGTCATGGACTTCCGACCTGAAAAACACCCTTCTATCTTCTATGGGAATGTCAATTCTGAATCCATATGGCCAAGTCATCATGGATCCCATATATCTTAATCTTCTCGATGAGCCTACCATGAGGGACATTGTCGAAAGCTTTACTAAAGTTCATGTAAACAACATCCACTGCTCTATCTTCTTTGATCACCTTTGTCACCTCAAAAAAATTCAAACGAGTTAGTAAGACATGACCTGCCCTGCACAAAGCCATGCTGACTGTCCTACATAGGTCGTACTTTTCCAAATGTGCACAAATCCTTTCCCTAAGAATTCTCTCCAATAGCTTCCCAACCACTGACGTGAGACTCGCCGGTCTATAGTTTCCTGGATTATCCTTATTTCCCTTCTTGAACAGAGGAACAACATTAGTTGCTCACCAGTCTTCTGGGACCTCTCCAGTGGCTAGTGAGGATACAAAGATCTTGGTCAAGGCCTCAGCAATCTCCTGTCTTGCCTCTCTCAATAACCTGAGATAGATACCTTAGGATCCTGGGGACTTATCCAACTTAATGGTCTTCATGAGATCCAACACCACTTCTTCCTTGATCTCAAAATGCCCTAACATATTAGCATGCTCCACACAAAGCTCACTATCCTCCATTTTCTTTCTCCTGGGGGAATACTGAGGCAAAGTACTCATTTAGGATCTCATCCACATCTCCTCTCTGCTAGCATAAGTTTTCCTCCTTTATCCTTGAGTGGTCTTACCTTCTCCCTAGTTATCCTCTTAATTTTTAATGTATCTATAGAATGCCTTGAGATTCTCTTTAACCCTACTTGCCAAGGTCATTTCATGGTCCCTTCTTGCTCTCCTAATTCCCTGCTTGAGTTCTTTCCTGCTAAGTACAGTTAACTGTTTCATTACCACTGGACTCAAATTGCATGTGGCTTGTGTAAATGGCTGTGGGACAAACAATAGTTTTATCAGTCTGCTGGCATTCCTTAAATGCTGCCCCTTCAGCTCTTACTAGCCTCTGACCTGCTCTTGGGGTAACTGAGTTTATGTGGCAAGTCCAGCTGAGTTTCTGGTCAGTGGTAATCCCAGTGATGTTGATAGTGGGGGATTCAGTGATGGTAACACCATTGAATGTCAAGGAGCAGTGGTTAGATTGTTTCTTATTGGAAAAGGTCATTGCCTGCCATTTGTGTAGTTCGAATGTTACGAAGATTTTATGTAAGTTGTGACTAACATCTTCCACTGTCCTGCCACCTGCTGAAATTTGAAATTTCAGAAGAAGTGTATATTCTAGTTCGTACTTTTTACAGTTGGCAGATTTTTTTAAAAATGAGTTTGGTGGCTAAATTAGCTTCAGGCAAAACAATGCATTTTTATAATTATGCAAAAAATACAACATGGGCTGAAAATCAGTTGCAGAATTAATATGAAATTCTAGATGGAGTTTATTTCTAACTCGAATGATAGCTATGATATAAACATACATGAAAAACATTATCACCAGTCCTTTTAAATGAATTACCAATTTACATTGATCCCAAAAAGAATGTTTCCTGACACTTTAAAATGCCTTGATACTAAGTCCGAGTCTCAGCTTTGAATGTGCTTTATGATTGAGAATCAGTAGCCTTCAGGAGTAGGGAATTGTTCTCATGTAGCCCAAAGTAATAGTCCCATTACCTTGTAATTACATCCTCTGTTTTAGATATTCCAGCTAGAGAAATAGCCTTTCAGGTTTGTTTCAGTTAGATCACTTTTTTTGATTCAAATCCCCCAAGAGATTATCTTATTGAATCGGTCCTCCTAGGACAACCCTTTCATTTCCAGGAATCAACCTAGTGAGTTTTCATTGAATTCACCTCCAAGGTGAATTCATTCTTCCTCAGACACAAACACCAAAAGTGTGGACTCACCAAATTTCTGTGCAAAAGCATTCAACTTTTACAAAAGGGAAGAAAAAACTTCCACTTGGTAAAAATAAGACATCTTCCATTTAATGTGCTGTTCCTGAGTTCTCGCGTCTCTCATAGCAGGCATATCCTTTCAGAATCTGCGCTGTTAAATCCCCTCAGAATCCAGTGAGTCTTAATAAGATAACCTCTTATTCTTCTAAACTTCAGTGGTTGCAGGCCCAGTCTGTCCAACCATTCAGCACAAGATAAACCCAACTGTTTGCTCTCATCCCCCAAATTCTAGTTAACAACCAAGTAAGCCATCTCTCCTTCTCTGAATAGTTTTTTTGTGCATTTACATCCTTTCCTAAATGAAGCAGAAACTGTACACCATGCTCCCAGAGGTGGCCTCACCAATGTCCTCCATAATTGTAAGAAACAATCCTTGGTTTTTTTTATTTCAATTCCCTTGCACAAAACAATAAGTTTACTTATCTTCCTAATCACTTGCTGTACTATTAATATAGTGATTTAACAACCAGAAAATCCAGATCTCTCCATACCTCTGCAATCTCTCAATTTAAATAATATACTGCTTTTCTATTTTTCCTGTCAAAGTGGACAGGTTCACAATTTCCCACATTACACTATATCTGCTAAATGCTTACCCACTCATTTAAAGCGTCTGCAAAGGCATATCGAGAGGTTATCTACTCTTCACAACTTACTTTCCTAACTACCTTTGTGTCATCAGCAAATTTAATTTAGTAATCATACATTTGGTTCCTTAATCCTTGTCATTTGAAATTAGTTATGCCTTCTAGAAATCTAAGTACAGCACAACAGGTTCCCCTTTATTCACATGAATTAGATTTTTTGAGGAAGGGTTGTAATAGTAGGGGGTCTTAACTTTCCTAATGTCGACTGGGACTGCCATAGTGTTAAGGGTGTGGATGGACAGAAAGTTCGTTCCAAACACACAGCACTCCCTGTGTTTTTAAAAAAACAAAAGCCCCCATGTCTTTTTTTAAAATCTTTCTCCTCTCACCTTAAAAATATGCTTCCTAGTCTTGAAATCTCCTACCCGATGGAAAAGACACCTGCCATTCACTTTATCGATACCCTCCATGATTTTATAAACTCTATAAGGTCACCCCTCAACCTCCTACGCTCCAGTTGGGGAAAAAAAAAGTCCCAGCCTCTCTTTATATCTCAAACCCTCCATTCCTGGCAAAACTCTGGTAAATATCTTCTGAACCATCTGCAGCCTAATGATATCCTTCCTAGAACAGGGCGACTATATCTGGACACAGTACTCCAGAAGAGATGTTACCAATGTCCTGTAGCACCTCAATGTTATGTCCTAACTTCCGTATTCAATAGTCTGAACAATGAAGGCAAGCGTGCTAAATGCTGCCTTAACCACCCCCTCTATTTATGGCACAAAATCCAGCCCTTGTTTGTTTTACCAAAATGCCATACGTCACATTTATCCAAATTAAACTCCATCTGCCACTCTTCAGTCCATTGACTCAATTGATCAAGATTTCTTTGTAATCTTAGATAACCTTCTTCACTATCCACTATACCACCAATTTTGGTGTCATCTGCAAACTTCCTAACCATGCCTTCTATAGTCTGTTCTAAATTATTTATATAAATGACAGACAAAAGTGGATCCTGCAGCAATCCTTGTGGAACACTGCTGGTCACAGGCCTTTGAGAGAATTTAATTGTTAACTGCATTGTTATGGATCTGGAGTGACCTGTAGGCCAGACCAGGTAGAAATGGCAGATTTCCTCCCTGAAGGACAGTAGAGAACCATGTATATTTCACATCAATCGATGATAGTTTCATGGGTATCATTCCTGAGGCTAGTTTACAGTTCTAGATTTTTAAAACTAAATTGCAGTGAATTCAATTTAAATTCCACAAGCTGCCATGGTGAGATTTGAAAAACCCCCTGTTTTCAAGGCCCCTAAAGATATGGAAGATATGAAATTAGCTGTTAAAATTACCATTTTAATCAAGTAACATTGAAACTCAGTGATATGTTAAAAAAACTTGCATCTCTTGTTTTATTCACATGATGAATTATTGCATGATAACTTCATGTATTGCAGATGAAGCATTACCTGAGAAGTGCTCAGTTTAAAAAGTGGAAAGAGCTAGACTTGAAATACACAAACCATTTTTCGGTTGCTTGCTTTGAGCAACAAAACAGTGGGAAAGCAACATGAACAAAACAGAGGAGGATACATAAAGCTTCTTTCTCCTTCCCCTTTGATCTCAGTAAGCCATTGCTGGTGGGGAAAAAAATTCAACTTGAAAAAACCTCCATTGACTGAGAAATCAAGGATATTTGTAAACTTTGCCTCTTCCGAGGAAATCACTAAATAGCGGGGACTTGGGTTTCGCTCTGAGGACTGAAAGACTCTTCAAAAACTGTAAACTGCAACTGCTTTCATGTTGCTGTCTGTGCTAAATACAGCTCCTTTCCCATCACCTTTGTTAGCTTGTTAGAACACCCCGTGTTCTACGTGTGTTTGTTGTAACACTTTTGAGGGGTAATAAAATTCCACTCCTTTTCACTCATGAAAACCATGGAATTGGCTCACCTTCATCCTTGATCTGGTTAACTAAGTTTAATTGAAGTGTGATTAAATGTGTTAAAGAGGAACAAATACGCAGGATATTTGTTGTGATTGGCATGATTAAACAAAGATTAATCTTCTCATCTATTCATAACAATATTAAGAAAGATGAGGAATGAGAGTATACCACAGTTACAGGATGTCTTGTAGCATTGATAAAAGTGGTTTTAGTGTTGTGGTAAGCAATGTTGCTTGCCACATGGAAGTTTCCATGCAGACTTGAAGGCAGTTGCATAGCTGTATTATCACTAGACTATTAATTCACAAACTCAGCTAATGTTTTGGAGACCTGGGTTTGAATCCCACCACAGCAGATGGCAGAACTTGAATTTAGTAAAAAATATCTGGAAGTGAAAATTTACTGATTACCAGGAAACCGTTGTCAATTGTCAGAAAGACCCATCTGGTTCACTAATGTCCTTCAGAGAAAGAAATCTGCCATTCTCACCTGATCTGATCTACATGTGACTCCAGACGAACGGCAATGTGGTTGACTCTCAATTGCCCTCTGAATGGCCTAGCAAGGCACTCAGTTGCATCAATCAGTACACAGCCTGAACAAAGAAATGAAACTGGACGGACCAACTGGCATTAACCTAGGCAATGAAAAACACAATGGTAGAAACAGCCCTGTTGACCTGCAAATTCTTCCTCGCATCTAGCGGCTAGTTCCAGATGTGAGCAACTGCTCAGCAATAACCTGCTTAGCTGTCCGAGGATCTGTGGCAAATATCTGCAGTGCATCTTATAGATGGTGCACACTGCTGCTACTGAGCATCAGTGGTGGAGGAAACAGCTGCTTTGTCCTAGATGGCGTCAAACTTGTTGTGTTATCGGAACTGTACCCATTCAGGCAAGTGGGGAGTATTCCATCACACTTCTGACTTGTGCCTTATAAATGATAGACAGGCTCTGGGAGTCAGGTGGTGAGTTACTTGCCACAGTATTCCTAGCTTCTGACTTGCTCTTGTAGTCACTGTTTATGTGGTGAGTCCAGTAGAGTTTCTAGCAACTGGGGGCGGGCAATAAAATGCTGGCCAGCCAGTAACACCCACATCCCATGAATGAATTTAAAAAAGACTAAGCACACGTTACCACTCCCCATTTAAGTTCCGGTGTATGTGCAAGCCTCAAAATATTTTGAAGTCCTGCGCCCTTAAGTGAAAAGGCTGTAGAAAGCAAGACAGTATTAATGACAGGACAGACATCTGGATGGAGTTCTGGAAAAAAATTGTCTCCCCTAAATCATGACCCATTTTCGAAGAATTTGAAGAAGGAATGCAAATCAGATAGGTTTTTACAGGAAGTAAGTGGTATAACAGTTCTGAACGAGATGTCTACATTCACATTATGTTGCAACACATCAGAAGAATAGGGTTCATCTTGGGTGTGGGGAGGGCAGACGCTGTTATTTCCTGAAGTTTCAAGTAGCCGTAAATAATGATGGTTATTCCTCAACTGAAAAAGAATATCTAAACGTAATCTAGGTGCGACTATATCTCTAAGCATGTTGTCCTCAACCTGATTTACTGCATATTCTGACATTGGGAATAATTTAAATCAGCTTGACAAAAATATTTATTACAACAGAGTACAACATAATCCACTGTTGATACGGTGTAGAGCTGGATGAACACAGCAGGGCAAGCAGCATCAGAGGAGCAGGAAAGCTGACGTTTTGGGTCGAGACCCTTCTTCAAAAATTTCTACCTGAAACGTCAGTTTTCCTGCTCCTCTGATGCTGCTTGGCCTGCTGTGTTCATCCAGCTCTACACCGTGTTATCTTAGATTCTCCAGCATTGGCAGTTCCTACTATCTCTATAATCCACTGTTGCTTTGTTTCCAACTAGAAATATAAAGACGTTTTCACATAAGAAATAAATGCACTCTAGTTTTGGTTCTTTTAAGTGTTAGATTGGTAACATCCTAATTGGATGGGGCAGTAATAGGTTAACCTAACAAAAGTGAAGTAGTTTTATTTAGTTTGGTGGCTATCCGTTTTAAATCCATTCATAATACATAAAGTAGGTAGAAAGTGAAATCCCATACTCCTACCTGGATTGTTACAATGAATTTCAGGTTTTAAGGGAGAGGCCACCACGTTCAAACAAGCATGTACTTGTTCAGGTTATAGTTGTTTTCTTTCGAATCTGGATATTATTTATTTAATTCTGTAATGTATGTGTCTGAATTCAACTGAATGCAAATGAGTTGAGAAACTCTGTTTTTAGGAATTTTGGTTCAATTTCCACAATGGTAAGAAAAATATAAAGAAACTGTCAATTTACAGCAATGGTACTTTAGGCACAAAAAAATGTTCACTATGATGAGTTTGACATTCTCTTTTCAAATGTATTGTTTATAGTAGCTGTTTATATGCCTCACTTCTTTTGCAGTAAGTTCTGTTTAATAACTTAAATCTTAAATGATATCTGTTGTATTACCTTCTTGGTTATTGAAAATGGGGGAGGAATTATGTAAGGGCACAAAGTAGTTCGGTTGGTTACTTGAAAGGTTTCCTGTTTGTTTTCTTAGGTATGTTTCCCAAAGCTCACCTAAATATTAAGACTAATGAAGATACCATCTAAGACACTGACAATTGAAACTCTACCACAAAAAATGATAATGTTAGAATGTAGTGTGAAGGAATTCAAAAATGCAATATACACTTGACTTTACTCTTTCTCCTTCTATATGCAAGATGCTAAAAATTCCTGGATCTCTGGATTCACAATCTTTCAGTAATAGATCAAAGCTGTGACTTGTTTAACTAATGGACTATTGATTGTACAGTGATGTTAGCACTGAAACCTGTTTAATTTGCTTTCTATGACCTCAGGCTTGGGAGCTTTTTTTAGCTGTGTTACTTAGAATTGAGGAATTGGAGGTAGTCTTTTGGATTGAATTGTGATTGAGAAATCGTGGATGTCTGTTGTTCTTAGTGCTGAGTAGCTCGACGGGTGGAGCGGTTTTGGGGGTTTGGGAGAGATAATAGTCTCGGGAGCAAGTGGTAGAAGTGTAAGTCAAGAGTTGGTGTAAACATGTCATCAGAAAACATGTTAGGGAGTTTCAGTGGCTTGGAAACCTATCTTGACCATTAAGTTTTGCAGAGGTAACATTTTGATTTTCTTCACCCCACTTTGAATCTCAAAGCAGAAGTATAACGCCGCCCGGTATCACAACACTCACGGTGAATTTCTGTTTCTTGGTAAGTGTTGAGCTTAAGACAGTAAAAACTGCTGACTACGTCATTTGACGTATAAACTTCACATCATAGCTAATCTAAACGATTTATGTTACCGATGATAGATATCGTGTTATTTTCAGATTATTTAAATAAAATATTCTGATCTGACCTTCTGATTCTGTCCTGAATATCACAGACTATATTGTTTATTTTTAGTTAGAGAAACTAGGAGAGTATATAGCTTGGAGTTAATATCATTGGAGTGGGGGAATTCAGCCTGTTATTTCTCTGAGAAAAAAATTTGCTAGTCCTGTAGGTCCTCACTTAAAATTGTGGCTGTGTTCCTAAAAAGTCATGATTTTTTTTTTTTTAGCCACTTGAAATGAAACGTTGGTTCACTTATGTTAAAACTGTAGTTAGATGTTGTAGGACCTTTCTTACCAGAAAGAAACAAATATTAAAAATTTATACCCTAAATTACTACATTAGCCAATGAAATAGCTTTCAAAAAGAAATAAGGTTAAACATCTGAAAGTAAAACGTAACGTGCTGTTTACAGTTCCTCTTTCTTGCCAGTGATCCTGCTTCCCAAAACTCCTGCTCCCCGATGCCCCTGGTCATTGTAGACTTTCCCTCCTACTGGACCCTCCGAATTGTGGCCTTTTTCCCCTCCATGAATTGCAGCCTCGGATGCTACCATGCTCCCAAGGCTCATTCCCATTCATTATTGCCCATGAGAGGATGGGCAACAAAGGCCAGTCACAAGAGCTATGCTTGCACGCTGTGAACAAAATTTTTAAAAGAAACTAAATGACACAGGCATATTTTTCAGGGGAAACTAAACTACTTTGGAAAAGCATTATGAAGCTTTACAGATTTGCATAATGCTACGACCATGAGTCAGAACCTGCAAAATAACTTCTGGATATTTTTAGCTTTTAATTTCAAAATGTGTTTTTCAAAGATGACTGGTACAAAGTCAAAATGACTACAGATATGGAAGAATTCTGTGGACCAATGGGATGTAACACCTAAATGTGTCAAAGAAACCCCAAAAAGACCACGCTGTGATTTCTTATGACTACAAACTTAGTGACGGGCTGAAACCTCTGTTCAACAGCAAGCTAGCCCTTTGTCCCAAGCTGCAGACATATTGTGTGTGTTTTTTTTTCCCTATGACAACTGCACAACGACAACGGTTAAAAAGTGAGTTTCAGTTTTACTGGAGGGAGTGAATGTTCATGTGTGCTTCAGTCTGTGTTTGAGTGATAATGTATTGTGAAGGTCACGGTTGAAGAACTACACCCAAGTTATGCTTGTGTTGCTGGTGAAGACATTCTCCCATTCTGAGAGCTAGAAGTCAGCTAGCTAGCAGACCAACAACAGGAAGATCCTCTCTCACTGAGTACCGCAAACCAGTCGAAATAGGAATCGGGACAAAGCAGCATACAAAATGAAGAATCACAAAGCCAAAGATTCAATTAGCCACGGCAAAACTACCAGTAACAAAGCCACAAAGTTCAACTGCTCTTTGCAAGCAATTTAAAGACCGATTTGACATTTGGATATTTTAAATCAATCTACATGTTATGACACCCCACTGAAGCAGCTGCGACTTGAATCTGTGCCTTCTGGCCCAGAGGGAGGGACACTACCGCTGCACCACAAGAGCCCCTGATCGCTATATATGATTAATTGATTAATTGTTGTCACATGTACTAAGATACAATGAAAAGTGTAGTTTTGCATGCTAAATAGGCAGATCATATCATACAAAGTGCATCAGGGTAGCAGGACAGTGCAGAATAGAGTTATAGCCACAGAAAAGGTGCACAGAGAGATCATAATTAACATTTTAAGAGGTTTGTTCAAAAGTCTGATAAGGGAAGAAGCTGTTCTTAAATCTGTTTATTCAACGTGTATCCAACATATAAAAACCGATAGAACTGTGGATGCTGTAAATCAGGAACAAAAACAAAGTTGCTGGAAAAGCTCAGCAGGTCTGGCAGCATCTGTGCAGGAGAAAACGGTTAACGTTTTGGGTCCAGTGACCCTTCCTCAGACCTCAGAACTGGTTCCTTTAAAAACTTCAGTTCATTTGGATCAGGGAGAAAGGTAGCCACAAGGGCAAGATCTTTTTCTAACCTCCGAAAAGGTGGATAAATTAAGAAGGGGAGGCCAGTTCATTCCTCCTTGGCTGGGAGCTTAACACTTCTGGGTATCCCACCTGAAACTGTAATGAATTGGGAAACCTTACCTAGCATCTAGATATAACAATAACAATAACAATATTCTGATCAGGGAGGATGTGGCGTGTTTATGAAATGCAATATGTGGTGTTGGGTATAAAGTTGAATGCCCATCAATTACTTCAAGCTCTAATTCAGTGCCTTGTATCCAGAGGATTGAATAGCTTCACTGTATCTCCTCTGAACTAATTTAGTAGCCAGCATAATTCAGTTGAATTGAGATACCAAAAACAGCCACTAATTTTTTGAAATTATCGCCATTATTAGGTATAATCCTCCAGAATAAATTATTGATTTTTGCCTTGTCAACTTAGTTTTGGTGCAAGACAATTAAGCAATGCAAAACAATACAGCTGTGTATGCCCGTGTACCTGTGTGTATATCTATCAGAGGAGTCAGGATGGATAGGCTGTTTGCTCCTCAATACAGCTGAAGCTTGTAGAAAGTTTTTTAGCTTTGTCGAAGGAGAGTTCAACTTGATTGGGAGACAGCCATCAAGATGAAACATTAAGCAGGTCAATGTGCACATAGAGGACTGGAGAGGCAAATAGCATGAGAGTCAAGATCATTCAAAAATATAAAGGGACCAGTCAAAGGCAAAATGTGAAACAGGTCAAGATATGTTTTGGATTGATGCAGTGGGAGTGTCCTTACCCTTGACCGCGAGGCCCAACTTCAAGTTGCACCTGCTGCAGAGGTGTGTACTAACATCTCTGAACAGGTTGACTAGAAAAATAGGTTGAGTGTAAGTACATGTAGAATGGTAAATGAAGTTTTCTTTTCTGTTTCTTGTGAAATGATCTGTAACCAGTGAACATGAGTGCCTGAGGAAAGCTGTGACTCTTTAGGGACCAAAAATGATGTATTCTTACGGCAAGACACCAGATGATGAGGCTGAGGATGTAGATGAAGAAGTAAACGAATGATTTCCATCTGTTTTCACCAGAAATCAATGCTGCAAACGTGGTAGTAAAGAATGAGAGAGTAATTATACTGGACAGGATAAAAATAAAGAAGAGGTCCTTAAAAGGTTGGCAATCCTCAAAAGAGAAATGTAACCTGATCTGGATGGAATGCATTCCAAGTTATTGAGAAAAGGGTGGAAATTCTGAGGGTCTTTCCACACACTTTCAGTTCCATTTTAAGTATGGAGATTATTCCAGAGAATTGAAAATTGCACCCTGTTCAGAGAAGATGAGCAGAATAAATTTGGTAATCGGAGGCCAATGGCCCTATTATCTGTGGAAGATTTTGGAAACTACAGGAAAAAAATTAATTGGTATTTGAAAAGTTGTGGACTAATAAATGAAAACACAGATTTGTTCAAGGCTGGCTATGTTTGATTAAGTTTAATCAAATTCATAAATGAAATAATGACTAAAGTAACGTGGTTTTTTTTTTAATATGAACTTTCAAATAGTATTGTCAAAAGTACTAAAAAATCAATTTGTTATAAGATTTAATGTGACATTGGCAATATGGATACAAAATGGCTAGGGAGCAGAGAACAGAGTAATAATGGCTAATTGTTTCTCAGGCTGCAGGCCCTATAAATAGGTATTCTCCAAAGGTCGGTATGAGAAGCACTGTTCTTTTTAGTATTTATTAATGACCTGCAAGTTGTAGTGCTTGGTAGCCTGGTTGAGCAAAGCGATCCTTTAACTGGTCTGCATTTTTCTTTCCTGTTGAGAGCTGTTATCTGTCTGATTATGTCTGTCGGAGTTGTTTTTGGAATTCTGATAAGTCAGGCTGTAAAACACCATATTATCATAGCATAACAGCCATTTTTCTGTGGTTAACTTTTAATTATCATTCCACAGCATGGTGGCTCAGTGGTTAGCACTGCTGCCTCACAGCACCAGGGACCCAGGTCCAATTCCACTCTTGGGCGACTGTCCGTGTGGAGTTTGCAAATTTTCCCCGTGTCTGTGTGGGTTTCCTCTGGGTGCTCCAGTTTCTTCCCACAGTCCAAAAATGTGCAGGCTAAGTGGAAAAATGCCCATAGTGTTGAGGGGTGTGTCAGTTAGGTGGGTTACAGGGGGATGGGTCTGGGTGGGATGCTGTGTGTCGGTGTGGACTTGTGGGGCCGAAGGGCCTGTTTCCACACTGTAGGGATTCTATGATTCATTTATAGGTTTAATTGTGAGAATTTCTTTCGACTTTTGCAAGTTAAGGATGACTTTGCTTTGATCATGCTGAACACTTAGCAAAAATATAACCCACGCTCCAACCTTGTTAAATGTGGATGTTTCTAGCTCTTGACTCTAATTTGGACCAACTATGAAAAGACCCTTTGTTTTCATAGTAAAATGATTTTTACCTCTTTCTCCCCCATGCACAGCAGGTTTGTTGCAAACACCACTTTAATATATCTCTTGGCATTAAGGCATTTTCCTGCATATTTGACTTGATATTGGGCAATAATGATAAATTCTTGAGTATAAGAGATGTGCATTTTGCTTATGGGAGAAGCTGATGATGTTGAATCTGAGAGAAAATCTCATGCAGACATGAAACCTCTGAACAGGAGCTATGATAAGTCAAAGGACATAATGTCACAGGATAGCCACTGTATAAGATTGTAGCTTAACATAGTCCAAACCATTTATTAGTCTTTAGACCATAATGAGTTTGGAAATAATGTAACTTTTTGTGTTTCTAGGTGAGTTTTCAACTCTAAATTGGAATGGAGAAGATAGAGACAAGTAATGGCAATGAAGCTAATCACAACACAGCAACTCTTGTACTGCACCGGGCAAAGATGCCAGCCAGCGTCATCATCTCTACGGTTCTGTTCATTGCAGAAGCTGTAGCTGGTGGCTTTCTGTGTGCAGTGTACAGTCATTGGGGTGATTCATATTGGTTAGGACTAACTATCTCCTTCATGTTAGTACCATCTGTACTGGTACAGTTTACGTTGATCTTAATCCATCGTGAACTGGGCATGAACAGGCCTTTCATATTGCTGCTTCATCTTCTGCAGATGGGACCCATCATCAGGTTAGCAATGAGTGCAACTCATATAACGTTCATTATCAGTCAAAGCAAATAAAATATAATGTTTGCAACTTGTTAGTAGCACTATTAAAATATTTTGGCAAGATTTTGTGCTTATCAGCACTCTTAACAATTGTTTCGACCATGTGGTCAGTCTTGACTTCAAAAAGGTAAATCCCATTACATTTTTATAATTTTCCGTTTCCCTTGACATATCAAGGGTAGTTTTTTTGTGTGATGTATTTACACACATCAAGATTGATGAAACTTGAAACTACGCTTGAAACAAGTTGCACCTTAAAAGTCCTCAAAGTTTCATCCCACTTGTCTAGATAGAGTTGAAACACAAGCCCAAGTGGTGACAATAGTTGGGTAACATAATTTGCTAGTCAGTTTGAACTGGAACTTAATTTAGACCATGTTAGAATAGAAGCTGCAGAAATTTGAAAAATATGACCTATCATTTGGGATGTAAACCACCAGGTACTGGAAATTTACTAACCATTAGTCCCAATATTTTATTAATTACAATTTAGAGTCATAGAAAAATGCAGCACGGAAACAGACCCTTCAGTCCAACTTGTCCACACTTACCAGATATTCTATATAAATCTAGTCCCATTTGCCAGCATTTGGCCCAAATCCCCCTCAACCCTTCCTATTCATAAACCCATTCAGATGCCTTTTAAATGTAATTGTACCCTCCTCCACCTCCTCTGGCAGCTCATTCCATACATGCACCACATTCTGAGAGAAAAATGTTGCTCCTTAGGTCAGTTTTGTGTTGTTCCCCTCTCACCTTAAACCTATGCCCTCTAGTTTTGGACTCCCCAGCCCTGGGGAAAAGACCTTGTATATTTACCCTATCCAAAGCCCTCCTGATTTTATAAACCTTTATAAGGTCACCCCTCAGCCTCCAATGCTCCAGGAAAAATAGCCCCAGCCTATTCAGCCTCTTATAGCTCAAACCCTACAGCCCTAGCAACATCCTGATAAATCTTTTCTGAATCCTTTTCTAGTTTCGCGATCCCTTTCCTAAAGGAGGGAGACCAGAATTGCAGGCAGTACTTCAAACATGGCCTAACCAATGTCCTGTACAGTTACAACATGACCTCTCGACTCCTATACTCAATGCACTGTCCAAAAAAGGCAAGCATACCAAACTCTGCCTTTACTATCCTATTTACCTGTGACTCTACTTTTAAGGAACTATGAACCTGCACACCAAGGTTTCTTTGTTCAGCAACACTCCCCAGGACTTTACCATTAAGTGTATGAGACCTGCCCTGATTTGCCTTGACAAAATGCAGCACCTGACATTTATCTAAATTAAACTCTGTCAGTCACTCCCTGGCCCATTGGCCCATCTGATCAAGGTCTGATTGTACTCTGAGGTAACCACCTTCACTGTTCACTGCACCTCCAATTTTGGTGTCATCTGCCAACTTACTAACAATACCTTCCTTGCATACGAAATTCATCAAGTTCCTCCACTGGAGTTAATTTGGGTTGCCTTATTCTGGTAATCCTTTTCCTCTACTGTGAAAATTGATACTAAGTATCATTTCTCTGATTGGACCCATATTCCCCTTTACCATGTTTTTATCTTTTAATATTAAAACATTTCTTATTTGCATTGGTATTCATGATTTCCTTTTGTCATATTACCTTTTTGCCTCCTTGTTACTTATTTTCTATGCCTTTGCTGTTTCTTTTTTGATCATTGCGCCATCTTCCAAAAGATCTGTTCCTAAAATAAATTTCCCAATGGATGCTCAGCTACTGCACTATGGCCACAAAACTAAGGAGGCTCCAAGTTTTTTGGAATTTGCTGGTCATTTGGTGTCTTACATGTATAATGCCATTAGACTAGTGAAGATGTAAATCAACCAGCATTTCTGCTCTAGATCACTATCCCTTAACTGCTGTGGAAAATGTACGTGAAATTTGGAGGATTTGAAATGCTTTTTATGTCATCTCTGAAGAACCTTGGATTTATTTTAATATCCTGCCAACGTTTGCATATGGCGATTCAATTTTGGTTGAGGTAATAAATGGGTGCAACAATGGTTCATGCATTCAAGTTTTGGAAATAAGTTGCAAATTATAATCTACAAAATGCTTTTGTTAAAATCTATTCTTAATTGTCAAATGCTTGTAGTTGCCACTTTTTTGAGGCATAATTTTTTTTGGTCTTGTCATGTACTAGTTGCATTTACGTACATGTTTTCTCATCTGTTAGACTCTAGGTGTTACATTTTCTTTATTGAATTTTCTTACAACTCATTCACCTAAATTCTGTTTTAATACCCTTCCTCAAAAAAGGATAAGAAATTTCTTTATGTGGAGAATTCTCCAACCTGAATCAGTGGTAGATACCTTATTCTTAATAGTAGCTTCTAAAAGAGAAATGGATAAATTTTTGTGGCGGGGGGAGCAGTGAGTGGAATGGGGGAATCGGGAAGGGCAGAGGAATGGAACTGTAAATAGTGCATTTACGGAGCTAGCACTGGTTTCTTGGGCCAAATTCCTCCCTGTTTAATAACTTGACTTGCACCAAATCCTAACTATGACTTAGTCAGCTTAGTTGCACACAGCTTTCATTGTCCATCTTTTCCTAAATCTGTCTTTGCTCTGTCATTTGGAATTGAAGATCTTGCTATATTCTCTTTCAGAGCTTCTTATTGGATTTGACTGAACAACTTTAAACGGCATGAAGTTACTTGACAGTGTTATTAGGTAGAGCGTTCTACTCATGTTGACCTTTTATCTGGGCGCATTAAATACATTCAATCAATTGCCATGGAACTATTGTTTTTTTTAATTAAAAACAAGTGTTAATTATCAAGAATAATATTACATTTGTAAACTTATGAATTTTAAAAGTCACAACATATTTCCCATTTGAAATTGATCCTATTACATTAAAATAATCGTTTTGTAACATTTCAATTGCTTCTTGGTCACCAGCATCCCTTTACTTCCTACCACCAGCTATCTCCCTAGACATGATCCATCCAAAGGAGAAATCATACAAGCAATGTCTTTTTTATGACACACAATTTTTGACAGTAACCGTCCAGTTAATTCATCCAAAACTTAGTAATGCCATTGGAAGAAGCAGAAGTGTTGAAAGTGATAGAAACTAGACCCAGACCAAAGTGGAATTAGTGAAAGTGTTACATTGTTAGGCTTAAAATAATTTGATTATGCCAAAGTTATTCCAAATGTTATCTTTCATCCCTAAAGGATCAGACTGTTCATCTAGATGCATGATATCTGAACGTGCTACCCTCTAGTGTTGAACATAAATCTTTGCTGTAAAAGGATACAGCAGATACTAGTCTCTTGTGATTTCTGATTTCAGAAAGTGTAAACATAAATATCGTATTGGGCTTTGACTTACCTATAAGCAGCACTCTAACTGATGAATGAAATTTAAAATATCATTTCCACAATCATTCGTACCACCTGAAGGGTCAGAAAATGTTTACTGAATGCCAAAGGTATCCATATGAAGGTGCAGCTTTTCATAGATTTACATTTTAACCAGTTTAACAAGTGTAAAACTGAAATTCCTTTGTACTTACTGTAAGTATTACAATGAAATTAGGTCCTAATCTTAAACAAAATCCCAAAGGAAACAAGGTGAAACTCTGACCTCCAGGTATTAACAGAATTCTGTGGCTGCGTTAATGTGCAGTTGCCTTACTAGACAATATACAGAAAATACTGGAGAAATTAAGTTAAAGTTTCAGGTCAATGGTCTTTCATCAGACTTTAGATTTCCACAATTCACAGTATCACTGCTTTTGTTTTCATTATTTTGCTGGGCTTTTTCAGCACAATAGTTCAAGGTATTAAAATTAAGAGGAGGCATTTGGCCTTCCTTAGACCTCAAAGACACCAACAGTGACATGCACATCTGTACAGCCTTTACTATGGTAAAATTTTCAAAAGTCCTTCATCGAAGCATTATCAAACAAAGGTTAACACCACATTAGAGTGAATGACCAAAGGATTAGTAAAAGAAGGAGGTTTTGAAGAGTTTAGAGAGGGAATTCCAGAGCTTAAGGGCTTGGCAGCGGAAGGCAAGATTGGCAGTGGTTATTTGGTGAAACAAGTAAAATCAAGAATGCTAAAGAAGATGGAATTGTATGAACACAAAGGATTGGAAAGCCTTGGGTAAGATTACAATCTCATAGGACTGAAGGGACTGATAAAACCATTCAACAACTAGAGTGATTCCCTCCTTCTCAAACAAAAGTCAAATGTGATGGTTTACCCTCTTTACACCCACTTCTTACCACTCTTAGCACCGACAACCATGTCTTCCATTTGCATTATGCCTTGTTTAAACTGAGGATAGGCAGTGGAGTAATGGTGGTTCTGGGAATGGATTTATATTCTGAAGTTAAGACTTATTAGCATTCAAAATCAAAAGCATTTATGAAGAATTTTCACAAAGGAAGTTAAATAGTTTGTTCAGCTCACGATGGGCTAGATAATATATCTATGGGGGGGGAAAAAAGTCTTTCTTCATTCTGTTGCTGATTATTTTCTTTTGAATGAATGCAGGTAATCCCTCCTCCGTGATCTTTCATTAAAGCTCAGATTGGACTCTTGCATTTTTGAAAAACATTCTGTCTCTGTTTTTGTCAGGTGTGTGGAAGCTATAATTGTGTTCTGCAAGTCTGGGAAACATGAAGAGCCTTATGTCAGTATTACCCGGAAGAAAAGACTCCATCATGGCCAATCAAATGAATTTGAGAAAGAAGTGGGCCATTCAACAAGAAAGTTGACTATCCATCGTAATGCATTTCAGCGGGCGTCAGTAATTCAAGCCTTTATGGGCTCCACCCCACAGCTCACCCTCCAGCTGTATATAAGTATAGTGGAAAAATACATTCCACCAGCACGAGGTAATGTGTTTGCTCTTGCTGTCTAATGTCTAAACAGGGACTCTATAGCGCTTCTAATGATATTGCCTGCCAAATCCTGGAGAAAACAACTGTGTAGATTTTGCGAAATTGTTTGAAAATACCAAGCAAGAGTACTCACTGATCTAATTTACCTTGACTGTTTATAAGTATAACAATCATAATCACCTCCATGGAAAATTTGCTTCATTGTATTATATCTTTTATACTCCCTGCCATGTATTTGCCCATTCATGCAACTTGTCCAAATCACACTGAAGACTTTCTGCATTGTCCTCGCAGTTTGCCCTTTACACCCCAGTGATGAGTTTTCTGCAACCTCAACTTTCACCATCTGTTGTGTTGAGACTTGAACCCATGTTCTCAGAGCGTTGGCTTGGGCATCTGGATTACTGGCCTAATGACATTATCACTGCAACCCCCAACATTTGCTCCTAAACATTAGCATTATAATTGTCAAGTCGTGGCATGAGTCTCCAAGATAAATTTAGCAATGCTTAGTTTTTGTTCTTTTTCAAGACTATGTCGTTTTGAAGAAATGCATTACCAAAATTAGATCAACCTCTTTTTTTTTTCTTACTTTATGCACTACACTTCGAAACCAGTTGTAGCTGAAGTCTGAGGCCTTGAGCTGATGTTCCTAATTTTCGAGATGCTTTCTCATTTCATCACTGTGACATTTCTCCAGATTTCTGCTGACCTCAAAGTTGTGATGCTCCTGGCCTCTACTTGGTGTAATCTGAGCCAGGAATATGCCATATAAGCAATTCCGTGTTCTTTATTTGTTCATGGGTTGTGGACTTTATTGTAAAATCTTATTGCCCTTGAACTGAGTGGCTTGGGAAGCCATTTCAGAGAACATTTGAGAGCCAACTATGTTGCTGTGGATCTGGAGTCACATGTCGGCCAGATGAAATCTGGGTGGCAGATTTCCTTCCCTAAAATGTCAAAACTGGAAACCTTGTCTTTTCCATCTCTTGAGTTCTGTCACTCATTTACAGCGGTTCAAATGCATAGCGAGTTAGGGTATTGAGGTAAATTGTTGAGTCCCTTTTGTGTAGCTATTCCTAACTGGGATCAGTTACTAGAACACAGTGCATGACCTTGGGACTTTTTTATTCTGTATGACTTGTACTAACATTTTTAGCCAGCAATTAATTATCACTAGACTTTCTAGACTTAGTTTTTGATATGTATCCACTGAGTCATGTCTCTTTTTGTTCAGTTGCTCTCATGGTGATGTCATTGCTGTCAGTGACCTATGGAGCCCTGGTGTGTAACATTCTCTCCATCCAGATCAAGTATGATGACTACAAGATTCAGCTGAGACCAGCTGCTTACGTATGCATCATCCTGTGGCGCAGCTTGGAAATTGCTACACGAGTTACTGTGTTGGTGCTGTTCAGCACAGTGTTGAAGCAGTGGATCTTCGCTGTGGTCTCAATTGACTTTCTGGTCTGCTTTTTCCTTCCGTGGGTGGAATTCTGGTATAACCGCTCACCATTCCCTGAAAACATTGAAAAGAACTACAAACGGTTTGGTACAGCTGTTGTACTGTTGCTTGTTACCATTCTCTATGCTGGAATTAATGTGTTCTGCTGGTCAGCAGTCCAGCTTCTGCTCAGTAATCGTGACTTGATTAGCAAGAATCAGAACTGGGTTAGGTTGTCTGTCTACTATATATTGCGGTTTGTTGAAAATGCAGTACTTCTAATTATTTGGTACTTTTTCAAAACAGAAGTTTATGAATACTTCTGCTCCCCCCTGCTGGTAGTTCAGCTAATTATTTGCTACAGCCTAGCCATCATCTTCATGCTCCTCTTCTATCAGTACTGCCATCCGTGTAGGTTGCTTTTCACACACAACATTGCAGACTGTCTCCAGTGCTCCTGTTGGAAGGGACCTCGTTTTGAGTCTACAGTTGAGGATCCATAATCAGCTATGTTACAACAAGAGATAGCTGCAGTGAAAACATGTGATTTTGTTGTTTTTTCACACATCACCCTTCCCGTAGGTATTTAAAGGTTTAGCAAGCTGGTGAATTTCACAGGAGCATGAATAATGAAATGTGTAGAGACCAGTGTGACCTTGGAGATCAAAGCATTCTACTGCTGTAATCTGGAACAGTACCTGGAATGTTGCCTTCTACATGTACTCATCACAAGAAGGTAAAGCTGATTTGTGGCTTTCTTTTATGTGAAAACTGGCAGCCAAAGGAGTTGCAATATTTCTGGGATAGTCATTCTCCAGAAAGCCCTAGCCAACAGATGCTTCCATTAACGACAAAAATACCTTGGATCTGGTTGACATTTTGGAATATCAAAGCTGGATCCATGTCAGACAAAGATATTTGTATTTAATTAATGTTTGTTTGTTTGTTTATTCTGCATTGAGTTTTTCTTCACCTCTGAGTGCACTTTTTTGATTTCTGTGTGGTAGCCTCATAATTAGCTTTAAAATGTGATTCACTGGAATGTATGTTACTTTTCTTAAAGGCTCAAAGTTATTTAAATTAATGTGAATTTGTGATTTATGGTGGTAAAGGTGGTTTATGTTTTCATTTATTGTCAAATTTTCTTCATTCACTTTCCACAAATTCTGTCTTCCTTTCTTAGATACAGACTGCTTTTGCATTCTGATTTATATGGGTATTATCGTGCTTCTTTCATCCATTCAAGGGATGTGGACCTCTCTGGCAAGGCAATCATTTATTGCCCATCCCGAATTGCTGGTTATTTGGTGCCTTAAACGAATAATGTCATTACACTAGTGAAGATGTAAATCAACCAGTATTTCTGTTCTAGTTCACTATCCCTTAACTGCTGTGGAAAAATGCACACAAAATTTGGAGGATTTGAAATGCTTGTTATGGCATCTCTGAAGAACCTTGGGATTTTTTTTAACATCCTGCCAAGGTTTGCATATGGTGATTCAATTTTGGTTGAGGTAGTAAATAGGTGCAACAATGTTCATGCATTCAAGTTTTGGAAATAATTTGTAAATTATTATCTACAAAATGCTTTTGTTGAAAACTATTCTTAATTGTCAAATGCTTGTAGTTGCCATGCTTTCTGAAGCATAATTTTTTTTTTTTTTGTCGTGTCATACGTAATTGCAACTAGTACATGTTTTCTCATCTGTTAAACTCCAGGTGTTACATTTTCTTATTGAATTTTCTTACAGCTCATTCACCCAAATTCTGTTTTAATTGTTTTAATACCCTTACTCGAGAGGATAACAAAATTCTTTATGCGGAGAATTCTCCAAC
This sequence comes from Rhincodon typus, assembly GCF_021869965.1. Lineage (NCBI taxonomy): Eukaryota > Metazoa > Chordata > Chondrichthyes > Orectolobiformes > Rhincodontidae > Rhincodon > Rhincodon typus. Next base: position 38,102,122 of record NC_063345.1, read on the forward strand.
CTGAACCAGTGGTAGATATCTTATTCTTAATAGTGGCTTCTAAAAGAGAAATGGATAAATTTTTGGGGTGGGGGTGAGGTGTGGTTGAGAGGGCAGTTAAGAGTCAATCCCATTGCTGTGGGTCTGGAATCACATGTAGGCCAGACCAGGGAAGGATGGCAAATCTCCTTCCCTAAAAGGCATTAGTGAACCTGGTGGGTTTATCCAACAATTAGCAATGGTTTCATGGTCATCATTAGACTCTTAATTCCAGTTTTTGATTTTTTTTTATTGAATTCAAATTCCACCATCTGCTGAGGCAGGATTTGAACTCGGGTGCCCAGTAAATTACCTGGGTCTCTGGATTAACAGTCCAATGATAATACCGCTAAGGCTGTCACCTCTATGACTACTTTATCTAATCACAACATTATGTATAGTTATGTTTGTGAAGTTGTTTTGCAAAGAACATCACATTTGGCCTAAATCTTTCTTTTACTAAATGCATAATTTCCAGCAAGAGTCTGCAGATATTACCATACATGTGTTTGAAAAATCTAGTTGAGATCTATTGTTCTAGTTTGTTCACAAATTCATTTTGTTTTTCATCTTCCCATTCTGCATAGGCCTTGGTCAATTTCTTGCCAGCAGGAGAGACAATTTCATCATTCTGAAGTTTTAATTTATACTCGAGAATGCTGTATACTATCAGGATTGCAGTGGAGCCATTTGGTATTAAAGCATGATTTTCTCTTGTTTTGTCATACTGGCAGTACTTCAAGTTATCTGGTTTTTCATACCTTGTACTTCCTGTGCATGTTTATTTCAAATGGCCTTGCCTCCTTTCCAACTACCATTAATCCTTTTGGGATCAGTTTGATAACCAATGCTCTTTAAAAGTTTAAACTTTTGATTCTGCAGACAACAATTTTTTTTTAGTTGAAAGATTAATATCCATAGCAGGGTTACAGCAAGTCACAGATTTTTGTATGTCACGTGATTTCCATTAAATATATTCCCTTCCAACAGCTACACTAGCTTGCCTGAAATAACTGGAGATGGCAACATCTTATTTCTAGCTCAACAGAAAATCAAAACCTTTAATAGGTAATTTGAGCACAACATACGTGATCGTAAGAATATGTCTACTCATGCACCTATCACCCATCAAGCCTGTTCAACCATTTAATACAGTTCCAGCTGATGTTAGGCTTCAACTCCCACCTCCTTGCCTGCTTCCCATATCCTGTGATCAGAAATATATCTATCCTGATCTTGAATGCATTCAATAATAGATCACAGAACCTGCTTGAATAGAGAATCCCATAGATTCATAAACTTCTAAGTGAATTACTCCTCATCTTAATCCTGAATGATTGGCCCTTATCTTAAAATCATGCCCCATATTTTAGAATCCCACATTGTGCAAACAATCTGTGTCCACCCAGTCAAGCCCCTTTAGAATCTGGGTGGGATTTTTTTGGATGGCTGGTGCAGACTCGATGGGCCGAATGGCCTGCTTTCACAGTGTATGGATTTTGGAAGCAAAACTTGTATGATTTCCTGTACTCTCATCAATTCCAACTGTTAAAACATTCAAAGCTATCAATTTATCACAAGATCTGCCTTCTGCTACAACTTTTTCTGAAAAGACATGATGTAGTACTGCAAATAATGAATGCTTACCTTTTCAATCAGTCGGCTATGTCAAGCTCTCATCTATGGCCAAAATAACTTTCAATTATATTTATCATCCAACTAGGTAGCTCCCACTTTGGAAACGTGAAGTAAATCACGGAAATGACAGGAATCCACATTAATCCCCGGTTCCTTTGCTTTATCCAGGCAAGAAAATATTCAACGTACAAGTAAGATACTGCGTTTCAACATGTATAGCACTGTGCATTCCTAACTGAAATAACAAGCAAAATAAAATGCATCAATAAATATAAAATAATAAATATAATAAATATAAAACAATAGTATAGCCCCTTGCCATAAGTGTTCCAAAAATACACCATTTTGTGCATAATTCTTAGATTTATCAGGCTCGATCTAGTAGCAGAAATTATTGGTGCAGGGAATTTGATGCGTTTTAGCGCCACTTGCACTGACCAACATTTGCCACCAGGTGGAGCCCTTCAAAGTGAGTTCAGTGTGGCAACCAGGATAAAGGAATGGCTTTTGGTGTGGCTAATTCTAATGATCGACCTCAGGAAGCTTGAGTACAGGTTTTTGTTCATTTTTATTTAAATGTACTCCGCGAGGGAGGTCAATCCAGACCAGGTGGAATGCAAACTCTGATGCAGGAACTTCATCATGTTATACATCTCTAATCGCATTCACAAATTTCAACCTTGTCTGTTCTTAATGATTCAATAAACAATGTCTCCAGTCCTAGGTACAAATCTTGATCCATCCAGGCAGGGATGACTAATTTTGACCTAGTCTGGTACTGTTTGCTTCAATCCTTATCTATTCTCTCCCCCTCCCCACTCAGTCTCATAAACCATTAATCCTTTGGTTCTTGAGGTTTTGTAGGGAAGGATGATGCTGTTCTATATATGGTATATAAAATTTATCTGGCAGTGTCTGCTGTCTTTTACTGTGAACAAAGAAATCCCTATCTAATCCTTTATAGTTTACTCTTTCACTTCAATGATGAAGGAAGTTGCCCATGATAGGAACAGCAGAAACAAGGTAAGATCAAGACAAAATCAGAGGGAGATATCATCAGATAGGAGCAAGGCTAGTGTGGCTGAGGAAGCAGTGTTTAGGCAATGCCTGAGGCTTGTGAGAGGCAACAATGTTTGAAAACTGGAAATTCCAATATAAAATAAAAAATATCCTGAATACACTAGAAAATCAACACCTAGCAAACCCAACAAGAAAGGAGGTGGTTAGGATTTGGTTTTAAAGAAGGAAGCTTGGAACGGATCCCTGGTGGAAAGCAGGATGTTATTTATAGGATACTAATGGAAAAGGACAAAGATAGAGTAAGAATTAAGTTCTCAATTTCAGAAAGTTAATTTTACAAACTGAGAATAGATTGAGCTAGAGATAGTAGGAACTGCAGATGCTGGAGAATCCGAGACAACAAGGTGCAGGGCTGGATGAACACAGCAGGCCAAGCAGCATCATAGGAGCAGAGAGGCTGACGTTTCGGGCCTAGACCCTTCATCTGATGAAGGGTCTAGGCCTGAAACGTCAGCCT
>NC_063345.1:38105714-38157110 GCF_021869965.1 Rhincodon typus
TAAGCTCCTATGATGCTGCTTGGCCTGCTGTGTTCATCCAGCCCTGCACCTTGTTGTCTCAATAGATTGAGCTAAAGTGGATTGGAAGCAGCTCATAGAATCAGAGTTACACAATGTGGAAACAGACCCCTTGGTCCAACCAATTCATGCCAAACATAATCCAAAACTAGTCCCACCTGCCTGCTCCTGGGCCGTGATTGAGATTCCATGGTTCCAGAGGTTCAGAATTTGAAAGGTTCACCACCCTCTATCAGAAAAAATCCTCCTCATCTCTCTGTCTTAAACTCTTTCCGAGGCCATGTCCCCTGACTTTAGTCTAAATAACTTCAATCCCATTAAAAGAAGCCATTGGGGATAACAACTTCTTTAAAATCTGTTAAAACTATCTCTGTCACCAATTTCAGTTTGAAGACTTAACATAGCTAGGGGCAATATCAGAAGAATTGATTTTGTCCTCAGCACCCCTTTGAGAAGTGGGTGTGTGGCAATTGGCAGGAATTCCAGGAAATGGGTGTGAGGGAAGAACTTGGAGAGAAGTATAATGAGCAAAGAAGTAGTACTGATTACCCCGTACAAGTTGCAGGCTGAGAAACAATCGAGTCCTGATGCATTTCTTCCTAGAGTCTTAAATGAAGTGGCTAGTCAGATGGTTGATGCATTGGTTTCAATTTTTCAAGCTCCCTAGGTGTAGGGAAAGTCCCATCAAATTGGAAGACAATAAATTTAACTCCTTCATTCAAAAAGGGAGAGAGATAGAAATCAGGAAACAACAGGCTGGTTAGCTTAACATTTGGAAAATGTTAGAAGCTATAAAAGAAGGTATAGCAGGGACTTAATAAGTGCAAGGTACTCAGGCAGAGACAACAAGGGAAATCATGTTTGACCAATTTAGTTGAGTTATTTGAGGAAGTAATGTGTTGTGAATAAAGAGTAACCGTTGGTTGCACTGTATTTAGATTTCTAGAAGGCATTTGGTAAAGTGTCGCACCAAAGGCGACAGCAGAAAATAGAAGCTTATGGTGTAAGGGGTAACATATTGGCATGGGTAAAAGATCAGCTGGCTAACAGGGAATAGGGAGTACGTGTAAATGGTATTTTGTAAGTTTGCAAGTTGTAATGAGTTGAATGCTATAGAAATCAGAACTGGAACCTCAACTATTTGGACTTCATGTAAATAACATGGATGAAGGGACAGGAAGTATGAATGCAAAATTTGTTGATGAGACAAAGATGGGTAGGAAAGTAAGTTGTGAAGAACACACTTCTTAGGCTACAAAAGATGAAAGTGGAGTAAAAATGTGAATTTGTCCATTTTGGAAAGAAGAATAAAATGTGATTTATCTAAATGGTGAGAGATCACAGTGCTCTGAGATCCAGAAGCAACAGACATCCAGAATGTCCTGATGCCCGAAGCACAAAGGGTTAGTATGCAGGTACAGCAAGTGATTAACTAAGTTCATGGAATATTATTTATTGTCAGGGTATTATTGTGAATACAAAAATAGGGAGGTTGTGCTTGTATCATATCTGGAGTGTAGGGTACAGTATGTTTAGGGTACACTTTGTTTAAAGAAGAATGCAAAGGTATCAAGGAGTGTGGGAGACATGGGAGAGTTGTGCTGAGATAGAGGATCAGCCATGATCATGTTGAATGGCAGAGTAGCCTCAGTGGACCAAATGGCCTATTTCTGTTTTCCTTGTTTGTACACAAATGTGTTGGAAGCAGTTCAGAGAAGATTTCCCAGAAAATAGTTGGAATGGACAGGTTGACTTATAAAGAAAGGTTGGACAAGTTAGGCTTGTGTTGACTGGAGTTTAGAAGGGTATGAGGTGATTTGCTTGAAATATGTAAGAACTTGAGAAATCTTGACAAAGTATATGTGGAAATGATATTTCATCTAATGGGACAATTTAGAAATAGGGTTTCACTGTTTAAACATAAGGGGCAATGCAGTAAGACAGATTTTTCTCCCAGTGTTGCAAGTCTTTGGAACTGGTTGCTTTTAAGGTAAAGGTGGATAGATTCTTGGTAAACAAAGGGGCAAAAGTGGTAGATGGGAATGTGGACTTGGGCTTACAGTCAGATCAGCCATGATTTTATTTAGTTATGGAGTAGGTCCGAGTGGCTGAATAGATTACCCTTGCTCCTTGTTCAAATGTTCATAACTGCTGCAGTTCATGTGATGTCAAGTACACCCTGTTTAGAAAGAAGTTCCAGGATTTTGACCCAGTGACATTAAGAGAATAGTTCAAGGCAGGACAGCATGTGGCATGGAGGGGAGCTTTTAGAGGGTAGTACTTTCATGCATTTGTCTTTGGCCTCCATCATAGTTGAGGTCTTAGGTTTGGAAGGTACTGTTGAAGAAACATTAGTGAATTGTTGCAGTGCATCTTGTAGATAGTACATGAAGTAACACCACAGAGGCCAGTATTCTGTCACAAAGTCACCCTTTTATTTACACATGAACAGTCCTTAACTTTTTAGTACTGCCTCTTCAGAGTCAGCTCTTGGAGTGGCAGTATCCCAGACACTTCTTTGTTTATTATCAGTCAGCCAGAGCTCCCTGATTGGGGATGTTAATCCAGCCCAATCAGGGAATTTATATTCTGAGGTCCAGCTGGCTGACCTCGTTACAATCACTGCATCTCTCTCCCTCCGAGTCCCAGGATGTTGGCCAGTCCCTTTTCTGGAGGGCCTCCTGGGGCATTTTAGCACTGGGTCAGGTTCTTCTGACTTGGCATCTGATGCGGGCAGTATATAACCCACTGAAGCTCGCCTCTTGCACCAGGAGTGCCTCAGTAGAATTTCATTCGTCTTCCAGCAGCAAAGGCATCTAGATGGTTATATCTGTCATGTCTGATTCTGAGGTCTCATCAACGCTAAACGGAGATGGTGAACCCAGGGTTCCATACAGCCTTTCTGACTGCTCAGAGGGGCAGGGCATGTTTTACTCCTGCGTAATTTGCAAATTTTCAGCTTTCATGTGGACCACATGCTTGTTCAGCACCATTGCACCTATCTGAACTTTATACATAACTAGTCCTGACCTCATGTCGACCATGCCTCTTAACCATGTAGGGCTATTTCCGTGAATCTTGTATCGAACTTCGTCCCCTGAAGTAAACTGTCTTTCTTACTTGGTGTTGTATGGGGTGGTCCTGTAATCAGAAACGAACTAGGACATGTTGGTATCCGGTGAAGCTGTAGGCTGTTTCTTTAAGACTGTCTTCAAAGTTTGGACTGCTCTTTCTGCCAGGCCATTGGCTGATGGGTGGTACCAAGCTGTCCTTATATGTCGAATCCCATTTGACTTTAGGAAATACCCCAATTCCCTGCTGCAAATAATGGCCCATTAGCTGTGACTAACACTTCCAGGACTTCGTGTATTGAAAAAGATGTGAGCAGATTTTCTTTTGTTGTCCCTGTGTTTCATGAATGGACCCTATGCATGTCCGATCACTTTGTGTGTGTCTGCAATGACTAAGAACGTTGACCCAATTGACCCATAAGTAGTTGACGCATAATCAAGTCCAAGGTTTACCAGCTATTTCCATGGATATGGAACACTGGTGGTAACCTTTATCCTTGTTGGCCCTCTGGGCACTGCCCCCACCATCACAGCATTGTCTGTATCCAATCCTGGCCACCAGATATAACTTCTCGTCCATATCTTCAGTTTGGTCACCCCTGGATGGCCCTGTTGGAGTTCAGCCAGTTTTGGCTGTGACCTTTGCTCATGAAAATCACTCTTGCGCTCCATTATAATATGCCACCCTCGACTGTGAGCTGCTCTCTCCAGGTCCAAACAGGTTTCAATTTCGGTTTCCCCCATCACCACCTGATGTTTCAGTTTTGAAAGGACCAGACCTTTCTGTGTCCAAAGACTGAAATTGTCAGCTATGGCTGGGAATGTGTTCAGAAAACTTAATACCATTACAGACTCTTCCATTGTGGGTACCACTGGTAGTGTATCTACTAATGGGGCTACTTGCATCCCTCTTTGCTACTCAGCCTCCCAGACAATGTTCTAACTTGTGATTATAAGCACTTAGTGTTAGAGCCCGCTGCTGAATGTGGACTGAAGCTCTGGGCAGCACTGCCTTGTCTTCATTAAGCAGACCAGTAGGGATTTGTGGTCTGTTATTAACACACATTTTTGTCCATAAAGGTATTGGTGGGATCTCCTGACTCCAAGTCTGACTGCCAAACCTTCCTTCCCTATCGAGGTGTATTTATGCTTTGCATTAGGCAAAGTCCTGGATGCTTACAATATTGGATGCTCCTCTCCATTGGGCCACCTAAGAGCTAATGCCGTCCCGAAGCTGTATGGGGAGGCATTGCACGTCAATACCAGATCTTTCTTGAGATCATAGTGCGCCAACTTCTTAGAGCATGATAGCTATTTTTTACGGTGGTTAACACTGCTGACACATAGCGCCATGGACCTGGGTTCAATTCCACCCTCTGGCGACTGTCTGTGTGGAGTTTGCACATTCTCCCTGTGTCTGCGTGGATTTCCTCCTGGTGCTCCGGTTTCGTCCCACAGTCCAAAGATGTGCAGGTTAGCTGGATTGGCCATGCTAAATTGCCCATAGTGTCTGGGGTGGGATGTGCAGGGATAGGGTAGGGGGTGAGTCAGGGTGGGTCTGGGTGGAATGCTGTTCGGAGGGTCGGTGTGGACTCGGTGGGCTGAATGACGTGCTTCTGCACTGTAGGGATTCTGTGAAAACTAGGGCTTGTGTATGTGACTATTTCCAAGGCTGACCCTTTTTTTTTAAAGGAGTTGATATGAAGGTGCCAGGATGGAGATCAGGTTATTTATGAACTTTCCATAATTTACCAGCTCAAGAAATGACTTAAGCTATTGGACACATGTGGCAGCTGGGGCACCTTTGATCACCCTCACTTTATCTTCCAGTGGGTGTAACCTGGTCTTATCAACTCTGTAGCCCAAGTAGGTCACTTGGAGGACCCGGAGCGCGCACATTTTCCCTTTATAGATGTACACCCGCCTTGGAAAATGCCTTAGGACAATATTCACGTTCTCTAAATGTTGGGTATTTGTTTTCTCTGTTATTAGAACATCATCTAGGTAAATGGTGACCTGAGGTAGACCTTGCAAAATAGTCTCCATCATCTGTTGAAAAATTGAAGAGGCTGACAATACCCCAAATGGCTGTCTTGTATTTTGGTACAAGCCCTCATGGATATTAATTGTAGCATTCTTCTGGGAATTCTCGTTTAAATGCAATTGCGGGTAAGCATGGTTCATGTCCAGCTTCGTGAAGGACAGATCCCTGCCAACTTTGCGCATAAATCCTCGATCCAAGGGATTGAGTATTTATCCAGCTGTGAGAAGTGGTTGACCATTTGTTTAAAATTCCCACAAAAGTGAACTGACCTGTCAGGCTTCACAATTGGTATGACTGAATTCCGAAAATTTGACTGGTTTGATGATTCCGCCACTTTCCAGCCTCCTGATCTCACCCCTACTTTTGCCCATAAGGCAAATGACACTGGGCAGGCCTTGCAAAACTGTGGAATTGCTTCCTGGCCAAAATGCAAGGTGGCCTTGACGCCTCTGATAGTCCCTACACCTTCCTGGAAGACTTTGGGTATTTAATTAGGACTTCACTCAGGCAGCCATTTTCTAATTGAAAAATGTTGAGCCAATCTAGGTGAATTTCTCACATTCAATTTCGCCCTATCAGGCATGGGCTCCAGCCTTTTACTACAATCATTGGTAACTGAACCAGCTGCTTTTCGTGAGAGACTAGAACCAAAGTTGTACCCTTTATCTGTAAAGGTTCCCCGATTTATGTTCTCAGTCTAGCCGAGCTCTCGCACAAACTTAAGGGTTGGAGTCCAAAGCAAATTTTGTTAAAGACTGGTTCTGTGATCACTGATACAGTTGTGCCAGTATCGACCTCCACTAGAACATGAAGACCATGTAACCAAGTGTTTATTCTGATTCGGTCTGATTTGGATGTTACGAAGCAATTTAACTGTTCCAAACCAGATGCAGGTGGACTTTCCAGGGTATGAACTCTCATGGGTACCTTCCTAGATCCTGGCCTATGACTTATCTTACTCAATTTAGTAGGATTCTTTGGTTGTCTTGAGTCCACATACCTGTAGCAACTACAATGGCTGAATAAAAACCAAAAGATCTGTGGATGTTGGAATCGGAATCAGAAACAAAAACAAATTGCTGGAAAGGCTCAGCAGGTCCTGGGGAGAAAAATCAGAGTTAATATTTCAGATCCAGTGGCCGTTCCTTAGAACTGATGATAGCGAAGAAAAAGTGAGTTTTTATGCAGAAGAGAGGATGGGGAGAGCGGTTACATGTAAATGATAGGTAGAGACATAGCTCAAAGAGAGAGAGAAGAACAGTTGAACAGACAAAGGAGTGGATAACAATCAGCCTGGGAGAATGAATAGCTATGAATGGGGTTAATTAGTGACTAACAATAGCAGACCATGTGCTAACAAGGCCTGGTGTATGGGGGTGGGGGTAAAGACATAGGGGAAGGTGCTCAAGCTCTAAAATTGTTGAACTTAGTATTGAGTCCAGAAGGCTGCAGGGTCCCCAAGTGTAAAATGAGGTGTTGTTCTACCAGCTTGTGCTGAGCTGCACTGAAAGACTGCAGCAAGCCTGAGACAGATGTTTGCCAGGAAACAGGGTGGTGTGTTAAAGTGGCAGGCAATAGGAAGCTCAGGGTCTTTTTTTTTTTTGCAGACAGAACATATACGTTCTATGAAGTAGTCACCCAGTCTACACTTCATTTCCCCAATGTAGGCAAGACCACATTGTGAGCAGCGAATGTAGTAGACTAGATTGAGTGAAGTGCAGGTAAAGCTCTCCTTCACCTCGAAGGTATTTTTGGGGCCCAAGGAAGGACAAAGTGAACAGGGAGCTGTCACACCTATGGTTGCAGGGGAAGGTGCCATGGAGCTGTGGTAGGGTGTTGGGTGTTGGTGTAAAGGAGGAGTCGATCAGGGTGTCCCAGAGGGAATGGTCCTTGCGGAAGGCTGACTGGGAGAGAAGGGGAATATGTGTCTGGTGACGGAACCCCTCTGGAGGTTGGGGAAGTGGTGACTAATGATGCTTTGGATGTGGATGCTGGTGGGATGGTAGGTGAAGACAAGAGGACCCTATCGCTATTGTGGGAAGGAAGAAAGGGAGTGAGGGCTGAAGTGCGGGAGATGGGTTGGACCTGGCTGAGGGCCCTGTTGACAACGGTGCTGAGGAATCATCCGAAGAGATACGATGGAGGTGGAGGAACTGGGAGAATGTAATAGAGTCTTTACAGAAAGCAGGGTATGAGGATGTATAGTCAACGTAGCTGCAGGAGTCGTTTGGTTTGTAATGGATATTGGTGGCTAGCTTATCCCTAGAAATGTAAATAGAGATGTTGAGGAACGGAAGGGAGGAGACAGAGATGGACAAAGTGAAGATGAGAATGGGGGGGAAATTGGAAGTGAAATTGATAAACTTTTCCAATTCCAGACGAAAGAGGGAAGCAGCACCGATGATATCGTGGAAATACTGGAGAAAGAGTTGTGTGTGGGGGCCGGAATAGGACTGGAACAAGGAATGTTCCATGTGCCCCTAAAAGAGACAGGCATAACTGGGGCACTTGTGGGTACCCATGGCCACCCCTCTGACCTGAAGAAAGCAACAGGAGTTAAAAGAGAAGTTGCTCAGGATAAGGATGAGCTCGGCCAGATGGACGGGGATGGTGGTGGAAGGGGACAATTCAGGCCCATTTTCCAGGAAAATGTGGAGAGTTCTGAGACCATTCTGATGAGGGATTGACGTGTAAAGGGATTGTATATCCATGGTAAAGTGGAGGTGGGTGGAGCCCATAAACTGGAAATTCTGAAACTAAAGTAAATCAGCAGAGGAGTTGAGGATGTAAGTGGGAAGGGACAGGACTGTTATGGATTTTGGGAAGGAGGTAGAAGCAAGTTGAGTGGGGTTGGGAGACTGTGAGCTTGGAGGTTGTTTGGGGGGGGTTGTGGGGGTGCTCACCAGATGAGATGAGGTTAGTGATCACAGTGGACACAATGGCCTGATGTTCCATGGTGGGGTGATGGTCTGGTGGGGAGATAGGAGGAGGTACCCGAGAGCTGGCACTCAGCCTCTGCACTGTAGAGGTCAGTATGCCAGACAACAACAGCACCACCCTTGGCAACAGGTTTAATTATAGGGTCAGAGCTGGATCTGAGAGCATGGAGTGCAATCAGTTCACGGGGAGATAGGTTGGAATGAGTGGCCAGCCAGGATCCCAAAGAAAACTTCAACTATTTGGTCAAGGCTTGGCTTTGTAGAATCCCTACAGTGTGAAAACAGGCCATTCGGCCCAACAAGTCCACACTGACCTGCCAAAGAGCATCCCACCCGCATCCATTCCTCCCCGTAACCCTGCATATCCTATGGATAACGCACCTTACCTACACATCCCTGGACATAATGGACAATTTAGCATGGCCAATCCACCTAACCTGTGCATCTTTAGATTGTGGGAGGAAGCCGGAGCACCTGGCGGAAACCTACACAGACATGGAGAGAATGTGCAAACTCCACACAGACAGTTGCCTGAGGGTGGACTCAAACCTGGGTCCCTGGGGCTGTGAGGCAGCAGTGCTAACCACTGAGCTGCCATGCTTGTTTTGGGATTTTGCTGTGTGCTGACCTAGAATCCCTCTGTTCAGGATATGTTCGGAGTGAGACTATGCAATTGCCTTTATACAATGGTGTTCCTCAACATCAGTTGAACTGGCATGAGTGTCTATTTCCATCGGAATATCCTGTAACTCATATGTGACAAGTGGAGCATTTTCCAATGGTAAAGCCAGTTGTAGCACCTGTTTGAAGTCCAGTATGGCCTTCAGCTAGTAGGAATTTTTGCATAGTTACATCATTAATCCCACATATCAAAGTATCGCATTAAGGGTTAAACCAAAGTCATAGGCTTCTGCCAATTATCTTAACGTAGTCAAAAATCCTGATACAGATTCCCTGGTTCTCCCATTGCCAAGTAAAAACAACAGGGTTTCAGATTTAGAGGAGGCTTGGTGTCATAATATTCTTTAACTATGTCCATCAATTCTTGAAAGGTTTTAGTATCTGGTGCCTCAGGGAAAGTTAGGCTCCTAAATAAGAGAAAAGACTACAGCTTCACAGGCTATCAGGAGAATTATTAATTGTTTTTCATCTGCCACAATGTCATTTGCCTGGAAAAAAATAACACATTCTTTCCATGTACTGGGCCCAATCCTTGACATCAGGGTCGAATGAGTCAAGATTCCTAAACAAAGCCATGATATGAGAAATGCTTACCCCAACTCAAAGTCAACTGTTGCGAGCAAGTTTCTTCAGGGTTGTGCTTTACTCTCGTTGTCACTGAAATAGCTCCACAGGGGCTGGTATTCCATCACCAAGCCCCCTTTATTTACATATGAACAGTCCTTGACTTTACTCCTGTCTCTTCAGAGTTAGCTCTCAGAGTGGCAATATCTACGGCGGTCCCCTTATTTTTATGTCAGCCAGGACTCCCTGATTGGAGCTGTTTACCTGGTCCAATCAGAGAACTCATATTCTATGAAGTCCAGCTGGCTACCTCATTACAATCACTACAGTACATACTGTTGAAGCAGTTCATTGGAAAGTGGATATCTTAGGGGTGCCAATCAAGCAGGCTGCTTTGTCCTGGATAGTGTCAAGCTTGTTGGGAGCTGTACTAATTTAGGAAAATTGGGGGCGGGGGGCTATTACATCATATTCCTAATATGTGTCTTTAAAAGTCAGGAGGTGTGTTACTTACTGCAGAATCACAAAATCTCTATTCCTGGTTCTGTTTCTGGTCAAAGGTAACCCCCAGGAATTAGGGATTCAGTGATGGTAACACCACTGAATGTAAAGGACTTATGGTTAAATTCAACCTTGTTGAAGATGGTCATTGCCTTGTTCTTGCACATCACAAATACTATCCAGGTCTTCCTGCAAATGGACACAACTCCTTGGATACTGAAACACTCCATGACTGGTGCTGAACATTGTGCAATCATCAGAAAGCATCACCAATTCTGTCTCTGGAGTGCAAATCATTGAAGAGGCAGTTGAAGACGGTTGGTCCATAGACACTGCTGTGAGGATTTAGTGTAGCAAAATCCAGTGACTGGGATGATTGGCATTCAACCACCACAACCATCCTCTTTTGTGTTAGATATGACTCCAATTAATGGAGATTTTTGCCTTTAACTCCAGCTGACTCCAGTCTTGCTCAGGCTCCTTCTTGTCAAATGTAATCAAATGCTGCCTTGATAATAAAGGGCAGTTACTCTCACCTCACCTCTGGAGCTCAGTTCTTTTTTTCCATATTTAGACCAAGGCTATAATAAGGTCAGGAGCCGAGTGGCCCTGGTGGAATCTGCACTATCAGTGAGCAGATGATTGATGTGTAAGTGTAGTATTGTTGATGATACCATCCATCAGTTTGCTAATGATCAGGAGTAAACTGACAAAACAGTAATTTGCTGGATTAGGAAGCCCTACTTTTTTTGGGCTAAACATACCTGGACAATTTTTCATATGGTCAAGTGGATGCTAATACTGTTTTGGAATAGCTTGGTAAGGTTACAGCTAGTTCTGGAGAACAAGTCTTCAGACTTTTGTCAAAATGTTATCAAGGGCTCATAGGCTCTACAGTATCCAGTGCCTTCAACTGTTTCTTGATATCACATGGAATCAGCTGAGTTAGCTGAAGGCTGGCACCTGTACTTGTAGGTCCTTGGGAGGAGGCTGAGATATAGTGCATTTAAGAGTCAGTAGTCTAGTTAGGCACAGTGGGGTTGATTTTCATATATGAATGAGGTAGGATCTCAGAAAATAGCAATGCACCGTTTCCCTTCTCGCTCCTTCTGATTTATTATCAAATATGGGAGGGCAATTTCTGGACAGTGATATCTGGGGCTAGTTTTATTGACATTTATATATATCCAGAGATTAATATGTATGCTCACTGCCTTACATACATACAAAAGCTGCTGCTGGTCTACATATTTCTAAATGGGAAATATAAGGTGTCTATGCAGTGTGAGGAAAATGGTTTGCATTGAATTGTGTTGTGATCATGGCAGGCACTGTTACAGCTATTTAAGCCAGACATGACGAACGTACCCTAGGTTATTGTTGTCATATGTGCCAATGTGCATCTCCAAGAAAACTCTAATTGTCAACTCCTGACTTGAACATTGCCATCAGCACTGAGTTTTGTACATCACTATGTTGGGAGAAGGATCAAATTGATTATAAGATTAACTAGATCAGCCCTATGAGTACTGGCTATAAGAGTAGAAAAGAAGCTGTGCACTCTGTGCTCTGACCTCACAATACCGCTGAATCATCTGTTAGGCCCACATTTTCATTACACAATGGAAGCAAAACTCAGGATGCTCAATGGCATCTAAGACAGAACAGATTTGAGCTGCTACCATTGATCTCAATATCCGTGCTCTCTACAACCGTCACACTGGCTGCTCTATGGATTATTGGATGCATCGACGTAACTCATTTAAGTCTAATTCAAATATGCAAGGTGAATCTATGTCTTCTACTATTAAGAAGGGCAATAGCATAGAAAAACAGAAGCATAGAATCATAGAAGACAGGAGCAGGATTAGGCTATTCAACTCCTCAAATTTGTTTGACCATTCAATTTGATCATGGCTGATCATTGAGCTCAATACCCTAATCCTGCACTCCGCTGTATCTCTTTAGCCACAGGAGCAGCATCTACCTCTTTCTTGAAAACACAATGTTTGACCGCAACTACACTCTGTGGTAGTGAATTCCACAGACTCACCACTCTCTGGTAGAAGAAATTTCTCCTCATCTCAGTCCTAAAAGATTTACCCCTTATGCATCAGCTATGACCTCTGGTTCCGTACCCCATCATCAGGAATATCCTTCCTGCATTTAACGACTCAACTCAATCTTTCCTCATATGTCAATCCTACCATCCCAGGAATCAACTTGGTAAACTGTTGCTGCACTCCCTCCATAACAAGAACATTTTTCCTCAGATAGGGAAACCAAAACTGCAGACAGTATTCCAGGTGTGGCCTCATTAATGCCCTATGTAATTGCAGCAAGACATCCCTGTTCCTGTATTTGAATCCTTTTGCTGTGAAGGACAACATACAGTTGGCATTCTTTACTGCCTGCTGCACCTGCACACTTAGTTTCAGTGACAGGTGCACAGGACACCTAGGTCTCGTTGAACATTTTTCTCTCTCAATTTATAGCCATTCTAATAATTTTGCCTTCCTATTTTTGCTACAAAAATGGATAATCTCACATTTAACTACGTTATACTGCATCTGCCATGCATTTGCCCACTCACTTAGTTTGTCCGAATCACATTGCAAAGCAGTAACACCAGTAGCATTAACACCACGCAGGCGCCATTCCTGTAAACTCCCCCCCAAGTCAAACACTGTCCTGAAAAAAGCCTATATTGCTGCTCATTAATGTCCAGTGGATCAAAATCCTGGAATTCTCTACTAACATCATTGTGGAAGTGCTATCACCATGAAGACTGCAGCACAGCAAGAAGGTCTAGCACTTCATCTTAAGGCAATTGTAGATAGGTGATTTTATCCTCTTTCCAGTGTTGCCCACATCTGAAGACTAAATAACTAATAAGTGATAACTTATGCCAAACATCCCAAAGTATTTTATGGAATATTATCAAGCAAATTTGACACTGAGCATGCGTAAGGAGGTTTTAGAACAGGTGAGCAACAGCTGGAACAAAGATGTAGGTTCTTAAGAAAGTTGTGCATGAGTCGAGAATTGGAAAGAATTCTGGGTTTCAAGGCCTAGGCAGCCGAAGACATGGCTGCCAATGCTGGAGCAATTAAAATCAAGGATGTGCAAGTGGCCAGGATTGTATGAGCTCAGATAGGTCAGTGTGGGATAGGAAAGTTGTGGGACCAGACAATATTACAGGTAGATGGGTGAAACAAAGGATAAAAACTCTAAAATCAAGGGGTCCCAGACTATTAGGTCAGTAAGCACAGCAAAAATGTGTGAATGGAACTCAGTGTAAGTTAGAGACACTGGATAGCATAATTTTGCATGAGTTCATGTTATTGGAGATGAAAAATGGGATCACAGCAGGAGAACAGTGTGTCATGACGTAATGGGAAGAATGTGCTGGAAATCAAACCCTACTGTTCCATGAATCATAAGTGTGAATTCTGAGCAATTTAATCTGAATGTGACCACTATTCAAGATGAATGAAACTCATACTGGGTTTCATCAAAGAACAAGAAAACAGAAACTTATTTATTGTTACAACTTTAGCCTCTAACATGGCAAAATGTATTTTTAATTACAAATACGCAGACTTAAATTATACCCCTTTAAATCCAACATGCACACATCCATTCATAAACAGGTCAGGCAGGAGAGGTGAGTGTTCTTTCAAGAAAATTGAGGGTGCAAAATATTGGCAAAAAGGAACAAAGTCTGTGGTTGAGAGGTTCAACTCAAGAGAGGTAGAATTAAGTGACTTTCTCACGGGTCTTTTATTTTTGGTGATGCTATCAAGCTGTCGTCAACTGCGAAGATCCTCAATTCAGTCAATCCTTTGGACCTAGGTCTCGGTTTAAGTTGGAAAGTTTCTTCCTTTGCAAAGTCTTTGCATGTTATTCCTTTTCCACTCACAGTATCACGATTTTCAACAATTCAACAATTTTACGGCTTGAGGCACCTTCTTCCATGTCCTTACACCAACTCGCACATACCTGGCCTTGTTGTCACATGGTGCGCTATTATACATGACCCATTGTTAGCCATTAGTAGTCCCTATTAGTAGCTATTCATTCTCCTAGGCTAATCACTCCTTTGTCTGTTCAATTGTTCATCTTTCTCCTTGGGCTCTATCTCTACCCATCATTTAATCCTTATCCCCACCCCCATCCTATCTTCTGCATAAAAACAAACATTTTCCTAGCTACCATCAGTTCTGAGGAAGGGTCACTGGACCCAAAATGTTAACTCTGATTTTTCTCCACGGACGCTGCCAGACGGACTAAGCTAACATTTTGATTCTAATATGAATCTTGTTCAGAATTAAAGACTCGGAATGTCTTGCTCTCATCTACCAAATTACAATGTTTTATAACTCTGTCGTTTCCAAACGTTGTTATACATTCCATATACCTTCATCAAAGTTATTCTAAATACCCTGAAAAATGTATGGGTTACTCAGTTTGTTCAGAAAAATAAATCTTAAATTATTCTAAATAATACTAATTTTCAGAAAAATGTGATGCCTTTAAAAATTCATAAATAGTTGTGGTTATTCCCCAGGTTATGCAGGACCTCAGTATGACCAGGGAACCACCTCTATATATGTACAACAGGCTTCGGGCACGAGATACCCAGAATTTTGCAATGAAATTCCAAAGGCTCATTTTCTTTTCTCCAATGTGTGATTGCATGTTTGCAATCACTGCACTAAGTGGATAGAGGATGAAACACACCATCATTCCATTGAAACTCCCAGAAACAAAAGCAGAAATGCCACTAGGAACACCTTGATCCAAGAATAAATTCTTAATTGGGTCTTTGAAAGAAAAATAAAGGGCACTGCCTGTTCCATTCCTCAGCAGAATGGGGAGGAAGCCTCGATAGTACCCAAGTTGTAACTTATTTTTAAAGCTGTAAGAATTAAACTCCTTTAGGATACTATGGGTATTGGGAAACTTGACATCTTTCCTGTGGTCCTGAAGGATATTTTGGACACGTTCAAATGGGGTCAAGACCAATGCTTCGATGATTCCAGATAGGGATCCTGCAATGCAGCGATGGTACAAACGTGTATCCTCTGTCGAGATATTTCTAATGAGGCTATCGTAAGCACCAAACAGCAAGGTACCTTGGATGGTCTTGGCTAGGAGTGGAGGAAGAATTCCTCTGTAAAACTTGATAAGGCCTTCTTGACACAGTTGAGTGACAGCTTTTCGGATAATAAAACCATGGATTTGCTGTCGAAAAATTGTTTTGTGAATTGGAAACGTCAGAAATGTCGCAAGACAGCTAGAGGTAGCTCCGATTCCACAGTTCTTCAGTGAGTCTGCCACTGAGTCTTCAGAATCCTGCTGCATTTTCAATTTTTCTGTGTAGTATATTAAAAAGTATCAATATTCACTGCATAACTGTCTTCTTCACATACTATTTTCACTCAAAACAAGAAGAAAACATTGTTTGATAATACACATTGGTACATATATTGCATATTGCATAAGTAATGTTTTCTGTTCGTTAGATGAACTTAAACATAATCCTGGATAAATTTATTATCATAATCAAATTTAGTGAGGTTTGGTTGTTGTAAATGTAATTTTTTTTATTATCAACAGGCATCATCACATAATAGGTTTGGTAAACTCAGGTTTGTAAATGTATAGCAAAAGCAAGCTGCCTTTATTTTTATTTCATACACAAACATTCTAATTTATCACATTCTCCAACTCCTATACAGGCCAACATCTGTTTCATTCTTGCTTCATAATCAACCTTACTTTACAGACAGCCAATGGTCCCCAGTCGACTATCTCCCATACATGACTCTACCTATCCCAATTTGCATTGGCCAATAGAGCTCTCCAATTACAATTTCACCTTCTACTTTGAAGCTTCACAGCTTATCAGCTAGTTAGATGAAGCTCCTACTTGATCTCCTGTCCTGACTTAAGCTTCACCTTCAGTGTGCATAAAAATACTAAAACACACCTATTTTCTCCAAACCACTCAGGGCACTATAGCCACAATGAAAAATGATCAAGATCAAGCACACAGGTTGTGGCCATCATATACCTTTAACAGAATAAACAGGTGAGTTTGACTCAAGTTCCAAACCCCAAATATTCAATCATAAACATTACTGACATCTCTATAGCCTAAGTCCTCCTCTGTCATCTTGCACAGTGCCTATTCTTAATCTCAAGCATCTGAATTTTATTAACAAGTCACCTGTTCTATTAGTTCTCTCCTGTTCTATTTGTAATGTCTACTCCGTATTCCTCCTCCTAATGCTCTTTGCATCTAGGTAAACTAAGCAACAAGAACTGAAATTAATGGCTATCAAGGATATACAGGATTGGATAAAGAGAAAAAGGGAGGCTTCCAGCAGATATCAAGGACTGAAAACAGCAGAAGGCCAGGAGGAGAGTAGAATGTGCAAGAGGGAACTTGAAAGGAATATTATCTTAGCTAAAAAGGAATACCAATGGATACTGACAGGTAAAATAAATGAAACTCCCATGTTATTTTACAAGTCCAGTAATGGTAGAAGGATAACTAGGGAAACAGTAGGGTCTATTGAGAACCACAATAGTAGTTTGTGTGTGGAGCCAGAGGACATAGGTATGGTTCTAAAGTAAAATTTTGTGTTGGTGTTCACTAATGAGAGGGATGATGTGGGTATAGAAATCAGGGGAAACTATTAGGAATAATTCTGAGGGACAGAGTTCATTTCCACTTGGAGAGGCAGAACTTAATCATTCGACGTAGTCTTCTTGGACTTCAGCAAGGCCTTTGATAAAGCCCTGCTTGGGGGAAGTCATAGAATCCCTACAGTGTGGAAGCAGGCCCCCATTGAGTCCACACCACCCCTCTGAACAGCATCCCACCCAGACCCACTATCCCTGACTCCTGCATTTCCCAGGGCTAATCCACCTAACCTGCACACTATGGGCAATTTTAGAATGGCCAATCCACTGAATGCACAAACTCCACACAGTCACCCAAGGCTGGAATTGAACCTGGATCCCTGATGCTGTGAGGCAGTATTGCTAACTACTGAGCCATCGTGCCAGCCCAGACTGGTAGCAAAAGTGAGAGCCCATGAGATCTAAAGGATACTTGCCTTTATTAAGGTTAAAGTTTAAAAGTAGGGAGGTTATGCTGGACCTGTATAAAGGTCACAGCTAGAATATTGTGGATAGTTCTGAAATCCACATTTTAGCAGGGATATGATTGCATTGGAGAGGAGACTTAGCAGAGAGTAAATCTGGAACCTTTTAGTTAGAAGAGAGATTGCCTTGGAGGAGAGAAGATTCAGGGGGTGGAAGGTAGAATATGAATCATAGAATCCTTATAGGTGGAAGCTGACCCTTCAGCCCAATGAGTCCACACTGCCCCTCTGAACAGCATCCACACCCAGACCCAGCACCCCGACCCTGTATTCTACTCATCCCTGGACACTATGGCAATTTAGCACAGCCAATCCACCTAACCTGCACATCTTCGGACTGTGAGAGGGAACTTGGAGCAAACTCCTGCAGACACAGGGAGAATGTCCAATCTCCATCCAGACAGTCACTCAAGAGGTGAAACCGAACCAGAGTCCCTGGCACTGTGAGGCAATAATGTTAACTACTGAGCCACTGTGCTGTATGTGATTGAAATGTATAAAATAATGAAGGGCCTAAACAGGGTAGACAAGAAGGAACCTTTCCCCTTGATGGAGGGATCAATGACCAGGGACGTAGATCTAAGGTAATGGGTAGAGGTTTAGAGGAGATGAGGAAGAGCTTTTTCACCCAAACGGTGGTGGGAATCTGGAACTCACTCTCTGTAAGGGTGATGGAGGCAGAAATCCTCATAACATTTAAGAAATATTTAGATGTGCACTTGAGGTGCCAAGGCATACAAAGCTATGGGCTAAGTGCTGGAAAATGGTTTTAGGAAGGTTAGGTAGTTGCTGTTGACTGGTGCACTCAATGGGTCAAAGGTCACTTTTCAGTGCTGTAGACCCTCATGACTCTGCAGGCATCTGAGGAAATGAACAGGACTTATTCTGTGACATGCGATTTTCATGAATTGAAAGTCATGGTGACTAGAAAAAGGCAAGTTCCTAAAGAGCGTTGGGAGCAGTTATGTCTGAATTGAAAGCACCAAGCTTCGTGTTATCACCTTTAGAGTGATATCGTTTAGACAGCTCAAATGCTAATATGACCAATACGCAGATGTTTTTAAGTGGCTCTGCACGGTAATACTGGAGGCACAGGCTGTCTGCATTTCACCTTGTACATTATATCTCACTGAAAATAAACCCACCAGAGATCCTTAACAGAACGTCGTGTGTTAGATTTAAATAACACAAGATTATTATTATGATAAGTTACATATTTGCAGAGATCACTGACACTGATAAGGCAGAGGGAAGCTACGGTACAGAGAATATGGGGTCGGTAACTACAAGTCACCTATGAAGGGGCGGCGTTCAATTTCACCCTCGGACGACTGTCTGTACGGAGTTATCTCCCACAGTCCAAAGATGTGTGAGTTAGCTATGGGAAATGCGGGGGGGGGGGGGGGGGTCTGGGTCTGGGTCTGGGAGGGATGCTCTTCGGAGGGTCGATGTGCCGAATGGCCTGCTTCCTCACGGTAAGGATTTTAAGAAAAAGCCGACTGGCACAAAGCCGATGGTTCAGCCTGGATATACGTTTTCAAGTAGGTGGGGCGGTATGTCTTCAGACCCATTAAAAAGAAAATCGATGCTGCTCGTTTAACTAAATGAATTATACTTTTTATGCTACCAAATCCTACAAAACGGAGAAGAAAATTCGCTGCGATTGAAATGAAGTAGATAGAAAAAGCATTAAAAATCAATCCTAATCCACCAGTTTCTTTTTAAAATAAAACGATAGCCACTGTCGTAGAATTGGACCCAAGTATCCTTAAATTAAGTGGATGTTACAACCTGTAGGAGACAAAGGATTGATCAAATATTTTTGATGGACAACAAAGAACAAATTCGCCCAAATTCAATTTTCCAAAGCTGAAGCTTATGTTCTGAACTGTACCTTGCTTGAATTCGGCATTTAATGTTTGAGGATGCTGTTCTAAAATCGTTGACAGGTGCTATTATGAGTATTTTCGATTCCCCCTTGTTTTCCTATTAACCTTCACAGTTAATCTTTACATGATGAGAGCAGAACCACTCAGAGGACAGGTTCATTCACTCCAATTTTGATTGGGCTATTCTGTGGAGTGACAGCCCGGCTATGGCTCTGATTGAACGACAATCGGGCCGGAGATCGTGAGGTAATACGTGTAACATTGCGTTGTGAGATTATTCCTCTTCAGAAGGTTTTAAAAAATAGTTTGAGTTGTTGTTTTCACTGCGCCTCCCGAAAGCAACTGGAGCTTAATTAATAAATTGTATTTATTTTTCCTCTTCGTTGTACCTTCTATTCTAGTTGGGATGTGACAATCAGACGAAATCAAGAACACTGCCAAAACCACCATCAAATTGCGTTCATATACAATCGGGCTCTAAACGAAGAAAACCATTCCACAGGCAGGAGAGTGAGGCCATTCATCTCATTCTGCCCAAGAAAGCCAAAACACAACTATAACGCAAATGAAAATCATCGGTTATTTACACTTAAAGGTTGGAGAGGCCAGGTGAAATGTGCTCATAGCTTTATCTGATCTATATTGTAGAAACAAAAGATTTAGGACACCATTGTCGAACCCTGCAGCACTGCTGAAGTGCAGCTTTGAACTACCTACGATTCACCATCTGTAACGCATTGTTATTCCCATTGTTCTTAGTTTTAGCCTCGTGTAAGCTGCTACAGTCGTGCAATTTTTACCCTTGGGAATTCCAACTCTGATCTGGCTACTGGTTTTAGAAACTTCACACATTCCATCATTTTGGTTAATTTCTGATCTGTATTTGCAGGTTCTCAATTTTTTTCAGTTTAGTATTTAGATGCTCAAGCAATGTGCACATTCTTTAGTGAAACAGCAAAGGACAAAGAAATTAATTATAGGTACGATCTCTGAAAAAAGCCTGGGCTGTTTAAATTGTCTGTTCTAGCCTTAGGCGACAACAAGTACCATCATGGATGAAAACAAATAGTACAAGCATAAGCAGTTAGAAAAGGCACATTAGTATGAGGTAGAAAAGACAAAGTAACACCGAGAGTTCTAGTGAGAACATATATTTGGCACATCTACGTGTATAATGGTTGAGATTGTCCTGGCGCCGACTCATAGTTACTGCAGCAGAGGGGGATTTGGGTTCCTGATGGCATCTGCATCCAACGCAGATTCATGGAGGTGGTGGCAGAGGCAGGTTTGGGCTAGTGCAAAACCCTGTGATATTGGCAGCAGCCGCAAGGGCAAGATGGGCCCGAAGCATACTCACGGTAATGGCAGAATAGAGTATGGGCATGTGCGGTACGTGGCAGCATCTGCATTGGCAAGACCCAGCAAGGACTCAGTGGCAAGGGCGGTGGAGGCGTGATGGTGTCCAAGAGTGGCGACTTTCATTCCAGTGGCAACGTGGCGAAAGGGACTACTGTCTGGCCACTAGGACCAGGGGGAACACTCAACGAGGAGGACTTAGAAGTTGAATGCCTTTATATTCTATGTTTTGGCTTATTTTTCAGTGTTTTAAGATGGCATCAGAGAGTGGCAACACTATACAATGCTTTTCAGTATTTTGTAACAAAATATGCATGACCATAAATAATCCAAATCAACCACCACTGCAACACCCATTCCATTGAATGGAAGCAGAAACAATCATGTTTAAGAAATTCCTAGTCGCAATACCTACTTCTTCCCCTTTGATAACCTAAACCCTTGTTCCACACACTAAATTTCCCGGAATGTTCTGAAAATATCTTCATTTTCTTACCATCCCTTATAATGCTTTGAAATTGGAGCAAGGCTCAAAAAGGGTGAATAGTCTATCTCCTTATGCATTTCCTTTCTTGACTGGGGTTTGAAGATCATGAATTTTCCAATTAAATGAAAAGAGAAGCATTAAACAAACCTATACAAGTGCATATCCCGACCCACCACAATACATAGTAAACTATGATGTTAGCAACCACATTAAAATTTAAGATTCCATTTTCTGAAGAAAAATTGAGGCTCTGCTCACCAGACCATTTGGTGTGAAGTTAATTGTATGTTGGACACTGCAAACCACAAATTTGACCAGCAACAGAATGAAGCCCAGGAAACCAACTACTATTCCTACATTGGCTGTTTAAATCCAAATAGTAGAACTCCTTTAGGGCCAGCAAATGGAGGGAGCAGGTGAACCTTTGTTGGGCTTGCTGCTATAATGCATTTTAAGTGTAAAAGTCTAGTTTAAGTAACTTCAGGAAATATGTGGTTTATCTTGCCCTTTGCATTTGGTCATATCAGAAGTGGAACATATTTGCATACTTACACGTAGACAGCTTGTTAGATAATTCTCAAAGTCTTATTTTATGGCTTGATTCCAATGTCTTGAGTTCAAACTGCCCACACACCATCATGATACACTAGGCATTATCAGTTACTTACAACATTCCCATTTTGATCAATGTGTGCTGATCCCCTTGTTTGAAAAAGTAGTAGAAACTAGCTGTGCAAGGTTCTGCAGTATGGAAATGATGCCTCGCCTATTTCTTTGCTGGGGTACTTTCCACTATGCCAGAGGAAGTGTTATGCTTATCTAGAAAGGCTTTCAGTTGTCTGGCTTTAACCAATGTCAGAGTTAAACATTTACTTAGATATGGTTAGCTTCCTTTAATTCTAATATTAAAATGACATTATTCACAACAAAAACAGAAGTTTCTGGAAAAGCTCAGCAAGCCTGGCAGCATCCGTGAAGAAAAGATCGGAGTTAACGTTTCGGGTCCGGTGACCCTTCCTCAGAACTGACGGTGGCTGGGAAAATGTCAGTTTGTATGCAGAAAAAAAAGGGACGGGGGTAGGGCATGGAGTAAACAATAGGATACAGCCTAAAGAGAGAGAAGAGTAATTGTACAGACAAAGAGGCAACAGGTAGTTCAGAGATAACAGTGTGGAGCTGGAGGAACGCAGCAGGCCAGGCAGCATCAGAGGAGCAGGAAAGCTGACGTTTCGGGTTGGGACCCTTCTTCAGAAAAAAGAAGTTCTTGCTATTTCTGAACAGGTGGTTCAGGGATTTTTTTGCGAACAGAACTACCTGTTGCCTGCCACTTTAACACGCCACCCTGTTCTCTGGCCAACATCTCTGTCTCTGGCTTGCTGCAGTGTTCCAGCAAAGCTCAACGCAAGCTGGAAGAAGGACACCTCATTTTCCACTTGGGGACACTGCAGCCCTCCAGACTCAATATCAAATTCAATAATTTTAGGGCCTCAACTCTCCCATGTTCCAGCCCCCTACCCCACACACCAGGCCTTGTTACCACGTAGCCTGCCATTACACACTACCTGTTATTAGTCACTAATAGTCCCCATTAACAACTATTCACCCTCCCAGCCTGATGGTTGTCAACTCTGTCTGTCCAACTGCTCTTCTCTCTCTTTAGGCTCTATCCTATCGTTCACTCCCTACCCCACCCACTCGCTATTTTCTGCATTTAAACTGACATTTTCCCAGCCACTATCAGTTCTGAGGAAGGGTCACTGGACCCAAAATGTTAACTCTTTCCTCACAGATGCTGCCGGACCTGCTGAACTTATCCAGCAACTTTGTTTTTGTTCCTGATTTACAGCAGCTGCAGTTCTTTTGGTTTTTATTTAGCATTTATTGCGCATCCCTAATTGCCCAGAGGGCAGTTGAGTCAACCACATTGCTGTGGATCTGGAAACATGTGTAGGCCAGATCAAGTAAGGATGGCAGTTTCTTTCCCTAAAGATTCTTAGTAAACGAGATGGATTTTTCCAACAATCAATGAATTTACAGTCATTAAACTCTTAATTCCAGATTTTTAAAAATTGAATTCAAATTCCACCATCTGACATGGTGGGATTTGAACCCAGGTCTCCAGAACATTATCTAGGTCTCTGGCTTAACAGTCCAGCGATGATACCACTAGGCCATCACCTCCCAAAATATTCCAGCAGGAGCTCCTCTGCTTTTTCTTTTTTCTCTCTTCATTTTCTGAGTGTTTTTAAATAAGTAATGACTTGGACTTATCTGGAGCAGAATGGAGGAGCTAGCAAGCCCTGGAGGCTTCCCATGGGGGAAGCAGTCCTGAAGAAAACCTACCTTGGAGCAGCTGACAGCCAATGTGGAGTGGGCTTGAGGCTTAGAGTGGCGTGGGGCAAGGATGGTTGTTGGACTGGGGTCTGACAGGAATGGTGAGAACATGTGTTCAAAAACTTTCAACCCTCTGTGAAAAGAAATCCCTCATCTGTCTTAAGTTGGCATCCCTTAATTCCGAGACTATGCCCTCTGGTCTTAATTTCTCCTAGGAGGGGAAACATCTTCTCTGCATTTACCCTATCAAGCCCATTAAAGAATCCTACATATTTCAATCAGATCACCTCTCATTCTTCTGCATTCCAATGAGTCTCAACCTGTTAAACCTTTCATCATAAGACAATCCCTCCATTCTGGGATCGTCCTAGTGAACTTCTCTGATCTGCCTCTGATGAAATATCTTAAGAAAGATGACCAAACCTGCTTACATATTCCAGATGTGGTCTCTTCAGCACCTTGTACAGTTGCAAGTCTTCCCTCCTCTCCTCTAACCCCCTAGAAAGAAGGGCCAACATTCCACTTGTCTTCCTGATAAAACCCATTTAGTTCATTAATGTCCTTTGGGAAAGGAATCTGCCATTCTTACCCGGTCTGGCTTATATGGGACTCCAGACCTACAGCAATAAATGCTGGTATAACCAGCTACACACACATCCCATGAACAAAAAGAAAATCACCAACTGCACTTGTGTACTAGCTTTCTGCTTCATGCCCTAAGTTCCTTTGTGTTATAGCTTTCTCAGTTTAAATAATACTCTTTTGTTCTGTCATCCAAAATAAGCAACTCCACATTTGCCAGTGGTTAGCACTGCTGCCTCACAGCAGTTGGGACCCAGGTTCGATTCCATCCTTGGGCAACTGACTGTGTAGAGTTTGCACATTCTCCCCGTGTCTGCGTGGGTTTCCTCCCACAGTCTAAAGATGTGCAGGCTAGGTGGACTGGCCATGCTAAATTGCCCAAGTGTTCAGCAGGGATGTGTAGATTAGGTGGGTTATGCAAGATGAATCTGGGTGGGATACTCAGAGGGTCAGTGTGGACTTGTTGGGCCGAAGGGCCTGTTTTCACACTGTAGGGATTCTATGATTAATGGAGTATACAGTAACTAACTGAATTGTAAGAAACTCAGGACACATACGAACTCTTGCCCAAGGAATTTGTTGAAGGCACAAAAATCTTCCATGAATGGTAATGTGGTAAGACTTACTATGAAAGCTGAAACTACTAAATGAGAACTTGGTCAAGGTACTGAATGGGAACTGCTGCTCAGGATATTATGTCTCAAAATGTCACATGAGCAAGACAGAAGAGAACATTTAAAAAAGGTAAATCAAATTGTAGCTTTTTTTACATTATGACAATGAACACAGTAAAAGTGAAAATCAGAACACTTGCATGACAAACAGAACATCACACATTTATTGTAGCACATGATTGAACAAACATAAGCTCTTCAGCTTTTCTCCATATTGTAGAAAACAAGCTAAAAATGGAGTAACAATTGCAGACTTGAATTTGTAAAAATTGTCCCAATATAACTGTACAGGGTTCAACACCAAATTTATCAAGATAGCCTTAAAAAAATTCATTTTTATGCTCAGATCATGACATATGTTTGAATTGTATGTGTATATACGGCAACTCCAATCCAATGTTTAACCAAAGAACCCAAAAGCTACATTTCGCTCATGTGAGATAATGTAGCTCTATACGGCACTAAATCAGATTTTCCATGAATTACCACTGCTCACTCCAGACAGACAGTTCAGAATAGCATTAGCTAGTCCAAAACATACAAAACACTGGGGTCAATTGGGAGCAAAGCCCAGAATGAGCAACAATATCATCCAGAATATTGAATTATGCACAGGACAACCCTTCCCTATCCCTCCCTGTGATTCAAATGTTGTTTTAATAAATGAGTACATAAACAATGAATGTGAACCCTGTGTGCACAAATATAGAAAATATTTCAATTTCTTGCTCATATTCACAGTAGGGGAATGATGTGCAATTTCATCTAAAACAGTAAACAGAAGTTTCACCAAGTTCTGGAAATGCAATTTTTGTAGAATTTTATTTAGCAATCCCAACTCCACAACGTCACAACATAAATTTGCACGTGGACAAAGCTGAGACTTCCCACGTTTTCCCCATGACCTGCCTGAGTGCCAACTGGCTAAAATAATCCCGTTGTGTATGCTCTGGGCAACTGAGAAGTGGCTTAAAGGAGTCTCATTTCACATTACAGTCAAGCAGTAGGTAAATGAAAATGTTTATATCCTTGGTTGGAAGCTAGTCCCCATGCGTGCAAGCCAGCATTTTAACACTCCCAAAAAACATTTTCAATCATGCAACATTTACGAAATAGCATCTACAACCTTATGTCATTTGATGCTGTTGAACAAACAGCAACATCCAGAACAGAACCAGCATTCCAACAGAGACAATGTCTGTGAATTCTTTTTATAAAGCTTCAATGTACTGATTAAGCCTGGCCTTTTTGAGCAAAGACACCTGGAAACCTAAGTTAAGTTCATTCTACAGCTTCAATACCTATAGATTTCCACTATATTTAGAGATTAAGGAAAAAGCTGTTCATTTCAGGATGACATAATCTCCTCAGGTTTCTAACTTTGCAAGGGGAGTTGCAGAATAATTACCACAGTTGCAGTCTTCAAAATTCTGCACATGTCCATCTTAAGAAATGACTTTTCAAGTCTCCTTTAAAAAAAATTTCCAAGATATTCTCAACAAGATTTCACTCAAATGAGTTCTTCCAAGTTACATTACTACTAAAAATATACACCAGCATTATAGTTAACCATCAAACTAGGGGCAAAATCAATTTACTACTCTTCTGGATTATGTGCAAGCAATTGGACAGATTTAGTGTCTTTCTATCCACCCACAAGAGTGAGAACAAAACTACTCAAGAGTTGCAACTCAACTACATGAGGTCACAACTGTTGTTCTTAAATATATGGCTCATATATGTGTATGCAGAATAAGAAATATGTCAAATAAATCAAATTGCAACACTGATTAAATCTGTATTGGTTTATCCAGGTTATTTGAATTTGATGGAAATAAAGTACAATTCTCTACTCATTTCCCATAAGAAAAAAGTTCATTTGGTTTTAAATGAAACTGTTTTAGATCCAGGTTTAAGGGCAGATATACTGCCTCAAAAAGTTATATTCAGTAAGGTTCCAATTAATTTAAAGTTTCTTGGAAAGTCAGCTGAATCATCATCTTGCTGACTGAAAAGAGCTCAATCCAAACCAAGTACAACTCAGAAGGAACATACTGGTACCATGCATTAGTGGAATTATTCATAACTATTAAATTACTGTACAGTTAGTAAGGCATAAAACAGCATAAAACCAAGACAAAAATAATCTGTTCTTTCTCTATCAGTATACAGTTGAGCTGTTTCAGGTGGAAAATATACAGAACTTGATTAAATGTACTGTTGCAATGATAGAAACAAATTTTACAACATGAAAAAGCAGGGAATAAAAATGATTTAATACATTAATTTTTCCCTAACACACCAGCTCTATTCCAGTTTTGCCAAAATATTTGTAAGCACCTAGTAACAACCTGCTCCAAGTAAAACAGTGGCAAGCTTACACTGTGGCAGACATGTAGCAATCAATATTGCAACACAGAATATGGAAAAAAAATTAGGCTTTTTTTTTTAAAGGTAAATACCAGATATATATAGCCCTATATATCAAAAAATTTGTTAAGTTTCACACATATTAAACCCAATTATAGCTGCTGCTTTTAATTGGAAACATCTAACATACTGAAATGTCTACTCAATTTCAGTTCAGATAGAAGTGTACCACAATGTGAAGCAGAAGCAAAGAATACTTTTTAACTTTTTGGTTTGGCAGGTGCAACAGAAGGACTAGTGGGGAAAAAAAACAAATTTGGTAAAATAGCATGTACTGCAACAGCAGTGCACAGATATTACAATGGAACATGGCTGAACAGATAAGAGACAGATTCTCCATTGTGAGTTCTTCGAATTGCTTCAGCAAGGATCATGGAGATATCAATAACCTAAAAGAAAGAAACAAAATGATAATTCAATGTGTTGTGTATTGGAATACAGATGGATCAGTTTTTAATTTAGTCAACTACAAATTATGTGAGAAACCAGAAACAGGCATTATGTTAATTGAAATACAACTCAGACGAACTGCACTAGTTTGACAATCTTGAGAAAAAGAGTCGGGGGTAAATATACAACATTAAGCTTTACATTATTACAATTTGATGGCATTTACATCATGAAATTTATACTGCTCTCATTGTAGCTAGTAACTTATCCTCATAATAATAAAGTAAATTCAAATTTTACAGGACAGTTCGAGTCATTTGGCCCATGACACCCATGCTAGCTCTCAAACTGCTGTCCATGTAATACTATTCAATGCCCTTTCTCTTACATCGTTTTTCCTAAGCAGTTACCTGCTGCTTTTACAAGCTGTTGTGGAACTTGAAATGTAGGGTAACAGAAGGAGGAATAGGCAGAAAGAAAAGGAGTGAAAGGCTAGGCGTGAAGCAAACTGAGCAGAAATTGATGACAATATCTCTAATTGCTGAGTGCAATGGTCTGGAATTTCCTCCCCAATATTTTCTCTTCCAACATATTCCTTTGGACCATTTCCTTTAAAATATGGAATACTTCATTGAATTGCTTAAAAAGGAAATTCGCACTTCTGCAATACTTAGCACAGGGTCACATTAGGGCCTGATTCTGGATGAAGCAACTGCATAAAGTCACATCCTGAACGCAGAGAGGCTCAATCTTGTGAACATAGTGCACATTGACACCAAGTGATATTTCACTTTGGGATCTGTTTCAAGACAACTGCCGTAGCCAATGTGACATAAAGCTTGAATCTTGGCAGCCAACCATCAATAATTAGGTTGAAGCAGATCAGGAAGCATATGATATATAGAATGTACGGCACAGAAACTGACCACATCATTAGTTACGTTCGGTCAAGTTTCTTCCCATTCTTTCTCATTTATCAGTATCTCTCTCTAATCCTTCCTCCTAGGAGTAGATAGCTTCCCCTTAAATGCATTTACATGGTTTACTTTGACCATTCCAATAGGAGCAGGATCTGCATTCACGACTGTGTGCAAAAACGCTTATGAATTTAGTTTACGATTTCTTGGCGATTTATACTGACAGCCTCTAGTTTTGCTCTTCCCCTTAAATAAAGTCTCTGTAGATTTTATTTTTGCCATGATGGAGAGGGTCCCTCTTCACAGGGCACCTTGCCAGAATTCAAATCCACACACTGCCACTACATCACGCCCACCAAACTGCAGATGGAAAGTCTTTTGAAGATCAAGTTCACTCTCACCTTTGTGTACCTGACTTGAGAAAGAAAATCAGGGCCTGCATTTACTCTAATAAAATCTTTGGTAATTTTAAAAAGCTACTACTACTGGGTCACCCCTTCATATTATCTTTTTAAGAACCAGCCAGCAGTATTGACCACAGCCAGGTAAAAGCACCCCCCAATTCCCCATTGGCTCCAATTTTGCTAGGATTCCTTAATGACGCACGCCACATTGTTAATCTGAAATGGCAGCTACTCATTTCTGTTCTGAAATTTAGCTCTTCTGTCAATTTTTGATCCAAGGCTGCATTTAAATCAGGAGCCGAATGGCTGTGGCAGAACCAAAACAGAGCACTGGTTTTTGTTGAGCAGTGCTAGCACTTGATCGACAACACCTTAAAGCACCTTGCTAATAACAGACAGTGGACTGATTAGGTGCTGAATGGTCAGACTATACTTGCCTCGCTGTGGGATCAGGGTGACTAGGACAGTCTTCTACATTGTCACGTAGATACCAATACTGTAGCTATATTAGAACAGCTTGGCCAAGTCTGTAGCTTGTTCAGGAGCACAATGCTTCAATACTACAGCTATAACATTGTCAGGGCCCATAACCTTTGCAGTATCAAGTGACTACAGCTGTTTCTTGATATTATGTGCAACAAATGGTTTGGCTGAAGACTGGCTTCTGTGATTCTGGGGACCTCAGCAGGAGGCTGAAATGGATCATTCACCAGGCACATCTGGCTAAAGATGATTGCAAATGCTTCAATCCATTAGGCTAGAAAGAAGACCTGCGCACATAGTAGGAAATCCATTTCCTCTGTCCATCGATACAATAGGTAGCTAAAATCCACTATGATTATTTAATATTCTTTACTCTATTCCCTAATTTGTCTGTATATTTATTCCTCAACCTCACTTCCACTATTGTTGTTACTGATTCGTTATCCATGTCCACAAATTGTATTTTAGTCTTGTTTGTGGCAACATGTTACTCTAAATTTCCAGTTTTCCCTCTCTTTTGCAAATAACTTATTCCCTGCAATGTTTAATTCCCAGTTCTGGTTCTTCTGCAGCTCTCAGTCTCAGCATGATCTCTTGTCATTCACTCTACTTCTTCTCAGTGTTACTTAATCCTCCCAATTTAATGCTACCTACAAATTTAGAAAACATTAGCATTAAAAATACCAGTTGTTCCAGCAGTTGTTTTTTCACTTTGATAGGATTCTATAAATATTTGCGTATCATAAACAGTTCTTCCTTTATTTCAAAGGTGAATACAATAGTTGATGACCACCCTCCTGCAGCAAATAGAGGAAAATACTCAGCTATATAAACTAGAATACTTCCATAGATAAATGCTACTATTGGCCAAAAATCAGACAAAGAATGACTGGAAAATAAGCTTCAAACTCTGTTCCAAAACAGTTTTAAGGGAAGTACGAAGGGAATTTTCTCTTGATACTGCATCAGAGTTCCTCCCTGTTGCAGAAAAGCTCATTCTTAACATACCTGTATTTTGGGACAATGTTTCATCTTATCCTCTTGAGGTATTGTGTTGGTGACCACCACTGCTTCAAAACAGGCATTGTTGATACGGGAGATAGCAGGACCAGAGAAGATTCCGTGTGTGAGGATTGCATAGACTTTGGTTGCTCCAGCAGAAAGTAGCCTATGATGCACAGATAAATCAAAAACTAAGCTCCTTTCCTCTCACCAACTGCAGCATTTCATTTCTAATTTTTGATGTGTCAGTAACTGCTTGGAAAAACATGCACAATTACAAATTAAACAGAACATTGGAGAGTTCAATTAAGTTACTCATTACTTTTAAACAACCTAAGTCTATGCTTCTCTCCTACTTCTCAAACCAAAGCAACTCAAATTACTGAGTTTTACAGATCAGCACTATAGCCAGTCTTGAGAAGAATACTGAAATTAAGTTCAACTGACAGTAGTGGGAACAAAAAGAAAAGAGGCTGTTTATTGAGGAAATTTGTCAGAAATTGGCCATAGTTTGCTTCCCAGCATTCTATAGGACTTTGGAACCAACTTTAAAAAACTTCAAAATGAAACAATGCAGTGAAGGCACTCGAATATATTAAAGGCAAATCAGACTACACAATGGGTCCATGTCAACCTAAGACTTAAATGATTTGTTTTGGCCACACTGTAGATTTGTAAACAGCATATGAAAACAAACAAACTGCAACTTCTAGGATGTGTGGGTGTGCACCCTGGAAATACTAATTCTAAGAATAGTTTAATTACAGTGAAGGTCTATTCTTGATGATGGTGGTAAAATAGAATATTTCTCAATGGACCACTTTCATGTTATATGTTGCATCAAAAGTAGGAGGAATTTGCAAACAGGACAGCAACTTAAGAGGTCAACTGCAGGAGGAATTGATCATTGGCTTACACGGGAATGTACTCCTGAAAAATCAACATGGTGGGTGCAGTTTGGAAGTCAAAGTAATAATACTTATACATATTGATTTTACTTGAAGGGAATAGGATTCTAATGTTTCTAAGTTACCAGTAGCACAAGAAAACTTAAAGAATAATGGGGATATACAGACTTGCAAGCCTTGACCATTTTCTCCACTTCAAGTTCAGATCAGACCTTCAAGTTAAAAGGGAAGGTGTAGGCTCACCTACCTACAGTACATTATTTGCAGAACTATTGCTATGCAAGTTAGCTGGGCAGCTCAAAACAATATTTGCAGTGCTGTTACAATATATCTCCTGTATTACAGTCAAAGGAAGTTGCTCACTGCAAGTACACCTTCAAATATTGGCCTAATTTTCTGACAGCCAGACAGTCTTTATTCCAGCATAAATGGGAGATGTGCACGGTGCCCCTGTGAATTCCCATTGCAGCATACTCGGAAGGAATTGCCTGGGAAATTGAGGATTCCATTGGGAGTTCCCAAATGCTCTGGAAGTCTCCATTTAATAGCAGATAATTCAAACGGTTCTGACAAAATTAAGCAACTAGTTACTATTTGCTATTAAGGTGCTAGTCAGCAGACCTCATACTTACCTCAGACCCACAAGTACATCTCCTCCAAACTCTGGCCCAACACCCCTCCCTTGGCCTCTGGGCCAGAACAGACACTCTACTCCTTCACAACATTGGACCTGGCACCAGACTGTACTGGACCAGACCAAAGATCACCTCCCTGCCCCTGGAACATTCCAATGTTATTGGATCCACCTTCCAATGGCTGAATTGGATCCAACCCAACTGCCCCAGCACTCTGCTGGACCCAACGTGACCCCCAATGCCTACCCTGCCCTGGACCCGATTTCTCCTACCCCACCCATACCTACCTTAAGCAATGCATCACTTGCCTAGCCCCCTGCAAACTGCATCCTGCCCACTTCCCACTTGGCAGCTGGCACCATAATATCACAGTTACCTTAGGTAATTGTTATTTGACAGCAGCTGTCAAGACCTTTACATTTCAGAAAATGACAGCTGAGTCTTGTGAAAAGGGGGCATGGTTTGCCTTTCCCTGACATCTGTCAGAATTGAAATACGGGTCCACAGTTTTGAAGGAACCCTGATCAGAATCTTCTCCCAGAAATTTCATAAAAATGGGCCGAAGTGGCAATTGGCAGAAAATTTGTCTCATTAATAATCACAACAGAAGTGCTGAAATGGAGATCACTTGTTTAGAGTAATTAAAGGCTGTCTTTGTGAACACTGCTACAAAACAGAAACAGATCAAAGATGAGATTGATATTGTTAGTGCAACAAGCACATTTAAAAAAAGGGGAGTTTGTTTCCTTTAAAGGTGAGGTTGCTATAAGAGGTGTTCTTTTAGGTTCTGCAATTCAGCAACTCACTTGTCTGCAGCATGGCAAATTGTACCACAAGTATCGGCCATATCATCAACAAGGATTGCTACGCGGTCCTTCACATCACCAACCAGAACCATTCGGTCAACTTCATTGGCTTTTTTACGCTCTTTATGAATCAGTGCGAAATCTACATTCAGCCGATCAGCAATAGATGTAACTCTAAAAGCAAAAAAGGAGAAAACAGAATACATTTGATGTGCATGTGCTCTGCCTTGCTTAAATGACAGAACACGTACAAACTATGAACAAGTTATGAATACTACATCTTTATGGCTTTTTGCCCTCACCCAGCCTTCAAATTCCTGGTTATCATAATAATTGGATACGAATGTTGGTATAATTTAGGAATGGCTTGAAAGAATAAGCACTGGGAAAACAGAAGTCATGCAACTGGACTGTAAATTTAATACAGAGACCCTCACTAACAAGTCAGGCTTGATGACTCTGCTTTGTTTAAAATTTGGGCTGACTTCACACTATTCAAAAAACTGTGGAACAAGGACGCTAAAATTTGTTTATTATTTGATGTAAAGAAAATGAGCAGTGATGTTACAATGTGAGAAAACAAATTCAGTTAGCAGTCAGAATTTAAAAACACAGGCTTGTCATGGCTGAAATGAAAAGGCCACAGCCCTGGCTGATTTGAAAATTGCAAATTTAACACCTAACTTCAAGAAAGGAAGAATACAGAAAACTGTGGGTTAGACAGTCTAACATCTACCATTAGGAAAGTGCTATGATACATTACTAAAGGGCTATATAGATAATGGTCTGCTTGTACAGTGGTTGAGCATTACTGAAAAAGACATTTTGTCCAAGCTTTTTGTCATACACCCATCAGGACAGTTTGCAAAAATACTAACTCAAGGGGAAAACCAAAACTTGCACTGCATGAGGAGAGTGTCGACTGGTTGGCCACTGAACTCTGATTTGTAAAGGCATTGCCATGGCGAATGCACCAATTAATGACGACTGATCAGGACACTGTCTGAGAAATGAACCAGTGAATGGCGATTATCCATTTTGCTGATTTGAAACAGGTGCAGTCTGTACGTGGTCTTTTTGTTGACAAAGACAAGGCCCTATGTATAAACATATGTAGCTTCTGGTACACACAAGTGCACCCCACAGAGACTTCAGTTTTTGAGTTTGACTTAGATTTATTGTTGTCAAACGTACTGAGATACAGTGAAAAGTGTTGCTTCGTGTGCTATACCATACAAAATGCATCAGGGTAGCAAAACAGAGTGCAGAGTACAGTGGCAGAGAAGGTGCAGACAGAAAAGTCAAAATTAACATTTGGCAGGCCTGTTTAAAAGTCTGATGACAGTGGGGAAGAAGCTGTTCTTAAAAGAGTTTGTACATGTATTCAAAATTTTATATTTTCTGCCTGACAGAAGAGGTTGGAAGAGAGTATAACCTGGGTGGGAGGGGGTCTTTGATTGGGAAGTATAGATGGATTATGGAAGGCTGGTTTGTGTGACAGACTGAGGGGGCACAACTCTCCGCAGTATACTCCCATTATTTGTTGGTGTGTTTCTATGAGCACTCAGGATTATCCAACAAATGTACTATTCAACACCGTATCTCTTCCAACAAGCAAGGTAGAATGGGTAGAAGATTGCGCAATCAGGAACCTTCCTGTTCTGAGGAAGGGCCACTCGACCCGAAATGTTAGCCCGGATTTCCCTGCATAGATGCTGCCAGACCTGCTGAATATTCTCTCCAAGCACATTAATCAGTGGAATTCTCTTCTTTAGCAGTCTAGCTGATTGAATATATTCAAAGGATAAGTCAGACAGATTTTTGACTCCCGAGGAACTCAAGGGATATGAAGAAATCAGGCAGTAAAGTGGAGTTAAGGCTACGACCAGGTTAGCTATAATTTTACTGAATGGCAGAGCAGCCTCAATAGACCAAATGGCCTTCTCCTGCTCCTATTTCTCATGATCCTATAATTATTGTCTGTCGAATAAAGGAGTGAGATTGGATGAAAGAGAGATAATTGAGTCAATAATTAGGTCTTCAAACATCGAAGATCAAAAGATGAAAGGATCTTTCACTAATAGTCTGGAAAAACATGATTCTGAACTGTTCTTTTACATACAATTTACTGCCCAATAAACATTTCAGAGTAAAGAAAACAGCAAGCGGGGATAAGGGGTTCTTCAGGTTGACAATAGAGCTCCACAGGGATAATTGCTGGGACTGCAACTCTTTACAATATATAATTAATGACTTACAGAGTCATAGAACTAGACACCACGGAAACAGACCTCTTGGTCCAACTTGTCCGTGTCGATCAGATATCCTAAACTGATCGAGTCTCATTTGCCAGCATTTGGCCCATATCCCTCTAAACCCTTCCCATTCATGTAACTATCCAGATGCTTTTTAAATGTTGCAATTGTACCAGCCTCCACCACTTCATCTGGCAGCCTGTTCCATACATACAGCACCATCTGTGTGAAAAAGCTGCCCCTCAGGTGCATTTTAAATCTTTTTCCTTTCACCTTAAATCTATGCCCACTAGTTTTGGACTCCCCTACCCTGGCAAAAAGACCTTGGCTATTCACCCTTCTCATGGCCCTTACGATTTTATTAACCTCCAAGGTCACTCCTCAGCCTCCAACAGTTGGGGCAGAGAAAAAGCCCCAGCCTATTCAGCCTCTCCCCATAGCTCAAACTCTCCAATCCTGGCAACATCCTTGTAAATCTTTTCCGAACCATTTCAAGTTTAGCAACATCTTTGCTATAGAAGGGAGACCAGAACTGAACGCAGTATTCTACAAGTGGCCTAATCAATGTCCTGCAAGCCACAACATGACATCCCAACTCCTATATTCACTGTTCTGATCAATGAAGGCAAGCGTGCCAAATGCCTTCTTCACCACCCTGTCAACCTGCAATTCCACTTTCAAGGAACTATTCACCTGCACCCTTAGGTCTCTTTCTTTGTTCAGCAACACGCCCCATTCAGTGTAAAAGTCTTGCCCTAATTTGCCTTACCAAAATGCAACACATCACATTGATTTAAATTAAACTCCACCTGCTACTCCTCAGTAGATTGGCTCATCTGATCAAGGTCTTGTTTTATTCCGAGATAGCCTACTGTCCACTACACCACCAATTTTGGTGTCATCTGAAAACTTAAGAACCATACCTCTTATGCTCACATCCAAATCATTTACATAAATGATGAAAACTAGTGGAACGAGCACCAATCTTTGCGGTACACTACTGGTCATAGGCCTCCAGTCTGATAAACAATACTCCACCACCATCCTCTGTCTCCTACCTTCAAGCCAATTTTGTAAACAATTGGTTAGCTCGCCCTGGATTCTATGTGATGTAACCTTGCTAAAGTCTATCGTGCAGAATGTTGTCAAACGCCTTGCTGAAGTCCATAAATACAATGTCTACTGCTTTACTTTTATTCAATCTTCTCTGTCATTTCTTCAAAAAAAAAAGAATGCATGTGCAGCCCTTTGTTTTATGTTAACACTAACCAACCCTTGTTTTAGTTTAATATTGCTTTTCATTAAATTTTATATTGAATGTAACTGTTTGCAGCTTTATCCTGTTTTAAAGGAATCTTGAACTAACTGAAAAAAAACTCAATCAAGTAAGAGACGTGATTTTCCATGCACAAAGCCGTGTTGACTATCCAGAATCAGTCCTTGCCCTTCCGAAAGCATGCAAATCCTGTCCCTCAGATGAAATTTGCAGACGACACAAAAATAGGTGACAAGGCTGGTTGCGAGAATACAAACAGTTTATACAGAGATACTGAGTGGTTATGTGGGCAAAAAGTTGGTAAATGGAATATAATGGGGGAAAATGTCAAGCTGTTCATTTTGAAAGAGAGCGCACTTGGGGCTATTTATCACGAAACACAGAGAGCTAGCATATGCGAGCAGCAGGGTAATCAAAGCAGCTAATGGAATGCTGGCTGTTAATTTGGGGGCGTGGGGGTGGACAGTAGAAGAGTAGGTAAGTCTTACTGCAATTGTAGAAGATGCTGGAGAGACCACATTTGGAGTACTGTGAACAGTTTTGGTTCCTTTATTTAATGAAAGATATGATTTCATTGCAGGTGGTTCAGAAAAGGCTGCCTAGGATGATCCCTGGTTTAAAGGAATTGTCTTATGACCAAAGGTTAAATAGGTTGCGACTCTACTCGCTGGAGTTTAGAAGAGCAAGAGGTGACCTCATTGAAACATATAGGATTCTTAAGGGACTTGACAGGGTAAATGTTGATAAGATGTTTCCCCTCATGGGAAGGTCTAGGACCAGAGGGTGTAGTCTCAGAATTATGGGGTACCAATTTAAATTTGAGATGAAGAACTTCTTTTCTCAGAAGCTAAAGAATCTTTGAAATATCTTGCCACACACACAGTTGTAGGAACAGAATCCTTATGTATGTTTAATGGTGAGATAGATTCTTGATGAGTAGGGGAATCAAGGGTTATGGGGAAAAGGCAGGAAAGTGGATGTGAGAAATGTCAAGATCAGCCATGACCCTACTGAATGATGGAGCAGGTTAGATGGGCTAAATGGCCTAACTCCTGTTCCTATTTCTTATTGTCTAAGGGCTCCATCTGACTGCCTTTCTAAAATATAAAGACATTACAGAATGACCAGTATGTTTCCCAGCCTAAATAAGCATATGACCACATTCGCTTGAAGAAATATTCACATCATACAACTGAAATGCAAATCTATTGTGATTAGTCAGTAGCTTTTCTGAATTTAGGAGAGAATTATTATTGTAGCACGAAAATGGTCCTGCAATTCAATTTTGGTGGAACATTGACAAGTTTTCCAGACTTGTTGACCAGATGTCTTTTTAAGAAAAGTTTAAAGGGCACGAAGACTACAATTACAACAAAACATGAACTTAACCTTTCTATTTAATTAATTTCAAAACTAGTTCAAAAGCTCTTAAAACTGAGCCACCTTAGTTCAAGATTCCTTTAAAAGAGGATAAAGCTGCAAACAGTTACATTCAATATAAAATTTAATGAAAAGCAATATTAAATTAAAACAAGGGTTGGTTAGTGTTAACATAAAACAAAGGGCTGCACATGCATTCTGATGACGGGCCATCGGACTTGAAATATTAACTGTCTTTCTTTCCATGGATGCTGCCAGACCACCCGAGTTTCTCCAACATGTTCTGTTGTTGTTTGATACTTCCCCGTTAATGTCAAAGAGAATCCTTTCCACAATGGCAAGGAAACCACAAAGGGATGTATAATTAATCACACTGTTCTGATACTGAGAATTTTACACTCCTCAATGTTGAAAGTTCTACCTGTAATTTTATCTTTTGCAATCTTCTGACCACCTACCTTTTGGCTCCGCCAGCGTCTGGAGACACTATGATGCCATTTTTCCATTCTGGAATATTCTCCTTAATCCACTTTAGTACTGCTGGTTCAGCATACAAGTTATCTACTGGGATATCAAAGAAACCCTGTGGGACAAGAGTCAATGGAATTTGGTGTAATACAAGCATATACAACAGGGACTAGGAAGTTTTTAATCCTGTAATTAGAGAAAACATGCAAGATACTTCCATAAAAAGTGTTAACTGGCATGACATAATAATAAATTGACAAAAAAAAATCATAATGACACACAGTTGTCATTCTACTTAAAATGTTCCAAATTTCTCCAGTTCTAAAAAAAATACAGATCCACACTGGGTTATGGGTGTTGGTCACTCCTCTTCCACTTTGTGATAACTGTCTGGGGCATTCAATTCCCCATGCACTATGTACACATTCTAGTCCTGATCACTGGAAGATTAGAATATATAAAACTTGTGCAGGAACAACCAGCAATGGCAGATCAGCAGAACACATTAAGAAAGTAGAGCATTTAAAAGCAGCTCGAAAGAAAGGGGAATATACTCAAAGTTTGACATCACAGGAAAGAAAGTAAGCAATTGTTTGGTGAGATTTTATTTTCTTCTCAAAACAGCACACTGACTTAGAAAACTACAAGACCTAGGAACAGTAGACAGAAGGTTACAAACTACAAATCAGAATAATTAAAACAGTAAGCACACAAACCAATCGCAGATTTTATTAGATTGCACTAGAGTTTGACAAGTATAGTGAGGTGTACTTGATTTTATCATCGGAATCGACGGTGTAGTGGCGTATTGCTGCTCTACCAGAGATCCAGACACGCAGGCAATGCTTTTGGGCCTTAGATAAAAATCCCATCACAGCAGATGGTGTAATTAGAGCTCAATTAAAAAGATGATGGAATTAAAATATCTAATGATGACTGTGAAACCATTAACAATCATCTCAAAAATTCAAACCGAAAGAACTGCAGATGCTGTAAATCAGAAACGAAAACAAAGTTGCTGGAAAAGCTCAGCAGGTCTGGCAGCATCTGTGGAGGAGAAAACAGAGTTAACGTTTCGGGTCCGGTGACCCTTCCTCAGAACAGTCAACCACATCAACTTGGTTGACACTCAACTGACCTCAAACAGCTTAACAAGCTACTCAGTTGTATTAAAGTGTTACAAAGGTCTCAAAGGAGCCTCCAAAATGTCCACCTTCTTCCTCAACCAAGGATTCCCCAGCACTGTTGTTGACAGGGCCCTAAACCAGGTCTGACCAGCTCCTGCATTTCTGCCCTCAAACCCCTCTTCCATCCTGCAACAGTGATAGGATTCACCCATGTCCTTATTTACTATCCCACCAGCATCCACATCCAAAAGATAATCAGACGGCATTTCTGCCACCTCCAGCAAGATGCCACTACCAGACACACATTCCCCTCCACTCGCTTGTCTGCTTTCAGCAGGAATCATTGCCGCTGGGACACCCTGGTCCACTCTTTCTTCACCAACAACACCCACAGCACCTTCCCCTGCAACAGGCAAAGGTGTAACACCTGCCCATTTACCTCCTCCCTCCCCACTATCCAAGGGCCCAAACATACCTTCCATGTGAAGCAACACTTCACTTGCACTTCCCAGAAACTAGTCTACTGCTTTCGCTGCTCATAATGTGGTCTCCTCTACATTAGGGAAAACGAAGCATTGACTGGGTGACACTTCGCAGAACACCTAAGTTCTGCTTGCAAAATAGACCTAGCTTCCAGTTGCCTGCCACTTTAACACACCATCCTGTTCCCTGGCCAACATCTCTGTCTCAGGCTTGCTGCAGCATTCCAGTGAAGCTCAGTGCAAGCTAGATGAACAATACCTCATTTTCCACTTGGGGACTCTGCAGCCTTCCGGACTCAATATCAAGTTCAATGATTTTAGGGCCTAAACTCTCCCATGTCCTAGTTCCCTAACCCATACACCAGGCCTTGTTGTCACACAGCCTGCCATTACACACTACCTGTTGTTAGTCACTAACAGTCCCCATTAACAGCTATTCACCCTCCTAGCCAGATCGTTATCAACTCCTTTGTTTATTCAACTGCTCTTCTCTTGCTTTGGGCTCTATCCTTTATCCTACCATTTACTTCCTATCTTCTGTACCTAAACAGATATTTTCCTAGCTACCAT
This sequence comes from Rhincodon typus, assembly GCF_021869965.1. NCBI lineage: Eukaryota > Metazoa > Chordata > Chondrichthyes > Orectolobiformes > Rhincodontidae > Rhincodon > Rhincodon typus. Next base: position 38,145,566 of record NC_063345.1, read on the forward strand.
CAATTCTGAGGAAGGGTCACTGGACCCAAAATGTTAACTTTTGATTTTTATTCTTTACAGTTACTGCCAGACCCGCTGAGCTTTTCCAGCAACTTCTGTTTTTGTTCCTCAAAGGACCAAAACTGAACAGATCACCCAACATCAACCTAGGCACCGGAAACAAAAAGTTGCATTCATAAGCGAGTGCAGAGAATTCTCAATGTTGACTATAGACCAGTAAGTCAAACATGGGCAAGGCAATCTTCTGCCAATTACCACCTACTGCACCCCCTCAGTATTCCATGCTCGAGTACTTCTGGGAAGCGTCGACGATGGCAAAACTCAATGTAAAATGCCTCACCCAGAGTACAATGTTCACCACTAAGAGTGGCTTGATAGCACCACTACTCACCGAGCTGGTCAAGTCATAAAAGACGTAACTGTTGAGGTAGCAAACAAGAAAGTGAACAGCATGCTAACCAATCTGCCTGCTGCAGATGCTATCTGTCCATGACAGTATTGGTATGTCCTGTCCTAAACTGAGGATTATCTCCTGTAATTTGTTACACTACCACCATGCTAAATTGGGTAGACTTCACAAAAACATCCAATAATTCAAGTCTGGGCATCCACAAAGCACTGTCAGTGACTGCTTCCTGAATATCCACATCGTCAAATGATGGGGCAACCCAACATATCAGTGCAAAAACTACTGAAGCTCCCGAGCATCACACGTGCTAGCCTCTCTTCAGCTAATTCAATTATTCCATTGATATCAAGAAGCAGTTGCAAGCACTCGATACTGCAGAGGTTTGGGGACTGACAATATTCCAGAAATAGTACTGAAGACTTCTGCTTCAGGACTAGCTGCGCCCTTGGCCAAGCACTACAGCTACAACATTTATCCAGCAATGTAGAAAACTGCCTAGGTTCATCCTGTATATAAAAAGGACAAACCCCAATAGTCTACTTTCCATCATCAGTTAAGCGATAGGAGGTGTCATCAACACTGCCATCAAGCGGCACTTACTTAGCAATAAACTTACATTTAAGTTTGGGTTCAGCCAGAGCCACTCAGCTCCTGATCTCATTACAACCTTGGACAAACATGGATTAAAGTGCTGAATTCCTAAAAATGAAGCAAGAGTGATAGAATTCAACATTAAGGCACCATTTTACTGAGTTGAGCATCAAGGAATCTTAGTAGAACCACAGCCAATGGGAATCTCTCCACTGACTGGATTCGTACATAGCACAAAAGATGATTGCCATGATTATTGGAAGTCAGTCATGTCAGCTCTAAAACATTGTTGCAGGATTTCCTGAGGCTAGTGTCCTAGGCCCAACCATCTCCAGCCGCTTCATCATGACCTTCCTTCTATCATAAGGTCAGAAATTGCAATGTTTGCTGATGGCTACACAATGTTCAGGAATCCTCAGACACTGAAACAGTCCATGTCCAAATGCAGCAAGACCCGGACAATATCCAGATTTGTGCTGAAAAGTGACAAGTAACATTCACACCACACAAGTGTCAGGTAATGACCATCCCTATTAAAAAAAAACTAACCATTACCCAATGACATTCAATGGCATTACCACTGCTGAAGTCCTCATTATCAACTTCTTGGGACCTACCATTGACACTAAAGTAAACCATTGTTTAGTAAAACATTGGCCACAACAACAGATCAAAGGGTAAGAATCATGAAGCAAATAGTCACCTCCTGACACCCTAAAACCTGTTCTGAATTGATACTCCAATCACACATAAAATACGTAACTGTTGAGGTAGCAAACAAGAACGTGAACAGCATGCTTACCAATCCGCCTGCTGCAGATGCTATCTGTCCATGACAGTATTGGTATGTCCTGTCCTAAACTGAGGATTATCTCTTGTAATCTGTTACATAGGAATACCATTGCATACAAATTCTCCTCCAAGCCACTCACCATCCTGACTTGAAATGTATCACTATTTCCCTGATTATTGCTGGATCAAAATCCTGGAACTCCCTCCCTTAACGTCATTTTGAGTCTACAGACACCAAATCGACTGCAGTGATTCAAGGCAGCAGCTCAACGCCACTTTCCCGACAGCAGTTAGGGATGCATAATAAATACTAGCCCAACCAGCAAAGCCCACATCCTTCGAATACGCAAAAAAAAAAATCAAAAGGATTAAATTAAGACTATAGACCAGGGTGTATAACTAAATTCGTTAAACTAAACAAATTTTTATTTATTTTTAATATGGATCAGAGTGATACTTCAAACTAATTCCGCTTTCAAGTTTAAACGAAATACAATAGAGATGACATAGTTTGGACAGATGTTTTGCAGCAGGAGAACGAGTAAGATGATGGACACCAGTGATCCAAAACATCTATAGCAAATGTTTGCAGGTCAAGATAATAATAGTTTAGAGTGGATAAACTTAAGTTCAAGCTTCAGACATGTATCAGAGAAAAACTATCTGGATGCTTTGTTCCAGCCCCTTTAGGTTCAGCACTTGAGATGTAGTCCCTAATCAGAGACAGGAAGGTGTTCAGGAATGAGGTAGGTATAAGGATGCAGAATTTAACACTGGAGGAGCCTCAGCCTAGTAATTACCCAACAGCAATGTGGTACAAGAAGCTACTGAAGTGGGGCAGTGACAAAGTATGCAGCCGAGCTAGGGGACATATTAGGGGGAATAGATATCCTTCTCTGAAGCTGAGAAGAGTGAGTCCTGAAAACCATACTGCCTGCCCACTGCAAGGTTAGCGTCATCTCCTTGGGGTTAAAGAGGAACTTGAGGTAAAAGGAAAGACTTGAATATCATGGTCCACACGGGTACCAAGGCCACAGACAGAATTAAGAAAAAGAGAGTGGTGTATTTTTTTTGAACTTAGTCCCCAAGATAAACAAATCTGAGAAAAGAGCAACCAGGTATAGGGCAAATAAGGTCAAAGTTGAATGCATGGCTCAAAGGTTTCTGTGGGAATATAGGATTTAAATTCATGGGGCACTGGCACCTGTCCGGGGAAACAGTGAGAGATACCACTGGGATGGACAACACATGAATCAATTTAAACTTAATAGGGTGGAGAGAAGAGAGATGGGGACAGTTGCACGTTTGTTGGGCTTAGGTGAAGAGAAATTATAAAATGTAAAGATAAAGGCAAGGTAATAGGGCAGGGAAATGATATGGATGATGATAATCAAGAATCTGACAGAAAGGAACAAAACACATTGTTTTTACTGTGCTTTCATATTTATAACACAGCATTTGTGACGAGGTAAACTGATGGCACAATTAGATGGGGATGATTAGGTAACAATTACATTGCTGGAGTTGAAAAGTTACCAATGTTCAATGGTATTTGACATTTTGGAAGAGTAGCTAGTTAGCTTAATTGCCAAAGGACAAGATTAATTTGACCTTGGCCTGGAAGATTAATATATATCTAGGATCAGCTTGAGTGAAAATTAGAAATAACATAGGAGAGAAGCATAAGGAGGGACCTAGTGTGAAGGTCCCCTAATTATAGCTACATTATAGGACGGAGTATAAATCAAGAAATACTAGAGGCTTACTCAACTGTACTGAAAAATAATGGACAATTTCACATAGAGTGACTTAATCAAACTGATAGTCAGCCTTGAGGGAGAGCTTAGACAATGTGTTAGAGAAAATATCCTGAGTAATGTCTTACTAAACAAACTATGGCACAGTATATTTAAGATCTGATTAGCTGTAATGAAACAAGAACAATTAATATTCTCAAAGGATTCTCTAGGCAAAAGTGACCATAACATGATGAATTTCACATTCAGTGCTAGAGTGAGAAATCTGGGTCTAACATTAAAGATTTAAAAACTCATATAAAGGCAATTAAAAAGGAATGAGTTGGTTAAATTAGGCTGTGAAAACATGTTAATAAAAACCAAAAGAACTGCAGATGCTGTAAATCAGGAACAAGAACAGAAGTTGCTGGAAAAGCTCAGCAGATCTGGCAGCTTGTGAAGAAAAAAAATCAGGGTTCACGTTTCGGGTCCGGTAACCCTTTTTCAGAACAGAATTGATCCTGTTTGATAACCCCTAATCAGATCTTAAATATGTTGTGCCATAATTTGTTCCATAACATATTACTCAGGATATTTTCTCTAACGCACTGTCTAAGCTCTCCCTCCGGACTGACTTTATCAGCTTGATTAAGTCACTCTATATGAAATTGTGCATTATTTTTCTGTACAGTTGTATAAGCCCCTAGTATTTCTTGATTTATACTCTATCCTATAATGTAGCTATCGTTAGGGGGCCTACACACTAGGTCCCTCCGTATACTTCTCTCTCATGTTATTTCTAATTTTCACTCAAGCTGATCTTAAATATATATTAATCTTCCGGGCCAAGGTCAAACTAATCTTGCCTTTCGGCAGAGTTCTGAGGAAGGGTCACCAAGCCTGAAACATTAACCGTGATATGTTCTGCCAGATACTGCTGAGCTTTTCCAGCAACTTCTGTTTTTGTTAAACGTGTTGATAAGGTAATACAGAAGAAAACCATGGTAACCATTCAAGGTTCTACTGCGGAACAAAGACAAAATTGAACAAAAAGGCATATAATGTTGCAAGGGTTTGTAGTAAACCATAAAATCAATGCTTTCCAAATTTTACAGAAATAATGATTAAAAGAGTGGTAAACAGAACATAAAGTTACAAGAAATACAAAACCAAATGGTACCAAGAGTCTGCACTGAAAGAGAAAGTAACTTTGAAGACACTAATAGCTTTTCAAATATAGTGGAATATCAAAAGGACAAAAGGAAAGAAGACACATATTAATTATTTTACCTGTAGAAAAAAAAGCTAGGTTAATTAATGGGACCAATGGCCATCCAGTTCCATGGATCAGATAACCTATATACCAGTGTCTTAAAAGAACTGGCTGCAGAGATATATTGGAAGCACAGCTAGTAAAGCTTTGAACATTCTCTAGATTCTGGAAAGGTCGCAGTAGATTGGTAAACTGCAAGTGTAATGCTCTTAATCATAATGAGAGGGAGACACAAAGCAGGGAAAGAGACACAAATTTCAGCAATTTTGTAATGACATTATTAAACAAACAATAGAAAATAGAAAAAGCATATAGAAAATCATAATTTAATGAGACAGAGTCATTCTGTTTTTTTGTGAAAGGAAAATTGGTGTTTGTCAAAATTCAGTGGCAGAGAGGTTGAGGCCAACATTAGATGTTTTAGGTTCATGGTGCAGGCTTGAGGGGCCAAACTGTTTACTCCTCTTATGTCTTATGTTTTCAAATGGAGGAACATTGGCCTGTTACCACTGATGTTTATAAAAATTATTCTTGGACAGACTCAACATAAAAGAACCTGGTCACTGTCCTTTAACACTACTAAATGAGGTTATGCAGAATTGTAGCAATGGTGATTTACAGGTTTTATATAGGTAGTTTAATATTTATTTATTTATTTATTTCTGTATGATTACCTTTAATTGGAAAGTAAAATAATAAGATTTGCTTCAGCGAGTTTCAAGACTTTGTGCAAGATTTTAGATCATTAATTTTAACTCTCTGCTTTGGTCCTGAAACATCATTAGTAATACAATATTGTACTCACTGATAAGCACATTGAGTTGTGACATTAGTTTGTTGCTGTGAAAAGAAAACTGCAATAAAATCGAATAGTTTTAGAAAACTAGATGCATTTTATACCCATATTGTCCCAATAAAAAAAATGTACCCATCTATCCAAATATAGCAGAGCTTCTCACCTGTATTTGAGATGCATGCAGATCCATGGTGATAATGTGATCTGCCCCAGCCACAGACAGCATGTTAGCAACCAATTTTGCTGAAATAGGAGCTCGACTCTGAAAGCAAGACCAATTGAGTATTATAATCAAATCTCAGGCACTGGTATACAAATTGCAAAAACAATTTTGATATGTTTTAAACATCCTATCCAAAAATATTTTTGGCATTTATTTCATAAAGTGTATGTTTTAGATATTTCATTACAACATTCTCAAGAAATTATAAAGAAAGTTTATTTTAGTTTCCTGTTCAACTGTAAGTGCCATTATTGGGAGTCTTATACCAATTGGTAACCTCAAAGTTTTACCATGACTGAGAAAAATAGTTAAAACCTTAGGAGTATATTGCTATGAAAAGGGAAAAAAGCTACTTCACCGCCCATGCCATGCACTTTTTTACACGATAGCTATGTCATTCTCCCCCAAAGCCTGTCTTCCACTATACGGCTCAAATGGTACAAACCATGTTGTATTCCACCTTTAACTATCTAACTGTAGACAAGAGCATCATCAGAGGCTTTTCTTCACCTTGTGTAGTTACTTTTGGAGTTCGAGACCCTTATGCCTCATCATTTAATGGAAATAAGGCTGATTACTGACCAACTTGCAATTGCCCATATGCCTTATGATATTTGGCTACAAAAGTTCTTTTTGAAAAACAAAGTCTCAAAATTCTACTAGCTTTGTGTGGAAAACTGTTTCCTATTCCACTCCTGAACGGTTTGAATAATTATGGTCCTTTGTGTTAGATTCACCAATGACCAGAAGTTGTTTCTCACAATCCAAGCAATCTGTTCCCCTTTTACTGTGAATACTTCAATCAAATCAAGGAATACAATTCTAGCTTGTTTTAACTTCACCTTGTATCTTAACCCTGGAGTACGAGTGTCATTCTGGTAAATCTACAGTGCTTTCAATTGAAGGTCAACACAGCTTTCTTAACATTTGATGCTCAGACCTGCTTGCTCCTGGTAATGTCTGCCAGTACTGTCCACAGCTAAAATAGGATTTCTACCCAGCTGTACTGTAGCATTCAGAGATAGTAGGAACTGCAGAATCTGAGATAACAAGGTGTAGAGCTGGATGAACACAGCAGGCCAAGCAGCATCAGAGGAGCAGGAAGGCTGACATTTCGGGCCTAGACCCTTCTTCAGAAATGGGGGAGGGGAAGGGGGTTCTGAAATAAATAGGGAGAGAGGGGGAGGCGGATAGAAGATGGATAGAGGAGAAGATAGGTGGAGAGGAGACAGACAGGTCAAAGAGGCGGGGATGGAGCCAGTAAAGGCGAGTGTAGGTGGAGGGGTAGGGAAGAGATAGGTCAGTCCAGGGAGGACGGACAGGTCAAGGGGGCGGGACGAGGTTAGTAGGTAGGAGATGGGGGTGGGGCTTGAGGTGGGAGGAGGGGATAGGTGGGAGGAAGGACAGGTTAGGGAGGCGGGGACGAGCTGGGCTGGTTTTGGGATGCGGTAGGGGGAGGGGAGATTTTGAAGCTTGTGAAGTCCACATTGATACCATTGGGCTGCAGGGTTCCCAAGCGGAATAGGAGTTGCTGTTCCTGCAACCTTCGGGTAGCATCGTTGTGGCACTGCAGGAGGCCCAGGATGGACATGTCGTCTGAGGAATGGGAGGGGGGAGTTGAAATGGTTCGCAACTAGGAGGTGCAGTTGTTTAGTGCGAACTGAGCATAGGTGTTCTGCAAAGCGGTCCCCAAGCCTCTGCTTAACATTCAAAGTTTTGGCGAAGATCTGTACTGTACTGTAGCATTTTAGAAATCAGATTAAGATTAAAAGTCTGCATTCATGAACTTTTAAAATTGTTTTCTGTACTTGTTCACTATATCTAAACGTTTTTGGTACGAATACAGATCAGCCATCATTGTGTCATTGAAAATCTGTATAAGAGGCATTCCATCCATTGTTTAAACGAATAGTGACCACAGTAAATAGTTATATTTCCTACGCAGATCCTTGAAAAGACACCAACAGTTGCATCTTGCAAATTGTTCTACTTGCCCATTACCTCCATTTCCTTCTCCTGCCTTTCAATCAAGTTTCTAACCAGGTTAATAATTTATTTTAAACTTGCTTCAACATTTGGCTAACAATCACATATGCTGAGCTTTAACAAATGGCTCCTGCAAGTTCATGATGAACATCCATGGACATTCCCTTTCTAATATTTCAGTCAACTCTTCTAAATACTCAATCTGATTCATCATATTCTGAATTATAGGCTTGTAATTTCCTGACACAGGATTTTAAGCTAATTGGTCTAAAATTCCATAGTTTTCCTAACACCTTTCTTAAATATTGGAGGTTGTAAAATTATGCAGTGTGAAGGAACAGTTCCCAAATCAAGAACTTTTGAAGAATATATTTAGGATTTCTACGATGATCTTCCCTATTTCTTTTTAAACCCTAGGTTGAAATCCATCTGGTCCCAGGCATATCACTCTTTTATCCTTTGTATCGTCCTCATTTATATATGCTGCATTTGTCAGATTCCACATGTATGCTAATGATACGTAGCAGCTGGTCAAATAGCACTTCCTTGTTCCCCCAAAACCAATCCAGCCTGAATTCTGCTGGCAGTATGCTACACCAAGTTTTAGTCATCCATTCATACTTGTCCTTTTTAACTCTCATTACTCCTTTTTCCCTCATCAGCTCCTATTTAAAATTCTCATGCTAGTTTCATGCTAACCCTAAATAATCACTTATTATGAACTGAAAGTACTTTTAATTCAGAGTATAGATCTTACCTTGTCCTTCTTGTCTTGCCTGGCATAAGGAAAGCAGGGTATGACTGCAGTGACACGGCAGGCCGAGGCAATTTTGCAGGCATTAATCATGATGAGTAACTCCATCAAATTATCATTGATTTCTCCGCAACCACTCTGTACAATGTAAACATCTTCACCCCGCACGCTCTCACCAATCTCCACGCTGTTGGGCAAGGATAAGAAAATTAATTAACTTTTCTTTTAGTTATGCAAAGGACAGTGCATCACAAACTGTAAACAGCATACATGAAACACTTGACTTATTACTGGCACACCTGAAAGGAGGCTGGATAGACAAGGGAAAAATAAATTTTAAAAATAACCAAGTCAACAGTGTCCAACTGCAAGCTCCCAAACCATCCCTGATTACATATCCAAGGGATGCGATCATCAGCATACATCTCTCACATAAAATAGCCAAGCAATTTAGCTGGAGCAGATCAAATTCTCAGGCTCTGCTCTGATAATAGTCCATAACTGCAACCCTAGCTCTGAACTCTCACCTACTCTAGTTTCTCTACCAACGTCCTGTATGCTCTGTGTCCATGAGGCTTGCCTAATCTGTCAATCCCAATTCTTTAAACAGCTAGCTATCCTTCTGGGTGGGGGGGCTCACAGAAATCTATAAAATTCTGACAGCACTAGATGGGGTAAATGCAGGATGTTCCTGATGACCGGGGTGTCCAGAACCAAGGTCACAGCTGAAGGATATGGGGTAGCCATTTAGGACCGAGATGAGTAGAAATTTCTTCACCCAGAGAGTGGCGAGTCTGTGGAATTCTCTGCCACAGAAAGCAGTTCAGGCCAAAATATTGAATGTTTTCAACAAGATAGATACAGTTCTTAGGGTTAAAGTGATCAAATGATATGGGGAGGAAGTGGGAATAGAGTACTAAGTTGGATAATAAACCATGATCACTTTGAGCATAGTCTGCCACTCAACAGGTCCAAATGGACTACTCCTGCACTTGTTTTCTATGTTTTTACATCTCCACATTTTTATGTCTCCCCTGCTCCCAGGTACTGTACCGTTCCACCATAAAACTCTCTCCAATTCCATTTTTGAAACTAATATTTCGACCTGAACATTAAAATTGCATTAGTACAGAAAAGGGTGCATCAGAGGTTTGTAATCAAACAATAAATGGGCAGAGACAAGAAAGAAAAGGAAACATGGCGAGTGGTGATCAAAAGGTAGGTGAACATTTTAGATTCCAGGAAAGTAGCACCGGAAATTAACACAGTTAAAGAAAGTAAGAAAACAGGATATGGGGTAGTGGTTGCAGGGCTGGGAGGTGGTTATACGAAAGGACAAAGCAAAGATAATGATTTTTAGAGTCAGCCATGTTAGTGGTCCAGGAACCAATGTAGGTCAGGGAAGAAAGAAGTGTTGGGGGTGAGCAACCTGGATATGGAGTAGCAGAGTGTCAGATGAGCTGACATTTATGGAAGATGAAGGAATGAAGTATTCAGCCTTGGAAAAGGTCAAATTTAGAGGTAACAAAGCAGTGCATGAGAGTTTCAGTAGCATATGGCCCAATACAGAAGGTGGAAGCAGGCCTAAAATTTTCCGGAATGAGAATCAATTGCATTGCAAATTGCCCCCATTCCCTGCTGCAATTTTCCAACTGTGAACTAACAAAACCAATTTGCACACAACACTGTCAACATAACAGCAAAACAGGACCCTCAGCTAGTCCAGCTGACAAGTTGCTCCCATTGCATGACCATAAATGATTAAATTTGGAATTTTAAATCCCATGCGTAACTTAACACACAGTGTTTTGCATGCGATTATAGTCATTTGCAACTGTCTTATTCAGTTTTCAGCAACACGAAGTATTCATGACAAAACAAACAGGGAAAATTAGACATCCCATTGTTTCTTAGGCATATGTGAATGTCTGAATATATATTCTTTGCATGACATTCAAATATTTTTGCCTCACAGATGTTAGGCCCTTACATTTTCAATGAGGGGCAGGGTAAGTGACATATAAGGGCACATCTTCAAAATTAGTCAGAAATTTGAATGTTCCTCCAGACTTCGTATCATTACTGATCTGTGCTCCTTTCCAGGAACAAAAGATGGCCAATGTCAGTGGCTTGGTTAACAAGAGCAACTAATAAGCTGCCTCAGGAAAACCAAAAGGTTTGCTAAGAGTATTCAGAAGAGGCCACAAACCCAACTTCAAACAAACCAGGGAACTCTGGCTTCTAGGGCACCAAAAGCATACCAATGTTTTTTTGGTTCCCCTTGACCCCAAAGGAGGCATACTTGCGCAATAATAATTTACAGGATTTTTTTCCCAGAAACCATATTAAGTACTCATATCCAAGCTCCGCTTATCCCACTTTTCTACTATGACCTATTCCTACTAAATTTCTGACCACCAGAACTAGACCCAAGAAGACCTTCCACATCAAGCAGATGTTCACCTGCACATCTGCTAATGTGGTATACTGTATCCGCTGTTCCAGATGTGGCCTCCTCCACATCGGGGAAACCAAGCGGAGGCTTGGGGACCGCTTTGTGGAACACCTACGCTCGGTTCGCACTAAACAACTGCACCTCCCAGTCACAAACCATTTTAACTCCCCCTTCCACTCCTTAGATGACATGTCCATCCTGGGCCTCCTGCAGTGCCACAACGATGCCACCCGAAGGTTGCAGGAACAGCACCTCATATTCCGCTTGGGAACTCTGCAGCCCAATGGTATCAATGTGGACTTCACAAGCTTCAAAATCTTCCCTCCCCCTACCGCATCCCAAAACCAGCCCAGCTTGTCCCCGCCTCCCTAACCTGTCCTTCCTCCCACCTATCCCCATCTCCTAACTACTAGCCTCATCCCACCCCCTTGACCTGTCCGTCCTCCCTAGACTGACCTATCCCCTCCCTAACTCCCCACCTACACTCACCTTTACCGGCTCCACCTCAGCCTCTTTGACCTGTCTGTCTC
>NC_063345.1:38157610-38179210 GCF_021869965.1 Rhincodon typus
GGCCTCGGCGATGTAGAGGTCAGTGCGCCATACTACAACTGCGCCTCCCTTGTCCGCGGGTTTTATGGTGAAGTTGGGATTGGAGCGGAGGGAGCGGAGGGCTGCACGTTCTGCAGGGGAGAGGTTGGAGTGGGTGAGAGGGGTGGAGAGGTTGAGGCGATTGATGTCTCGACGGCAGTTGGAGATGAAGAGGTCGAGGGAGGGTAGGAGGCCTTGGGGTGGCGTCCAGGAGGAGAGGGTGTGTTGGAAGCGGGAGAAGGGGTCAGTAGAGGGAGGGTTAGGTTCACGGTTAAAGAAGTAAGCGTGGAGGCGGAGGCGGCGGAAAAACTGCTTATGCTTATCCATCCTCTTTTCATAACTAATGTGCTCCATCCCAGGCAACATCCTGGTGAATTTCCTTTGCATCCCCTCCAGTGCAATCACATCCTTTCCATGGGGCACTGACCAGAACTGCAAACGGTACAACAGCTGTGGCCTAACCAAGGTCCTGTACAGCTCCAATGTAATCCCCTTGCTCTTTTAATCTATGTTTCAACTGATAAATACAAGTGTCCCATATGCCTTGTTAACTACCCTATTAAGCTGTCATGCCATCTTCAGGGGTCTGTGGATAAGGATTCCAAGATCCCTCTGTTCCTCCAAGGTTCCTCGAGTTCTGCCTTTTATTGAGTACTCCCTTGCCAAAAGATGCTTGCAAATCAACTCTTCTTCTCAAGAAACTGCTCACAATCAAGGATGACTTTCTTTCAGTTAGGTGTTGTGGATTCTATGGTCTGACTAAACAATCCAATACTAGATCCACAGACCCTATCAGAGCTGGGGGTAGCTGGTGTTTGTCCAAGTGGGTGGGTGGGATGCTTGAGTTATTGCACACACTTTCTGTGATTTGCATTTGCTTAGCCTGTCAGAGATGCTTGAAATGTTCGGCACCTCGTGTGGGTTTTTCTCCAGTTTGAGGGAACTTGGGCTAGAGATTCCCATGAATCAGTGGAGATATTGCATTATTTCTATGGGATTTTGAGAATGTTCTTGAAGCAGTACCTCTACCTTCAATGACAAAGCTTGGAGTAGAGAGCTTGGTGACGATGGTGGCCTGAGAGAGGACACTGATGTTGGAACACCCATCGTGCCAGTAGATTTGTGGGATTTTGTCGAAGCATCACTGGGCATATCTCTCCAGGACTTTCAGTTGCCTGCTATACATTGTCCATGTTTCTGATGCATTCAGGAGGGCTGAAACAACACTGGCCTGTAGGTTATAAATTTGGTGTTAGGTTTGAGAACTTTGTCATCAGGCGTATAATTTCTCAGGTGGCCAAAGGTTGCGATGGCAAATGAAGGTGATGTTGAATTTCATCATCAATGTCTGTCAACTCCAAGAGCTGCTTCTAAGGCATGGGATTGAATTCACATTGTCCAGTAATTTGATAGCCAGGGCGGGAGGGGAGGTGCATTGTTGTGCTGTGGATGCACTACAGTCATTTGCAAACCGTAGATCATTCACATTAGTGGTGGTTAGTTTAATTTTGGAATGGAGGTGATTGACTTTTAAGAGTTTTCTACTGAGGCAGTACTTAATATTAACACCAGAAGCAGTTGATATTTGATGAGATAAATCAATATTGTCAAATAGATTGTAAATTGTACCTTGATGACGTGGTTTGCTACATTGAGGTCACCAGCTGGTTCATATTCCTTTAGTAGTAATACACTGTCTATATCAAAGAACGGGATGTAGTTAGCATGGTAGACATGCAGAATAGAAGGCATCACAAAAGTACTTATATAATTTTTATATAGGTTATTGATGGATAAAGTGTACCAAGGACTCCAATGAAAAAGCAAATAAAATGCATCACCTGTACATAACTGAAAAAAGCAGCAACATGAAGAGTGTGGTGGTCCTGATTCTTTCAAGATCACAGAACAAGGGAAAGCATTAAAGGACCAGAAATGTGGTAAAGTGACAGTATTTAGCAACATTACACCAGAATTCCTTAAACAACTTGATCCTTGCGTGTGCCTGTCTGACTCAATTTGACACAAGAATAATCAACTCAGCTCAACCCCACTCCCAATGGTTTAGCATTTGGCAGAAGTCATTCTGATTCTAAAATACAGAAATGATTTTGCAAGGGCAGCCAGATAATTGACTAGTTTCCCTACTTTCTGTGTTCTACAAGATCTTTGAACATTTTATTCTGCAACACATATGTCTACATGTACAGACATTCCTTAATGCTGACCAAGCTGGTTTCCATAATGGGTGTGATACTTGTGATCAAGTTCTGACTCTCATCAAAATGGCTTTTAAAAAGTTGAAGACAGGTATAGTTCAACTAGACCTCACATCTGCCTATGGGCAGCATAGTGGCTCAGTGGTTAGCACTGCTGCCTCACAGCGCCAGGGACCTGGGTTCGATTCCACCCTCGGGTGACTGTCTCTGTGGAGTTTGCACATTCTCCCCTTATCTGCATGGGTTTCCTCCGGATGCTCTGGTTTCCTCCCACAGTCCAAAGATGTGCAGGTTAGAGGAAATGGTCATGCTAAATTGCCCGTAGAGTGTTCAGGGATATGTAGATTAGGGGGATGGGTCTGCTTGGGATTCTCTGAGGGTCAGTGTGGACTTGTTGGGCCAAGGGGCCTGTTTCCACACTGTAAGGATTCTATGATGTTCCTAAAACTATCTAAACTGCTTTCAACTTGGGTCAGCACGGTTGGTGAAGCATGAAGTGTTCCTTTGCAAAAGAAGGATTCGAGCCTATTTTGGACAAGGGAAATGAGCAAGAAGACTGGCCAATAGAGTATCACAGGGGACCATGTGAGGCAATGCTCCTTCTAAAACTGCCATTATTGTGAAGCTCCATGCATGTCGATCAGTATGCTGATGAATGGCTTTCACTTCCAGAAGCTGCTGTTGCATATGGACCTTGAAGGCCAACAGACATTACAGGGAATGATGGTACAAGCCCTAACACTGTTCAACACACATATAAATGACCTACCAACAATCATGTCTCACAAGTTCACCTACACTGATGACACCTGTGAGACTGTCCAAACTCCATCTTTCTGTACCTTGGACCAGATCCTTAACAGAGACATTGAAAAGTTGTTTGAGTGTCATCATTACAGCATACGTGTCTCACATTAATTCCTTCTCAAACCATATTCAGTGTTTTCAACCTCCACAATACCATTGCCAGAAAATATTTGCAGATCCATATGGACTGTCAGAGACTAAAGCGTGTTCCCAAACCTATACAATTGGAAACATGTCTACAGAGGACTTTGTCCTTCCAGGAACATTGAGTAAAAAGCAACAAAGGTCAATACCAGAATCAACTTAGTAAGCAAACTTGCTGGGTCTACGTAGGGTGCTGCTACCTCAACACTTTGCTGCAGAGCGTGATAGGACAAGTGACGTGGTCCAGAGTACTGTGCACATATCCACCGTAATACATTATACACATTCAGTTGACACTCAAATGAATGCAACAGTATACATTATAATGGGAATCCCCCACTCAACACCACTCACCTGGTTGGCCGTGCTTGCAAAATCACTCCCCCACGCATTAACTGATTGACAAAAACCCACAAACTGGGTTTGAAATCACCCGTGCTGAACCTTGCTTACTCTCCGTAGTGACCTGTTCAATCAATCTACTGCCTGCCTTCTATTTAAGCCCCACGTTGAGCAATCCACCTGAGCAAGATCAACCAGCAGACATCCTTTGGATTAAAGAATGGGAAAGCAGGAAGTCATAAACAAGTTCCTTGTGACAAAGTCCATCTGTCACATGGCAGGCATTGAGCTACTTTGGCAAGAATAGTCTTTGCCAAACATGGTTAGGACAAGCTAGGGCCTCTGCGCAGCAAATCTCTGCTGTTGAGGACTCAGTACAAACCTCCTAAGTGCTGATGGAGAGACACAAACCACACCACATTACTATGGAGTGCACTTCTACAGACTAATTGGTGGAATAATCACCTTAAACTCAGCAAATGAGGAGGCTGTAGCTTGGCTCCAAGGATCTGGCCTCACTAAATAAAAGAAAAACAATACAAGAGAAGGTGACATTGCAGTGATGACAAAATTGCATCAGACTGGAGATACATAAGTCGAGACAGTGACATCAGTTACGGATAACTGCACTGGAGACTGACCAGGTGCTGTCATTCATGTCGAAACAATCTGGAAACTATGCATTACCTGTAGTAGAATCTCATATGTTCAACCATTAGGCTCCCACAGAATTGTAGCCATATGTCAGAAATGTCAGCTTCATCCCCCAAATACTATAACAGTTTCTTGTGCCATCCACTTAAAAATAAGGCTTCACTAACCAGGATCACATCTTCCGACACAGGGGAACCTCCCTTTGCTTAACCATCTTGTCTCTATCCACTTGATCCCCTATTCTAAAAGGCCATTCACTGTTCTGTTATGAACTGTCTGTCATGATATCTCTGGGATGAATGCATTTGAGCTGGATGCATTTAAGTCACGTGAGAGGATATAACAGAGAGAGTGATGATAAGCTTGGAAAACATGACCTTGACAGTGTAAAGATACTTCTCAAGCAATTTGGATGATCATTTCAATAGTCATTGCTGCTCTTGAGAAGTAATTTTGAAAAAAAAGGGATTTCATTAAGATAAAAGCAAAATATTACAGATACTGGAAACTTGAAATAAAAACAGAGAATGCTGGAGACATTCAGAAGGTTTAGCAGCCTTTATAGAAAGAGAAACAGAGTTAGTTTCAAGACCAATATGACTCTTAGTCAGAACTCAGGGATCTTATTTTTCATTGGTTTTCTGTTAGTTATTCAATAATTAGTTACTGTTTGTACTTTTGATTCATTCAGATATTTGATCATTTGACAGCTATATGATTATTTGAGCTAATCACAGTATTTTGCACCACACATTTGGGAGTGTAACGTGCTTGAATTTACTTTTACAGTAGTATTTTCTTTGAAAGATGTGACATGATGGTTACTGTACATCTCCACTGGTGGAATTTGAAAAAAAGTTTGTAAAAGGGCCCCTCAAAGAGTGGAGTACGTGTCTTTTGATCAGTTGCTGAAAAATAAATATGGAGTAGAGTTTCTGCACAGTTACACCAATAATTTTAGCTCAATCTGGGCAAAATCAGCCAAATCGGTGCAAACAATTGCTAACCCCAACCCTGTTCACATGTTAGTTGAATGAGAGATACATCAAAGCTATTCCCATTCATGTTATCCTGCTATCAATAACATTTGTTCACCCTTTAATTCATCTGGATCAGGCCCCCTTCATACAGGGCCACAGCCACGATCTGAATTATAAGACTCTATTGATTATGCTGATTTGGAAGTACTCTTCCAAATTCTGTTTATTTTCCTAGCTGCACAAGCATTAAAATACATATTTTAGAACCTGTTAGATTTCTTTTTTAAAATATTGCAAAGAAACTGACTAGTGTGCACTGATAAAATCATTAAATGATTTCGTATAATTTATAAGCTGTTCTCAGAGATTATAAATCATTTTGGTCATAAGTTGAAGACTGGGCACTATTATTAAAACTATTTTTCTTTGTTGATAAGACCAATTCCAGTGTGTTCATAAGGCTGGTAAAAATACCACCCTAAAAACATAGGAATATTTATAGCAGAAAGAAAAAAGAAATTTGTTCTCATTTAACAAAGTGAGACAAAGAAATTTCTGCATGTAACATGAGAAAGCAACTTTTTACCTTGTCATCTGTCTGTCCACGATGTGGGCTTTCTAAGAAATATATAAAACTGAGAAAACATTACACTGATTTTCATTATTTATTTACAAAGTAATTCTATAAACATGGTACCAAGCATTTTAATTTAATAATAGATTTGCATTTGCTACTTAAATTTATCTTTTGCTTTTGGATTTTCAATGCAAAGATATGAAACTATTGTAGTTACTTGGAACATAGCCTGGATTTTAATAGCTGGTTTATTTCTGATGGAATGAAACCTGTTCGCATTAAAAGCGGAGCCTCATTTAAATCTCACTGGCTGACTTCCCACCTGTTATGTGTCAGATGTGACAGACGCCACCCAAACAACAGCAGATGGAATGACTGCCAGCCATTTGCTCAGACTCCACACAATCAGGAAGGAGGATTTTAGTGAGATTCAATTGAAAATTGAACACTTAGTCATTTATAAAGTATGTAACCTATTATAGCCAGGGTCAGATAAGAAAAAATCTTCCCAGGCCCTGAAAGACATGGACTGTGGCGAGAAATTTAGAAGAATGTTGTAAGAAGCCTTTCTTGATTCGGGAGCAACAGATTACATTTTCCAACTCAGACCTGGCCATTGAGACCAGATTCTCACCAGTGAATGGTGAGAGGCCTATTAACAGGGAATTATTGGTCATTAGCATCCTCTTTAGTACTTAATCACACCTCATTAATACGCTCTCTCCTACTCTACCACCCACCAGATAAAAACTAAATTCCAAGAATTCCTGAATGGGTACCTAGTGACTCCAGCTCACTGCCTGCTCGTCTGAATTTCTATCTTAAACATCCAGCACCAACATTTCTGGATGCACTCCATGGGAAGCAGCCACAAGCACCCTATATCCATGGATACTGGCATCTGACTGGTACCAGCTTCACTGCACCATCATTGCACAAATCTGATCCACTTCTGCAGCGCCATGCTGCAGGAGCAAACTAGCAACTATCTTTGGACGGCTGCTGTAATTGTGTGTGCAGAGGCAGACATCCAGCTCACAGATTGGACCAGGCTGTATCTCAGGGCTAACATCTGCAGCATCTGCAGTTCTTTGGTTTTTGTTTTGTATCTCAGGGCTGCTCATTTCCTCTCTTAGTGTTTAGCATTCAGCTCTTTCCTGGATGCTCAGAACATTCCTCTCAGCTGTACTTTAATGGCCCACAGTTCTTCTGTCTTGCCTGGCTGTTTAGTGCAGACACAAAGCCAGATAGCCCATCATAGTTGTCAGCAGTCATTGACCAAAGGGGTAGATATGGTGCCTTACGGCACTGTTCTGTGTCAAGTGTACACCCAAAGCATGTGCCAGCAGCCTATACAGCAAATATGTTGCATGTACATCAACCAAGCGGCCAAGTCTCGAAGTTGAAGGAGAGTAGTACTCGGTAAAGTCAGAGGGGCTGCTGTCAGTCGAGTCCAGGGTCATGATCAGTTAAGGGGCTTGGGTGTGATCAGACCTCTGCTTGCACTTGTCTGGGTTAGGGGTCAATCTCACTGCAACCAAGCAATGATCACTCCTGTGGGCCCAGTGCAAACAGGCAGGAGAATAATGGACTATCAGTCATGGAGATGCACAGAGAATGGTCAAGGGATTGGTCAGACATCATTCAGGGCTGTCTCTTCAAATCAGTTGGGGCGGGAGGGGCACAGGCAGTCCTAGGGACCAACTCCTGAAGGGCCTAGATGCCAAAGAGTTAGCTGGTGGAGAGAGAACCAAAATGAGAGAGAACCTACTTGACCTTGTCCTCACTAATTACTTTTCACAGATGCATCCCAATCATCTATGATTATGCTAATCGGAGTAACCACCATACTACACTTCTGGAGACTAAATCCCAACTTCACAGTGAGCACTTTCTCCACTGAGTTATGTGGCAGCACCAAATGGCTAAATGGGATAGATTCATAGCAAATCTAACAACAAAGGTAGACATCCATAGGCCATGAGCCACAACAGAATTGTATTCTAGTATTACCTGTAACCAATTATAACAGAACATACACCTCATTCTATCATTACCATTAAGTCAAGGAACTAGCCCAGTTCCAATAAGGCATACAGGGGACAATGCCAGGAATAGCACAAGGCATGCCCAAAGTAAAAATAGGTCAGAAATCATACGACGACAGGTTATAGTCCAACAGGTTTATTTGAAAACACAAATTTAGACTAACACCTGAAGAAGGAGCAATACTCTGAAAGCTTGTGTTTTCAAATAAAGCTGTTGGACTATAACCTGGTGTCGTATGATTTCTGACCTTGTCTACCCCAGTCTAACACCGGCACCTCCACATCAAAATAAAATTGTCAACTTGGTGAAGTTACAGTATGAAACTACATTCATGCTAAACATCATGAACAACATGCTACAGACAGAACTAAGCAATCCCAAACCACTAGATCAGATCAAAGCTCTGCATTCTTGTCATATCCAATAATGAATGGTGGTGAACAATATAAACAATTAACAGGATGTGGAGACTCCATGAATAATCCCAACACCAAAGAGCATGAAAGAATTAAGACTGAGACATTTTCAGCTACCTACAGTTTAAAGTGAATAAACCACCTTGGTCTCCTGTAAGATCCCAGCATCATGAATAACAGTTTTCTAGCTCACTAACATCTACTGAACAAGGTAAACAATTGCTCAGGAATGCCTTTCCAAAAAAAGGACAGATTCAATCCATCCACTACCACTCCATCAGTCCACTCTCAATCATCAGCAAAGTTATGAATGATACTGTCAACAGTGCCTTCAATTAGCAATTACTTGACAATAACTGATCATCAATGTTTAGTTTGGTTAAACTAGAAGCATTCAACCCTGGTCTTCGTTCCAGTCTTGAACGACTATGAACAAAGGAATTGAATTCCAGAGGGGAGGTAAAACGAACTGCCCTTGACATCAAAGCAGCAGTTGATTGAGTATGGTATCAGGGAGTCCCGATAAAAACGAATAAGTGGGATTTGAGTGGAAAGCTCTTGTGGTGTCTTATCTAGCACAAAGGAGAATTATTGTGATTTTTGGAGACCAATCATCTCATCAGCAAGACTGCAGCAGTTCAAGAAGGCAGCTCACCACCATTTTCTCAAGGGCAATTGCAGGCATGCTAGAAATGCTGGCCTAGCCAGTGACGCCATAGTCCATGAACCAAAATTAGAAAGTAGACTACAATTGATGAAAACAATTATTTTCAGTGAAGTTTACCATTAATAAGTTGAAAATTCTTGCTGTATTTTGTTTTGAATTTTCATGCAAGAAATGTTCAAGAACCCAAAAGTGATTTCATGACTGACTGATCTTGTCACTCGATGCATGAGTGAAGATTAGAAACAGCAACTCCTGACATACTCTGTGAAATGCCAATAAGAACAGTGTGCATTGGAACATTGGAAAAGAAGCAGGAGATTTATCCCCTTGAGCCTATTCTGCCATTCAACAAGCTCATGGATGAATTGCTAAATCTTAGTAACCCACATTTGCCAGCATCCTTTAATCCCAATGACTAACAAAAATCTGATCACAGTTTTAAAGTGGCTCATTGGGCAGAATCTTCCTGACCTCTGAATACCAAGAAATTTGGGAAAATTGGGAGAGATATCAAATGAGGCCCTTTTCAACATAGACACCAAAAAGTCACATTTTCCAACCAAGTCCTGGATATTGAGATGAGATCCTTGCGATTGAGCAGCAAGAGACCAATTAGCATGGATTGCCACTCACTATCACTCGCATTAATACTTAATCTTGCATCATTGATATGCAGTCTCCCATTCTTCCACCTGCTGGATAGAAACTAGACTGCAATCAATCCCAACAAAAGTCAGACAGGGTACCTTGCTACTCCAGCTCACCTCTTAGTCCTCCAGAACTCCATCTTGGACTCCAGGCACCAGTATCTCACAGAATACTCCATGGGCAGTGACTGTACCCTCTCGACCATGGATATTATCAACCAACATGTGGTACTCTCTATATTATCATGGCACATCCCTAACGTGCCTACAGAATGGCTCGGCACTTCAGTGCTGAACTTTGGAGACACCAGCACCTTTCCTTAGAATGCTGCTGCAAAGATGCTTTTCATTCAGGGACTGGTGCCCAGCTCATGGACTGGACCAGGGAGCATCTCAGGGCTGTTTGCTCACTTGCTTAGTGGCCACTCCCTTTGCGCCTATCTGGACATTCAGTTACCTTGTTTTTTTTTCCACTTTCTCCCCTTTATTTGAAAAGAGAAGGAGACAAAAACAAGGGTACTACAGGCCAGTTAGCTTCACTTCTGTTATTGGGAAAATGTTTGGGTCTTTTTTAGAAATACATAAAATGATCAAGCAATGTTAGCATGGCCTTATGAAGGGGAAATCATGCCTGGCAAATTTACTGAAACTCTTTGAGGAGGTAACAAGCAAGATTGATAAAGGCGAAGCAATGAATGTAACATATATGCATTTTCAGAAGGCTTTTAATAAAGTATTACACATTATGCTACTTAATAAGAGAAGGACTCATGGTGTTGGAGGCAGTATATTAGCATGAATAGAGGATTAGCTGAGTAATAGAAGATGGAGAGTTGAGAGTGGGATGGCAACCTGTAACTTCTCGAGAGCCACAGGGAACAGTGCTGGGGCCAAAATTATTTACTATATATGTTATTCACCTGGATGTGGAAAGTGAATGTACTGTCACCAAATTTGCAGATGACACAAAAGGAGGTGGGAAGGCAAATAGTGAACATCATATAAAGAGCACAGGGTGATAGACTCAGTTTAAATAAATGGGCAAAAACTTGACAGATGGAATTTAACGTGGGAAAATGTGAAGTTATGCACTTTGGCAGGAAGAATAGAGGAGGCGAATATTATTTAAATGAGAAAGACTGATGATAACTACACAACAGAGGGATTTTAGATTCTTCATACATGAATAACGAAAAACAAGCATCAAAGTTCAATGGGTAATTGGGAAGGCTATTGGAAAGTTGACTTTTACTTCAAAGGGAATGGAGTATAAAATTAGGGAGGTCTTGCTAGGGAGGCACCTGTGAGACCAAGCTGGAATACTGTGAGCAGTTTTGGACCTCTTACCGAAAGAAAGATATGCTGCTATTGGTATTAGTCCAGAGAAGGCTCACATGTCTGATACCAGGTATGGAGGTATTGTCTTATGAGGTGTGGTTGAGCAGGTTGGGTCTGTACTGATTGGAATTTAAAAGAATGGGAGGTGACCTATTGAAACATATAAGATTCTTAGGGGACGTGACATGGTGGATGCTGAGAGGTGGAAGAGGCTAGGTCCAGAATGCATAATCTCAGAATGAGTGGTCACATATTTGAGACAGAGCTGAGGAGGAATTTCTGCCTTGGAGGGTAGTAAATCGGTGAAATTCTTTACCTAGAGGGCTGTTGAGGCTCGCTAAGTATATTCAAGGCTGAAATAAACAGATTTTTAATCAATAATGGAATCAAAGGTTATGGAGAAGTCAGAAAAGTGGAGTTGAGGGTTATCCAATCAGCCGTGATTTCATTGAATGGCAAGTAGACTCGATAGGCTGAATACTTCTACACTTACATTTTATGGTCCTATGATCTCAGCCACAGTTTAAAGGTTTGTAGTACGTTTTCCTTGCTTTGTCTTTTAGCACAGACAGAGAGCCAGGCAGCTTGGCATGGTTGTCAGTAGTCATCAGTTAAGGGGATACACAGTTTGCTGTATGGCACCTTCTTCTCAATGTCACACCTACAACATGCATCAGAAGTCTATGTGGCAAATGCACTGCAAGCGCATCGAGTAAATGGATGTGACTGAAAACTGAGGAATAATAGTCTTCTGTCAAGTTAAGGGGTCTGCCATTAGTCATGGTGTTCCAATACAGTCAATCAAGGGCTTTGTCCATTATTAGTGCGGAGCCTTGGGCATAGTCAGTTGACCTTTCAGTCATGGTCAGATCCTCTCCTTGTATGGGGTGTGGAGCCAAATGTCAGGCTTCTCACCAACTGTCTTTGCTCTTTTGGCCCTATCAGGGGCCGATTTCTCCTGCAATTAGATAAAGTGAGGGACTGAATGATATGACAGTGGCAGGCACATCTGTAACTGCTGGTGCTAACTGGGAAAAGATTGTGGGGTGTCCCAAGTGAATGAAAAGGAAATTCAGAGGTCACACAGGATTAGTAATCTGTGGGGATTGGCGGAAAAGAGCAAGTGATAGAACTTGCTATATGTGACAGCAAGAGCCGAAGAGAGTGAGCCTTGTTTGGAAATGGATGCAGAGGCAGAGATGGAGTGAGTTAAGGTAGCAGTGAGAAAATAGTGGCAGTTACTCTAGTGAGCAGAGAAGGATATTGACGTTCTTGAGGCATTGCTGGGTATTTCTTCGGACCATTGACGGTACACTGACCTGGGTGGCAACTTCAGACCAAGTTCACAGTCTTGGTGTCATTTCTTCTGCTACAGATCCCGGGGGAAGAGGACAGCCCTCCTCTGTACTATCCTGTCCACCAGGACATCCAGGTCCCTGTGCACAAAATAGCATGCCCATTTCTCTTACCTGCAATGTCTGGGGCAAATGTCACAAATCGTGCAGGGCAGCTCCAGAATGCCAGCACTTGACCTGGTGCACAATGCCATTTAAATATGGCACTGGCCCCAGGAATCCTGGAATGTCCTGGCAGTGGCAAGCACATCAGCAAGTGGGACAATGGAGCTAATATCAGACCAAAGGGGCACTCTAAGGGCATAATATCGAGTTAATGAGGTGAGTTTCCGACAAATGAGCAAGAAAGCCTGCAACGTTGTGCAAAGCAAAATCATCTATAACACTCAATGAAATAACACTAAGCTACTTTCTGGGAACATTCAGCACTTTATCTCACCAGTTAATATATGAAAAAGAGAGTTCCAAATTTTTGTCACTTTTTTTGTTGAGAAATCTTGCATAATTTTACTGCTGAATAGTCTGGCTCTATAATCCAAGATGCATTATTGAGTAAAAATGGCCCAAATATTCTGACTTCCAGATAGTTATTCTAGATTTGTGCATTGGAACTAAGCGGAATCCCCAACAGAACTGACACTGTGGGAATTGTCCAATAAACTGCGTTTTCCAATGGACAATGTTCTTCTATACTTGGATACTAAAGACCTACTGTAACTCCTGGGTAAGTATTAAGTAGACTCCCTGATTTACTATTACTCCCAACTACCCCCCACCCACCCCTTGGGCAAGTAAAACTCCCCTTAATCCTTACAACAATTGCAAACCCAACGTCCCGCACTCCTTTCTGGTCTGACTCTCCCCCAACCAGGCTGTAACCCTTCCACACCCTACCAGAGCCAATACTCTCTCCCACTCCTCAGACATGGCACACCATGCCCTCAACTGGACCCCAGACCAACACCTAGCCAGACCTGATGACAGCCATCCTGATTCAATACTCTGAAGGAAGGCCTGACACTGCCCCCCTCCTACCCTCGGAACTGATACGACCACCCACACCTGCTACTCCAACAGACCCCAGAGCTAACAACACCTTGGACTGATAAGTGACAGGTAACATTCACTCCACAAAAATACGAGGTAATGACTATCACCATATAACCAACTCCGTTGACATTCAATGGTGCTACCATCACTGAATCCCTCACTTTCAACATCTTGGGGGTTACCATTGGCCAGAAACTCAACCGGACTCACTACATAAACGCAGTGGCTACAAGAGCAGGTCAGAAGCTAGGAATACTGTAGTGAGTAACTCACCTCCTGACTCCTCAAAGCCTGTCCAGCATCTACAAGGCACAAATCAGGATTGTGATGGAATACTCCCTACTTGCCTGGATGAGTGCAGCCCCAAAAACACTCAAGAAGCTTGACACCAACCAGGACAAAGCATCCCACTTGATTGGCACCGTACACACAAACATTCACTTCCTCTACCACTGATACTCAGTAGCAGCAGTGTGTACTATCTACAAGATGTACTGCAGAAATTCACCAAAGATCCTTAGATAGCACCTTGCATACCCATAACCACTTCCATCTAGAAGGACAAGTGCAGCAGATACCTGAGAACACCATCACCTGTAAATTCTCATCCAAGCCACTCACCATTCTGACTTGGAAATATATTGTCATTCCTTCACTGTCATTGGGACAAAATCCTGGAATTCCCTCCCTAATAGCATTGTGGGTCAACCTACAGCAGGTGGACTGCAGTGGTTCAAGAAGGCAGCTCACCACCATCTTCTCAAGGGCAACTAGGGATGGGCAATAAATGTTGGCCAGCCAGCATTGCCCAGGTCCAATGGATGAATTTAAAAAAGCCTGCCACCTGACACTGACCCAACCCAAAATCATCCAGCACAGTGAATATCTGACAGTAAATAAGTAACATTTAATCCATAAATAGGGTTTCTGCCCCTAATTGGAATATCTGCGCCAATAATTTTTCTTTATCAACTCTGTTTGTTCCACTCATTATCTTGAAAACTTCAAGCAAATCACCACTTGACCTTCTCAAATCAGAGAGTGCAACCCTAGTTTGTGAATCTCTGTCTGTAATTTAAACTCTTGGGTCCAGGTATCATGTTGGGCAATCTACACTGCACTCCTTTCAAGGCCAATAATTCTTTCCTAAGATCTGGAGCTCAGAGCTTTTCATTAATAATCCAAGTATGTTCCAGAGCTTTATACGACAGAAGGATAGCTTCTAGCCTCTTATATTTCAGATTAAAAGGTGAGTATTCTAGTCAATTACTTTCTATACCCGTTCATGATATCTGCATGATTTAAATGTCTAGAGTTTCTAGCTTTTTATCAAACAGAAAATGCAATTTTATCCTACTTCGTTTCAAGTGAATAACCTCACATTTGCTTACATTGCTGTCCGTTTGACATGGACTTTGCCTTTTTACTTAATCAACATCTCGTCATAATTTGTGCGTCATCTGTTGTGCTCACAATACCAATGTCTTGTGTAATTGACAAATTTAGATATGTGGCTCTCTATCATCCACCTCATTAATAAAGGCAGTGAATACTTGAGACCTCAATACAGTTCCTTGCAGGACATGACCAGTACCATACTGTCACTCACAGTAACTGCCCATTATCCCTGTTCTTTGTCTCTTGCCACTCGGCCAATTTATCACAGAGATCAATAGTTGGTCTTCAATTTTAGCTTCAACTTTAGCTTACAGTCTCATATGAGGTACTTTCCCGTTGCCTCTAGAAATCCATTTAATTAACATCCATGGAATTCTCTTGTCCACTACCTTACCTATCTCTTCAAAATATGTAGTCAGATTTGTCAGGCATAACCAGTCCTTTAAAGATCAATGTTGTTTTCTCTGAGCAGCTGAACATTTTCAAGGGGCCCAGTCATCCTATTCTCAACTGTAGATTCTAGCAATTTCCCAACAGTAGATAAAAGGCTAACTAATCCACAATTTCCTTATTTTAAGACCATAAGACCACAAGATATAGGAGCAGAAATTAGGCCATTCAACCCATTGAGTCTGCTCTGCCATTCAATCATAGTTGATAAGTTCCTCAACCCCATTCTCCTGCTTTCTCCCTGTAACCCTTGATCCCCTTGATAATTAAGAACCTATCTATCTCAGTCTTAAATGTACTCAATGACCTGGCCTCCACAGCCTTCTGTGGCAGTGAATTCCATAGATTCACCACTCTCTGGCTGAAGAAGTTTCTCCTTATCTCTGTTCTAAAAGGTCTTCCCTTTGCTCTTTTTCTTCTTATCTTTCTTGAATAGCAAAGTAATACAATTTTTCGATCTGAAGAAATGGTTCCCAAATCAGAGAATTTGTAAATGCTAAGCTAAGGCATCAATCATGTTCTCATCTCATTGCATTAAAAACTCTTGGAGAGAAATTGTCTGGTCTTGGAGATTTAATATAATTTAGTGCCATTATTTTCTTCATTACTGCTATTTAGGTGATATTATTTTTGTTGAGTCTCTGATTCAGATTCAATATTTGCTTCTTTTAGGATTTCTGACATAGATATATAGTCATACAGCACAGAAACTTGTCCATGCCAACTAGGTTTCCCAAACTGAATTAGTTCCACTTGCCTGCATTTGGCCCATATCGCTCTAAACCTCTCCTATTCACATACCTATCTAAATGTCTTTTAAATGTTGTGACTATACCTGCAAACATCACTTTCTCTCGCAGTTCATTCCACATATGAACCATCCTCTGTGTGAAAAAGCTACCCCTCAGGTCCCTTTAAAATCTTTCTCCTGTCGCCTTAAAAATATGCACACTAGTTTTGAACTCACCCACCCTACCTTTGTTATTCATCTTATCCATACTCTTCATGATTTTATAAATCTCTATAAAGTCACCCCTCAATCTCCTATGGTCCAGTGAAAAAAGTCACAGCCTATCCAGCCTCTCCTTATCACTCAAACCCTCCAGTCCCAGCAACATCCTGGTGAATCTTTTCTGAATTCTCTCCAATTTAATAATATCCTACCGATAGCAGGGTGACCAAAACGAAGTGGCCTCACCAAAGTCCTATAAAACCTCAACATGACCCAACTCCTATAGTCAATGGTCTGAGCGATAAAGGTAAGCAACTACGTACCTGAACCCCTAGATCTCTTTGTTCGACAACACTACCCACAACCCTACCATTATATGTTTTATGAAAAGGTAATACCTCGCATTTATCCAAATTAAACTCCATCTGCCACTCCTCAGCCCATTGGCCCTGTTGATCAAGATCCCTATATAATCTTAGTTAACCTTCTTCACTGTTGGCTATACCAGCAATTTGGTGTCATCTGCAAACTTATTAACCGTGCTTCCTATATTCTCATCCAAATCATTTGTATAAATGACAAACAGAAGTGGACCGAGCACTGATCCCTGCGGCACACCACCTATCACAGGTCTCCAGTCCAAAAAACAACCCTCCACCACCTTCCTCAGAGATAGTAAGGACTGCAGATGCTGGAGTCAGAGATAACACAGTGTTGAGTTGGAGGTACACAGCAGGCCAGGCAGCATCAGAGGAGCAGAAAAGCTGACGTTTCGGGTCGGGACCCTTCAGGTCCTGTTCCTCTGACACTGCCTGGCCTGCTGTGTACCTCCAGCACCACACTGTGTTGTCTCCTACCATCAAGCCAATTTTGTATCCAATTGGCAATCCAATCACTGAATCCAACGCAATCTAATTTTACTAATTACTGTACCATGCAGAACTTTGTCGAAGGCTTTACTAAAGTCCATGTAAACAATGTCTACTGCTCTTCCCTCAACAATATTTTTGGTTACATCTTCAGAAAACTGAATCAAGTTTGTGAGACATGATCTCCCTTGCACAAAGCCATGCTGACTATCTCTATTCAGTCTTTGCCTCTCCAAATGCATGTAAATACTATCTGTCAGAATCCTCTCCAAGAACTTACGCACCACTAATGTCAGACTCACTGGTATATAGTTCCCAGGCTTCTTCTTACAGTCTTTCTTAAAGGCACTACATTAGCCACCCTCCAGTCGTCTGGTACCTCATCCATGGCTTTGGATGATACAAATGTCTCTGCTGGGGGTCCTGCAATATCTTCCCTAACCTCCCACAATGTTCTGGAATACACTTCTCAGGACTCGGAGATTTATCCACTCTTATGTTTTTTTTAAGAGCTCCAGTACTTCCCTTTCTGTAATGTGGACAGTTTTCAAGACATCAATATTTATTTCTCCAAGTTTTCTAATCTCTATTTCTTTCTTCACAGTAAAAATTGATACAAAATATTTATTTATTATTTCTCCTATCTCCTGTGGGTCCACATGTAGATGACCTCTTTGATCTTAGAGGGCACTACTCTCTCTCTAGTTGCTCTCTTGCTCTTCATGTACTTGTTTACTCTCTATGAATTATTCTTAACCTTATCTGCCAAGACTGTCTAATATCCCCTTTTCATCCTCCTGTTTTCCCTCTTAAGAATACTCATACACTCCTTATACTCTTCAAGAGATTCACTTGATCCCAGTTGTCCATACCTGATATACAATTCTTTCTTATTCTTGACCAGAGCCTCAAAATCTTTATTCATCCATTGTTCCCTTCTGTAACCAGTCTTACCCTTCACTCTAATAGGAACATAATGTCACTGAACTCTCATTATCTCACTTTTGAAAGCTTCCCACTTGCCAGTTGTCCCTTTACCTGTAACAGTCTATTCCAATCAACTTTTGAAAGTTCTTGATTCATACTGTCAAAATTTGCCCAACCCCAATTAAGAACTTTAACTTTTTTTTATAAGGCCTGTCCTTTTCCATAACTATTTTAAAAGTAATAGAATTGTGATCACTAGTCCCAAAGTGCTCCCCAACTAACACTTAGGTCACTTGCCCTGCCTTATTTCCCAAGAGAAAATTAATGGGGAAGATTTGAGAGAAAAGGGTGGTCAGAGATATTTTGTAAATCCGAGGAGAGGCCAAGTAGAAAAGTCTTTTTTTGAGTCATCAAGGACAGATAATGTCCTGCACTGAAATGAGCTGGATATTGTCACACAGCTCTGTCTGTCACTGTAACCCTTAGAGAGAGGAGTTATCTGGAAGAAAGAGAGGAAGATACTAGAGCTCAGGCTGAACAAGGGACGGACACTTAATGATTCAAAACCTAGTTGTAAGCAGCTGCTGCAGAATGGAAAAGGGGCAGCCCGATACTGTATTATTATGAATTCAGGACATCCTCTTCAGTCTCTGGGCTGGCTGTGATCCCATTTGCTGTGTTGCATACACAGTCTGTACTCTAACCGTCTCCTAGGCTGGAGGTCGGTCCACACAACAGACAGCATGAGTAATGAAGAAACTTGGGATGGGAATTAGATTGCCCCCTACCCTGCCAGATCCATGTTGGTGGTTTCTGGGTCAAGGCAAATGGCCCCCTGTAAGTGACTGATCTCATATCCAGCTGATCTCCAAACATCCAGCATCGGGACCCATTTAACAACCCTTTCCTGAGGCACAGTGGCTCAGTGATTAGCACTGCTGCCTCACAGCACGAGGGACCTTGGTTTGATTCCAGCCTTGGGTCACTGTCTGCGTGGAATTTGCACAGTCTCCCCGTGTCTGTGTGTGTTTTCTCCAGGTGCTCTGAATTCCTCCCACAGTCCAGAGATGTGCAGGCTGGCTCGATTACCTATGGGAAATGCAGGGTAATGGATGGAATGGGGTAGGTCTGAGTGGGATGCTCTTTGGAGGGTGAGTGAGACTCGATGGGCTGGATGGCTTGCATTCATACTGTAGGGATTCTGTATGATTCCTGAACAGTCAATTCTGATGTCATGTAATTATTTGACCCATCCACCATTTTTGTTATTTCCAATGATAGTATCACTTCATAAACTTTCCAGAAATTCACATTGCTCATCACCTATTAATTTTTCTTAACTTAAGTGCAATTATTGATATATTGATTTTGATAGTTATCTTTTAGCTTGACATCTGCCAAGAGATTGAAGAACATGTTACAATTGTTTATTCGAGTGAATACAAGGAGAATCAGCCTTATCAGTCTAACATTAAACTCTGCAAAGTCCTGTAGATTCCCAGCTTTTATGACAACAGGTCGTGTGTTAAATTCTTTATCTGGTCAATTCACAGATGTACCAGTGTTAGTTTACTCATTTCCCACAATACACACAACAGGCATTATTTGTATTTGCCCAAGGTCTTCTTTATCTTGGGGATAGTAGGAACTGCAGATGCTGGAGAATCCGAGACAACAAGGTGCAAGGCTGGATGAACACAGCAGGCCAAGCAGCATCATAGGAGCAGAGAGGCTGACGTTTCGGGCCTAGACCCTTCATCAGAAAAGGGGGAGGGGAAGGGGGTTTTGAAATAAATAGGGAGAGAGTGGGAGGCGGATAGAAGAGGGATAGAGGAGAGGATAGGTGGAGAGGAAACAAACAGGTCGAAGAGGCGGGGATGGGGCCAGGAAAGGTGAGTGTAGGTAGGGAGTTAGGAAGGGGATAGGTCAGTCCAGGGAGGACGGACAGGTCAAGGGGGCGGGATGAGGTTGGTCGGTAGGAGATGGAGGTGCGGCTTGAGGTGGGAGGAGGGGATAGGTGGGAGGAAGAACAGGTTAGGGAGGCAGGGACGAGTTGGACTGGTTTTGGGATGCGGTGGGGGGAGGGGAGATTTTGAAACTTGTGAAATCCACATTGATACCATTGGGCTGCAGGGTTCCCAAGCGGAATATGAGTTGCTGTTCCTGCAACCTTCGGGTGGCATCGTTGTGGCACTGCAGGAGGCCCAGGATGGACATGTCGTCTGAGGAATGGGAGGGGGAGTTGAAATGGTTCGCGACTGGGAGGTGCAGTTGTTTATTGCGAACCGAGCGTAGGTGTTCTGCAAAGCGGTCCCCGAGTCTCCGCTTGGTTTCCCCGATGTAGAGGAAGCCACACCGGGTACAGCGGATGCAGTATACCACATTGGCAGATGTGCAGGTGAACATCTGCTTGATGTGGAAAGTCTTCTTGGGGCCTGGGATGGGGGTGAGGGAGGAGGTATGGGGGCAGGTGTAGCACTTCCTGCGGTTGCAGGGAAAAGTGCCGGGTGTGGTGGAGCTGGAGGGGAGTGTGGAGCGGACAAGGGAGTCACGGAGAGAGTTGTCCCTCCGGAAAGCAGATAAAGGTGGGGAGGGAAAGATGTCTTTGGTGGTGGGGTCGGATTGCAGATGGCGGAAGTGTCGGAGGATGATGCGTTGGATCCGGAGGTTGGTGGGGTGGTACGTGAGGACGAGGGGGATTCTTTTTTGGTTTTTATTGCGTGGACGGGGTGTGAGGGATGAGGTGCGGGAGATGTGGGAGACACGGTTGAGGGCGTTCTCGACCACCGAGGAGGGGAAGTTACGGTCCTTGAAAAACGAGGACAACTGAGATGTACGGGAGTGGAATGCCTCATCCTGGGAGCAGATGCGGCGGAGGCGAAGGAATTGGGAATAGGGGATAGCATTTTTGCAGGAAGGTGGGTGGGAGGAGGAGTATTCTAGGTAGCTGTGGGAGTCGGTGGGCTTGAAATGAATATCGGTTTCGAGGTGGTTGCCCGATATGGAGACAGAGAGGTCCAGGAAGGGGAGAGAGGTGTTAGAGATGGTCCAGGTAAATTTAAGGTTGGGGTGGAAGGTGTTAGTGAAGTGTATGAACTGTTCGAGCTCCTCGTGGGAGCACGAGGCAGCGCCGATACAGTCATCAATGTAACGGAGGAAGAGGTGGGGTTTAGGGCCGGTGTAGGTACGGAAGAGGGATTGTTCCACGTAACCTACAAAGAGGCAGGCGTAGCTTGGGCCCATGCGGGTACCCATGGCTACCCCCTTTGTCTGTAGGAAGTGGGAGGAATTGAAAGAGAAGTTGTTGAGTGTGAGGACGAGTTCGGCTAAGCGGATGAGGGTATCAGTGGAGGGGGACTGGTCGGGCCTGCGGGACAGGAAGAAGCGGAGGGCCTTAAGGCCATCTGCATGGGGAATGCAGGTGTAGAGGGACTGGACGTCCATGGTAAAGATGAGGTGTTGGGGACCGGGGAATTGGAAGTTCTGGAGGAGGTGGAGGGCGTGGGTGGTGTCACGGACATAGGTAGGGAGTTCCTGGACCAAGGGGGAGAAAATGGAGTCTAGATAGTTGGAGATCAGTTCGGTGGGGCAGGAGCAGGCGGAGACAATGGGTCGACCAGGGCATTCAGGTTTGTGGATTTTGGGAAGGAGATAGAAGCGGGCAGTGCGAGGTTGGGGAACGATGAGGTTGGAGGCCGTGGGTGGGAGGTCACCTGAGGTGATGAGGTTGTGGATGGTTTG
>NC_063345.1:38179710-38197626 GCF_021869965.1 Rhincodon typus
CTCCTATGATGCTGCTTGGCCTGCTGTGTTCATCCAGCCCTGCACCTCGTTGTCTCGTCTTCTTTATCTTCACTGATTGTGTGGCCTACCTGACCCATACTGCCTGCATTCCTGACCTTGCCCTTTTGTTTTTGTGTTCCCATCCCTTACTCTATATCTGTGCAGCTGTGATTCTTCAGCTTTGTTCCATTTACTTTTTACCATAAACACATTTAACTAAAATATTAATCCTTAACTAATCTTCAATAGCCTTTGTAAATTGTTTTCATACGCACTTTTTTGACTCTTACCATCTATTTTATCACATTTTTTTGCTGTTTGGATTAATCCTGTTTAATCTTTGTCATTTCTTGCATTTTAAAGCAGTATCAGTTTGACAGTCCACAAACTATTGTGTGAGTTCAGAGCTGGCTGTGGAGAGGGATTGTGTACAGGAGTTATTTAAGGGGCAGAATATCAACTGATTTAACTGTCCAGTGGAATCAGAAGGTCAAAGGGAAGGAAATGTTGATCCTGGAGTCAGGTGGAATATCCACTGCCCTGTCCTCAGCACTGTGTATCAATGGCTCCATTTGATCAAGAGAAAGGCGAGGAGCGGTCAAAGTCAAAATGAAGTTTTAATAGCAATGCATGAAGATGACAGATAAATCCTGAAATCAGTGCAGATGAGGAGTTTATCTCAGTTAAATTGGCAGGGCAACAAGGATCTCACAGACTCAGGAACGTAGGAAACAGAGAAAATAACAGAAGGAGTCAGCTATTCAGTCCTTCAAGCCTGCTCCACCATTCAGCACAATGGTAGCTGATCAATCAACTCTGTAACCTGCTCTTATACCAGAAGATTGATGATTCTGGTCAAGTGAATCCAGTGAAGGAGGTCAAAAGAATAAATAAAGCAGATCACAGATTGTGATTCTAGAAAGTAAGCAATCAGCAGGAATGCAGAGATCAGTGAGCATGGAAGTAGCATCCTAGTTATGATGGGAGCCTATAGGGACGATCAGAGTCATACCAATGTGAATCAGATATGTCAAAACTGGAGCAGAAATTGACCTCACAGAAGGATGTCAGGTCTGCAGTAGAATTAGTCCAGGAAAGAACATAAACTCTCACTCCTGAAGTGAAAATCAATACATAGGCAAAGTAAGATAAATGTTCTAAGAAACAAATGGTTTCTTGAATGTAACATCAACCTCAAGAATATTACAGAGCTACTCATTATGCCATTTTACAGTGTTGGTATTAACTTGGGTCAGTAACTTGGGCAAAACCAATAGAGCTGAATGCTTGACAACACCCACTTTATTCAATTTAAATATAAGACCTTATTGGGGACGAATACTTTTTCTTCAGACAAATCTGGTGCAGCATTGGGCCAGTGGGTAATGCTACCCCTTTTTACTGAGATTGGCAACACAAAAGCAGCTGAAAACATGCAGTGAACGAAAAGAGCAACTAGTTCTTGGAATCTAGAAAATGAATGAGATAAAATGTCGTAAAGAGCACAAGTGAAAGCAGAGAACAAACATGGAATTGGAGTCTGTACAAATATTTTTAATCTGCTGTTTAAATTTGGCGATTGAGTTAACATATGTCCACTAAAGAGAATGGGGATTTTAGGACTTTAGGGGTTGGAGAAATGATGGGCATGAATGGAGTTGTGAAGGGGAGGAATTCAATGTAAAGCTGCTGGACCAAGTGCCATTGTCCTTCTGCCAGCCTTGCCATCAAAATTATCATAGTTGTAGGCACAATTGAAAATTATGGCTTGTTATCTCATGTGTCTTCTTGTACCAATAAAGCTTTGGGATGCCAGCCACATGAAATCAAGCTATAGGTTTTTCAGAGAGTTCAGGGGCAATGGAGAATTTTGTTTAACATAGTGTAAACACAGGAGGTAATGTTGTAAAATGTCAAGACTTTTTTATTCTTCCGTATTTTTGAATGTAAATATGGGAAAGGAACAATTTTAAAAAACAAGAAGTCATAGAATCCCGACAGTGTGGAAGCAGGCCATTCGGTCTATCGAGTCCATACTGAGCTTCCCAGCCAGACTTAACCCCTACCCTATCCCTGTGTTGTGGAAGGGATTGCTTCACTTTTTAAAAGCTAACTGCTGACACTTATTGTAAGTGTTGTTCATACTTTTGCTTGTTCAACCACTGAGGGAGATTTAGTTGCAGATGAACTAGAGCCAGATAGCTCGTAAAAGATTACATTCACCCAGCAACAAGCAAATGATTGGTCTGGGGAATACTGACTAGTTGTCAATGACAAAGGCCTTCTGCCTGCCAACAACTACATGCTGGCTCCCAGGTAGCTGAACAGTTTGTGGGTGTTATCAAGAACCAGAAACATTTGGGCCTTTGGACCTTTGGAAAAGAAGGTGCTACCTTTGTCTCTTCAGTAAAAGAAGACCTAAAGCTTAAAGAAAACCAGTACATTTTTCCTCAACAATTGCTGTAAGCTGTGGATTTTAACCAATAGATAATAAGTTGGAAACCAGTTGCTCTGAATTTCATGCAAAGAAGAGAAAAACACCTGGAGAAAGAGAAAGAGAGATCAATGAACAGCAAGTCTTGACAAGCCAAAAATCATCATCTAAGTGAACCCTGTGAACAGGGATGATTGATCTGCCTTCCTAGTTTTTCCTTTGACCTTAACACCAATTTTGTTTTAAATGTGCAAGGGGAATTATTTGTGTTTAGGGGGAGTTTTATGAGTTTTATCTAGTAGACATATATGTTTATAATTCATAATTGTTTACCTGTAGCTAGAAACTATTTATAATGAATAGCCAATCTTGTTAAGTATAAAAATGTGGTCCATGCTTTCTGTCAACCAAGGTCTGAAAATGCAAGCACCTTGGGAAATTTTGGGTATTTACATAAAATACTTTAACTATAGTGATTACTTCAGGAATAGTAAAGCTTAATTTCCAACACACTACCCCAATGAAACATAACAAAAATTACATTTATATATATTTTGGTAATTTTTCATCTTATGTCTTTATTGAGTACAAATCTTGTTTAGTTTTAATTTATTCATTTTGGCAAGAGTTGAAATTGGTGGCTGAAATAATTTTTGAAAATATTTGGCAGGTTTTTGTTGATTTGTATTTGTTAAATGTTCTTTGTAATTATTTGTGTTCATACAAGGTGGTGTATCTAACAGAATGAGTACCAGACACAAGAATGCTAGTGTAGCTACTTCCATGGTATTGTTGATAGTGACTTAAAAGACATTCTAATTCTTTTAGCTGTGTTATCAAATTTTACTTCTTAACTTTCTTCTGAGCATAAAATACATGGCAAAGTGGTGCGCAAACTGAACCAGATTGAGTTCTGAGGAAGGGTCACCGGACCCAAAACGTTAATTCTGTTTTCTCCTCCACAGATGCTGCCAGACTTGCTGAGCTTTTCCAGCAACTTTGTTTTTGAACCAGATTGAGATATTGTTTTCAGAGTTCGAAGGAACCTTGTGAAGGATCTATCATTTAACAGGAATGTGGAAAGATTACAAGTGTCAACTGCATTGAACAACTAGTCCTGCTAAGATTAAGTGACACATGGATGATAGTTACTTGATTTGAAAGCTCTAATCTTTTTAAATGTACAAGGACATTTTTGGTGTTTTGGAGCATCATGAGTGGTGAATTTCAACTTTAGATAAATTATGAGGGTACTGCATATGTACTACATTTAGTCTTATATCATGAGCCCAAAGTTTTCCAACAGGCCTGTTGTGAAGTATCTTACTGTGCAGCTGATTACTCTTATACATTTTTATCTAGCCCATTCCCTTATTTTCAACTATCATAGGTTACAGCATATTAGTTGATCTTTGAAACTCCAAAAATCCTTCCGAAACCAGTGTCCACTTATATACAAGAGTATAAAATATAAACCTGTAAATTGTTTCCATTTTGAAATGTGGGGAAAAGAAAGCATAACACCAGTCATTCATAATAAAATCATGTGACAAGGTTTACTGAATGAAATAACTGTACAAAGTTACATTCAGCGCAGTCAAAGCAAAGTGAAACTGTAACTAATGCAAAGAGTTTATCAAATTTATTGAGTCACTTTAGTTATGGCATCATCAAAAGAATCCGACTCTGGATCAGATGTGGCATTTTTGCTTTCAGCAGAATCCCTCCACAAAACATCATTTTCCTCTCCATCGACTGACTAAGATATTCCATATTTCTTGTATGATCTGATAACATTTGATGCACTAATAGCATTCCACAATTTGATAATGAATCCACACAAAATATCAAACAGGAGAGGATGTATATTGTTGCCTTTTATTGAAGTTTTCTTTTTCCATCAACAATTGTATTGTATATAAATATGATTCTTGAATGGCTTGGGGAGACATGAATCCAAAGGTAGAATTATGTACATTAAATCTCTAAACATAGAACCCATAAAGTGTGGAGACAGGCCATTCGGCCCAACAAATCCACACCAACCTTTCAAAGACCACCCCACCGTGACCCATCCCCCTACCCTACCTCTGCAACCCTGCATTTCCCATGGCTAACACAGCTAACCTACACATCCCTGAACACTATGGGTAATTTAGCATAGCCAATCCACCTACCCTGCACATCTTTGGAATGTGGGAGAAAGTCAGAGCACCTGGAAGAAACCCACACAGACACAGGGAAAATGTGCAAACTCCACACAGACAGTTGCCCGAGGTTGGAATCAAACCCGAGTCCCTGGCACTGAAGCAGCAGTGCTAACCACTGAGCCACCATGCCATCCCTAGGTGCTGTGTTCTTTATTTTTCTACCGGATCACGACCCCATCCTTCTAAATTCCATCAAGTACTGACCCAGAGTCCTCAACCACTTCTCATATGATAAGCCCTTCATCCCTGGGATCATTCTTATCAACATCCTCTGGACCCCCTCCAACGCCAGCACATGCTTTCTTAGATATGATGCTCAAAATTGCTCATAATATTCAAACTGCACTCTAACCAGACCCTTATACAGCCTTAGCAGTATACCTCTTCTCTTGAATTCTAGCCCTCTTGAAATGAACATCAACATTGCATTTGCCTTCCTAACAGACAACTGAATCTGCACGATAACCTTAAGAAAATCCTGAGCTAGGACACCCAAATCCCTTTGTGCTTCAGATTTCCAAAGCCTTTTCCTGTTCAGAAAATAGTCCACGCCTCTATTCTTCCTACCAAAATGCATAACCTCATACTTTGCCTCACTGTATTCCATCTGCCCATTCTCTTGGCCTGTCCAAGTCCTTCTGCAGCCTCCCTGTTTCCTCAACCCTACGTGTCCCTCCACCTATCTTTGTGTCATCTGTAAACTTAGGAACAATGGCCTCCAGTTCCTTCATTCAGATTGTTAATGTATAATGTGAATAGTTGTGGTGCCAACATGGGCCTCTGTGGAACTCCACTAGTCACTGACTACCACCTGAAAAAGACCCTTTTATCTCACTCTCTGCTTCTGCCAATCAATCAATCTCTATCCATGCCAGTACCTTGCCCATAACACAATGAGCTCTAATCTTATTTAGCAGCCTCCTGTGTGGCACCTTGTCAAAGGCCTTCTGGAGATCCAAATAGACCATATCTACTTGTCCTCCTTTGTCTAACTTGCTCATTACCTCCTCAGATTTGCCAGGCATGAACTCCCCTTGATGAAGCCATGCTGACACAGCCCTATTTTACCATACACTTCTAAGTACTCTGCAACCGCGCCCTTAATAATGGACTCTAACATCTTACCAACGACCAGGATCAGACTAACAGGCCTATAGCTTCCTGTTTTCTGGTTCCCTCCCTTCTTAAATAGGGGTGTTACATTAGCCATTTTCCAGTCCTCTGGAACCCTCCCTGACTCTAGTGATTCCTGAAAGATCACAACCAATGCCTCCACATTCTTCTCAGCAATCTCCTTCAGAATTCTGGGGTGTAGTCCACCTGATCTGAGTGATTTATCCACCTTAAGACTTTTCAGCTTCCCCAGGACCATCTCCTTACTGACAGCCACTACAATCATTCCTGCCCCCTGACTGTCGTGATATTCTGGGACGCTACTGGTATCTTCCACTGTGAAAACCGATGCCAACTACCTATTCAGTTCCTCCATAATTTCACTGCATCCATAACCATCCAGCCGTTGTCACGGACAGGTATAAAAACTGGCAGGGAACTTGATGCTCTGCATGGTTTTGCATTTGAAAATTAATTTTGTTTCCTCAGCCATGCAGGCTAGTACCCATGAATCTTGTTTTCTCAAACTGATTAATTCAAAATGGGTTTGATGTGGGATTAGTTATTTACCAGAATTTATTTAATTATATAAACTGTATTCAGCTCAGAGAAAATTTGTGTAACACAGTAAGGGATGGAAAATGTTGGTGCTCAAATGCTATCAGTAGATAAATTTCCAACCTATGAAATCTGTACCCAATAATAACTGGTAATTTATCTTTTCCTTTAATAGGAATGGCAAGGATTCCATTATTCTAACTGTCCTTCAGCCTCATCAAGTGAGTGTGTTTCTTAATTCTGTCATATATGATCTGCACATGATCTAATGAGGGATTGTTTAAAATCGATTGGGCATCAGTTGGTAAATGCTACTCATAGATTGGAGAAATATTCCAGGTCTGATTCCAGATTTAAACTGAATTTGTCCATCTCCACTCCATGCTAACTCACTTTGTATTCACCAAGGACAAACTCCAGAGTTTTGCTGACATAAGCTAAAGTTGTGTGTCTATTGATAGCATCACTAATTTAAAAATAACACTCATTACCAAAAGAAAACTGTGCACTGAAATATTTTTAATCTAAATTCTTATGAAAACAAGTATTTATATTCTAAGTTGTTTGAAATTTTGACAGCTCTGGTAGTTTTAAGCACTTTTTAATTATATTCTTGTCTACCTTTCATAATCCAGAGCACCTGACCAACCCTCTATGGGTATCTGATTGCCCACACGTTGTCCTGTCATCATAGCCACAGGGGTAACCCACTTCTCCAAAGTCGTGTCCTGACTATCTAAAAATAAATTCATTGAAGCAGACCTACTTTGAACTAGTCTGTTCTGTGCACTCCAAGTGTTAGACAACCATGAAACCAAAATTCAATCTAAATTAAGACTGATGGTCATTTAAATGGCATATTCTCAGAGATTATTGGCATTTTTGTCAGCACAGCTAAAATCTCGCCTATTTTTCTACGCTCACATGGACAGTAGCTGCTTAGATTGAGGGATGAATGTATCTTTTGCCTTCTAAACTTTGTTATACAACATGGGTCTTCTAAAATAATTTGTTAATTTTATGTACCTGAAATCTTGAGGATGATTATAGATATTTTCTGTTACTTTGCAAAAATATTTTCATAAACTAAGAGTTTGTTTTTCACTTTGGAGATGGAAAACCAGACCTGGGTCTTCTTTTTCTGCCTCTAATGTGAAAGTGGCTGAATTTTATATGTTCCAAAGCGTGAGCTCTTAAATGAAATGCAGGCAGGCGCCCTGCAGGAGCAGGAATGAATGTGAGTATTAGTTATCCAAGGCAGCCATCACTGAAGCTGCTGATTGTCCTAAGGGATAGAGTTTGTGCCATAGTCTGCCACTGCACCAAAAGGCAGTGAGGTGGCACATTGAAGCTAGCAGTCTCGCACCCACGTGGGGAAGGAAAAAAGCCCCCTCATCCTGGAAGGTGCAGGAGGAGATCTACTCATCCAGAAGCAGGGGCATCTTTCCCTTCAGCACCATCTCCCTTTGGCAATTCCAATTCCTCTTCACTTGTCTCCTGCTCTCTCCCAATGAGCTATCCTTTTCCAGAGCCACATTGTCTTCAGGATCTACATCAAACATAACTTCATCAGTTTGGCATCACAATTTTAGGTATGCCTAGTCCTGCTCCTGCTGGTTGTCATGCATTCCTCATTAAACAATAGTGTGATGGTAATTGTGATGTGAGAAATACACTGGGCATGAGATTACAGATTGTGGTTAAATGTAATTTTTCTCCTATTGATAGCCCGTAGCACCTCATGGATGCATAGTTTTGAGCTGCTAGATCTCTTCTGAATTCATCCCATTTACTACAGTGTTAGTCCCAAACAATAGAATGGAGAGTGTCATCTATGTAAAGACAAGACATGATTTTCACATAAATTGTACCAACATTGTCATGGATGTATTATATACAACAGACATTATATACATCAGACTGATGAAGACAAGATCAAATAGATTTTCCCTCTTGGTGGTTGGCTCCCTGCTTGCTACAGGCCTAATCTGGCAGATATGTCCTTAAGGACTCAGTTAATAGATCAGTTGTGAATCATTCTTTGTGATGGATATTGAATTCCTTCAGGCAAAATACATTGTTTGCTACCCTCAGTACTTCTTCCTCATGGTGTTTGATACAGGAGATCACTGATTTATCAGTTGAGGGAGCCCAGTAAGGGATAGCATGATAGAGGCTTTGTTGCCCTTGTCTGACCTGATGGCATAAAACTTAATAAGGTCTAGAGTTAGTGTTGAAGACTCCCTGGATCATTCCTTCCTCAAATCCTCAGCTGGGTCTAACCTTTCCATATATATCCAGGGATGGTGGATGCTGATGGTGGCTGCTGGAATTTTAACTGTAAACTATGATTCAAGATTTACAAGTCCCCAGATGTTAGTGAGAAGAATTTTGCATCATTGACAGGACAGGGTGTATTTGTGCCCACTTCCAATGCCTTGAATCATTACCAGCACAAAAGCAGGCCATTCAACTCTTCATGTCTGTGCTGGCCATCCATAGGAGCAAATTACATTGTGCCACTTTGCAGTCCTCTCCTCACATCTCTGAATACTTTGAATATTTAGAAGGGTACAGCAGGAAATGGCACTGTGTCGGCCATCTGAGAAACAAGATATGCAGGCTAATCACATTTTCCAACACTTGGTCCAGATCCCTAGAAGTTAAGGGGCTTCAGGTACATAATCACTGTAATTTTGAAGACTAAGCTGCTTGAACCTACCTGATAATTGGCCACTTGAACACTAATTCTAAATAGTTATTAATTGTCATTCCAATGATTACATGCTTTTCAATTATTCGGTCCAGTAATAATATAATCTTGAACATTTACAGCACCAAAACAGGCCATTTGGTACACGATGAGCCACCCACCTTATTGCCATTTTCCAACTTTTTGTTCATAGCCCTTCAGGTTACAGCACTTGAACATCAGGTGGATCATCCAGTTTTATTCTCAGTCAGCTCTTCTGCAGTGGATTGATTCAATTAAGAAGCAAGTATATTGCTCTGGGTTTGAAATCACATACAGGTCAAACAAGACATGTGTAAAACAACTTAGTCAAACAAAATTGAAGTAACCCTGACAAATCACCACTGAATAGGAATAGATATTCAATGTACAGACCAATTTTAAGTCTTCCTAGCCAGGCACTGTATCGAAGTCTCAAAAAGTTGAAGAAGTTATAGAAATTAGAACATTTTCCCATATTAGCTGATGTTCTCAATGCCAAAATGTGGTGGTTTTTCACAGGCAGCATCTAACCTTTAACTAGTTGCTGACATTTGATTTCTAGCTCCCACTCTACATGGTGGTTCTGATGCATCATGTTTTGAGTAATGAGACTGGGTACAATTTAGGTAAATCAACAGACTTCACATTATGAGATGAGGACAGTTCATTTATGTACAAGTGAGGTCAGACTGTCAGGAGCAGTAGACCTAATGAGGGACTTCACGAACCATATTGTTAGCATCATGCGGCCTATGTCCTGCATTATAAAACATTCACATGGTCAAAATAGCAAAAATCACTGAATGATGTTATTACTAATCTAATAACAAACAATATAGATAATTTTATCTAACTTTTCTTTCAACCATCTATTTGCATTCTCTAAACTTCATCCTATTCCTCTTCTTCAGTATGCTTTTTAGCCTTATCTACATTTGTGTTACAACATTCCAGTATGTAGTATGTTCAACCATGAGTCACCTTACTGGGTTGAAGATCACAGATTGCCAAGTACTGAAGCAAAAATCCCTGATTAGTATCTCCCAATTAGAGTAATGAATAATTAAGGTTTGTGAGGCATAAGGTATCTATAATTAGCAACCAGCAGGCACTAGTGAGTGAATAAAGGTATACAAGTTTGCATCTCTAAGAGCTTTTACTTTCATGATTTATATCTGACTTATTTCAACTAAGCTAGGAATAAACATTTCCATTATTTCATGTTTTTGTCATTTCTCTGATATTTTTCTAAGGGATTCTAGTTTAAGAATAAGTTGCAACTTGGAAAACAAAATGATTGTCATTCGTAAATAAGTTGGAAATATGTTGACAAAGAACTCATGTAAGATTTTTCTATAAAATCAGAGAAGAAATTTTCCCCTTCCCCAAACTTGCTGGGTTTCTCTTTTTTGTTTTTGCTGTTGGTCTCTAGCACCTGCAGTTCTCTGTTTTATTTTACTATAACCCAGGTAGTTGGAAAGAAGTGCTTAGGTTGTTCACAGACTCCCATCATAAAATCACTATGCGTGCGTCTATTAAAATTCCTATCACCTTGGAGTTTTAAATTGAAAGAGCATTTCCTTGCCAAATCCGCAGAAAGGGCATGATGAATAGTTATAGATAAAGATTTTGAAATGAAGAATGGAAAGTAAAATGTTAAGTGGCAGAAGTGAATTCCCAACAACTCTTAAGAATGTCTGCATTTATTGGACTTTCAGATTGATGGCCGCAAATGAAGCATAAACGTGCTGCTACCAGCAAAAGGCCAATTTAATGAACACTATAGGACAAATACAAAATATTACCTCTTAATAGTTGGAGCTCACTTTGCCTAGTACTAACTTGCTGCAATCAATTCACAGGGGAGTTTAGAAGCAATCTCAATTAATATTTTGAGGCTTTTTTTAAATGTTCTGGCACCAAAGATAAATAATGATGCATATCTCAATAGTCATTGGCCAGGAATGCAAAGTGAGCAAAATGCAAGATGAAGCATTTTATAGTGAACATAAGTTATGACATTAAAACTTATACTTCTGCACACACGCAGGAAAAAAAGGAAAAAACGCAAAATGCACCCATCGACGGACATTAAACTTTCTAGGAACAGTGATCCCACTAATAACATTATATTCTACATTACCTTATATACCCATCATAATTATCTTAAAATATTGCAGCTAATGTCAGTTCCAATCTCCGTTGTACGGTATCTGAAATGACATCACGTGACTGAAGCAGCACAGCTATCCTGAAATATGTTTATCAAGTGAATTGTCTTACTATCACTACTGAAGGCAGCAGAGTCAGTGTTGAAACATCAATTATTTTCTGAGCAAGAGTCAGTTAATTATTAGTCTTGACTTTGTGGAGAACAGTATGGTTTTGTGAGACAGTTGTATCATCCACTGGCGAAGACACCACAAAGACACATGGAAAGTATCTGTTATTTCTTTGTTACAACGTTCTAAGAGTTTCTCTCCAGAAGATTCTCCCAAATCTCTCTGATCCACAGTAAACAGTCTTATCAGAGGCTT
The DNA here is from genome assembly GCF_021869965.1 of Rhincodon typus. Lineage (NCBI taxonomy): Eukaryota > Metazoa > Chordata > Chondrichthyes > Orectolobiformes > Rhincodontidae > Rhincodon > Rhincodon typus. The sequence goes on from NC_063345.1 coordinate 38,191,297, forward strand.
AACTGCAGATTTGCAGCCTGTTATCATAATTGGAACTAGAGTATATCACAGGGATATTAATAAAAATTTCAAAATCTGGTTGGACAGGTAAAAAGAACTAAATTAAAAATGAAGCCCAGGTTAGAAAATAGACTTGAGCAAAACAGATGAGACTCAGGTTACACTTGTACAGCATTTCCTTTTAAAAAGTACACATTGCTACCATTTCAAAAAGACTAGAAACAACTCGTTTGTTACTGTTTATTTGACAAGGTATTGGGTTACAGCTAGGATATTGCCATGCTATCATAACCTAGGAAATATTCCTACTTTTTCAGTCTCCGAAATCTGCCTTTATTAGTGCAGCGAAGAAAGAACAGCTTAGGACGAATCCTGTCAAAGTACGATTTTCTGAAGAGGTCACAATCAACGGAAACAGTTCTGTGAGTTTTTACAATTTCTGTTTCAGTCAGAAAAGGTGAATTTTAATGCTTACACCCTACCCAGTGGTAGCAGTGCAGAAGGGGTAGATAATAGAAAGAGCTCATGCTGCAACCCCATACCCTCCATCATAACCAGCCCAAGATTAGGCATAGGAATACTCTTTGCAAACTGGGTGATACAGAAATTGCTCTTGCTGGTCTGGACTCAAAAGGATATTTCAGACCGCCATTAGTCCTGGCTTCCACCACAGTTAATCTACTTGTGGACGTACCTGATGCCTCTCAGTAACTCTTCCCATCCTTTTCTTGAGTGACCTTTCTGTGGACATTTGTATAGTATTATTGTGGCAGTCAGAGTACTCCTCCCACTGCCATGTGGACCCACAAACAACCCTCAGTGACGTTAATTGGGCTGAACCTGGAAAATTCACACAATTGGAGCATTCATATCAATTTCTCCTTCCAAATCTCCAGCCTATCTATATCCTGCTGTATCCTCTGGCAATCCTCCTCACTATCTGCAGCTCCCCCAATCTTTATGTCATCACAAATTTACTAATCAGACTACCTCCCTTCTCCTCCAAATCATTTATATATATTACAAATAACAGAGGTCCCAGCACTGATCCCTGTGGAATACCACTGGTCACAGATCTCCAGTCAGTAAAACACCCTTCCACCATTACTATCTGATTTCCATGACTCTATGACGAAGCCAGTTCTGTATCTATCTTACAGCTCACTGCGAATTCCACGTGACTGCACCTTTTGTATCAGCCTGCCATGAGAAATCTTGTCAAAGACTTTGCTAAAGTCCATGTAGATAACACCAACTGCCCTGCCCTCATCAATCATCTTTGTCACTTGTCAAAAAACTCAATTAAGTTTGTGAGACAAGAACTTCCCCACACAAAGCCATGCTGCCTATCCCTAATAAGTCCATATTTTTCCAAATGTGATAAATCCTATCATAAGCATCTTCTTCAATAATTTCCCTACCACTGACGTAAGGCTTACTGGCTGTAATTTCCCAGATTATCCCTTGCTCTTCTTAGACAAAGGAACAAAGTTGACTATTCTCCAGTTCTCTGGGACATTGCCTGTGACTAAGGATAAGGAGAGCAGTTTAGAGTTGCAGGGTTACACAGCCAAAAAGGATCATCAGTCAGAAAGAAGCTTGGCAGTGAATGGGACCATTAAGGAGTGGAAAAGGCCAATCCAGAATAACACTGATCAGAAACACACCCCTGCATTAGACCTGGCATGAAATGATGTTAAAATGAAACCTCCGACACAAAATAGTATAAGATCCTTATTAACTGAACAATGTTAAACCAGACAACTTAACATGAAGCTAATTAACAAAGGGCCTTACTATGTGTGCTTTAGGACTTGATCAGATCATCAGTGCTCTTGCACCATTCTGGTTATAGACATTAGGTCTCCTACCCAGAATAAATTTTGTACTTCTTCTATCTTCACTGACTGATCAGCTGAGGGAGGCAATTTATGATACTCAAAAGGATGCCTTCCTTGCCCATGTTTGACCTAATAGCAGAGCCCTCATGGGGTTTAGAGTACATGCTAACAACTTCCAGAACCACTCTCTCCCTACTGTATATCATCATGTTGCTGCCTCTGATGTATTCTGCTCGTGAGACAGGACATATCCAAGGACAGTGATGGAGGATTCTAGGACATTGGCTCAAACATGTGTTTCCGTGAGTATGCCTATGTCTACACTAGTCTGTGGAAATGCAATCCCAATTTTAATAAACACAATATGTTAGTGAGAAAGAATTTGCAGGTTTGACACAACAAGGTTTGTGTATCTCTTTTAATTGCCTCAATCAATGCTGGTCAGTCTGCTAAATTTTAATCTGAACTACGTAATGGTTTCAAACATCAAAATGGCATACCACACTATTGCAGAGGGCAGTTAACTGTCATTTGCTATGAATCTTGAAAAACGTGTATTCTGAATTGGGTTCTAAATAAAAACTGAAAGAACTGCAGATGCTGTAAATCAGAAACAAAACCAGAAGTTTCTGGAAGCTCAGCAGGTCTGGCAGCATCTGTGAAGAAAAAATTAGAGTTAATGTTTCAGGTCCAGTTCTGAGGAAGGGTCACTGGACCTGAAACAATAACTCTATTTTTTTCTTCACAGATGATGCCAGACCTGCTGAGCTTCCAGCAACTTCTGGATTGGGTATGGATGCAGCTTTCAGCCCATGGAGGACAATGAGGCTTATGAAAATTTTGTCGTTTCATGATCATTATAAACAAGGTTAGAATTTTATTTCAGAATTATTAATCGATAAAGTTCCTGACCTGCCACAATGGGGTTTGACTTCTGTCTCCAGAACATTCGCCTGTATTGCTGTAATACAATATCATGACCATGCCCCATAATTCTCATAAAGTCTTCTGCTGTTCTACCTGTGAACTCTTCCCCCGGACCTTCAGCCTCTGTGAATTTTTGTTTTGAAAATAACATCTGAAAACTTGTTACTCACCTATCCAGACTCAGCTTGGGCTCTGACTTTCTATTTTCACCGACGCTATGCTACCAGCTGATCTCTCACCCCTGCTTTGCCCTGAACTTTGGAGCAGGCCTTCAATTTAAGCTTTCATTCAAAAGATACCATCTTTGAAAATTTTCATTTCATCCTAGATTACAGGATTATACCTTGGAGAGGAGCTTAAAGCCACAAGCTTCTAATACGTGCCAAACGATTAGGACAGCGACAGAGTCATAAATATGAAAAGTAACTGTGTACAATAAGTGTTATGCTATTTCTTGGATAAAATCTATAAGATATTACAGAAGTTATTCAAATAAATGCAACTATTTTCTGTTCCTATTAGGACCCTATGAAAGAGGAAACTCTGATGTTGATCTCGAACGTATTGAATGTGTACCTGGAAAACGGTCAGATGAAATCATTCACCTTTGACAGCAGAACAACCGTGAGGGTAAGATCATCTCAGAAGAAAAAGGCAACTTAAACCCACAATTTATTTTTAACCAGCAAATACAGAATTGCCTGACCGGCAAATCCCACCTCTGCTAAATCAGATGTGGGCAGCTTCAAGATGGGTTGGGATTGTGTTAGCATTTTTAAAAAAAAATTTTTACATCCCAACCAAACCCAACGCACCCATTTTTGGAAGTTAAATTTAACTCCTAACATGATATAAAATGCACCAAGTCATGTTGCAAAATGAAATCTTTCTGCAGAGAGGCACTCCTCCCTCATTTCCATCTCCACCTTCAACTTTCATATTCAGAAAGTGCAAAGCTGCAAGTGTAATATTCTAAAGTAGATGCAATCGTATCATCATGTACCTCAGTTCCATTCTTTAACTGCTATGAGTCATTTAATGTTCGGTATAATTACATCAGTCCTGCTACACTTTATATAGCTACTTTTTTATAACAGGATCTTTTGTACACAAAAGTCTCAGAAAAGTTAAATGTTATATTGTAAAGCATAGTACATTCATGTGTGTTAAAAGGTTCTGCAAAATAGGTAATGAAGACGCTAAAGAACTCGCAGTTATTTTTCCATAGACTGTAAAAATAAACAATTTATTAACCTGCCTTGGAAATCAAATACAACTCCTACCATGGTGATAGATAGTCTTTCATGGTTTTCTAGTCATAAAAAAATGACAAAAGCGCTCAAAGGGATAAATCTTGAATTTTGTGATGATGTAAAATGTGTGATAGCAATTATCACCTATCAATGAAAATAAAAACAGGGGAGAGGTGTAAAATGAGCTGCCAACCCATTGTTAGCAGTATTTCACAACGTCAAGGTATACCCTAAAGGCAGACAAGTAGACAGTCATTCAGGTTCTTTTTAAGTAGAAAGCTGTGTTGAGATTCATGATGTTGGAATTCTGGTGTACCATTGGAAGTAATCTTATTTAAGTCAAATGTCACAAGTGCCATGGAGAAATGTGGCATGTTCTATATTTTGTATGATTACGCAAAGACAATTTGTCCTGATTGACTTAAATTAAATATTCTCTGTATAATCACTTTACCATGAAATAAAGCTCTTATTTTATTTGTATCTGACTTTGTCTCACCAATTGCTTGCTTGGTTTCCTTTGGAGAGATTGAAGAAGTGTATGTGCAAAAGGTATAAATATTATCACTTTCATAGAAGTACAAGGGCAATGTTAGTACATCCCCATACAAATGATACTTGGACCATAAATGGGATCAATAGATGCTGATGAACCCAAGGAAGTATCCATAGAAGTCCTGAATTTGCAATATTAGCTTTTTTTATAACTGCCACATTTTGCTAGCTCCCTAAGTTTCAGTGTTTGAAAATATGTTGTAAGATAACATAGGCTGTTTATATGTTTTGTTTCAGCTTCTATATGGAATATGGATATTTTAAATCAATTATTTCTGTGGCAGTCGATTTCTCTTGAATCTTCCATTGCTGTACAAGTGTCCAATTAAGAAAGTAAATACAATATAGCATACATAACTTAAAATTACAGATACCATACCTGTTGATCCCTACTTAACACCAGTGCCTATGATGATAGTGACAATTTGTTCTGTGCATTAGTATAAATGAGTTCAGTATTCAGTCATTGCAAAACAAGGATCTTGTACTATGCTCATATCTATACATTTTATTCCATGAGTAAAAGTACTGACAAGGGGAGATGAGAGAATTACAATGGAAACTTATACTCAAGTGGAGTCCATACCTGACTCTGTACTATATAAAACATGGTAGTTTAAGTAACTTACACAGTTCTTCAAAGTTGTTAAAATGATACAATTAATTGTGGAAAGTTGTCAATGGAATGAATATTGTAAGATTTCTCTAGGGTTTCCATGGCTCTTCCACTAATGTTACAGTACACAACTCCAAATGGAAATTGGATACTATATCTTTTTACAACAGTGTAACACTCACATTGTATAATAATGTTGGTTGTTTCACCCCTGACAACTCTATAGTGGAAGTTTGCAGCTTCTGATTTACATAGTGTTATGTATTTGTAGGACGTGATTCTTACGCTGCAGGATAAGCTGTGTCTCAGATGCATAGAACACTTTGCCCTAGTACTGGAGGTGGGCAATGAAGGGCCAGAGAAGAAACTTCTTCTGCTTCATGAGGCAGAGACTCTGATACAGGTCAGTACAAGCAGCTTCTAATACTATTCTCACATTCATATCTTAGCAGCTATTTTGTTTTGTCTTTTTGTCAAGTTTTCTCTTTTCTGTATATAGTAGCAACACATCTGAGGATATGATTCTCTGGCCTTCTGATCCTCAAAGAGGTACCTTTGCATTATTATTGAGTGGGTCATGGTACCACCTGTCCATTCATGTTTGACACTCCCCTCACTTGATTGGCACTCACTTCTGGCAGGAGTATTGGATAATGAATGGGTGCAGTGATCCTAAATCTTTTGTCTTTCTGTATGATACAGAGATTGGGGAATGGAGGACAGATGTGTTGAGGGGAGACAGTGCTTTGGTAGCTTGTAAACACAAGAGAAGTGGTTTTGGATGCGTACATGGAATAAATACCTTAAAGTCAACATCATCCTGTCACTTGAGACAACAAGGTGCAGGGCTGGATGAACACAGCAGGCCAAGCAGCATCATAGGAGCAGAGAGGCTGACGTTTCGGGCCTAGACCCTTCATCAGAAAAAACTCTCTCGTAATCTCTTCGGCCCTGAAACTGCTCGACCACGTCCTGAAGCAAACCAGGTACTACAGCCACATCACCTTCCTTAGCACCTGCCTACGGAACCAGATCATCCCCAATGGACTACAATCCACATTCAAGCCTTCCCAATTTGGCCCCAACCGTGATAATATCTACACTCATGGTGTTGAGATCCTTCAGAAGCGTGTCTCCC